>NC_067399.1:660610876-661810876 GCF_016432865.1 Antechinus flavipes
ATTAGATTTGAACTCAGGGCTTCCCACCTCCAGGATAAGCATTCTATTGCATAAGTATCTGAGCTCTGCTTACAGAGTCTACAGAGTAAAGCATGATTTTTCTTTTTACATGAGCCAGAAGTCTCTCTTTTTAATTTTTCATGCTGGACACTTGGGCAGTCCATTGTATTTAAATAATTTCTCAGCACATGTTAAGTGTTTGAAAATGAAACCAAAAGAAAGGCAAAGATAAATAGAAACTCTGATAGATATGATGCCTTTTTACATTTATCTATTCTCATTTTCCATAAAAGAAGAACCATTAAATTTGGTTCTCTAACCAGTAAAACTGAGCGGCAAGAGTTCTTGGAACCAAGCAGAGAGATAGGCCTCTAAGAATCCAGCTATCCGGGCCCAAGGAAAGAGACAAGATTTGGAAGGAGAAATAAACATTTGTATTTTTACCAGCTGGCTGCATTTGAGGTAATTATTGATCTGAACTGATACTAAGGCTGCCTCCAGAAAACCTCCTCCGAGAAACTTACTCTCCCCCACAGAGAACCTTCATTTTGTATTATTTTAAAGAAGAAAAAGAAACAAAATCTGGCATAATACTAAATCTGACTGAAAATATATAGGAGTGCTATATCTGCACCATAGCAAAAAACAATTTTTTTTTTTAAAGATTTAGGATCAATTTCCAATATATTTTTAAAAAATAAGATATCAAGTGACCATGTAAAACAAAAGTAATTATCCATGTTGAGAGACAGTTTCAAAAGCCAAAATATTGTAGAAAAATAACTGGACAAGCATATTATATTATATTATATTATATATATTATATAAATAATATAAATATATAATATATAATAATACATAAAATATAAGGAAGTCAGGATAAGGGAAAATCCTTGATCTTTATTCTTTGCAGAGGTGAAGGGGAATGGCTATGCGAAGTGAGAGCAATTGCGACATGAATCCAGCCAGCCATGCCTCTGGCTCTCACACTCCACCCACCAAATCCTCTAAGCAACACATCAAACTTGCACAAAGAGTGGGCGGGGCCATTCTTTCTCCAAGCATATATTAATAGAGTATTGTCCAATTGCTAATTAGTTTGAAGTTCTGGGGACCATAGTGCAACGACTCAAGAGCTTTAGCCCATTACATCCATATGCCACAATTTACCAAACCATTCTCCAATTGATGGGTATCCATTCATTTTCCATTTTCTAGCCACGACAAACAGGGCTGCCACAAACATTTTGGCACATACAGGTCCCTTTCCCTTCTTTAGTATCTCTTTCGGATAGAAGCCCAGTAGTAGCACTGCTGGATCAAAGGGTATGCATTGTTTGATAATGTTTTGGGCATAATTCTAGATTGCTCTCCAGAATGGTTGGATTCGTTCACAACTCCATCAACAATGCATCAGTGTCCCCGTTTTCCCGCATCCCCTCCAACATTCATCATTATTTTTTCCTGTCATCTTAGCCAATCTGACAGGTGTGTAATGGTACCTCAAAGTTGTCTTAATTTGCATTTCTCTGATTTAATAGATATTTATTTTAAAGAGTCTGATTGCCACCTATATAGGGCAGCTAAAAAAAGCAAGACCTAATCTTGGCCTGGGTGTACTCTTTCTGATTAGGAAGAGAAGGAAGAGGAGGAGGAGGAAGACTAGTAGTTGCTGCTGTTGTTGTTGTTGTTATCGTTGCTGCCTTTTGCACTGAGTGAGAGTGAAGTACAATCCCACGTGGGGACATCCCAGCATATAAGCAATAAGCCATGGTGATAACTGAATCGCTGGCAGCAGTGATGTTTTCCAGACTTCTAAGTACAAAAATGATTTGAAGGGGTAATTGACTGAAAACTGGGATTACAGAGGTCCCCTGCTGGCTCAGAGGCAGGACTCTGTTTTATTGCCCATACTTGGATCTGTGTTGCAGCCCTGAGTCTCAGTCCCAGGCCAAGGAGGAACACAAGTACATCAGAGTTTATGGTCATAGAAGACCCTGGTCACAGTTTCAAGTTCTTATGTTGACTCATAAACCATACCATAGAACAGGATAGAACTAAATACATCTCATCTCTCCATAGATGAAGAACTGAAAACTTATAGGTTCCAAGAATTATCTTTCAAAACAGCTACACATGAAACCTAAATCTTGGGACAGTACTCCTCCACTCTAAAAGCAAAATTTCACTTTAGCATAGAATTTTAAGTCAAAAAATAGGTTGGAAAATTACCACAGAAAAATAAATCTTGACTTAAGAAAATCACTATGATTACAAGGAAATCAAAACACATACTCAGAAGAAAACAACAAAATCAAATCTTCTCCTACATCTGAAACCTCAAGGAAAAATAGGAAATTATCCCAGGACATGGAAGACCTCATAATGGGAAGAGAAATAAGAGTGGTGAAAGAATCTCATTTAAAAAAGAGTCAAGGGCTAGGTAAAGGAGGCATAAAAATATTGAGAAAAACAATGCCTTAAAAGACAAAATAGGTCAAATGGAAAAGAGGCACAAAAATTCAATGAAGGAAAGAACACTTTGAACAACAAAAATGGCTAGATGCAAAAAAAGATATGCAAAAATTCACTGAAGATAATATATTTTTAAAGTAAAATTGGGAAGACTTTCAATATCAGAATGGATGAGTGAGGAACTGTCTGAAGCCCTTCCTAATTCCCCACCAAAAAAACTAGATAACTGCCTCAGAATTGGTTTAGAAGCAGAAAAGCAGCTTACCAGAATTGTAGGAAAGGTCTTTCTTACTTGGGTGGAAAGGAAGCAAAGTCCAAGATCAGCAGTATTCAGCCTCAAAGAAGGAGTACATATTAAGTCTCCAATACTACCTACCTAGGTAGGCCCCACACTCTGTCAAACCAGCAGACCCCAAGGCAAGTGAACATTACATAAAGTCCCTCCTTAATCAGCCACTTCCCCCCCCCCCCCCCCCCGACACAAGCCAGGATCAAAGCTTTCACATTATTTCTGACAAATAGTGAACCACCCAGTCTGGAGCTAGTCAACAAGACTCTTCCCCTGGTACATATTAATAGTGAAATCATATTTCCATAGCAACCCAGTAACAAGGCTGTACCCTTGATGATCAACAACTAACCCACAAAAGGAGAGGCCAAGAGAGAGACCCCACTTCTCATCACAAGCCGGAAGGAATGTTTACCATCCAGAGAAGGCAAACAGCTGACCCTAAAGCTCATTAAAACCCAGCAATAAAATCCAGAGCCTCAGAGTCTTGTATCCAGAGCCCAACTCTTACATGAAAACATCGTCACAAAAATAGCAGAGAAATAAAGCATGAAAAAAAGAAAGACCTCAATCATATAAAATTACTATAGTGTTAGGGATGTTCAAAGCATGTACTTAGAAAAAGACAATAGTGTCCAAATGGCTACATGTAAAACCTCAAAGAAAAACGTAATTTGATCTCAGATCCAAAAAAGAATTCCTAAGATTTGTAAAAGAATTTTAAAAATTAGATTAGAAAAGTTGAAGAATTAGGGGGAAGGGGAGAGTAATACAAGAGAATAACACAAAAAAAGGGGGGGAAAGGATGACAAGATGAGGACAGATAGTCTCAGGGAAACAAACAAACATGAACTTGGACAGAATTCTAGAGATAGTGGAAGATAAATGGGCCTGAAATGCTGCGGTCTGTGGTGTCTTAAAGAGTTTGACATGATTAAATGACTAAGCAACAACCAAGAAAATTATGTCCACTCTTATAAAATTAAAGTTTTTCATCAGCTTGTCATAGCTGAAAATGCTAAAATGGTCACCAGATTATCCTGAAGAAATCAAGCCCAAAATCTTGGAGCAAATTATTTGCTGACTTGGGGAGGGGAGAGATGGAGGAGGAAAGGTCAAAAATGTAGAACAGAAAGTCTTACAAAAATGAATGTTGAAAACTCTTTACATGTATTTTGACCCTTCCTCCTCCATCTCTCCCCTCCCCAATTTAGCAAATAATCTGATATAGGTTGAATATGTGCACTTCTTTTAAACATATTTCCATATTTGTCATGGTGTGCAAAAAATCAGACCAAAAGGGGAAAAAAAACCTGAGAAAGCAAAAAAAGAAGGTGAAAATACTATGCTTCGAGCCACATTCAATCCCCACAGTCTTTGGATGCAGATGGTTCTCTTCATTATAAATCTATTGGAATTGGCCTGAATCACCTCATTGTTGAAAAGAGTCATGTATACCACAGTTGATCATCACATAATCTTGTTGTTGTGTACAATGTTCTCTTGATTCTACTCACTTCACTCAGCATCAGTTCATGTAAATCTTTCTGAGCTTTTCTGAAATCATCCTGCTAATCATTATTTTATTAATATATATATATATATATATATATATATATATATATATATATATATATTCCATAACATTCATATACCATAACTTATTCAATTCCTCTCCAACTGAGGGACATCCACTTAGTTTTCAGTTTTTTTGCCACTACAAAAAGAGCTACCAAAATATTTTTGCACATGTAGGTCCTTTCCCCTCTTTTATGATCTCTTTGTAATACAGACCCTATATTGAGACCCTCCATCTCCTTTTATTCCATTTTGTTTTGCATAATTTGACAGGAATCTTGTTCTTTAGGGTATAAGGTACATGAAAGCCACCCTAAGGAAAATAAGCCACAGTTCTTTTAGTCATAGTAGACTATCCTGAATTGACAGAAACTAGGTAGTATGCTTCCTTGCTAGTGTTAATTCTTTTCTTTTACATTTCTATCTCTACTCCATGAAACTAGAATGTTTAGACATTTCTAAGATCTTCTCAATGTCAACTTGTATATAAATTTGGGCCACAATGAAAAATTAACTAAGAACCTGAGATCATGAGGTCTCCCCACTTTCCTACACCCAAATTATTTCCTTTATCATGTATACTTCTCAGCATCACCACCCTATTCTTTTTTTTTTTTTCAGTTCCTCTAAATACACAGTATCTAAATAATAATATGCAACAGGCTAAGCAAAATCACTTTCTTTATCTGAATGGGTCCTTTTCACTTTGGGTCTTCACAAAGAGCATATCTTTCCCCATATCCAGCTGAAAATTATCTAATTCTATGACTATCCATATCATTAAGGGAGGATCAGTCCATCTCCTTCAAATAACTTTTACACACAAACACATATATGTGTATACACACACACACACACACACACACACACACACACATATATATATGTATATGTATATACATATATATATATATATATATATATATATACATATATATATATATATTTCTTATGGCTGTTACCTTTAGGAAGAGATTCACATCTATGGATGCAAATTCAGAGTACAGTATAAATATATATTAGCAAACCACCAAGAATGGAAAAGCAATAAATTTATACAAATTGCTTACCAGATCAATACTATGTCACAAGTTATATTAAATGAGCTCTCCAAAGGTTTAATATTAGGAGCTAAACTTGAGCACAGACATTAATCACAAATAAAGCATGGGAGGCCAAAAAGGAAACTCCAATAGAATTTTGAATTAGCAATCTAGTTTTTCCCCAACTTCCTTGATGCATCTAGTAAAAAAGTAAAAATTTTTAAAAAACTACAATATTCAACATAATATTAATAGATAAGTTTCTAACTTTATGAAAATAACTTCCATTTTATACTCAAAAATAATCCCATCTAATGCCTTTATTTTTTAAATTGAGATTTTGAAGTTATAATAGTTTTAATCTCTTATTCAAGTATTTAAACTAAGAGCACATGCTCTCATACAATTTGAATCACATTAAGTTTGAAAGGGACCACTAATTTAACCTCAACTGGAAAAGGAGTCACCTTTATAACACTCTAGGAACTTTTCATACATGATCTGATTCCTTCTTTTGTAGATATTGAACATAGGAACCACAAATTAGAATGACAATTTCCATACTTGTATCCAAGGAGAGTTTCATCTGGAATTCTTGGAAGGCATTTATTTGTTTCTTGCCATTCTATCAACTTCTCTGAATGTAACTTTAAAATGCTTTAATTGTAGCCTTTTAAAAAATTTTAGTCTCTATCTAATAACATTCCTGCCCCAAAAGAAACTTCTCATGATATAGATAGATGAATGATAAATGAATAGAAATATTGATATAAATTTATACATATGCATTAATGCATTTGTGTGTGTGTGTGTGTGTGTGTGTGTGTGTGTGTGTGTGTAGTTAAGCAAAACAAATTTGCACATTTCCAGCCATGTCTAAAAATATAGATCACCTTCCACACCAATAATTTACAAGCAATGTATTCAGGAGTGGGCGACATATCTCATATTTGTCTTCAGAAGTCTGAATACTTAACTTTTTCTCTACACACCTTCTCCATTATAACTACAAGAAAGAAATCAGTGCCATCATCTGGCAGCTTTCTGATTTGATTATAATTTTTGAGCAAGAGTATTTCTTGACTTTGATTGAGGGAAATTATATATGTAAAGTCTTTGCAATCTAATTTGAGCGACAAATATGGTCTCAAGTAAATAAAATATTTAAATACCTTGCACACTAAACATTAATGGCAATTTTTATAAAATAGAAAAGCAATCAACAAGAATTTATCAATATCTGCTACATATTAGGCTTTATACTAGATACTGGGGCTATAAAGATAGAAAGCATGTGTCCCTACTCTTAAGGTGATTGCGTTGACACATTTAAAAGTTCCCTCCCCAGGAAAAAAAAAAGAGGCATATTATTGTGTCCAGAATTCTAAATTGAAATCCTGATCCCCCCCCCAAAAAAAAATACCTAGCCATTTCACTCTGAGCAAGTCATTTAATTTCATTAAGCCTTAGTTCTGTCATCTATAAAATGGGAATAATAGCTCTAGGGTCTCACTTTTGTAGTAGTTTTAAGGATTAACTAATACAAAATTAGCTTCATATACCATAACTTCTTCAACCTTTCCCCAATTGATAGACATCTACTCACCTTCCAATTCTTTGCCACCAAAACTACAAATGTTTTTGTACATGTTGGTCCTTTTCATTCCTTTATGATTGCCTTGGAGAACAGACCCAGTATCTTGGGATTCAGTACCTAGTGGTACTGTTGGGTCAAGGGGCATGCACAATTTTATAGCCCTTTGGATCATTTTACAACTCTATCAACAATGTATTTGTATCCCAATTTTCACACACTCCTTCCAATATTTATGATTATCTTTTCCTGTCACCTTAGCCAATCTGAGAGATATGAATGAAGCAGTACCTCAGAGATGTTTTGATTTGCATTTCTCTAATCAATACTGATCTGGAGCATTTTTTTCTTATGACTATAAATGGCTTTAATTTCATCATATAAGAACTGCCTGTTTGTATCCTCTGACCATTTATTAACTGGAGAAGGACTTGTATTCTTTTAAATTTGGCACAGTTCTTAATATATTTTAGAATTGAAGCCTTTATTAGAAACATTGGCTATAATTTTTTTCCAGCTTTGTATTTCCCTTTTAATCTTGCTTGCATTGGTTTTGTTTGAGTAAAACCTTTTTAATTTAATGTAATTAGAGTTATCCATTTTACATTTCATAATATTCTCTGGTTCTTCTCTGGTCATAAATTTCTCCCTTCTCCAAAGATCTGATAGGTAAATTATCCTTTGCTCTCCTAATTTTTGTATGGTATCACCTGGTATGCCTAAATCATGTATCCATTTGGATCTTATTTTGGTAGGAGATATGAAATGTAGATCTATGCTGACTTTTTGATATATTATTTTACCAGTTTCCCCAGCAATATTTGTCAAATAATGAGTTCTTATCCCAGAGACGGGCGTTTGGGGGTTTATCAAATACATTACTATAGTCACTGATTATTGTGTCGTGTGGGTAAAACCTATTCCACTGATACATCACTCTATCTCTTAGCCAGTACCAAATGGTTTTGATGCCTGTTGCTTTATAATAGAGTCCAAGGACTGGTATTGCTAGGCCATCATCCTTTTTATATTATTTTCACTAATTCACTTGATATTCTTTTCCTTTTGTCCTTCCAGATGAATTTTGTTATTATTTTTCTAGCTGTATAAAATAAATTATGGCAGTTTGATTCATAGGGCACTGATCAAGTTGACCAATTTAGGCACAATTGTCATTTGTACTATATTAACTCAGCCTACCCATGACCAATTGGTATTTTTCTAATTGTTTAGCTATAACTTCATTTATGTGAGAAGTCTTTTGTAAATGTATTCATATATTTCCTGAGTTTAACTTGGCAGGTAGATATCCAAATATTTTGTCTACAATAATTTTAAATGGAATTTCTCTTTCTATCTCTTGATGCTGGGCTTTGTCAGAAATATATAGAAATGCTGATGATTTGTGTGGATTTATTTTATATTCTGAACTTTGATAAAGCTGTAAATTATTTCAAGTAAATTTTTGGATGATTTTCTGGGATCTCTAAGTATATCATCTGCAGAGTCAAACATGTATTTCTAAATCTAGATCTTAATTCCATGAAATCTAGTAGGAGGTGAGTAGCATGTTTTATCTTTCATTATCCAGACTCATGGCTTCCCTTTATACAAATCAAAATTCTAAAGACTTTCTCAGTTGCTTTTCCTTGTAATGATTTGTTCATCGTATCCATTTTTCATCTATTCTTGCTCATTCCATTTAGTTGTTCATAAATCTTGCCCTAACTTTTTTTTTTCCTAAAGCCATCTATTTTATCATTTATTATGGCATAATATTCCATTACTTTCATGTACCAAATTGTTTTTTAGCTTTTTTCTAATAGAAAGTATCACTTTAATTTCTAGTTTGAGATTACTACAAAGAGTTGATAAAAAAAAAAAACTTTTTAACATTATTTCTTTTCTTTTATCTTTTTGGAGGATAAACCTAGTAGATCTAAAACTGAGTCAAATAAATTCAAGGTTTTGGAGACATAATTCCAAATGTCTTTCCAAAATAAATTGAGCAATTCACAGCCCTAAGTGCAATAGTGTATTCTCTCAGTCTCTTTCATATTTGTGTACTTTCCTCTTTTGTCTATCTTTGGCAATTAGGTGGTTGTGAAATTGAAACTCAAAGTTGCTTTAATTTTTAGCATTTTGGAACATTTGTATATGATTATTGATAACTTGTATTTCTTCCTTTGAAAATGTCCCATTTATATCCTTTCACCATTTATCAATTGGGAAATGGTTTTTAGTCCTATAATTATAAACCAGTTTCCTCTATATCTTGGATATGAGACTTATCAAAGAATTTTGTTACAAAGATTTCCTTACACATTACCAATTTGTCTTTTAATTTTTAGTGCACTGGGTTTATTTGTACAAACACTTTTTTGAGTTCACATAATTAAAACTGTGCATGAATTCTTCCTTAAGATCTTTGCTTATGGTGTCATTTTATGTGACCATTTTTATGTGTCCAACTGGATTTTATCTTCACATGAAGTGTGTAATATGTTCACACCCAATTTCCGTTTTCCAGTTTGACCTATGGTATTTGTCAACTATATTTATTTTTATACATGTTATTTTCCCTTATCTGTGTGCATGTTATTCACCTCCAGATATATATATATATATATATATATATATATACACACACACATATATATGTATATATATATACATACATACACATATATATACACACACATACATATATATATGTGTGTATGTATATATATATACACACACACATATATATGTATATATATATACATACATACACATATATATACACACACATACATATATATATGTGTATGTATATGTATATGTATATATATATATATATATATATATATATATATATATATATATATATATGCTCTTTGAAAGGTGGGAAATGTTCTTTTTGTCTTTGTACCCTCACTACACAGGATAGTGCCTGATACATAGTAGATGCTTGGTTCATGTTTATAGAATCAATGAATGAATGCACTGGGGAGATATGGATCCTCAAAGAACTTATAACACCAAACAGATTTTAATTGAAGCAATTTGCAGTAATGTGATATTTAAAATTTAAAAAGCTCTCTTCTGATATCTTATTTACTTTTTAACACTATGATGAAAATAAGTCTAGTTAGGTGATGCAGGGAATAGGTTGTTAGTCTTGAGGTCAGAAAGACTAAAGTTCAAATTTAGCCTCATATACTTACTAGCTATGTGACCCTGGACAAATCAATCAACCAGGTTTACCTTAGTTCCCTCATCTATATGTCAAGAAAAGTCCAAAAGTGGTCATGAAGAAACAGATATGACTGAAATGACCAGGCTAGAATATAATGAAAATATTGTAGCTCTCACTAGATTTATATTGCAGATGAGAAAACTGAAGACACTGTAATAGTAAATAAGTAATAGTCAAGAAGTAAAATATGCATGGAGGTCTTCTTTGATTCTTATTCCAATGCTCTTTCTATATTCTGAATTCGATTGACAACTGAATTTAGACCTGATCCTGCGAAGTCACCATTTGGTCTGTAACATCATAGTTGTTTTTCTTCCCACTGAAATTTAGATGTTATAAAAAATGCTTAACCCTGATCAATAAAATGAGCTATGAATTATAGAGACTAAAAGAATAGAATAGAATTCATATTGACAATTGATAATGACGTTAAATAAATATATCTAGATAGTAAAGGTCAGAGCTTTTAAAAATATTTTGTTTCCCTAAATCTAGGAGTATGTAGTTCATTTTGGAGTTAATTAAGGAAGGATAATAAGAGATTGACTCTAGACAGAGAAAGAAAGAAAGAGACTCAAAGAGACAAAAATATAGATAATTATTTGTAGACAGAAACACAGAGAAAAAGTTAAGCCATAGAGGAGGAAATGAAGAGACAGAGAGACAGACAGACAGACATGGGTGAGTGACAAAAAGAGGGAAGGGGAGAGAGAGGAAGGGGAGGAAGGAAGGAAGGAAAAGAGAGAGAGAGAGAGAGGGAAGGACAGAGGGGGAGGAGGAAAAGAAAGAAGAAGAAGAACTTAGGGAGGGAGGTAGAAGAACTCAGGAAGGAAGGGAGAGGGAATAAGAAGGGAGCAAGGGACAGACAGAAGCAGACAGAGATGGAGAGAAATTGCATAACATAATTTGGGATCTTTGGGGGAAAGGTACCTTGACAGTATAAAATTTTAATCTCAACCATTTTATTTTTCCCAGAATAAGAGTTTTGTATTCTTTAAACCAGGTAAGAAATCATTTAAGGAAGGAAAAGGAATACTCATGCCAGCAACCCTTAACCATCCTGATATCCGGATAGCTGTTTCTAAGGCTATTCCTCAGACTGCAGGAGCTATCCATTCTCACCCTGACCCAGAGCCACACTCTAGAGATAAGAAAGTAAATTTGTCTTTTTGCCCATTGTAGCTGCAGCTCATGGGGGAGGAGAGTGAATATTATGATGTGTAAAATAGAACTCCCATCAAATTGCTGTTATTCCTTGTCAGATCCAGGCTTCCTAAAAAATGGAAGACCAGTGCCATCATCTGGTGACAAAATGAGTCAGAACTACAAAGATTCACCTGAGTAAAGGTAAGAGGGCAAGAGAGAAGTAGCTCCAAATAATAGAAAGTGGAAAAGATGAAAAGCGATTTCAGGAAGCAACTATCACATGAATCCAACGTGCACCAATCAAAAGGCACCTAGATAAGGCAAGTCAGAGGGGAATACAATGAACACAGAAGACAGAAGGGTTGTCCATGGGTTGGGATAAAAATAAGACTTCTTAAAATATTGCATTCAAAGATGGACTTTTTGAAGAGGAAATATTTTCACAGTTAAAAATATCAAATACAGTCTTCTATTATCCAGATGAGAATGAAGATAAGTGTTACTATTGATCCACAGTTAAGTGAAAGTTTTCTATGGGACAGGAATATTCTATTTTTATACCAGCCAAAGATTTCAGAGCATCTCACAAACACCTGTAGCATTAATCTTCATTAAGCCATGGTGAGGTAGGTGGCAGGGGAGAGAGTATTAGTCACAATGGAAAGCTCTGATATAACTCATTGAAGGTCACACAGATAGAAAGTTAGCCTTGAACGCTGGGCTTTCCATTTCCACATTGCTGTTGCATGCTCTCCCTTCTCCTTTCTTCTCTCCCTCCCCCCCCACCTCTCTCTCTGTCTCTCTGTCTTTCTGTCTCTCCCTCTTTTCATCTCCCTCCCTCCCCCTCCTTCTCTCTCTCTCTCTCTCTCTCTCTCTCTCTCTCTCTCTCTCTCTCTCTCTCTCTCTCTCTCTCTCTCTTCTCTCTCTCTCTCTCTCTCACACACACACACACACACATATTCTCCCCCTGTCCTCCTACTCCCACTTAAAGTGATTAATTTAAATTTTTGGCAAGCTACAAAAATTAAAAATCTTCTTTATGAATGTTTCATTCATTCCGTTCATCCCTTAGCATTAATTATCTTCGTATGTATATCTGAGATCACAGATTGTTAAGCTAGAAGGAATTTTATCCAGGATCTAGTTGGTGACTTATTTTATAGAAATGGAAATTGAGGTCTTAAGTGAATTAATTACTTCCTGATATAACCTTGGCTTCTTGAAGGCATGGACTATTTTGTTTTTTGAATCCCCAGTGCCAAGCACATAGTGGGCCCTCAATGAATGTTTCTTGAATGGCTGGTTATTTTATCTCTAAAGGTCATACAGCTCTTTTCCTATACAATATTAATTAGTTTTCTGACACTTTTTTGAACAATACAAGGAGAGAAAGTCCCTACTCTTGCGGCAGAGTAAATAAATAAGACCCAGGGGAGAGAAACCAGCCATGAGTTAGAATGATATTTTGGCTATGTAAACCATGCCCATAGAAGAAAGAAATCTTCAGTTATAATGCACCAGGGAAATAAAGATGTAAAGATGCAGAACAATTCTTCCAAGACCAAATAGTCCCATGGGTCAGAATAATTGCAGGGAAGTTAAATTTTATTAGTATCATTCCAGATGGTTGCACCCTACTTTTTTTTTATTGAGACAACATCATGTAATGGAAAGAGGGCTGGACTTGGAATCAGTATAGATCTAGGTATAAATTGTTTCTCTGTTACTAACTTTGTATCCATGGAAAATTATAACCCCTTTTGAGACTCATTTTATTTATATAAAATGGTAATGCTAATTCCAATTATACCAACCTGCCTCATGGGGTTATAAAAAATCTAATGAGATAATATAAAAAGTTGTTCTATAAATGATGATGATGATGATGATGATGATGATGATGACAATGATGGTGATGGTAATGATTTGTGGCACTGGCTCGAGTGCCTAAAATGGTTCACAGATTCATAGATCAGCCAATAAGTATCTATCAAGTTGCTATTATGTTCCCTGCTCTGTGCATAGAGCTAGGAAGACAAAGAAAGGCAAAAATGGGTTCTTCCCTATATGAGGTTAAATTTACACAGGGTAATGTTTGTGTAA
This sequence comes from Antechinus flavipes, assembly GCF_016432865.1. NCBI lineage: Eukaryota > Metazoa > Chordata > Mammalia > Dasyuromorphia > Dasyuridae > Antechinus > Antechinus flavipes. The sequence goes on from NC_067399.1 coordinate 660,624,346, forward strand.
TCAAACTGACACATACAAGAGAAATTCAGAATATAATAATACAAATGAAAACTAACAATTATAAAACACTATGTGCTAGGCTCGGTGCTAAGCATTCTATAATTATTATCTCATTTGATCTTTAAAACATCATGGCAAGTAGTTGTTATTACCATCCCCTTTTTATAAAAGAGGAAAATGAGGCAAGCAGTTTAGCTGTCTTGTCCAGAGTCACAGTTATTGTGAAGCCAGATTTGAATTCAGGGTTTCCTGACTCGAGGACCTGTTCTTTAACCATTGAGAAAAATGCATTCCCAGTGCCAAAAAATAAAAGCTCTTCCCAACTTACTCATTTATTTGCTTCTATAACTCCTGTTGGTGACACTTAGAACACATTTTTCTAAAGATACAATATAAATAGTACTTAGAAGTCCTTCCTGAAGAACTTAAGAAATTGTTGACTTATCCTGGCAAGCTAGCTTTTCTTGAAGTCCTTTGGGGAAAGGTAATCATTCTCTCTTTGGCAGCTCATTCCTTTCTTGGATACCTCAAGTGGATAGATCAAGTCAAATAAATTTTCTGCTCCACAATTTTCATCTAGTGCTCTGGGGTGAAGCAGACCAAATGTAATATCTCATGCAGCTGATAGCCCTTCTCTTAATGTCCCTATTAAGTCTTCTTTTCACTACTAAATGTCCTCATTCCTTCAAACAACCTTCTTCCCAGCTTTTTCCAAACCATTTTACTTGCATTCTGACCAACCCTATCTTGCCCTCCAACTAGGATTCACTCTTCCATTTAAGTTTTAGGCTCTTATTGGCAAGTTTTTTTTTGCTTTCTCTTGCTAGAAAAGGAAGCCAGAATCTGATTCCAGGACCATTTCCAGACCAAGGTGATGTTCCATAGCATGGTCATCACCCTCCCTTATCACTCCTTTCTTGTTCAACTGCATGTTATTCTCTTTACAGCAATGCAATGTAAGCCCACTAATAGTATAGAATGTCCTTGCTTTTGTATTTCTAGTGTTTAGCAGAATGAGGTTGAATGTACCCTGGGGTATCACTGGTCTTCAAAAATGAAGGACAAACAACAACAAGCTTAGCACAATGCTGGAAACAAAGTAAGCATACAAACTAGATGTTTTATTTTTTAATAATTCAAGAAAGCATAATTAAAGTCAAATTATGTTCTAAAACCTATTTACATGCAATACTCTAATCAATCAGTCTAGTTAACTCTAAATCAAAAGAAGAAATATATTGATTTTTGATCATTCCATATTTGTACTTTGTCATCATCATTTCACTAATGTTTCTATTTGCTAGATATCTCTTAAATAATATATTTTAGCATTTTTCCAGAATCCAATGTCTCCCTCATTAAACTTTTGTTTGCAGACTCAATTCTCACTTTTTCCCCTTTGTTTTGTGCTATTTTTTACATCACGGCAAAACTTAAGGAAAGAATGGAGACATATGATAGAAGATGGTCCTCTTGGGTACATTTGTAGCTGCTGATATGTGTCAAACACAAAGTGTTGATTCACAATCTAATGTCAAAGTGGGGTAAGTTTATGTTTCCAGGATGTGTCCTTGTCCTCTGTCCTAGTTAAGATTTTCATCAGCAACCTGGATGAAGGAATAAACACATCTATGAAGTCTATAGATGGCATAAAGTTGACAGGGATAATTAGTCTAACAGATGATGGTACTGGAATCATAAGTCAAATAGAACCCAGCCAGGATTTAAGAACACTTTAACAATAAAGAATAGAGAGGCAAAAGATCAGAGGACATTGAATGCTTGGATGCCACTGATCCTGGAAGGTGAATCAATGGCATTACCTTCTGATCAGAAAGATATATGTATGTATGTGTGTGTGTGTGTGTGTGTGTATATATATATATATACACACACATACATACATATATATACACATATATATGTATGTATGTATCGTGTATACATGCATGTATAAAAGACACATACATGTATGTGTATATTCACATATAGACCATATTATATACATACATAGAAGATAGAATGTGTGTGTGTTTACTATTAAGTCAGCAATTTTCCAACTAGATAGTATGAAAATAGGAACTCCTATAATGTCCTTTGAAAACATAAAAATGAGTGTATAGAGATAAACCAGTGATAAATATTTTAAAGGTATAGACAGAATTTCTTCTTCCATACCTATAACTAAAAAAGGACACAGATTCTAGAGCACCAAATTTAGAGAAGGCTGGCAGCATTTATATTTTTTCACCAGGTAAAAAATAGAACTTTCTATTGAACAGGAATGATGACTTAGAAAAGGGAGATACAATAAGATGATAAACTGGGTGATTTCCTTTCTGATTCCATAATACCCCCACTCAACTGTGTTCTCTTTTCATGATTTTTGCTCCAGGAACAGTTTAAGGCACTTGAATAGATCACAAAAATTACTTCTTATAGCCTTGCCCTTTGAATATGGAGGGGGCACTTTTTAGAATTTTTAAACTTCTAGAAATCCAAAATACTCTACTTGTCAGTAATAAGAGAGATGGATGAGGGATTATCATGGGAGAGAAGGAATCTGACTTACTTGTCCTCTAATTCTCAGTCAGTCAGTAATGCTCATGTTAGAAAAAGCAAATAAACTAATTTGATGGGAAAAAAGAAAATATGAATGGGGGATATTAAATAAAACTAGAAAAGTACATGGAAGTCAGACTGTAGTGGCTTTAAATATCAAATTGGGGAGATTCTATTTTTTTTCCTAAAGTCAATAGGGAGTCACTGAAGAGATTTGATTAGAGAAGTCACATGGTCTGATGCATATTTTAGGCCTATTCCTTTGATAGTTGTGTGGAAGACAGATTGGACTAGAGAGACACTTGGTGCAGAAAGTTCAATGAGATGGTGATTGCAATGACCCCTGCAAGAGGTGATGATGAATTAACATGGAGTTATGAGTAGAAAGAGAGGTACAGAGGCAAAATATGTGGGGATAATGATGAGAAGATATCAGAGTGGAGAGTAGTTCAAAAGAATGAAGTGAAATGACCTGAGTTCATGAGCTTAAGTTGTTTTTTTTTTTTTTTTTTTAATTTCTTTTTGCCTTTAACATTGTTTTTTGCTCAATGGTCACTGAATAAATACCATTTGTTTTGGCTCGGTTTCCAAGAGGCATACTGGAATCATGAAATTCACTGGGGTAGAGGTCTTGATGACAGATCCTGATGTTGCCACCCTAACTGAGAAATGCTTGAAAGGTCTCTCGGTAAGTTAGGCCCATGGTTTTTATTCTCTGTTTTGCTTGCTTTCTAGATGCCCTTGATTAAAGGATAGCCCACCCAAATGTCCAAATGAGGATTTATTTCTGCACTATACCAAATAGTCCAGTACCGCTGGATTACTTGCTATGCCACTTATATCTCTTGGCCTTTACATTATCTGTGCCTCATTTTTGAAATGTCTTTCTTCTTTGCATTTATTTCTTAGTTTTCCTGACTTTCTTCCAAATTCAGTTCATATACAAGAGATCTAACTTCCCAGTCCCATTCTCTGCCGTAGAAGACCACTGTTTTTCCTATTAGAATTATCTTACACTTAACCTTTCTATATAGTGTGTGGCTATATTTGTTTGTATTATTTCCCTCCATTGGAATGAAAACTCCTGAAAAGCAGGATTATTTTGTGTGCAGGGAGGAGGTTGTTTATTTATTTTGTTTACCTGAAATGGAACGAGTTTTAAAAAGTATTTGTAGGCTGAAGAATTGACATGAAAGTTGTGAGAATTGACTGATTACATCCAACTCTACAAATTTAAAGGAAAAAAAAAAGAAATCACTATCGTGAGAATAATTTTACACTGGTTAATCTAAGATCTCTAAATGGAGATATTTGTTTGTGGTTTTGAAAAAAAATTAAATAATAACCATGTGAAACGAGACTCAATATGAAATATATTTACCTGTTCTATTCCATTCTTCAATCTCCCTGCCAATAAATTATAAAATGGGGTAATGAACAGAGAACCAAGTAATAGCATTGGATCAAAATAACTTCTCAGGATATTTCATTCAATTGCTTCACTGCATTATTCAGACCTACTTTCTATCATTTTAAAACAACTTAAACATACTTTCAAAAGAAACACTAAATTAGATATAATCGATGTAACCACCTGTACCTCATTATGTCCACATTTTCCTAGTGCTCTGTTGTACTAATTACAGTACCCATGTCCATTTCATCAGCCATTACATCCATCCACAAGGAAAACCTCTGTTGTTGTGTTGTTAAGCCTACACAAAATTTAGTGTTCCAAGAGTAGGCACTCTCACATTTTCTCACTTGGGAATGGTGGTCCAAAATGATAAGATATATGGACTGTGGATACAGAATTTTTTCTCTAAAGAATAACTTGATATTTGGATACAATCAGATGAGCATTAAATTTGGAGTTAGAGGAAACGAATTCAAAACCCAACTCGTTCACTTACTGCAGGTATAACCTTGACCATTTCCTCTCTGAAAATCAGTTTCCTTATTTGTTAATAAAGAGATTAGACTACAGAGCCATTATAGGATCCACAAACTCTAATTCTGTCATCCTAAATCAATTTCTACATCCTATGGAGATACAGAAACAGATGTTGTACCTCAGATTTCAATAATACAGTGAATGTCTCAGTGAGGAAACACCCTTTATTATAACAGATTGGCATATTATTTGCTACTCACAATATCAGAATTGTATAGAATATGGAGAATTCAGGAGGCATAGTTCCTTTGTGTCAAAAACAGGATTTGAACTTAGGTCTTCTTGGTTTTGAGTCCAGTGACACTGGTGACCTTGCACAGTCCTGCCTTATTGAAATCCAAAGCACTTGCAAGTCATGACTTCATCTTCCTTATATTTTTCCACTTCAAGAATAAAAGCCAACAGTCATGAATAGTAGTAGTCGTCCCACTGGGAACAATTTTTTTTTTTTATTTTTTTTTTTATTTTTTTTTTTTTTATTTTTTTTTTTTATAATAAATTTTATTTTATTTAATAATAACTTCGCATTGACAGAATCCATGCCAGGATAATTTCTACACGACATTATCCCTTGCAATCACTTATGTTTCGTTTTTTCCCCCTCCCTCCCTCCTCCCCCCCCCCAGGATGGCAAGCAGTCCTATATATGCTATACATGTTGCAGTATATCCTAGATACAATACATATTTGCAGAACCAAACAGTTCTCTTGTTGCACAGGGAGAATTGGATTCAGAAGGTAAAAATAACTCGGGAAGAAAATCAAAAATGCAAATAGTTCACATTCATTTCCCAGTATTCCTTCTTTGGGTGTAGCTGTTTCTGTCCATCATTTCTCCAATGAAACTCAGTTAAGTCTCTTTGTCAGAGAAATCCACTTCCATCAGAATACATCCTCATACAATATCGTTGTCGAAGTGTATAATGATCTCCTGGTTCTGCTCATCTCACTTAGCATCAGTCCATGTAGGTCTCTCCAAGCCTCTCTGTATTCATCCTGCTGGTCATTCCTTACAGAGCAATAATATTCCATAACATTCATATACCACAATTTACCCAGCCATTCTCCAATTGATGGGCATCCATTCATTTTCCAGTTTCTAGCCACTACAAACAGGGCTGCTACAAACATTTTGGCACATACAGGTCCCCTTCCCTTTTTTAGTATCTCTTTGGGGTATAAGCCCAATAGAAACACTGTTGGATCAAAGGGTATGCACAGTTTGATAACTTTTTGGGCATAATTCCAGATCGCTCTCCAGAATGGCTGGATTCGTTCACAACTCCACCAACAATGCATCAATGTCCCCGTTTTCCCGCATCCCCTCCAACATTCATCATTGTTTTTTCCTGTCATCTTAGCCAATCTGACAGGAGTGTAGTGATATCTCAGAGTTGTCTTAATTTGCATTTCTCTGATCAATAGTGATTTGGAACACTCTTTCATGTGAGTGGTAATAGTTTCAATTTCTTCATCTGAAAATTGTCTGTTCATATCCTTTGACCATTTATCAATTGGAGAATGGCTTGATTTTTTATAAATTTGAGTCAGTTCTCTATATATTTTGGAAATGAGGCCTTTATCAGAACCTTTAATTGTAAAGATGTTTTCCCAGTTAGTTACTTCCCTACTAATCTTCTTTGCATTTATTTCTTAGTTTTCCTGACTTTCTTCCAAATTCAGTTCATATACAAGAGATCTAACTTCCCAGTCCCATTCTCTGCCGTAGAAGACCACTGTTTTTCCTATTAGAATTATCTTACACTTAACCTTTCTATATAGTGTGTGGCTATATTTGTTTGTATTATTTCCCTCCATTGGAATGAAAACTCCTGAAAAGCAGGATTATTTTGTGTGCAGGGAGGAGGTTGTTTATTTATTTTGTTTACCTGAAATGGAACGAGTTTTAAAAAGTATTTGTAGGCTGAAGAATTGACATGAAAGTTGTGAGAATTGACTGATTACATCCAACTCTACAAATTTAAAGGAAAAAAAAAGAAATCACTATCCTGAGAATAATTACACTGGTTAATCTAAGATCTCTAAATGGAGATATTTGTTTGTGGTTTTGAAAAAAAATTAAATAATAACCATGTGAAACAAGACTCAATATGAAATATATTTACCTGTTCTATTCCATTCTTCAATCTCCCTGCCAATAAATTATAAAATGGGGTAATGAACAGAGAACCAAGTAATAGCATTGGATCAAAATAACTTCTCAGGATATTTCATTCAATTGCTTCACTGCATTATTCAGACCTACTTTCTATCATTTTAAAACAACTTAAACATACTTTCAAAAGAAACACTAAATTAGATATAATCGATGTAACCACCTGTACCTCATTATGTCCACATTTTCCTAGTGCTCTGTTGTACTAATTACAGTACCCATGTCCATTTCATCAGCCATTACATCCATCCACAAGGAAAACCTCTGTTGTTGTGTTGTTAAGCCTACACAAAATTTAGTGTTCCAAGAGTAGGCACTCTCACATTTTCTCACTTGGGAATGGTGGTCCAAAATGATAAGATATATGGACTGTGGATACAGAATTTTTTCTCTAAAGAATAACTTGATATTTGGATACAATCAGATGAGCATTAAATTTGGAGTTAGAGGAAACGAATTCAAAACCCAACTCGTTCACTTACTGCAGGTATAACCTTGACCATTTCCTCTCTGAAAATCAGTTTCCTTATTTGTTAATAAAGAGATTAGACTACAGAGCCATTATAGGATCCACAAACTCTAATTCTGTCATCCTAAATCAATTTCTACATCCTATGGAGATACAGAAACAGATGTTGTACCTCAGATTTCAATAATACAGTGAATGTCTCAGTGAGGAAACACCCTTTATTATAACAGATTGGCATATTATTTGCTACTCACAATATCAGAATTGTATAGAATATGGAGAATTCAGGAGGCATAGTTCCTTTGTGTCAAAAACAGGATTTGAACTTAGGTCTTCTTGGTTTTGAGTCCAGTGACACTGGTGACCTTGCACAGTCCTGCCTTATTGAAATCCAAAGCACTTGCAAGTCATGACTTCATCTTCCTTATATTTTTCCACTTCAAGAATAAAAGCCAACAGTCATGAATAGTAGTAGTCGTCCCACTGGGAACAATTTTTTTTTTTTATTTTTTTTTTTTATTTTTTTTTTTTATTTTTTTTTTTTATAATAAATTTTATTTTATTTAATAATAACTTCGCATTGACAGAATCCATGCCAGGATAATTTCTACACGACATTATCCCTTGCAATCACTTATGTTTCGTTTTTTCCCCCTCCCTCCCTCCTCCCCCCCCCCAGGATGGCAAGCAGTCCTATATATGCTATACATGTTGCAGTATATCCTAGATACAATACATATTTGCAGAACCAAACAGTTCTCTTGTTGCACAGGGAGAATTGGATTCAGAAGGTAAAAATAACTCGGGAAGAAAATCAAAAATGCAAATAGTTCACATTCATTTCCCAGTATTCCTTCTTTGGGTGTAGCTGTTTCTGTCCATCATTTCTCCAATGAAACTCAGTTAAGTCTCTTTGTCAGAGAAATCCACTTCCATCAGAATACATCCTCATACAATATCGTTGTCGAAGTGTATAATGATCTCCTGGTTCTGCTCATCTCACTTAGCATCAGTCCATGTAGGTCTCTCCAAGCCTCTCTGTATTCATCCTGCTGGTCATTCCTTACAGAGCAATAATATTCCATAACATTCATATACCACAATTTACCCAGCCATTCTCCAATTGATGGGCATCCATTCATTTTCCAGTTTCTAGCCACTACAAACAGGGCTGCTACAAACATTTTGGCACATACAGGTCCCCTTCCCTTTTTTAGTATCTCTTTGGGGTATAAGCCCAATAGAAACACTGTTGGATCAAAGGGTATGCACAGTTTGATAACTTTTTGGGCATAATTCCAGATCGCTCTCCAGAATGGCTGGATTCGTTCACAACTCCACCAACAATGCATCAATGTCCCCGTTTTCCCGCATCCCCTCCAACATTCATCATTGTTTTTTCCTGTCATCTTAGCCAATCTGACAGGAGTGTAGTGATATCTCAGAGTTGTCTTAATTTGCATTTCTCTGATCAATAGTGATTTGGAACACTCTTTCATGTGAGTGGTAATAGTTTCAATTTCTTCATCTGAAAATTGTCTGTTCATATCCTTTGACCATTTATCAATTGGAGAATGGCTTGATTTTTTATAAATTTGAGTCAGTTCTCTATATATTTTGGAAATGAGGCCTTTATCAGAACCTTTAATTGTAAAGATGTTTTCCCAGTTAGTTACTTCCCTACTAATCTTCTTTGCATTCGTTCTGTTTGTACAAAGGCTTTTTAATTTGATATAATCAAAATTTTCTATTTTGTGATTGGTAATGGTCTCTAGTTCATCTTTGGTCACAAATTTCTTTCTCCTCCACAAGTCTGAGAGATAAACTATCCTATGTTCCTCTAATTTATTTATAATCTCGTTCTTTATGCCTAGGTCATGGACCCATTTTGATCTTATCTTGGTATGTGGTGTTAAGTGTGGGTCCTTGCCTAATTTCTGCCATACTAATTTCCAGTTATCCCAGCAGTTTTTATCAAATAATGAAATCTTATCCCAAAATTTAGAATCTTTGGGTTTGTCAAACACTAGATTGCTATAGTTGACTATTCTGTCTTGTGAACCTAATCTTTTCCACTGATCAACTAATCTATTTCTAAGCCAATACCAGATGGTTTTGGTGACTGCTGCTTTATAATATAATTTTAGATCAGGTACAGCTAGACCACCTTCATTTGATTTTTTTTTCATTAATTCCCTTGAGATTCTCGACTTTTTATTGTTCCATATGAATTTTGTTGTTATTTTTTCTAAATCATTAAAATATTTTCTTGGAAGTCTGATTGGTATAGCACTAAATAAATAGATTAGTTTAGGGAGTATTGTCATCTTTATTATATTTGCTCGGCCTATCCAAGAGCACTTAATATTTTTCCAATTATTTAAGTCTGACTTTATTTGTGTGAAAACTTTTTTGTAATTTTGCTCATATAATTCCTGACTTTCCTTTGGTAGGTAGATTCCCAAATATTTTATGCTATCAACAGTTATTTTGAATGGAATTTCTCTTTGTATCTCTTGCTCTTGGATTTTGTTGGTGGTGTATAAGAATGCTGAGGATTTATGTGGATTTATTTTGTATCCTGCTACTTTGCTAAAATTATGAATTATTTCTAATAGCTTTTTAGTAGAATCTCTGGGGTTTTCTAGGTATACCATCATATCATCTGCAAAGAGTGATAGTTTGGTTTCCTCATTGCCTACTCTAATTCCTTTAATCTCTTTCTCGACTCTTATTGCAGAGGCCAGTGTTTCTAATACAATATTGAATAATAATGGTGATAGTGGGCAACCTTGCTTCACTCCAGATCTTACCGGGAAAGGTTCCAGTTTTTCCCCATTGCATATGATGCTTACTGAAGGTTTAAAATATATGCTCCTAACTATTTTAAGGAAAAGTCCTTTTATTCCTATGCTCTCAAGTGTTTTTATTAGGAATGGCTGTTGGATTTTATCAAATGCTTTTTCTGCATCTATTGAAATGATCATATGGTTTTTGTTTGGTTGGTTGTTGATATAGTCAATTATGTTAATAGTTTTCCTAATATTGAACCAGCCCTGCATTCCTGGTATAAATCCTACTTGGTCATAGTGTATTATCCTGGGGATGATTTTCTGTAATCTTTTTGCTAATATTTTATTTAAGATTTTAGCATCAATATTCATTAGGGAGATTGGTCTATAATTTTCTTTCTCTGTTTTCAGCCTACCTGGTTTAGGTATCAGTACCATATCTGTGTCATAAAAGGAGTTTGGTAGGACTCCTTCAATCCCTACTTCTTCAAATAGTTTATTTAGCATTGGAGTTAATTGATCTTTAAATGTTTGATAGAATTCAGATGTAAATCCATCTGGTCCTGGGGTTTTTTTCTTAGGGAGTTGATTGATAGTTTGTTCTATTTCTTTTTCTGAGATAGGAGTGTTTAGGATATTTACTTCTTCCTCTGTTAGTTTAGGTAAGCTATATTTTTGGAGGTATTCTTCTATTTCATTTAAGTTGTCGAATTTATTGGCGTAAAGTTGGGCAAAGTAACTCCTAATTATTGCTCTAATTTCCTCTTCGTTAGTGGTGAGTTCTCCCTTTTCATTTTTAAGACTAACAATTTGATTTTCCTCTTTCCTTTTTTTAATCAGATTTACTAAGGGTTTGTCTATTTTGTTGGTTTTTTCATAGAACCAACTCTTAGTTTTATTAATCAATTCAATAGTTTTTTTACTTTCAATTTTATTGATCTCTCCTTTTATTTTTTGAATTTCAAGTTTAGTGTTTGATTGGGGGTTTTTAATTTGTTCCTTTTCTAGCATTTTTAGTTGCAAGCCCAATTCATTGACCTTCTCTTTCTCTATTTTATACAAATAGGCCTCTAGAGATATGAGATTTCCCCTTATTACCGCTTTGGCTGCATCCCATACATTTTGGTATGATGTCTCATTATTATCATTTTCTTGGATGAAGTTATTAATTATGTCTATAATTTGCTGTTTCACCCAATCATTCTTTAGTATGAGATTATTTAGTTTCCAATTATTTTTTGGTCTGCTTTCCTGTGGCTTTTTATTGAATGTAATTTTCAATGCATCATGGTCTGAAAAGGATGCATTCACTATTTCTGCCTTACTGCATTTGAGTTTGAGGTTTTTATGTCCTAATATATGATCAATTTTTGTATAAGTTCCATGAACTGCTGAAAAGAAGGTGTACTCCTTTCTGTCCCCATTACATTTTCTCCAGAGATCTATCATATCTAATTTTTCTAGTATTCTATTTATCTCTTTGACTTCTTTCTTATTTATTTTGTGGTTTGATTTATCTAATTCTGAGAGTGCAAGGTTGAGATCTCCCACTATTATAGTTTTACTGTCTATTTCTTCTTGCAGCTCTCTTAATTTCTCTTTTAGGAATTTAGATGCTACACTACTTGGTGCATATATATTTAATATAGATACTTCTTCATTATTCATTCTACCCTTTAGCAAGATATAGTGCCCTTCCTTATCTCTTTTGATTAGATCAATTTTTGCTTTAGCTTGATCTGAGATCAGGATGGCTACCCCTGCTTTTTTGGCTTCACCTGAAGCATAGTAGATTTTGCTCCAACCTTTTACCTTTAACCTGCATGTATCACCCCGCTTCAGGTGTGTTTCCTGTATACAACATATTGTAGGATTCTGGCTTTTAATCCATTCTGCTAACCGTTTCCTCTTTATAGAGGAGTTTACCCCGTTCACATTTATGGTTAAAATGACCAATTCTGTATTACTTGCCATCTTGTTAACCCCGGTTTATGCTTTTCTCCCTTCTTACTCCCTTACCCCCTCCCTTACCCCCCTTCCCAGTATTAAGCTTGTGAGCTCCCCTTGCTTCTCACAGCCCTCCCTTTTTCAGTATCCCTCCCCCCCTTAAAGTTCCCCTCCCCCAACTTACCCCTTTCCCTCCCAGTTACCGTATTCCCTTCCACTTAGCTTATTCCTTCCTTTTTCACTTTTCCCTTCTCACTTTTCAATGAGGTGGGAGAAGTTTCACCATAGATTGAATATGTCTAAAATTCTTCTCTTACTGCCAATTCTGAAAGCAGTAAAATACTCACTATTTTCATTCCTCTCCATTCTTTCTCTCAGATTTACTAGGTTTTCTTTGCCTCTTCATGAAATGTAGTACCCCCACTTTCCCTTTTTTCTAGTACAATGTCCTTTCCACAACTAGTTTCTAGAACAAGGTATACATGTATTCTTTATACATCTTTACAGCCGAAATATAGTTCCCAAGATTAATCTTTACCTTTTTAGATTTCTCTTGAGTTCTGTGCTTGTAGATCAAATTTTTTGTTAAGTTCTGGCTTTTTCATCAGAAATAGATGAAATTCGCTTATTTCGTTGAATGTCCATCTTCTTCCCTGGAAAAAGATGCTCAATCTCGCTGGGTAAGTTATTTTTGGTTGCATACCAAGTTCCTTAGCCTTTCGGAATATCATATTCCAGGCCCTTCGATCCTTTAATGTGGATGCTGCCAGATCCTGGGTGATCCTTATTGTGGCTCCTTGATATTTGAATTGGGTTTTTCTAGCCGCTTGCAGTATTTTTTCCTTTGCCTGAGGGTTCTGGCATTTGGCCACTATATTCCTTGGCGTTTTGATTTTAGGATCCCTTTCAGTAGGGGATCGATGAATTCTTTCAATGTCTATTTTACCTTCTGTTTCTATGACTTCTGGGCAGTTCTCTTTGATAATTTCCTGGAAGATAGTGTTCAGGCTTTTTTTTTTCATCATACTTTTCTGGAAGTCCGATGATTCTCAGGTTGTCTCTCCTGGATCTGTTTTCCAGGTCTGTTGTCTTCCCCAGAAGGTATTTCACATCCTTTTCCATTGTTTGATTTTTTTGGATTTGCTTGACTGATTCTTCTTGTCTCCTCGAGTCATTCAATTCCAATTGTTCGACCCTGATTTTCAGTGAGGTATTTTCTTCACTCACTTTTTTAAGATCTTTTTCTAATTGTCCAATTGAGTTTTTTTGTTCTGAGGAATTTTTTTCCATTTCGCCAATTTTGTTTTTTAGAGAGCTGTTTTCTGTTTCCAGTTCACTAATCCTATTTTTCAAGGATTTGGTTTCTTTATCCACTCTCTCTTTAACTGACTTCTCCAGGCTCTTTTGCCAAGCCTCCCTCTCCTTTTGCAGAGCCTCCCTCTCCTTTTCCCATTTTTCTTCTAGCTCCCTTGTGAGAGCCTTTTTAATTTCCTCCATGAGATTCATCTGTGCTGAGGGACATAAGGTCTCTTCCTTCGGGGATTCACCTGGGGACTGTTTGTTTTTAGTCTCCTCAGGGTTTGGAGTCTGCTCTTTATCTGTATAAAAGCTGTCCAGGGTTAAATTCTTTTTCAGTTTCTTGCTCATTCTGTCTATTTATCAAAGACAAACTATCAAAGAAACAGAAGGAAAAAAAACCCCTTGAATGGAGGCTGCTTTCTTTGGGGGAGGGGCAGGGTATTCGTGAGGCACAGGTCCTACTGTGCTATGGCGCCTGCGCACTGAGATCCGAGCGCTCTGAGATCCGAGCGGGCTAAGACACTGTGGGGGAGGGGTGGCCAGGTCCCGAGAAATTCCAGCTGTTTGGGATTGTATTCTTCACCCCGGTGTTTTTAGCTTCTCTGCTGGGCTGCTGACTTGCTCCTATAGCAAAGCTCTCACCGCAGAGACGGCTGCGATCGTGTCCTACCCCTTCTCCGCTCCACCCGGCTCTGAGCTGCTATCTATGCTCTGGTTGCCGCTGCTGCCCGCAGACTGTTTCCAAATACCGTCCCCGCCCTCGCGCAAAAACAGACCTTTCTTGACGAGTCTCAAGGATGGTTTCTCTTGGTAAGTAATTGTATGGTTTTTTTTTCAGTCGAGCATTAATTCAGAGGCATGAAATGAAATGAATAGTGAGAGAAAAACACGGAGATTACACAGAAGTGTATTTCCTCTCCGCCATCTTGGCCGGAAGTCCCCCACTGGGAACAATTAAACAATCTACCTTTCTTGCTTTCTTTCCTTCCTTCCTTTCCTTTTCCCCCTCCTTCTTTCCTTCCCTCCTTCCTTCCTTCCCTCTTTCCTTCCTCCTTTTCTCCTTTTCTTCCTCCCTTCCTCTCTCCCTCCCTCCCTTTATATTAAATTTATATTCTATTTACATTCTAAATTTATATATTAAATTTATATTCTATTGTGGAATGCTGCAGGGATACATCACAATCAAAACAAAAAATGCTGAACCATGGGCAAAAGAGAAGGAAAGTACATTGCTCATCACTGGATCCATCTCTCTTATTTGGCAGCAGCAAACAAAGCTTATCCAAAGCGACAATAGTCTTTAAGATCAGCTTTGCAAATGATGTAATTCAAAAAGGATTTTCTTGACATGATGACATTGTTTTCCAAGCTTTTTTTTTTTTTTTTTTTTTTTTTTTTACTTTTTTGGATAAGAAAAAAAAAATTGCTCACTCAGTTTATAGAAGTCTTTAGGCTACTTTTTAACGTCACATTATATTTGTTGTGAAAATAGCCATGTCTTATTTCCATATCAACTCTCTACTTTTAATGCCTCCATGGCCTTCTCCAAATGTTTGTTTTTTTAATAGCATTTTATTTTCATATATAAAGATGTCATGTAAAAATAGAGTTCAACCTCCCAAGTCTATTGGAATTGTGGCTCACTATATTGCTGAGAAGAGTTAAGTCTATCATAGTTGATCATTACACAATATTGCTAATGCTGTATACAATGCTCTCTTGGTTCTTCTCACTTCACTCACCATCTATGACTGCCTAACCTTAAAAATGAAGAGATTTAAGAGATTCACAATAACTGATTTAAAGTAACAATGTAGGACATTTTCAAAGCCTTTTGGCGAGACCCTCAACACCTCTTCAGGAATTCCTTGGGGTCAAAACTATTTTTGTAATAATATGAAATTATTTTAGTTTCTAATACAATAAATATTAATATATTCCACTTAGATAAACAAGAATTCTGCAGTAGTCCTTATTAATATGTATTTTTAAAAAGGTATATGGATACAAGACCAAAGGGTGTAAGATGTATTAAAGAGTGCCAACATGTAGCCAGGAAGATTCTGTGGTGTTTTTCTTCTTTTTAATAATAATGGTTCTCTATGGGAGAGAGCAGGTTTCTTGGGGAGGTTTTCTGGAGGCAGCCTTAGTTTCAGTTAAAAGTAATAATCACCCAAAATGCAGCCAGCTGGTAAAAATGAAAATGTTTATTTTCTCGTTCCAAAATAGCCCAGTTAGTTGAGGCCTATCTCTCTCCTTGGTTCTAAGAGCTCTTGCAGCTTTGCCCTTTGCTTCTGCCTCTGCCTCCAGCTAGCACCAAGGTAAAAGTTGAAATGAATCTTTCTTGCCTCCGAGAAAGGGCTTCTGCCTCTCCCAGAGTGCTCTGTGTCTGGCCCAGAGTGTGCTCCTCTCTAATCTAATTCAGCTGAATTCCGTTGACGGGGCTTATATATGACTCTTGTGAGAGAATGGGATTATGGGTTTCCTCCCAGAGTACTCTCTGGCCCTAAGAGCTTCAAGGGAGGTGTAAATTCACAAAGTTAATTTACTTTGTGAATCTCCCATACTTGTGAACTCCAATGAGTACTGGTGTGAACACAAGCATTGTATCAATCAGTTCTCCTTAGTACCTTGTTTCAAGTTCTGGCCCAAAATATCTCCTTGTAAGATCAGATCAGTGATACTGAACCATGCTAAATTAGGTAATTATTGTCTCTATCAACTCTAATGACTTAACAGTTTATAAAGATTCCAACAAGATTCCTATACAAATTCTTTCCTCGATGTAAACATAGCCAGTCTGCTAGAAGTTTCAAAAAGCTCATTCCTACAATGAATTTGGTTCATAGATTCTTGGATTTGGAGGAGAAAGGAAATTTAAACGTCACTAAATTCAACTACCTCATTTTACTGATAAGGAAACTGAGACTTAACAATGTGCAAGGATACAGAACTGTCTGAGGTAGGAGTCTATCATCCCTGATTAAATGAAGTCAAATATTTTGAAGTCTCGGTAACTTTGGACTTTTTTGTTTGTTTTAAATGATTTGCTTTCAGATGAACAAGGCATTTATTTATGAAATTGAGAGAATGAGCATTCAAATCAATAAAAAGAAAAATTTAATCCAAATCTCTACTTTAAATTTAAATTAACTTGATGGAGTCTTGTCATGAAAATAACTAAACACTTCAATTAACTTCAAATCTGGAGAAATTTCTGGATTCATTTCTTTCCTAGAACTAAGTTTTTTTGTTTCTTTTTGTGTGTGTCTGTGTTTGTTTTAGTAAGTCAAGGCAAACTAAAGACATTCCAAACTGGCATATGTTTTAGTTCCTATGTTGTCCTAGTAGCAAATATAAATGGAAGAAATCCATTTTATCCCATGACATGGTCCACATTGGTAAACTTTTCCAAATGAACCCCAATGAGTTTTCCTTTTATTGGACATGATTACTCCTTAGCTAAAAGGCATCAACTGAAAAATTTCAAAGGAATGGGAAAGGCTTTGAGCCAGGCCAAATTAATGGAGCAGCAATAACCAGTCATTCTTCACCCTCTAACTCAACACGAATACTTAGTTCTTAATTACAGAAATTCCCTTATTCATGACAACTCCAAGTATAATTACTGCGCCATATAACTCATGGGCATTGCTGCATGATGCCAAAAGGCAAGATGAAAATGGTAATTACTTTTCAAACCTATTAATATATTATCCCTCTGTTTTTAAAGATTACAAGTAGACAAGAGGATTCATTATTGTACCTTTGATACCACTGGTCCGTTTATGTAACACAAAAGAAAAGCCATGAAATATTTTGGTTAATGGGTGTTATGCATATATAAGGAACAGATACTTCTACATTTAAAGGAGTACTTGAAAGTTAAGTTATCAAAATCATCTTTCAAATAATTAAACTAAAAAAATTTCTCCTTGGTTCTGGAATATTGAAGATATGAAAAAACCCACTGACTTTAGAATATCAAATTGAATTATTTTCCTTGTATGGCAATGGTCACATTTTTGTTGTTTATTAGTTATCTCATATTTTTGTCCATTTTTGGTCAAAAAGGATCCCCTCCCCCTTAATCAATAGTATGTAATTCTAAGTGCTTTTTATAACAAGCATATTTAAGTCCAAAGTATCTAATTAAACAAAGGATTCTGGTTAGTACAGAATAGTGAAGGGACTTGATTGGAAGTGAAGAACCTGGTGATGAATTGTAGAGGGTCAGCACTCTGAAAAGGTATACTTAAATTCAGATCAGCAAGGTGCTTATAATTAGGCACCTACTTAGTGTGAGATAATGGTTCTCTGTGGAAATGTAATGGTTATATGTGCTCATTGTATTGTGGTGATGTAATCTTACTTAAGATTTATTTAAGGGTATTTAAGGGAGTCCCAGACACAGAAGACTCTCTCATCCACAGACACAAGAGAAGACATCAAACTCCCAGATTCCAAACTCCGGACTCCATCTTTAATGGTCTCCTTGGCCCTCCTGCCTCCTTTACCCCTCCATTAAGACCAAGGACTCAGGCTGATCCTGAGGTCCTCCAGAGAGTTCTTCTGGACATTATATTTTCATCATGTTGACCTAGATTCAAGTACACCTTTTCAGAGTTCTGGCCCTCTACAATGAATGTTCCCCTGTCTACATTCTATATTTCCCTATAATTTAGCAGCAAATGCTATTCTAAAGGAGTTATTTCTGTGATAAAATCAAGATCTTCTCCAAGGAGTCCAAGAATCAAACTTAGGTATACAAAGGACGTTTCTGACATATAATCAACTGCAGATGATTTTACAGGAATTGGATTCTGCATCTCCACATGGGCCTCCACCAGCCATCTGGGATTCTGTCTTTTATGACCTTGCAGTTCCTGTCTTTTGAGATGGGACAACAGCATGGCTTTTTGTGGTTTTAATTTTTATACTGAAGAGTCCCTTCTTTGATACATCAGTAATATTTCATCAGTTTCTCTTATTCTGAAGAGTTCTAAGCAGTGATTGTAGAAGAAAGATATTTTATTACTTATCTCTGAGCCAAGATTTATGCTTCAGAAACTTGCTACACTATAATTAATTGAGGGGAGTAGAAAAAAAGGCAAGGACAGAATATCACTTATCCCACAGCTGACTTTGTAAACTTTAGCAACTACATAATAGAGTTAAGAGGCTGCTCTCATAGTATTGGCAAAACTATTATTTTTGTTCCAAATTTTGTAATATACATTTTTAAGACTCCAGGTATACACCTCTCCATCCTAGTGGTCATAAGATCTTCTAATAACTTTCCTTTATAACTTTACTCAAGTTTCTTAACCATTTTGATACACCACTTGATAATTCATTAAATGACAGCTAGACCCTAAAGTCCTTGACATATCTAAAATTATGATCAAATGATCTTTATAATCAGTGTCTTATTCCTGTGACAAGATAGGGGCAAAAACCTTAAAATGTTCCCTTGTATGAGCCAGAGTATTTCTACCACCATATCTTTTCATTTTATTTACTATTTTCTTCATTTACTCAGTCTTGTCATCATTGCTACTTTATGATGTACATACATTCAAGTGGATTTTCATCTTGTTCAATCATACAGAGAAGGAAAAGAGGAAAAAGTTTTCACATATTCACAAATATTTCACATATTTTCACCTATTGGGCAGATGGGAAAAATGATAGATTAATTTTTTCAATAATAGCAGACATTTGAAAAAACGATAAAATTTACAAAGAACTTTATGGAATTTACCTCATACCTGGACCAATTTGTTAAAATTTAGACAAGACATCAAAGAGTCCTAAAATTAGAGCATGAAAGGATCTTGGAGCTAATTTAATTCATCCTCTCCATTTTAAAATGTAATTCTAACTCAAAAAGAGCTTGAGTGAATTGTTCAATGTCACAAAGGTAGAAAGGGGTGGAATTGAGTCCTCCATCTCCAAGGTCATCTAATTTTCCAGTCAGCCTCTGCACTTTATCTTAGCTTTCCTAGCACTCTAAACCCATCACACACCATATCTTTCCATACCTCAGGGGACAACAGGAAGAAATTCTAGGCACAGAATCAAAAGATCTCAGTTCAATTCCCAACAGTTAGCAGGTATATCTTCTCTGGCAAGTCATATAAGTGATGTCTCATTATCCTTATTTTTTATTATAGCTTTTTTATTTACAAATTATATGCATGGGTAATTTTACAGCATTGACAATTGCCAAACCTTTTGTTCCTCATTTTCCCTATTGTAAAAAATATCAACAGTGCCACATATTGCAGAAGTATGTTACCAGGATCTTCCTCCACTATAAGCAAAGAAAAATTTGTTTTTAACTGAATACAGAAGCTTTAAACCTGAGGTGTGCATACTCTTGGTGGAGATGAGATACAAAAAGCATGTCAAGAAAACATGAGTAATATTTACTAAAGAGTTAATTGTGTTTTTGTATGAAAAGGAATTATCTTTTATGAAAAGTCATTTCTTATGCTTATATGATTGGTAAAATCTAGTACCTACTTATTCTTTTTTCATTCACTTTGATATTGAAAAGATAGCTTACCAAAAGCCAAAAGGATGAAAAAATAGAGGTATCTCAGGAAATTGTCCAAAACACAAAGGCTGCATACCTTTTATAAGGTAATAAAGACAACATTTGAACCCAGGTCCTCCTGATTCCCAACCTAGCACTATAATTATTTAGTGTTTTACTCTACCCCTAGTGTTTTGAGAAAAGTGCTTTGCAAATCTTAAAGCTCTGACCTTTGAATCTCTTAGAAAGTTAATTTAAATTATGACATTTTAAGATCAGATTAGAAAAGTGGCAAAATGAGTCACATTTGCTAAACTTATTTTAATTGAAATGTCTGTAACTCAATGAGATGGAAGAATGATGCTGACCAGCTCACAGTGTGAGATTTCTCCCCTTACACAGACTGATAGTTTTAGGAGTTCTGCAAAAAATATTATGGAGGCTGTGGAATGTTCATTTGTTTATCCACCAGGTATCACTGTCCAAAGGCACAAAGACCTTATATCTTCATCCTTCAAAACATAGTTTGAACTGAAGGGACTTGAAAAGTCAATCATCCAATATCCATTGAGTAGGACATAGTAATCACTGTTGTAAGAGCTGGAGATACAATAAAGATAAGCAAATACTCCCTGTTCACAAGAAGTTTGATGGCAGAGACACATTGAAACAACTATATTCAAACAAGATACATACATGATAAATTGTAGAATACTTTAGAAGGCAAGAATTAGCACTGGGAGATCAAGATGGTTTTCTTTTTATGTTAAGCATGGTAAAAAGGCATGTTAAATCCAATATATGCATATTTATATAATTATCTTGCTGCACAAGAAAAATCAAATCAAAAAGGAAAAAAGGGAAAAAATAAAATGCAAGCAAGCAACAACAAAGAGAGTGAAAATGCTATGTTGTAATCCATACTCAGTTCCCACAATCCTCTTCTTCATAAGATCATTGGAACTGGTTTGAATCATCTCATTGTTTCAAAGAGCCATGTCCATCAGAATTGATCATTGTATAATCTTGCTGTTGCAATCTACAGTAATCACGTAGTTCTGCTCATTTCATTTAGCATCAGTTCATAAATCTCTCCAGGCCTCTCTGAAATCATTATGCTGATTGTTTCTTATAGAACAATAATAGTCTGTTGCATTCATATACCATAAGTTATTCAACCATTCTCCAATTGATGGGCATCTCCTTAGTTTCCAATCAAAAAGGTTTTCTTGTAGAAGGTTAGGTTTTATGTGGGATTTAAGGAAGCCACAAAGGGAAGGGAAAAGAAACAATTTCAGATTTGGAGGACAACAGATGATAATTCTAGGTGTTAGGAAATGAAGTATCTTGTGAGAAGAATAAGATTGTGCCTAGAGCATTTTAGAGGATAAATGTTTTAAGACCAAAAATGAAGAGAGACCAGATTGAGCTTTGAATGTTAAACAGAGAATTTTATGTTTGATCCTAGAAGTGATGGAGGGTCATTAGAATTTGTGGAATAGGAAAATAGTATGTAAGTCATCTTATAAAACTCTTCTACAAGTATTGAAAGTGATAACCTAAGACTTTGAATGAATACCCCAAAACACACATAGAGTGTTCAAAAGGGCATATGCTCTGAATTACAGTCCCAAGGTATATATTTGGCTTTGGAAGAACATGAGAAGAAAAACTAATTTTTGAGTGGGAGTTTTTGTAACACAAGCCTTTGTGAGAGTTTTATTTTAAATAAAATTTGCACATATTTACATTTTATGCAAAATTAGAAGAAGAAAAAAAAAGCACAGCAAAAACCTGAATGTAATCTATACTGCTCAATGGACCTTTTTTTTTTTTTTAATACATTAACAAAAAGGTAGTAAAGTGAATTACACAAAGGCAGGTTATTTTTTTTTTCTTGGAGTACTTTGAGTAATCTCCAGGTGTGTGATTAAAGAAATATTGCTTTGCCGAATTGATTTGTTAAAGTGCTTGATTTTTCATTGGAGTGTTTATGCCAAAACACATGGATTAATGGCAGGAAGGAGAAAAAAAAAAGAAAAATCCAAACACTGCATGCTTTAATCTAATGACAGCTCATTAAATGTCCTGATTTTTCTGAAGAGATGAAATCTTATACCTCCGTTAAGCCTTAGTTTATTAAATGGAAAGAAATTGCATTTTAATGTAGCTTAAATCACTAGGAGTAGAAAACAGAAGTCAACTTATTTGTATTATTTTACTGGGATAAAGAAAAACAAAAGAAAATTAAATAAAGTTGTGTTTATGCAGAATTATATTTGTAACCTTCTCCAAACAAAACATCACCACAAAACAAAAATCTGCACATTGTAGGAAGTAGGATAAAGGGGGAAATGTGTCAAACTAAATCATTGCTGAGGTCTACTCATTTCTGAAACTCTAAAATTGTATGTTCAATATTAAGTCAATTAGTTCATGAGAGATAAAGCAGTACTCAATCACAATTTGATCTCATAGTTAAGGACAACTCAGTTCAAATCCTGATTATGATATATATTGGTTATGTGACTTTGGACAAATGACTTAAATTCTCAGGGCCCCCCAGCAAATCTCTAAAATTATAAGTTATAAGTCAATTGTTGATCTGTACTGGTGAAGGGAAATCCCATCCTGGACATTTCACACACTGATGTAATTGCACATCTCTATGCTTATAAATCAAATACAGTCTACTGACATATATATATATATATATGGCTTCACGTCAATGCCCCTAAACAATGGCCAGGTGCTCATTGGTGGTCCCTCCTCCCTTTTCACTTTTCTTTTATGGGGTATCTTCCCCGTTAGATTGTAAGTTACCTGAGGGCAGAGATTTTCTCTTCGGCTTATTGATATCTATAGTATTTATTTCAGCTACATGTATGCATATATCACAGATATAGAGTATCCCCAAAGTCATAGTGAAGTTGTACACATTGAGAGCTTTAATATTTTAAAGCTCTCAACCTTTGGAGATGCCCTGTAGACCACATTTTTCCATGTCATATTTGAAAGGAAGAGAAAATATAGATGAGGAAGTGTGGCTCAGTGGAAAGTGGCAGAGTTTTGAATTGAGATTTGGCATCTAAAGTCTTACTACTATTTGGCTTGAAGCAAATCACTTCATTTCTCTGGGCCTGTTTCTTACCTGATTAAATGAGGGAATTAATGCAGATGGCTTCTGAAGTGCACACTAGCTCTAGCTCTGTGATCTTGTAAAAGTTTAATTTATTATTGTTTTGTGGTTTCAATAGTTATCACTCTCATTCCCACTCTATAGTCCAGAGGAATGACCACTTTTCTGCTGCTCACATAAAATCTTCCATCACTTATTTCTGTCATTTTATGTCAGCTATCTTCCCTGCCTAGAAAGGACTTCATCACTATCTTTTACCTCATAGAATTCTCCTTCTTACAATACGTAACTCAACACCATCTTCTATACAGAGTTACACATGAAATAATGTATCTCTAGAGAAGGCAAATTCATTGAGAATAGGGATGCTTTTATTTTGTGTTTGCATCCTCAATGTCTAATCTAATGTCCAACTCTGATCCTTTGAGAAAAATGTACTTAAAGACCAAAGATCCCTGAGAAGATCTGAATCATCTTCAATTCAGGTAGCCTCTATCTTTTTCCATGTGTCTTAGAAGTGTAAAAATTCATAAAGATGAGATGTAATAAGAAAGATGGGGGTTACAAAAGAGATTTCAAGCTGTAGTTCTACAATGGGTAAATAAATGTATTTTAATATTTTATTACTTGGTAGTGTCAAAAAAGTAATTTATTGGACCTCAAATGTTTCATGATTTTGTCTTTTCCAGTGGCTGAAATTATTCTTTGTCATCTAGGTGATAATGAATAGAATGATAACCTAACACTCAGAACAATTTTGAATCTTGCCTCAAAGACCTGGATCTCTTTAAGCCTCAATTTCCTCAATTGAAAAATTAAAGAACTGGATTTGATTGCCTCTAAAATCTATTCGAATTCAGAAGCTATGATTCTATGAAGCTACTTTTTAAATGTATTAACCTTGACTCTCCAGGTGATATCATAGTGCTGAGTGCCAGACCTGAATTCAAGAAAAGTGATCTTCCTGAGTTCAAATCCAGGTTCATTACTAGGTTTTGTGATCCAAAGTAAGTTACTTCAAGGTGTTTGCTTCAGTTTCCTTATATGTAAAAGGTGCAGGAGAAGGAAATGATGAACCATTTCATTATCCCTACCAAGATCCCAACCCAACAGGGGTCATGAAGAATAAGACAGAATTAAAACAATTTCACAACAACAAAAAGTTTCCTAATGATGGTCAGAAAGAATGAGAAGATTTTTAGTGGCTGAAACAGATTACAGTTTATTTGAAACTTCCAATGTTTCTAATCATTAGAAGTAGAATTTTGATTTGTTTCTTCCAGGATCTAATTTAATTTTATTTTTTTAAGGTTGACAGAACACTTTACATATATTATCTTATTTGATCAATCAAAAAATCAACAAGTATTTATTAAGTAATTATTACATGTCTGGCATTATGCTAGATACTGGGAATACAAAGAAAGAGAAAACAAACAACAAAAGCTCTTTTTCCTCCAGAGGCTTACTCTAGTGGGGAAAACTTTATATGGAAAGTGTACAGAATCTCTAGTTATCATTACCCCTGTTGTTAAATAGTAGAATTTAGGCTCAATTTGTCAAATGATTTTCCTATGTCTATGGTCACTTAGGTCAGAATACTAGGTGTGTGAGTAAACCAAAGTCTCTCTTTCCTTAAAGTCTAGCTCTTCTACTTCCATGCACAGTCTCTCTCATATAATAAAGTCCATGAAAGGAGGGGCCATTTCATTTTTGTCTTTGTATCACAGTGTTAAGGCTACAGTAAATGACTTATCAATCTATGTGAATGTGTAACTTTTATCATATTGCTTACCATGTCAGGAAGGGAGAAAGAGAGGGAAGAAGGAATAAAATGTGTATCTTAAAATTTTAAAAAATATAAAATAAAACTATAATGAAGGGGAGAAATAAAATATTTTTTTGTTTTTATTTTTGGAAGGTAAGTGGTCACATATCTAGTAAATATTAAATTTACTTTTTTTGAAGTAATTTTTTGAAAATTTGGCTCTCCTGAATTCAGAACCAGTGCTCTATCTATTGCCACACCTAGGTACCCCAAAATAATTTTTTTAAAAAATAAATAAATTCTTGTAAAATTACTGCTTCTTTAAACTCCAGAAACATTTTAAGAAACAAGAAAAAAAGACTAAGATCTTCCTAGCTCCATAAATTTTTTTCACCTTTTCTGCCTTCTTGACTTTACTTTGAATTTATGAATGTTATCAGGAAAGTAGTTTGATGTTATACATATTTTTTGAATTTAACTTTTTGTCAATAATTTTACATTTTTTTCCTTATTCACTGACTGTGCAGTTGAATATCTGCTCTTCTCCAATGGGATAAAAGTTCATTGATAATGCAGATTATTTCATGCTTTATATTTGCATTTCCCAGTGCCTAGTTCATTGGCTGGCTCATTATAGGAGTCACTTAATAAATGTTCTTTCATTGATTAAGTGAGTAAGTGACCAAAAAACTGATTTACATGTAAAAGATTTGACTTTTCTCAATCTATAAAACAAAAGGTAGACAATAACCCTAAATTAATATTTTAAACAAGTATGCTCCCAAGTCAGAACACAGCTTTGAGTTCTGTAGACGGGCAATAATTTCACTAATCTGCTTTCTCAAGATTTTTGATGTAGGTTTGTTTTTTGTTCATAAGTGGATGCAGCCTTTTGTAGAGTCAAACCCCTCATGAACTGTCTGCTCCAAAGTTAAATGAAGCAAATCCCTGCCCCTTTTAACTCCTTGGTGTTTTGCCAAAAGGCAATTTGTCTTCTTTATGTTCCCTAACAATTCAATCAACAAACCACTTACATCCTGTTTGGGGATAATAATTATTTGAGTTTAAAGCTTTAATGTGGTTTAAATTAAATTTGCTTCAATAATTCAAGGATCTGTGATTTCATCAGTGTGGGTACCTCCCCCACCCATGTGGTTTGTTCTGTGGCTGAAAAATTCATCACCCTGAGGCCAGTCTTCTTTGGCTGATGTATCTTCAATTATTTATACACTTTGGAAATTTTTTTAAAAGAAAAGGAGATTTACCTAGCAATAGCCATGGAAGAATATTTAGGAAGAAAATTAAGGACATTTATGAGGACACAGAGAATCCCTTGGCTCTGAGTTTTCCATGCTGGTTAATCAGTAAAACTTCAGAAAGAGGCTAGACCTTCTCAGAGACTTTTTTGTGATAAGTAAGCAGAAAATTATGTGACTAGTCTCCTACTTTAAGCCCCTAAGACAAAAAAAAATCCTCACTGGGTTTTTTTATATTTTTAAGGGAAAATTAGTTTAACTTATATATGATTGAGGGGTTAATAAAGTATTCCATTAACACTCAGTGTAATCTCTAAGATTTTCATGAGAATTTTTTGCCACTTTAATAACTTCAGAAGACTATTCCAACTCAACATTGACTCAGATTGTCAAGAAGATTGGGATAGAAAACGGTAGGAGAGGAAAACAAAATAAAACAAAACATATAATTCAATAATTCCCCAAATAAATGTTTGGTTCATTGATTGGTTGGTTGCTTGGTTGGTTGGTTGCTGTCCTTCATTCTTGAAAAGGACCAAAATGACAGCACTATGTTAGAATCGAGTTCCAGTGTGTCTGACTGGGCTGATCAGACCTATACAAGCTCAGGATGCTCTGCCACAGGTAGGACACAAATGGGGTGGCTTCTCTCTAACTTTGCACATCTTACATTTCTTCTGAACTAATTTCATTCTCTTTTGCTTCTAGAGCACAGCACTTTCTCTGATAGTGATATGGATAGTGGGTAATACTGTGTCTCCCATGTCATACACTCAATCTACTGAATATAGGATAATAAAGATCAGAAATCCCAAACTTCTCCCCTTTCAAAGTGATTGCATCCTGAATATAAACAACCTCAATCATATCTTGGAGGATGCTAAATATTTTCAGTTTATAGGATATCCCAGATATAAAGACATAACTACAAGCAGGATCAGTAGCAGAAATATCAGGGCTACTGTAAAGATAGTGATACTTCCTACAAAGTTACCAATATTCATCAGAGGATGGGAAGAACTTCCAGGAACCACCATCCATTTGGTCCTTCCTGGGCTTCTAAGATCTACCTCTATCTGGGAGTAATAAGAAAGAAAGACAGTAAATCTTTGATCCTTTTGTTCACAGTCTAGGTAGACATTTTTATCTCTTTTTTGTTGCCTGAAAGCCCATTCTCAATAATGTCACCCTTTGGTCCTCCAAGCCCTTCTTGGGGTAGAATTGTCCAGTGATTACTTTGAATATTTTATCCTAACAGGAAAACTTTAAAGGAAAAACACAATAGGTTTAGGACTGTTCTTGAGAATGTCCATGACTGTTCCCAATCTGCTTATGAGAATTTTTTAATTTAGTAGTGCTAACTCCTCAGACAAAATATGTACTTGAAGACTTCCTTGTCCTTTGGAGCTTCCAACTTGAAAAGAAACAGGGTACAGGCTTTTAAAATTACATCTAGAAATCACAGTTATTTTCAGGCCAGAATGAAGCATAGGGGTAATTTTAGGAAACATTGTCTCTTTCATTAGAGAGGTTTTAAAATAATAGGTCAACTATCTGATCAA
This sequence comes from Antechinus flavipes, assembly GCF_016432865.1. Classification (NCBI taxonomy): domain Eukaryota; kingdom Metazoa; phylum Chordata; class Mammalia; order Dasyuromorphia; family Dasyuridae; genus Antechinus; species Antechinus flavipes. The sequence continues at coordinate 660,651,811 of NC_067399.1, forward strand.
TGTTGGTTCTCTTTCCACTGATGTAGATGACAGCTCACATAATGCCTTCAAATCCTGTGGACTCTCGTCTGTCAATACATAAAGTCTCCATAATGGGACTACCCAAAGTGATAATGGCCTTCCTCTAGAAGTCATGATACTGCATCAGAAACAATATGGGATATAAATTATCCCTTTCCTGAATCCCTTCTTATTTGCAACATGAGTATTCCATCTTCTTTTCTAGTAACACACCTAGGGCAAAATGCCTGTTTCCATATTCATTATTCCTCATATTCTGCAGATTATATTTAATATGTTTCTCTCTTATTTGCTCTTAAAGTAATTTGTCATTTTGTGTTTTTTTCCTATCTTATGGTTTTAAATCATTTTCCATTAGACATCATTTACTATTTTGAATTTATACTTTTTACATTATTCTATATTTATTTAAATATGTACTTATTGTCCCTACTAGAATACAAGTTACTTTTGAACATGGATTATTTTAATTATTTAATCTGTGTAATCAGAATCTATTATAGTCTCTGGTACAGGGTAGGGAACAAATAAGTGTTTGTTGACTGATTGGTGTTAAAATATTTTGCTTTGGGGAAAAGTTCAAGTCCATTAAAGCACTCAGCAATTTCTTGGATATAATTCAGTCTATTCTCTCTTTAATTCAATGCCAACTTCAGACTGTCATCCAATTCCATCTGTCTAAGATATATGTATATGTATAGATATATGAGTGTATATATATGCATGTATATTTGCATACATGTATACATATATGTATGGATATGTAAATACAAACATGTACACATGTATATGTAGCTGTATATTGGGGGGGTATACTTGCATATGTGTATACAAACATGTATCTGTGATAGTCAGGTATCTCCATACTAGTAACTATCAGAATATGGATGATAGAATTAGAAGCCAGATATACTTCATCTACTTAGTTTGTGCAAAACATATAACTAGGCTAAATTCTTATGACTTACGATAGATTTCAAGCAAAAGGTTCTGAAATATATTGGGCTTAAGGCAATCATAACAAAGTCATTTTTATCCTTTTTTTTTTTTTTTTTTTTTGGCTGAGGTAATTGGGGTTAAGTAACTTGCCCAGGGTCACTATATCTAAGTGTTAAGTGTCTGAGCTGGATTTGAATTTAGCTTCTCCTGACTTCAGGGCCGGTTCACTATTTACTGATCTACCCAGCTACTCCTCAGAGTCATTTTTAAAGAGAAAAACCAGCATAATTAACTTTATATGTTTAATATATTATTAAAATTATATAGTAAAGAAAAAACTAAAAGTATAGCAGATTGCATGGCACAATGTCATGCAACAGGTGTTTTTGGAGCATTTTCTCTATTCAGAGTACTGTACCGAGTGTAAAGAGAATCAAATTCTACAGATACAACATATATTATTCCTTCAAGGTATTTAGAATCTAACAGAAGCATAAGGTACTAACCTAGATAACAAATATGCACAATATTGAATAATAGATTACTAGATAAGTATAGAACAAAGGATAATAGTTTCTATTGACCTTGACTATCCTTCCTGAAAGAGGCAATTTTTGAATGAACACTAAAGTATGGGTAGGATTTCAAAGGCTTAAATACATATAAAGGAGATGGATGACATTTTTGCCATAGAGAATGGGGTAGATAAAGACACTGATTTTGACAATACAGAGATTAAGAAGTCATAGGAGTTGAATATGCACTGTAGTAAGGATTTAGGGCACATTAAATATTAAATTTCTTTGTCCCACTTTTATAATTTTTTTTTTTCATTTTCATCTTGATCAATGGGAATGAGAAACAAATTCACCTGTGTAACACATTTAAAAGAAAAAAAAGAGGTCTGTTCTTAGCTCTTTCTATTATTTTGTTGAAGATATTTATGATTTATCTATTTTAAACTAAATCCCATTTTCTTTGTTGGAAGATTATTGCCTTTTTTGACTATTTCTAAACAAAAGCAAGTCAACTGTCAATTGAATCTATGTGTAAATCTGTTTTAAAGTATTATAATTTTAGTATTTAGGCCACAGTACAAATTTAACTATATCTTGCTTCAAAAGAAAGAAAAGCAGATGTAAGAGCGTTAGTGATCTTACTTGAAAGAATCCCGAATATATACAGGAAAATAAAGTGGCCATATAAAGCCAAATGTCCTTAGAAATAAAGACATAAATTTAACTTTTCAAAATTCCTACACACGATGCTTCGGAAGCCAACTCATACTACATATAACACAATGAAACATGGCAGTGATGAACAATAAAGGGGGGGATAACTTTTGACATACTTAAATATTTTATTACCTGCTGAAATACACATTCCAATGGAGCTAGAGCTTAATAAAAGGGAATTCTATTTAAAGACACAGAGTCACAATCTGTAACTTTATGCCCACTGCTACTCAACTAGGAGTTAAAATTATAACTCCTTCTTGCCTTGTCATTCTGAGATTCTTTTTAATATACACCCACTAAATGAAAGGTTCCATTTTTGATTTCATAGACCACATTGGCCCTTGGTAAAATGTGTAGACCTCTTCTCAGCAAATAATGGAAATAATAATAATAAGATAAAATACATTGAATAACAAAGGAAAGCAGTTTATAATGAAGTTGTCAAATATGTTTGTTTGTTTGTTTTTAATTTGCAGAAGCCTAACTAATAACTCCTGTACTGTTGGATCAGAAAAATCAACTTTTTGGCATTTTTCCAGTAAAAGAACTCACAAAGACGAATTATTTTCTTTTAATTTTCATTTGCTGTATAAATAGTATAAGTTGGAACATGAAAAATTGGAATCGATAAACCCCCAATGTTTTCTAAATTCTCAAATGTGGCATATATTGACTATGTGACATCAGATAAAGTGTTTATTTTCAGAGAGTCTTAGATGTCTCTATCAGAAGCTCCACAAAAGTTTTGATTTGCATTGGTGGAGAGAATATCCTCACTGGGAGTGCCCTACACCAATGAAATATTGGTCCAGTCTGAAAAGAGCTCCATAAAAACAAGCACAATTTAAAGTGAGGCAAAGAGAATTGAAAAGTCAGATGGTGAGTATAAGTGGATTACAGAAGTTATTCTTAGATATTTGGCCGAAAGATTTTTGGCAAATAATGATGCTTTATGAATATTATATTGTATTTGCATTGTGCTTGAAAGTCATCAAAACACTTCCATGCATAACAACACTGAAAATAACCGTAATAGCATTTATATAGTATCTTAAGGTTTGCAAAGCACTTTACAGATAATATTTTATTTGAATCTCACAACAATCTTGGAAGAAGAGTGCTATTATCTCTATTTTACAGATGAGAAAACTGAGGAATGTAGAAGTTAAGGCTTGCTTAAAGTTGTAGAGCTAGTAAGAATCTGAAGCAATATTTGAATATAGATTTCCATGACTCTAGGTTCAACTCTATCTACTATATCACCTACTTTCGTGCAGCCTCACAGCCAGTATCTAAGTAGCCAGGTATGACCATTTCCAGTTTATAGAGTAGGAAAATAAGATTCTGGGTATTTAACTGACATATTCATGATCATAAAGCTCATAAATATTACTAGCAAGAGTCCAACCCAGGCCTTCCTGACTCCTTACACAGCATTCTGTTCACTACACTGTAGCCCTTGCAGAATTTTTCAGCTTCAAAAAGTACATAGAAGTGACTTTTGTTATTTCGCAATACTTACAGACTTTTTTCATTTAACCCACTTTTTTTTTCAATTAAAGAAAAAAAAATGAACTAAATAAATTCCTATAGGAATTTGAGCCAGGCATGATGTCTAATGCATCTCTAATCTAATCTCCTAATTTGATAGAGGAAGAAACTGAAACTAAATGATTTGTTCACAATTCCACAATGAGAGATTATCTCAAATGAGACTTTTCCCCAAGGTTTTCCTCAATTTTAAGGTTGATGTTCTATCTTCTCCTTCACCAAGCTTCTTTACAAGGCATTATTCACCACCCAGTACACAGTAAAATATGTGGGTTAGTTATATAGTGAACTCCAGAAGGTATATCAAATGAACAACTAATATACTGAACTGAAATATTCAAAATTAGTGAAAGAGGGCCAGCTAGATGGTACAGTGGATAGAGCATGGGCTCTAGAGTCAGGAGGACCTGTGTTCAAATGCATCATCAGACAGTTAACACTTCTTAGCATTGTGACTTCTGACAAGTCACTTAGCTGAAATTATTTCTCAAAAACAACAACAACAATAATCATACTCATAATCATAATCATACCGTAGAGGGCTGAAACTCTTGAGTCGATGCACTGAGGTTGGTTCCAGCACTTGAGGGTAACTACCTATTGGACAATACTCTATGTGCATGTACTTGCGGAATGGCCCTTCCCACTATCCTGTGCTGGCTAGATAATTGGTGTATACAGAGAATTGTAGAAGGGACTAGGGGATGGAGTAAGACTAGCCAAGGGCCTTAGGTGGTAGACGAAGAAGAAGGAGGTCTGGGAAATTCTGCTTCCATCTAATTCAATCCTACCCCTAAAGATCGAGAATAAAGACTAAGGACTTTTGTTTATCTTGACTCTGGCTGATTCTAAGGTATCCAGGGTGCTAACCCGGTCATCACAAATAAAGATCTACAGAAAGTCTTCAGGTGTCTACTCACTTAGGCACCCATTCTTACAAGAATGCAAATTTTTTCCTGCATTCATCACTGAATCAATGGAGTTCTTGGTAAGATATTTTGTTTCTTACAAATGGGGGTTCAGTGTGAGATCCAGACATTATGAATTTGGGGTGACCCCTGCTGAAGCACATAGAGATACCTCACATTGATTTCAACAGGCTCATGGATCGGCTTGGGCTTCCCCTGTTCACAGACTGTCCACTATGTTGGTAAGTAAGATCCCTGATGAATCCAGTAATCAGGAAGGTAACTATATTAGGTTCTGCAGCAGCCAGGAAACTCTATGCACTGAACAAAGATAAGAACATGGACTTTCTGGTATTGCCTTTGTGGGCTGGGGCCATCTTCCAGGGTCTGAAGTTTCAGATAGGTTAATTAAGATGGGGAATTTGATGGCTCCAAGGAGTGTGTCTCCTGGTACATAACTCTCATACAGTCCTGGAAGAGAGGAGATGTCAGAAAACCTAGAATAAGTATTAGTGATCTGGGATCACTAGACTGTGGAGATCTCCAAGCTGGGGTGCAGGAAGGATCTGCACAAGAGAAATTTACAGGAAAATCTAGCAAAGAAAGATATGGGGTTCCAAAAGAGAAGTTCTTTCCGGAAGTAGGGAAGGAACAACTCTTTACTAGACAAAAAGAAAAGGAATTTAAAAGTAGTTTGTATTGGAGTGCAAGTGAGTGTGTTTTGTCTTCTATGTTTCTTTCAACCAACTGAATTACAAAAGAAAAAAAATGTGGCCCTTTGGGGATTTAAAAGCACTTGTAAGGTATCTTGATGCAAATTAACTTGACTTTTTCTTATGCTTTCCCTCCTAGAGGGGACTTGGAATAACCAGGGCAGTTGCTTGTAGACTTACATCTAGTCCAGCCTCTCCACAGAATGGTAAACTCCCCCAAAACTCCATGTTCTGGACCCAGCCTCAGTTTCTCTTTAGATAAGTCCCTATGTTCCCTGACTCCCAGAGTTTCAAAACTCTTCTAAGGGGTTTCTGGACTCTGTAAAAGGGTGTGGTCTAACTTCACCTGGCTTGATGGAATCTAGGGAAATCCATTTTACACTTTAAAATATTTATCCTTTCCCAAAAGTGGTCCACGTAGAGAAGAATACAAAATTTAGGGATGAAGATAGAAGCCATTGCCATTTTGCTCCCAGAGGCCTGTGTCTCCACCTCTGATTTCAAATAGTTTACTGCCATTTCAGGGATTTTGGGCAGGCTAGAGAATGGAGTTTTTGATGGGGAAGAGAAGTTTTGATTTTTTTTCCCAAAAAATGTGATCTAAATTACTGTGTGTTTAAATTTAAATTTAAATCTTTTAATCGATGCATTTGAGAATAAGATTTTAGAAATATGTGTGCATTAATATTGTAATATTGCTACTAGAAGTTTAAATATGTAATTTTAAGTACAGAAACTGGCTATTAAAACAAAGTTCTCTGGTACTTACCTAAAGAGATCACATGTTTGTATTTTCTAATTAGATGAAATATGTTGCTTTCTAAGTTGTATATTGAGTAATTTGTAAAAATTGTGAGCTATGCTTTAAAATTTTGTTAACTCTGCTTGACATATATGTGTGTGTATGTGTGTGTGTGTGTGAGAGAGAGAGAGAGAGAGAGAGAGAGAGAGAGAGAGAGAGAGAGATTTATGAAATTTGGTCCAAAAGTTATTTAGATATTATCTATATTGTAAATCCTAAAGTTTTTTTTTTCTAAAGTTTTTTAAAAGGTGGTTTTAAAAATAAAGGACAAGAAATATTGATTTGCAAAAGTAATTCACATTTTGAATGGAACATCCAGTTAGAATATCACAAGCTAAATTTGATTTTTAAAATAACTTTTTTTCCAACTTGTACATATGTTAAAATTGGAAACTTGACTGCAAATTACTTGAGATTCCTATCCATTTTGGGGACAGGCTATGTTATGTCTATTTGGATATTATTTATGAAAATTGTGAGATTTCTATTTGTTATTTGAAGTTATTATTATAATATTGAAATCTAAAATTTGTAAGTATTTTTGATATTATGATGTTGGGAAAAGAGAAAGGAGTAGGACCTTGGGCATAGAGAAAGGAGAGGGATGTTGGGCTGGTACCAAATAATATGGTGTGAGTACCCAAAAAATGATTTTAGACACCAAATGATAAGTCACCAAAAGTTGGGATTTGATCATGTGGAGAATTCATAATGGCCATTCTCTTTGATTTATTTAGAGAAGAGATTACAGTCAAAATGAAGGGATATAATAGACACTACGAATGGTAAATATGAAATAGAGTGGGAGAGCATAGAAAGGAATTTTAATAATTAATGATGGAAAGAGCAAGTATCTTAGTGGAACTTGCCATTTTTGAAGAGAAAGGAAACACCTTAGCTGGCAGGCTAACTCCTGAAAGGGATTTAGCACCTTAAAAGAATTAGCTATAAGGAGAATTGGGGTCAGAAAGCATAGTGGAATTAGGAGAAGCATTACATGGCATGGGGGAAGGGAAAAGGGAAAGACAACATGAATCAGATTGCACTGACAAGCTAATACAAAGGAATGTGGCCGCCATAGAGTGGCTCATAGGATTTGAGCTCAGGGACATTATTGGGATTTCTGGTAGGGCATGGCTGAGTGAGACTTCTACAGAGCATGGGTCTCCAGAGTTTGACATAACTTAGATTTTAAACTGGACTACCTTCTCAAATGGTGGGACCATGGAGCTAAACTGATCTTTATCAGTGCCTTCTCCCTGTCTGCATCAAGGATCTAAAGTGGAATTGGACAGATAGGGGAAGTGGACTCAGCCCCTGCTCTGGGATCCCTTCCTCTGGTTAGGAAACTTGCCAGGTTTGGAAAAAGCTTGGTTCTGGGTATAGAACTCCAGTCTCTTCACCTTTAGCTTTCTGAAGGTTTTTGAGTTAGGATTTTTGGTAGTTAATCGAAATTTAGCATTGGAAACTCATTATTTGCATCATCTATTGTTTTGGGAAGGTGAAGGTTTAGTCCACCCTTCCCACACTATGTGTAATTTTTCCTTAGAAGTGAGAAAATAAACCCATTCCTTAGAGTTCACTCCTTCCCCCAATTTTTGCTATCAAGAGTACCTACAGCAGGCTTTCATCCTGATAGTCCTGCATCTAGTGTTGACTGTGGGATTAGGGATTAGGATCTAAAATCTCTGATTAGTGAAATTTGCTCTCTGGATGAAATCTATTGGGTTTATAACTGATACTATTACAATTAATGGGGAATCAGGGGAAGGATTTATGCTTCAGGATGGGAAATAAAAATGCTGCCTTTGGAGTTTCAAAGGTGTGTCTACTCACCTAGGCATCCATTCTTGCAAGAATATAAAATAAATGAAAGAAAGAGAGAGAGAGAGACAGAGAAAGAGAGAGAGAGACAGAGAGAGAAAGAGAAAAAGAGAGAGAGAGAAAGAAAGAAAGAGAGAAAGAGAGAAAGAGAGAGAGAAAGAAAGAGAAAGAAAGAAAGAAAGAAAGAGAAAGAAAGAAAGAAAGAAAGAAAGAAAGAAAGAAAGAAAGAAAGAAAGAAAGAAAGAAAGAAAGAAAGAAAGAAAGAAAGAAAGAAAGAAAGAAAGTCTTCAGTATTTTAGGGCTATATATGATTTACAAAGGGGCACATAGATGGTTCAGTGCTGGACCTGGAGTCAGAAAAAACTCACTGAATACCAATCTATCCTCAGTGAGTTACTAGCTGTATGACAAACTGGGCAAGTCATTTAACCCTATTTTCCTCAGTTTACTCATGTGTAAAATAGACTGGAATAGAAAATAGCAAACTACTCCAGTATCTTTGGCAAAAAATCCCCAAATGGAGTCACAAAGAGTCAGAAGTGACTAAAATGACTGGATGATAACAAAAATATTTTGAAAAACATGAAAAGAATCAAAAAAGGATGAGAGAGGATAGAGGATTGGAATATGCCACAATGGAGAGTTTGGCCACTTAGTTGAGGTCATGGGCCCATCAGAATATTAATATATTAGATATGTTTTATTGTCACAACATTCCATTAATTATGTCAAGAATCTACTGTCCTTGTTTGAATATTTCAACCTTACAACCTTTGGTTGGAGCTCACTTATTTATTTCTGTGGCATTTAAAAATATGGTTTTTGTAAATGGTCCCCCAAAATGTTTTAGCTTCCAGGAATACTTGCTTGAATTACAAGTGGCCCAGACCCTTAGAGGCTGGTGCCAAATCAAAAGTGGCTGCAAAGTACTCTGGCAGCTTGAACATCGTACTTACTTATTAATATTGCATTTCTTTAATCAAAACAGAGTTAGCTGGCTGATTTGAAATTATCAGGAGGGCCTGGATGTATTAGTTTCACATCATAATATAATGTGTCGTGTGTTTCATTATAATGGTACATATGAATTCAATATGGGATTTTTTTTTATTTCATAAGTTAAATTATGTCCCTAATGGCAGCTCATAACAAAATGCCTTAAGGAGTCCTGAGACTTCAGGATATTCAGGCAGCTGTAGATTAAATTAGCTTAGGAATTGATTTCCACTTCAAATGGAGTTTTGCTAAATGTGAAAGTATAGATTGGGCTACTTTCTCAGGAAAGGTTGATAAGCCTAAATTGTCCCCTCAAATTCTATTGCAGCTTACCTATTTATGCAGAAAATTCTCCAGGTGTGATCCTTGAATGGGAACTAGCAACATGTTGATTTTTCTGATATTCTAGTAGGGGCACGTTTTCAGCAACTCATCTCCATATCCTGTGAGATACAGAGCAGCAACATATTAAAGATTAAGGAAGTAATGATTCTTCTGTACTCTGCTCTTGTTTTGTGACATCTTGAGTACTGTGTTCTGGGTACTGCATCCCAGGAATATAATTGATTAAAAAAAATGTTTATTATGTGCTAGGAATAGTGCAAAAAAACTGGGGGTGCAAATACAAGTAAGCAAGTCAGTTTTGCCTTCAAAACATTTTCATCCTAATGGGGATAGATGACTCATTAAAGGGATGTGACCTGGGGAATGAAGTAATCAGAAGCATGGAGATACTAGTCAAGAAAATCAAGCAAAATTCAATTTATTATAGCTGAGAGATTCAGAGACAGAATCCAGACGACCAGTGGGGAGGAGGTAGACATGGTATGGATCAGGCAACGATGAAGATCCAAATGACTATTGAGTAACATTCATGTAATCAGTTATAGTGACAAATTAGAAGCTGATATCACTCCAAAATATATTCATAAGGAGCTTTGTTAGAACCAAATTGCCAGGTAAAACCAATTTTTTTCCAGATCTGTATGACACTAAGGCTATGAAAAATCAGTAAGGAGTAATACAACACTTTTTTCCCTAACCTAGTTTTATGAGTAAACAACCAAGGAAATCACAACTAGGAACAAGTCCTCTTTACTAAATGTTTTTGGTTATCTGCCAGTAGTTGCTGGGCAAACAAGAAACAATTTAGGTTTGGGGTGTAGTGCTATCTAATTCAATATAATGCAATAATGAATACTGAGCATCTGATATATGACAAGTTGCCTGAGGAAAAGACAATTCTCAGAGAGAGAATGAAGATTTTTAGGAACAAAAAAATTGAACAGTTTGGTAAGAACATAGAGTGAGTGAAAAGGAATAATGTACAATCAACCTGAAAAGTGGACTGGAGCCCATGTGATTGAGACTGGCTTTATGCCAAGTTGAAAAGTATTCATTTTATCTTGGAATGAAAAGGTACCACTGAGCCTTGCATGAGGAGGAATGTAATCAGGCATTTGTTTTTGAAAGATTATTTGGAAATATGTGAGAATGAATTGGAGGATGGGAGATCTAGAAACTGGATGTTCAATTAGGGTGCTACCGAAAAAATCTAGATGAGAAATAATGAAATGTTAAACTGGAATGGTAGCTGGAAGAGTAGAGAAGGGATTGTATGAGAAAGATACTGAAGTATATTTGACAAAAGTAGGCAAATAATCTAACAGAGATTGAGAAGGTGATATTCAAATATTCAAATCTGATTATCTGGTTGAAAACTTTGATATCTTTAATAATACACTGTTCACTCAACAGAAATAAGAAAATCTAAAGAAGGAAGTGATTTGCAAAGGAGCTTGAGTTTGAGATAAAAAAAAAAAAACTATTTTAGGGGAGGAACTATCTTTTTAATGTCTAATGTTTAGTACAGTGTTTGGCACATAATAGGCATTTAATAAATGTTTATCCACTAACTAATAATATCAATAATCACAATAACATTAATGTAGCACTTTAAGGTTTGTCATTTGGTTCTCAAAACAATCCTTTGAAGTAAAGGCTCTCATTAGCTCAATTTTAAAGATGTGGCAATTGAAACTAAGAGATAAAATTATTTGTTTTGGGTCACACAGTTAAATACTTCAGATAAAGTTTGAATTTAGATCTCCTCAACCCCTAGTCTAGCCTTTTCTTTTCCATACCCCTTGCCAACAAAACATTCAGATGGTGACTTCCAAATAATACCATGGCCACTTTCTAGAGGGAATTGAAATGGACATTGAAAATTTCCAAATTCAAGTGGATAATGTGAGAGGGAGAATAATACAATGCTCTTTTTTCTTTTTTAAAGAGCATTGAGGTTTTAAATAAGAGAGTATCTGGACTGGAACCCTGGATCTATAACTCACAATTGGGTGCCCTTGTACAAATCATTTCACATTCTGGGTCTGAGTTTCTTCTTTTGTAAAATGAAAGAGTTTCACTAGATGACCTCATAGCTTTCTTCAAGCTAAAAAATGATGATCATGTCTGGAAAGACTAGCCTTTGATTTAATGTTCCATAAAAAATTTGTCAGATATTCCACAAAGAGATTTGTGAAATTTGAATTTATAAGTTTTAGTTTGGTTAAAACTTTGGTTTTGATGGTCTGTTTTTTTATTCCAATATCTAAGGCCTACATATTCTTCTTTTTCTTCCATTTCACCCTCTCTTTTTCCTTTCCCCTTTTCTAAAACTCAAACTTATTGTTTATCTCAACCTGTTGTTGTTATTCAGCCCTTTTATTTATACCCAACTCTCCATGACTCCTTTTGGGGGTTTTCTTAACAAAGATACCATAGTTGTTTGCCATTTTTTTCTTTAGTTCATTTTAAAGATAAGGAACTAGGACCAACAGGGTTAAGTGGCCTGTCCTGAGTCATGTGGCTACTTAAGTATGTGAGGCTTAATTTGAACTCATGAAGATGCATTTTCTTTTTTTCCTAGCCTAGTACACTATCTAATATGCTACTTAGCTTCCCTTTAACTCTACATATGACACCATAATTGCCAAGTCAACCTATGACACCATAATCAGCAACCCAATCACACACAGTTGAGAAGAATCCCTCGTTTCCATAGGAAACACCTTGGAGCTCAACTGACCAGCTCTCTAAAGTGATCCCAAGCTAATCATGGATGAAAAGTCCAGCAATATTATTGACTTCTCTTCTTGTCATGTCTTGAAAGTCACATTATTCAAGGCTCTCTGGTAGCATCCTGGTAGTATCCCCTTAACATTTCCCAAGATTTTATTTCTGAATTATTTCTAGGCCCATTACAAAGAGTAAGTGGGCTGCACTAGTAAAAATTCCCTTAAGGCAACTAGGCATTTGTTATACTGGGTAATTTGTTGGGTTTGCAAATAGAAAACCTAAGTTCAAAACCTGTCTCAAATACTTCCAAACTATGTGTGAATACTTAACCTCTCTCAGACTCAATTTCCTCACCTGTAAAATAAAATATTATCTACTCCATAAAGTTTTTGTGATCAAATGGGATGGTCCTTGTATAATCTTTTGCAAGTCTTAACATACTATATACATCCTACATACGTATAGTTATTAATATTATTGCTGCCATCTCAGGCTCTCCCTATTGGGTATCTCCAGTAAATACCTATGACCTTCCCTTCTAAAATACAACCAACCCCCCTCCAAAAACAACACACAAAAAGCAAAAATCATTGATTGTTTTCTTTTTTTTATTGGAGAGTTTGATTAACAATATTGCTTTCTTAATTGATTGGAGAGTTTGATTTGGCAGTGAAGACTCCTTCAATTCCAACAATAGACCCTTTTAATCAATTATTTTATTTTTAGTTAAAGCTGACATACTAGGCTAACCCTAGATGGAAGATTGTGCCTTCTTTCATTTACTGGATTCTGAGAATTTACCAAAATAATAGCATGAAATGAGGGAGGCAGGGTGATTCAGGGGAAGGAACATTGAATCTGAAATCTGGGGATATAGATTCATATCTTACCTCTGACGTCACTACCTGTATAACTCTGAGAAATTCATTTAATCTCCCTTACAAAATTAAGCTTTTGGACTAGATAGCCCTGAGTTCCTCCCATAGATCTCTGAATCAGTTATTCTTTACCTTATCTTTCTCTCACAAAGAAATGAATTTGAGCAGAGAATTGCCAGATTTGATTCTATCTACAAAGATCATAGCAGAAAAGAAGCTTCTGTGCCATTAGAAAAAGAATGTAGATTTTTAAGTGAATTTTCCTTTTCAAGAATATATCAATTACTTGCAATTTCCTTAATTAAATCAGCAGTGTTTCCATAACCTCTTTTAAAGGAAGTCACAACACTGGTCAATTTAAATCCATTTGGTTCTCTTTAAAAAGCAGGCTGTCGTCTGAAGGTGCTTACTTTCTTATCTTGGGATATAAAAAGAAAAATAATTTTGGTACTTCCCAAACATCTTGTTTTCAAATAGCAGGTATTTATTTTGCATCAGTTCAAGCAGCTCTGTCCCAGAAGTATACATCTTTAGTGCTTCTAAAAAGGCCTGTACGATTCTATTCTCCTCTGTGTATGTATGTTCATATGTGTTCTGTGGGTTTTATTTTTAAAAAGATATGGAAATTGCTTGAATATTTTGAAAAAACATCCATTAAGGGGAATCCATTTAAAGCACTAAGTGGTTTAATGGCATTTTTTTCAGGCCTATGGAAAAGATTCTAACTATGTCAGAAAATTAAGCTAACTGATAATATGTGGGAGTTCATTAACTTGCCACGAAAGACCTAAAATACCCAAGACTGGTGTGGAAGCAAGGGATTTTTTTTTTCTCAGCTGTGAGGAAATACAATGAATAATTATATTTTTGCCCCACTTTAAATGGAAAATGAATAAAACACATTTATTATTTGGAGCATCTAATTGCAGAATCATTTCAGTAAAATGGGCAAAGTACATAAATCAGACACAAACTGTAGAAAGGAATGCCTTCAATAGAATATAAAATTCTTTGCATACATTTAATATGTCTTAGAGAACATTTCAATTAAAAGTGTATGAAGTTCTAAATTAAATTAAACATATACTCATCAGACTTTGGGATATGTGGGAGGGGATAATTTCTAAGAGAAATCTTTGCTTTGGGTTTTGGAGACTTAGCAGACATAACTCCTGTCAGACTGGGAAGGAGAGAAAACAGTCATTGTAGCCATAATGGAGGTAGGCACTTGTAAGGAGACTCTGGGTTGGACTCAGATATTTGTCACCTGCCACTTGGATTGTTATTATTTTTTCCCCCATCTAGGGAATGCTGCCCATTACTTATTTTACTTTGAAAGACAAATATTGAGAGACCATCTGAGATTTATTTGCTTAAACCATTACTATTGTTGTTGTTTGAACCAATGGTATAATCAAAGGTCTGGTTTGATGAAGAGGAGGAAGAGGAGGAAGAGGGAGATGACATCACAATAATAGAATTTATCTAAGTTTAAAGTTTATGAATATTTTCTCATTTGATCCTCGCAACAATCTTGTGAAGTAGATGTCATTATTGTTGCCATACTACAGAGGAAACAGGCACAGAATCAAATAACTGACCGAAGTTACACAAGGAGTAAGTAACTAAGGCCATATTTGAGCTCAGGTTCTTTTGGCTCTATATCCAGCACACTATCTACTGTGCTACCTATTTGTCATGGCTCACACACAGATCATAGATCTAGTGCTAGAAGAAAAATTTGAATTCCATTGTCTGAATTCCAAATTGAATTATTGAGAAAGACCTCAGCAGCCATCTAGTAGAGTCAACTTAGAAAACAAGCATGTATTAAACACTTACTCTGTCTAAGCTCTGGACAAAGTAGCTGGGGAATACAAATATAACAGGAAGTGTCTACTCTAAAGGAACCTACATGCTAATGGGAGTAGACAACATCCAAATACAAACATAACAGGAAGTATCTACTCTAAAGGAACCTGTCTGGAGTAGACAGGATCCAAATGAAAATTAAAAAGAAGGAAGATGCATCAAAAACATCCTGCCAGGACATAGTGGAGAATAGAATGAATGAAGTCATGGATGTCTAGGTAGTTTCCCAAAAAAAAAATGGAGCTTCTGGGAGAATTCATCATTCAGAGGAAGAAATCACAGTGGTGGACTGAATTTCCAGAGTAAGAAGATGACCATGTCATGGTACAGAAAATTAAGAGTCAGAAATAGATTCCTGGAAGAATGAAATCTAATCCTTCTGCTAAATGTACTATGTGACTTCTAAATCTCTCAATTAAAAAGGAAAAAAAAAGGAAAGGAATGAAAAGAAAAGCTTTACATAATAAAATCATCCCTTCACACTCCTAACAATACCCCAGATCAATGTGACTCAGAACACTGATAGCTGAACAAAATATGACCCACTCCCACTGGAGCACTAACACTCAAGGACCTCTTAAAACTTAAAATAATAACTCATCTTTTTTTTTTCTATTCCTCAAAGGTTTCCAGAACACTTTCCCTGTAATAGCTCAGTGATGAGCTGGAACAATCAAACCAAAATCTACCTTTCTAGTATTGTCTCCAGCTATTGTAAAATATTACGAAATATACATTTTTCTCTGGTTGAACAGGACTACCATCATTCTTCATTCTATTGTCATCATTGCTAATATAATTTCTTTAAAATACAAACACTATCTCATGTCACAGAAGAGATTTTGCAAGGCAATGGTTATATAAGGGAATGCCAGCCAGAGTTATATATAGCTAAAATATGTAGCTAGGCAGGTCAGAGGAAAAAGCATTGGGTCTACAGTCAGGAATACCAGAGATTAAATCCATCCTCACACACTTACTATTAGATTGAACCTGGGCTAGTCACATCATTTCTATTTATCTGTTTCCCCAACTATAAAATGGGAGTGACAACAACACCTACCTTGGAAGGTTTTGTGAAAGTGAAAAAAAATTATATTTGTAAAGTATTTGGTACGAGGTAAAGTACTATATACATGTTTATTACCTTGTCTCTTAACATTCCCCTTTCCCCAAGAACATTGCAGAGGCCATGATGATTAACCAGGAATAATGAAACTCTTTGGTCAGTGCTGATATTAGTGATTGGCTAAGTGTATCAGGCAGTGGGATGAAATGATTTCCTAAAACCTGAGAAATAAATGCACTAGTCTAAACATAGTAAAAAAAAGTCATAATTATCAGATTATTATGGGGGACCACAAAGCAAAGGGCTCCTTCATGTTCTAAGCTCACCAAAAGAAAGTTATGTATGAATAAATTAGACATCTCTTTCTCCTCACCCACTGAAAATGTTTTGGTGCTGATCATGCTGACAACAAAGCAGGTGAACTATTCCTCAACATATTTTTTTTTGAAAACTACTTTTATCTTGCCTAGCATTATAGCATAATAAAATCAGAACTAGATATCACCAATACTAGGCAAGGGCTTCACCCTGTTTTTGGCAATGGTACCCACATCTGCAAGTCACCAACAACCATCATCTTGCTTAGAAATTCAGAAAAAAAAACTCATGCTTAAGCCAATGTTGAATGGAATAAGATATGAAATTTTGTATCTACTAAAGCTGAAAGAGAAGAAGAGAGAGGAAAGAAAGAACGTTTGTTTTTTTCATTTATTCCAGTCATGTCTGACTCTTTAGGAATCCATTTGGAGTTTTCTTGGCAAAATTACTGTAATAGTTGATTATTTCTTTCTCCATTTTATTTTATAATTGAGGTAGACTGGCTTAAGTAGTTTGCCCAGGGTCACATAGCTAGTAAGTGTCTGAGGCCATATTTGAACTCAGGTCTTCATGAAACCAAACCAAGTACTCTATCCATCATACCACCTCACTATCTTTGAAAATTCTCTTATAAAACTCTGACTCTGTGTGTGTTGTATGTGTGTGTGTGTGTTGTGTGTGTATGTGTGTGTAAAAGGAATGCATGAAAAAATCATCACCACTGATAGCTCAAATGATTATAGAAGGAAAAGGGTAATATTAACTTCTATACAATTGTTATCTTCATGTACACCTAGAATTACCTATTGAATCATAATACGTTCATAAAGAAAACACACAAAACCAAATATAATATTAACTTGTTCCTAGGGCTCATTAATATAATTAATCAAATCTTAAGCTTTAACATTTCTGTCCTGTGTATATGATTAAAAAACATTCCTAAATAGTAAATGATATAAACATTCCTCAAAAGAATTGCAATATGCTAAATATAAAAGACATTCCAAATCTCTAAAAATAACAAAAATCCAAGTCAAAACAAACTGAGGTCTCACTTCACACCCAAAAAAACAAGCAAAGATGATATAAAATGCAGATAGGCAATATTGAAGGGACTGTGGAGATATAAACACATTAGTGCATTTTTGTGGAGATGGGAATCATTAAAACCATATTAAAGACAATTGGGAAATATTCATAAAATACTCAAATGTCTGTATCTTTGATGTACATATCTCATTATGAGGCATATATTCTAAGAAGGTCATTGATGAGAGAAAATTTCCTCATATGATCCCAAAAAAGTTAAAGCAACATTTTTTGTGGTAACAAGGAAATGGAGCAAAAGTCCATCAATTGAGGAATAGCTAAACAATCATATATATGAATACAATGAAAAATTATTATAAGAAATGAAGATTACTAAGAAATGAAGAAATATAGAAAGATTTATATTATCTAACTTCATTTTATAATAACTGCATTTAGCAGAGAAAGACAATAGTTTAATCAATGACTTTGTAATAGAAAGAAAAACCAAAAACCATGAAAAGTGAAGGTTCCAAAAATACCACACATACACACACAAAAAAAATAGTGTGACCACAAGGAAGCAATAACAAAATGTTTCCACTCTGTTGCTTTGTAGACATGAAATGGCCATCAATCTTAGCATATCGTATATATTTTTTCTAGTAAATTTATTTATTTTTAATACACATTACTTTATGAATCATGTGGGAAGAGAAAAATGAGAGCAAAAGGGAAAAACCAATGAAGAAAAATTTTAAACAAATAGCATTGCATGTATTGATTTACATTCAGTTTCCTGTTTTGTTTGTTTGTTTGTTTTTTTGGATGCAGATGGCATTTTATGTCCAGAGTCTATTGGGATTGCTTTAGATCACTGAACCACTGAGAAGAACCAAGTCTTTCATAGTTGAATAATACACATTCTTGCTGCTACTATGTACAATGTATTCCTGGTTATGCTTGTTTTGCTCAGCATCAGTTCAAGTAAATCTTTCCAGATCTTTCTAAAATCATCTTGCTCATCATTTTTCCATATCTTCATCACAACCTGATTTCCCAATTCCCCAATTCCCCAATTGATGATATCTATTCATTTTTCAATTCTTTGCTATCAAAAAAAAATAGTTGCTACAAAATTTTTTGCACATATGTCCTTCTCCCTCCTTTAAGATTTCCTTGGCACACAGACCCAGTAATGGCACTACTGGGTCAAAGGATATGCACAGTTTTATAGCCCTTTGAGCATAGTTTCAAATTGCTCTCCATAATTGTTGAATGATTTCACAATTCCACCAACAATGCATTAGTGTCTCAGTTTTCTTACATCCTCTCCAAGATTTTTCATTATCTTTTCCTGTCATCTTAGTCATTCTGAGAGGTGTGAGGTGGTACACCTCAGAGTTGTTTTAATGTGCATTTTTTTAATCAGTAATGATTTAGAGCATTTTTTTTCATATATCTATGAATGGCTTTAATTTCTTCTTCTGAAAATTGTCTGTTCATATCCTTTGACCATTTATCAATTGGAGAATGTCATATATGTTTTCAGACTTGTTCAATATATCAATCAGTTTTTCTGTTTCTCTCTCTCTCTCTCTCTCTCTCTCTCTCTCTCTCTCTCTCTCTTTGACTCTCTATAAGAAATATGGGAAAGATTCTAAAAGACATCCTAGTTCTGTAGAAACAAAGTACATTACTAAAATTATTAAATTATTTTGGGGAAAATAAATGCCATAAAATTTTGTTTTTTGTTATTTTTTTATTTTTATTTTTAAAGTCTTTTACTTTCAAAACATGTGGTGGATAATATTTCAACTTTGACACTCACATAGCTTTGTGTTTCAGATTTTCACCTCCTTCCCCCAATCCCCTACCCTAGATATGCCACAATTTAAAAAAAAAATCCTGGCCACCAAGAAGATGCCTCTTTGTCTTCTATTACAGAGGTGCTAGGGGTAGGAGGACACAATCAGCTGTAGACATGTGAGACATTAACTTACATGTTTTTTATTCTTCAACCCATTGAACAGTTCTGTTTAATTTCATTCTCCTCTTACTCATTTATTTTTCTTTTAGAAACATTATAAAGGATGAATCTCAAGGATAGAAAATAGGGAGAAATATAAGGAAACATAGGGGGGGAAAGATAATATCTCAATTAAAAATCTCTTTAGATATACTGCAACAACAATACTATATGATGATCAATTCTGATGGACGTGGCCCTCTTCAACAATGAGATGAACCAAATCAGTTCCATAGAGCAGTAATGAATTGAAGCAGCAACACCCAGTGAAAGAATTCTGGGAAATGAGTATGAACCATTACATATAATTCCCAATCCCTTTATTTTTGTCCGCCTGCATTTTTGATTTCCTTCACAGGTTAATCGTACATTATTTCAAAGTCCAATTCTTTTTATACAGCAAAATAACTGTCTGGACATATTACATTTAACATATGCTTTAACATATTTAACATGTATTGGTCAACCTGCCATCTGGCGGAGGGGGGGGGGGGAAGAGGGGAAAAATTGGAAGAAAAGGTTTTGCAAATGTCAATGCTGAAAAATTACCCATGCATGTATCTTGTAAATAAAAAGCTATAATAAAAAATCAATTTAGAAACCAAACCAAATCCTATCATGCATGTCTATTAATTAGGTTTTATTATTCCTAGTTAATCTAGCTTCTGCTTATTATGAAATATTTGTTTGTTTTTGACCCACAACATTTTTGACTATTCTGTGCTTTAAATGATTTTTTTTTCTTTTCATCTTCCTTCTTTTGGGCATGGAAGTGATAACATTTTGTTTATATCCTTAAGAACATGAGTCCTATGTTTTGTTGATATTATATAGACTTTGCTATCATTTCTGATAGCCTATTGTTCAATTCCTTAAATATCTTTTATTTTGAATAATTATTATGTCTATGATGTATTCTTTGACCTACTCATCATTTAATACTTCATTATCATCACCATTTGGATCTGCTTTTTATTTGTGCTACCTAAAATGATAATTATTCTTATTCTGTTAGTACGTGAAAGCTATGATTACTTTTTTATCTTTTCACAAATGTTTTTAATGTCTTTGTGCTTAATTTTTATAAAAGTTTCATATGGTCCTATAAAATATATATGTTCATTACCAGTAGCATTATAAGACAGCATAATATTTTTAGTTTGTCTATTCAGCAAGTTATTTGATTCTCTATATTTTTTCCATTTTGTTCATCTTTCAGTTAAATTTGACCAAAACTGAGAAGGATGTTGAGTCAATATACTTCAAATGTGTTTCATTTATTGAACTTCTTTGTTTTTCATTGATGATTAATGTCAGTTTTGGAGATCCACTACTTTGAGATCCTTTGCCATGTGGATCTTGCACCCACTCTTTTTGGATTTCCTTTTATGCTTCACTAAGAAATATCATTTCTCTTGGGCTTAAATAGCATTAAACAGCACTCTTCTATGCTAGAAATTTTCCTATATCCTTGATTTTAAGGTTTTTTCCTAATGTCCTCCCCATAATCATTTTCCCTAATTACTTTAAAACTCTTCTTTGGTGCCATGTTATCCCAACCTTTTGGTGGTGGGAGGAGGGCATTAGTTCTGGATTGGCTGTGAAAGCATAATAATAATAATAATAATAATGAAGACAAAATAATAAAAATGATAATAACAACAAGCCTATTTTATGAGAGCAAGTAATTCTCATATATAAATATACATACATAATCTACAAAAATACATACATTTCAAAAATGTACATGCATGTGAACATACACACACATACACACACACATATGTATTTATCAATAATCACCAAATGTAATCAGCATACTTCCTGACATGCAATACAATACTTAATGCTAATCAATTGACTAGAATTCCATGTCATAGGGTTTTCAATATTAATAAAAGAAACGAAAAAATACAGAAAAGTTTTATGAACAACATATACAAGAAAATTGTAGAAACTGTAGCACATAGCTAAACCTATAAATTTTAGCTAAAATGATGTCAGAAGCTCACTATTTTTTTTTTATTTTATTTAATAATTTCTTTATAGTGACAGAATCCATGCCAGGGTAATTTTTTTACAACATTATCCCTTGCACTCGTTTCTGAGAAGCTCACTATTTTTGACTGACAAATTACATATTCCTACCCTATTGATACAAACTTCAAAACACTCTTAAGAAGCCAATACCCTGTATTAGAAAAGGATTATTTGATTAACAGTCTAAACTAATTCAATTGTTATAAATTAGGAGAAATATTTAACAAATGCTATTTTTCAAAATATTCATGAACTCCAATAAGTGAAAAGCTTCTAAAGTATAGCAATCTTGCCAAGATCAAATTCATATAGGAGTAGGATGAGCTATATGGCATCCTTGCCACTTGCTACTGAAAGGTTAACATACATGCATTTAGTAAGTCTATAAAGGATAAGCATAGGCCAGAATATTTTTCAAAAACAAAAAAATTAGATTGTTTTATTCAACTAAGTACTTTTCTATTGAACAAAGAACAGGAAATAACAATAACAGGATAATGACTATTTCTACATGAACACGAACAGAGAGAGAGAGAGAGAGATAGATAGACAGACAGAAAGGAGGGGGAATGAGATAATAACAACACCACCAATACCCTTATTCATTTTTATAATTATGACTATCTTCTCAAGAAAACATTCAACAAATTGCATTCAAACCTGACTGTTATAACAAAGTAGACTCTTTCCCACAACTGCCCAAATATAGCACTGATCAATGAAAACTTAAAAATGGAATTTCAATAAATTTTACCACACCAAACATTTATAGTCATTAAATTGAAAGAATAAATGGCTTTCTAGAAAGTTAGATAAGTCCTGATAAATATAAAAATAGAATCCTCTGAATGGTGGCATAATTCAAATTTGTACTGCATTTTTCCATTGGACTTCAGCCAATTATGATAGTCTATGTAATTATAACTTTAAATGGTGTAAATGCAAATACATGGGACCACTTCAGAGAATTCACTATTTCTACTAATGATTATCTATCTGTAGTACCCACAATGCTTTTTATGATCCACAAGAATAGGATTTCTTGAATTTTTTCCACTCACAATCCCTTTTTTGCTCAATAAATTTTTACACAATCTCAGATATACATATTTTAGATGTATAAAATAGGAATGCAAAACCAAATTTATTGATAATAAATTATGATTTCATTACCCTCACATATAGTTATGCAACCCCTCATGAAGTCTTGAACCACAGTTTAAGAAGCTTTGCAATAGGGAATAAGATCACATTCAAATGCTATTATTCATTTATAAAATAGCTATTTGATGCTACTTTATGATCATTTATAGATTATTATTAAAATAAATAATATGATAGCAAATGACATCATAGAGGTCACTAGTCATTATTTGAACTGCATCAAAACTATGAGAGAGAATAATCATCATCAGCAGCATGTGTGTGTCCTCCTATTTCCTATGATAAATTCTGGTGATAAAATACAAAGGATGAATAATCCACACTCACAGACGTTAATTTAATACAGTTCTGGTACAATCCCAAAATGAAAGGGAATCTCTCTACATGGAGGATAACACTAAAGGTTCAAGATGATATGAAATGGAAGTGTCTTGGAAAGACTGTTCCACTACAGGATTCTTCACAATCTTTTAAAGGGTCCTAAAACTGATATTGTTATGGGGAAAATCTTCCCTTTACTCACCTGCTACTTCCTTCCTACCTTAAAAAGACAGTACTGTACATAAATTATAGATACAAATATAGATATATATATATAGATACATATATAGGTACATACATATAGATACATAATATTATATATGATGTATGTATTTTATATTTATAATACACATTTAATGAGAATAATGTGATTATGTTTCATTTTTTAAATTAAATTTTCTTTTAAAGTAATTTTAAAGCAAATATCAAACATTTATTTTTTCTCCTTCCCTGCAACAAAACAGAAACAAAACCAACAAACTTTTGCAACAAATAACCAGTCACACAAAATAAATTCTTATGCTGACCATGACCAAAAATATATCTTATTTGCATATGATTTCATCATCTTACTGCCAGGAGACAGTACATACAATAATATCATCATTCCTTTAGAATTTTTTTTTTATGTTTGCATTGATAAGACGTTTTGAGTTTTTGAGTCCCATAGGGTAGAGGACCACCAATCCATCTTAAGAAGAGTGAACTGACCAATAGATCAAGTGACTGTTTCTATGCTGATTCTTACTGGGATTCACCTATGAGGGGCTGCTGGATTCCCAGGCTGAGTGAAACAGGGATAATTTCATCCAATACATTGCCCACATGAGTTCAAGTTAACTCCTAAAGTCTTTGGGCCTCTAGGTAAGCTTTAAATTTCTTTCCAATTCCAGATCTATGTTTCTTTTCTTCTATATATTTTCTTGTGTCCTCTCTGTTTTAGGAATCTTCTATATATTCTTCTGTGCCAAGATTCTCTCATCAGAAATGTTCTGTTGTCAATTTGTGAGTTCAGACTGAACATATGGGTGTACTATAATGTTCGTTTCATAAAATGCACCCCAAGATAAAGTGCTTTTACAGAGAGAATTCTAAAAGCACCATCACTGCTGCTTATATTGAATTACTACTATTTATAAAATCAATACTGATATATGATTTTCTAAGCTGGTGGATAACAGCTTTTCCAAAGAGTTTAAATGTAGAGATGGTTCTTATACAGTCAGAAAGAAATATCAATTTAAGTAATGCAGAACAGGGACAGAAATGAAAGTATTCTAAACTCTTGAAGAGGAACAGTATTCCCTTTACCCAGCATGCACCCCTCCTCCACACACAAATTCATACAAAAGAAGCTGATGGCATCAACTGTTGCTTTCCTTCCTTTTCTTTTCTTTGTTTTATTGTATATTAAAGGAGTAGGGAAAGACAGGATGGAAAAATCATGTGTAAATGAGAGTCTCCACACAATATAATTTCCAAATAGAGTATTACCAAAATACACATTCTAGTCATGGCATTGTGAACCTGACTATAGTTTATTGGAAAGATATGTAGAATAAAGAAGCAAGGTTATTTTCCCCCAATGATTTTCCTGAAGCAAAAATCATATTACATCACTCTTCAATTTAATAAACTAAAGTGCGGTTCTTTAACAAAGGTTTTAACCTATGGTTAATGAATTTGTCTATTTCTTTTAATATATGTTTTTTACTAAAGTTTTTTTTTTCATTTTTATTTTCAAAACATATTGTGTGGGTAATTTTCAACATTAACGTGCAAAACTTTGTGTTCCAATTTTTTTTCCCCTCTTCCCACCTCCTCCCCAGAGGTCAAGTAATGCGATATATATTAATATATATTTCAATAAAGATATTACAACACAGTTATTTTCCTTTATAATTTTTTGGAGTTTATTTATTTTAAAACATTTTGAGAATGGTTCCGTACGTTTTCCTGAGTTGCCCAATGGGTCTTTAACCAATCTCCTCCTATCTATCTTGGGAAAAAAATATCACCATTTTCATTTGGTACTTAAATCTCTTCACAAAATGGCACCCTATTTTGCTGTTTCAGTATTCTAAAACCTAATTTGTTTCTATACAATCTGTGGCCCAGTCATATGAGCTTGTTTCATGTTCCATACATAAGATGCTTCCTATCTTAGTTTTCAAGTAGAGTTCAAATACCAAGTATGGAGGTGGATCAGGGCTAAAGGATAAGTTGAAAGAGGGAGAGAAGATCTTGGTATTCAAGGCAGGGACTCCGGAATCATTGAGTCAGCTTCAGAGTAAAGTTGACCCCCAGGGACTTATGTACAAAAATATTGATGTTAGCTTTTTTTGCAGTAACAAATAATTAGAAAATAAAGGGTTGTCCATCAATTATTAAAATACTTGAACAAATTATGATATGCAAAATTAATGGGATATTGTTATGCCATAAGGATTGATGAAAGGAACAGTTTTGTGAAATTTAGGAAGATTTAAGTACTAATAAAAGTGAAGTGAGCAGAAGCATGAAAACAATTTTTAAAATAACACAATAACCATAAAAATAACAATTTTGAAAGACTTAAGGACTTTGATGAACATAAAGAACATATGATTCCAGAGGAATTATAATGAAGAATCCAACCCATCCTCTTATCAGACTTAGGATGCAGAAACATACACAGAGACACACATAGATGGATGTAGATATAGATATATAGTTTTGGATATGTGTGGCACATGACTATGAATATTTGTTACAAGGGTTTCCTTTTTCTTCTTCCACTGACCGTAAGGTGATGGGGAGAGAAATTAAAAAGTGAAAAATCTTTTT
The DNA here is from genome assembly GCF_016432865.1 of Antechinus flavipes. Lineage (NCBI taxonomy): Eukaryota > Metazoa > Chordata > Mammalia > Dasyuromorphia > Dasyuridae > Antechinus > Antechinus flavipes. Next base: position 660,677,430 of record NC_067399.1, read on the forward strand.
TTGTGGAAAAATTTAATAAAAAAGAACTGATGTGGATCCTCATGAAATATTAAATGAATTTCTTAAAATAGTTGTCACAATTGTTTCTCTAATGCTTCAAAAGGTCTATGATCTCAAAAATGGAGAGAAGGTTCCCTTCATTGTTGCTATGGTAGGAACAATGTATTAGGCCCTCCTCTATGTAAGCTATACTAAGTTGTTGTTTTTTTTTTCCTTAAAAGGTTTTGAAGCCTTCCATAAGACTTAGTTGTCTCAGGAGACTAAGGATATAACCTCTCAATGTCATTTTTTCATTGCCTGAATACCAAGCAGCCATGAGAAGTTGCAGGGACTCTTTGATACTTAGTACATCATGATGTACAAATGAGGTAAAGGGGATCTTTTAACCTATTCAACTTAAGGTATCATCAAAGCATATGTTTTTTAAACAATTAATCAAATAAATATTTATTAAGCATCTACATGAGCCAAGTACCATGCTAAGTACTAGGAATACAAAAATAGGTAAGAGATAGCCCCTGTTTTGAAAGAGCATACTACCTAATTGGGTAGGCAACTAGGAATACAAAAATAGGTAAGAGATAGCCCCTGTTTTAAAAGACCATACTATTTAATTGGGTAGGCAATATATAAGATCAATAGAAAATAATAAACAGAAATATAACACTAGAATTAAGGGATTAGGAAGACTTCCTGAAGAAGGTAGAATTTTAGTTTGGACTTAAAAGAATTTAGGGAAGTCAGTAATTAGAGCAGAGAAGGAAGAGTGTTCCAGCTAAGGGAGACAATCAGAAAAAAATGCCTGGAAATGACAGATGAACTATCTTACTTGTAGTACAGGCAGGAGATCACTGCCACTAGATTGCAGAATATATATCAGGGAATAAGATGTTAAAAAACTGGAAAGGGAGGAGGGAGCTGTTATGAAAATCTTTGAATGTCATTTTGTATTTGTTTCTGGCAACAATAGGGAACCACAAGAGTTGGTTGAGTAGGAAGGTGACATGACTTCAGGTATGTTTTAGGAAAATCCCTTTAATGGACAAATGGGGTAGGACTGGAATGATAAGCAACTAACGTCAGGCAGACCCACAAGCAGGCTATTGCAATAATTTAGACCTGAAGTGATAGAGGCATGTACTAGAGTGATGTCAGTGTCAGAGAATAAGGTCTATGCAAGAGATGGCAAAGCTGAAATCAGCAGACCTTAAAAATGGCCAAGTGGGGTGTGAGAGACAGTGAGAAATATAGGATGATTTCTGAGTTCCAAGTCGGAGGGACTAAGAGGCTGATGTTACCCTGTGATTCAGGTGTTGAAAGGCTGACCTGTGATTCATTTCACTTATTTAGATCTGTCTAAAATGAAGGCAAATTGAAACAGATGACCTCAGATTCCTCATGACTCTTCTCCATCTATGATCCAAGAATCATCTTTCAGTCTTTTCCATAAGCACTCAAGTCACTTGGGCTCATTTAGAAGAGAATTTAATTAATTGGTTTAAACATCTTTCACTAATGTTTCAGGAAATATATTATTTGGTGAGGCAGTGGTTTGGAGAAAAAGCTGATCTGAGAGGCAGGAAGACAGGGATAAGTCCTGTCTTACATACCTACCAGGTGTGTCACCCCAAGTCCCATTGCCCTTGGCTTTGAACAGACTATAATTTACAAAGTAGTTGTACCAATTTGTATTTATCTCAGAGATCTAGTTCTCATTAGGACTTGCTAATCTGAATTTAATTATAGATTAGGTCCAGAAAATCTATACTATAATTATGATTTGGTTAAACACATGATCTAGTTAATCATATAAACCCAAGTTTTATAGCACATCCAATAATGTCATATAGTATACTGGGGCCAAAGATTTTTTTTTAATATAATCATTGTCCTAGCCATGCTTTTCCTAGAAAATTGTAGATCTTCATGAGCTTAGAATAATCAAAACTACAAATAACTCAGGAGCAGCTAAAGGGTTTAACTTGAAAATAGAACCAATGATTTTTATAAAGTCAGATATTTAGATCTGGAAGGGAATTACAGAAAGACTTAACAATGCCTTGGTTTGGACTTTAAGTCACAGAGAGGTTAAATGATTTGTTTGCCCTTCCATGTCTAATGAGCTACCTGATACTAAGACCAAAACTTATTCACTTTCTCATGTTCAGTTCTGTGACAAATGGCACCAAAGATATCTAGAACTTATATGAAAAGAAAGGTTCATAATATCCTAGAGTAGGTCTAGAAGAGACTATAAAGGTCATTTGTTATTATTTTTAAGAGATAAGGAAAGTAAAACCCAAGAAAGTAATTTTCCCAATGTTACATAGACATTAAATGAAAAAGATGGGAATCTGATCCAGGTCCTATGACCTGGCTTAGAAGTTATGTCTCTCTGAATGTGGATAAAAACATAGAATTTTTTTTTCTTAAAGGAGGTGTTTGCTTGATTTTTCTTTCTTTCTCATGTTTTTTTCCCCTTTTAATCTGATTTTTTTTGCAGTAAAATGAACATGGAAACAGAAAACTTGCACATTTTTAACCTATAATGAATTGTTTGCTATTTAGGAGAGAAGCAAGGGAGGGAGAAAATTTTGAAACACAAGGTTTTTCAAAGGTGAGTGTTGAAAATTACCTTTGTTTATATTTGGAAAAATAAAAAAGCTATTACTAAAAGAGAAGTTATATCTTTGATTCCCTAAGGTATAAGCCTAGTGGTGATATGCCTGGATCAAAGATTACACTTACCACTGTAAAAATGTCAGCAGGGTTTTTACATGTGTAAAAATGTATGTAGTATATCTTTTTCGATAGCAAAGAAGTGGGTAATGGCTGAATAAGTTATGGTGTATAAAGATAATGGGATATTATTGTCCTATAAAAATGATAAACTGATTTTAGAAAAACCTGGAAAGATTGACACTAACTGATGCTGAGCAAAACAAGAAAACCAGCAATACATTGTACACATTAATAGCAAGAATGTACAGTAATCAGCTATGACAGACTTGGTTCTTTTCAGTGGTTCAATGATACAAAGCAATCCCAATAGACTTTGTACAGAAAATGGCATCTGCATCCAGAAAAAGAACTAAAGGTACTGAATGTAAATCAACACGTGCTATGTTCATTTATTTCTTTCTATTTTATTTTTTCTCTGCTGTAATTTTTCCATTTTGCTCTAATTTTTCTCCATTGACATGATTCATAAGATAATATATATTAAAATAAATAAATGTGTAAAAATTAAAATAAAAAAACATAATGGGGTTATTTTTACTTTCCTAACTAATATGAATTTTCACTAAAAGGGCTGAATTGGTTTTGCAAAAAGACAATGTAAAATGAAATAATTAGAGAATAGTTAGGCCAACAGGATTATATGTTATACATTATATCAACTATAATCAATATTTCAATAGAACCCCCTCATTAGTCTGAAAAGTTACAGATACCTCACATTTGAATGTAATAAATGAAGTAATGAAATAATGAATTGAAGTAATAAACAATACTATAATGGGTTAAGTTAGGCAACATTATAGTGGGTTTACTTGTATTTTAAAATATTAACCTAAAGGCATTTTCTCATATTGAATTATAAGCATCTGGTTTCATTAACTAAGGAAACCTATCAGCCAAAACCTGTCAGGTTTAATCTATATTGAATATACTCTGACTCAGTGATACTGTACCCCAAGAGATAAAAGACATAAAAAGATAAATAGATTATGACAGAAATATACATATACACACACACCATCTTTTTGGTGTCCAAAAAACTGCAAATTAAGAGGTTATCAATCAATAGTATATTAATTTAATACAACTGGGCTTTTAGAAATGAAGGAAAAAATGATCTCACAGAAGTCTGGTCAGATAGATGAATTCACACAAAGAAAAGTGAGCAGAAATAGGAGAACATTATCAAAAAATGCTTTAGGAAAATTTGATAATATTGTTCCACATAACAATCAATCAATTCCAAATAGCTGACCATAAAAAATACTATTCACCTCTTGACAGAGAAATCATGCATTAATATGCAAAATATGATAGTTTAGATGGTCAATGTGAACAATCATTCTGCTTGATTATGAATCGTTCTTACAAAGGCTTTCTTTTCCTCTAAGGAATTGGTAGGTGCTGTGAAGAGGTGGGAGGAAGGAAAAATACTTGATAAATGAATTTAAAAAAACATTTTTAATCTTCAGTACTCTGATCTTTGTATATCTGTATCTATTGCAAGTATTTTTTTTTCTTCAAAGAATTGGATATCAGATATTCATTTCACTGCTCTTCCAGTTCTTTCAATATCAAGAAACACTGTGACAATCCCTTCAAATTACAGATACTTTTCAAAGCCTTTGCTTATTTTCCATAAGTAGTACTGCTTCACAGAAGAAGTATGTTTATTCTTAATGTTATCTACTCTGGAGCTGTTTGGTTGGTTGGTTTCCTTTCCATTTTTAACTCTGCTTTGCTTTGTATTTCAGTAAGATTGATCAAACTATAAAATTTTCCCCAAACTATAAAATATCCACTCAAATCTACTTTCAGAACTATTTTCATTATCTATGAAGCTTGAAGTGTTAGCCCCATTTATAATATGATTAAGTCTTGTAAGAAAAAAATGTTGATGTAATGACAAGTAGAATTGCTCAACAATTGTAGAATTTCAAAAATGGAAATAGAATACTGCAAAATGAACTTGCATCATGCCATGAGAATTTAAGACATTTATAAAAGAAATAGAGATCAAGATATTTTGTTGACCTTGGAATTAGCTGATACTCTGAAGACTAATGGACAATTATCCAGTATAGACACTTACACAAATAGATACTGTATGCTTCATATTTCATGTGACAAAGGACTTTATCTACAATGCATTCTTAATCATTGACTGTGTGCCAGGCATTTTACCAAAAACTAGGAATAAAGGATCTTTCATAGAGCTTATATTTTAATGATAGGATACAACAAATAAATGGAAGCTGAAAAGGGGAAGGGAGTAGTAGAAATATAATACAGGGGGCATGTTAGAAAAAGTAAGGTCCAGAACTTCAGGAGTGAACCCTGAAAAGAAATGAAGACATGACTGACCTGAACACTTTCTTCAAAATGGGGCTTCTGGGAGAAAAGAGTCAATTAGAGAAGGGTTCCACAATGGCAGACTATCTATATCCAATGTGAAAAGCCCAATGATGGAGGGACCTGCAAGAGTGAGAGCATTTTTCTGGCACAATAAAGTCAAGGATGATGCCCGAGTATTTAACGCCAAATGTAAAACATACATTAATACTCAAAAGTGACATGTTAAATAATGGTTTAGAAGTAAAACACTGTAAAACGTATTGTCTTCATAACTTTAATTATTTTGCTCTGTGCCAGTTAATTTGCCTACAAATAGAAGCATATGTCTTTGATTGTTTTGAAGTTCTGAGGTTTTATCCTGCAAAAGATAAAATACTCAATGGTCTTGGGTTTCCTTTTTTTAGTCCATCCATCATTTTTGTTCCATCTTCAGAAGTTCTCCTTCAACAAATACATAACAGCTGGTCAATCAATATCACATTTTCTTTTAAACTTGCCCCTTTTTTCTTCTTTGATTTCAGAGTGACTCCAAACAAAAAAGCAATTGCATAGTTGGAAGGGAAGCAAAAATCTGCGAACATCTGAAGAAACCATAAGGGGCTTCTGGAAATATGCATGCCACACACACACACACACACACACACACACACACACACACACACGCATACACACACACACACAAAACAGATCAAGCAACCAAAGCCCCCTCTGTCATTTACTTCTTAAAATGACTTTACTTTGTTGAATATTCCAGTGCCCCAGTGGAATATTAATAGGAGTTCTTTGATGATTTTTGAAGTTTTTTTTTTTCCCCCTTTATTATCCATGTTAATAGCAAGCTGCTAGAAGCTTAAATTATTTTAAATAATGTAATTGTTTCTAAAATGGCTTGCACAATTATTCTAACATAAATGGACTGAACAAACACCAAAAATGATGGTAAGTTTAATTTCTTATTTTCATTTAAGAAAATAATTTGAGTGACAAAGCAGTAGGAAGAACACTATTTCTGAATTCAAAGTCAAATCCAATCTTTGACATTCCCTAACTAAGGATCTTTGAGTGAATCACAAACTTTCTATAAAAACGACAGGGTTGAATAAGCTGTCCTATGAACTATTCCAGCTCTACATTTTTTAAAACAGTGTTCCTAATAGAAATATTTAAGTTTTCTACATAGATCATAAGACAGCACTGGAAGGTGTGCTAAAGATTACCCATTTCAATCCAGTGGTTTCATTTTAAAGATTATTAAACTGAAGTATAAAGTGATTCAGTGAATTGTTCAGGATCATTCATCTGTGACTTTGTTTTGTTTTTATTTTGTAATGTGGCACTAGCATGGATCATATGAGGCTGAAAGAATTGGGGATGTTCAAGTGCTAATGCTTCTATAGCACTTAGTATATTCCAGGCACTGTACTAAACGCTTTACAATTATTATCTCATTTGCTCCTCACAACAATCCTTGGAGGAAGATACTTTTAGATGTTTAGTGCAGAGACAAGAAGATCTATGGGCACACAACTGTTGATCTCAAGAATGTGAAAAATTGTCAGGTGAAAAACAGATTATCCTTCTCCTACTATACCCCAAAAGGGAGAAACAGAAGTGATGAGAAGAAATTGCCAAGAGGTAGATTTATACTTTGTTTCCAGTAAAGTTTCCTAAGGATTGTAGCTATCTCCAAATGGAATGGACTGCTTTGGAAATAATCAGGACACTTTTGATGAATAGTGTTCTAGACAATAGGCATACAAAAATAAAATTGAAATAATCTGTGACCTTGAGGACATTATATTCTAACAGAATACAATATACATCCATCCACATATGTATGTAAGAGATATATACAATAAATATCAGGTAACTGGATGAAGTTGGGAGACTATGAGGAGAAGATTCTAAAAGTTGGGTAACTGGAAGACTTCATTCAAATGAGGTACTTGAACTATTGAAGGAAACTATAGGGTTACTAGAAAGAAAAATGTGGGTAGAAACCATTCCAAGCATGGGGAACAACTAGTGAAAATGATAGCTGAGGGAGGTTGAGTTCCAGATGTGACAATCATTGAGAAAACCAGTATGATTGGACTAGAGATTTTATAGAAAGCAGTAATGTGCAATAATGGTGGAAAGTTAGGATATAATTAATCTGCAAAGAGCTGTCAGGCAAAATTTCTATTTGATTTGAGGTTCTTGTTCATTATTCAGGAACTTCTAGTTCCATCTACAGGTGATAAGGCATGGGACAAGACAGAGGGGAGACAAGTGAAATGGTCAAAATTATTTTAGGAAAACCAGTTCAATCTATACATGAAGGATGAATTGGCATCAAGAGAGCTCTGAAGGAAGGAGATAAAGTAAGAGATTAATGAGATATTCTGAGAAAAAACAGTGATGAAATTCTGGGTGGGAGTTGTAGGGGTAAAGAGAGGGAAATACATACAGTGGATAGTGTGGAAATAGAAGAATCAAGATTTTGTTATTGATGCATAAGTTCGAGAGTGAGAAGACAAAAATGTTTGAGCCTATGAACTTGGGGGGGGAGGATGGATGGTGGTGATTCCAGAAGAGATAATGGCCTTCTAAAGAATAATGGGTTTGGGGAAAACAGTGAATTTTGTGAGAGAGGATTCTCCCACACTTTATATTTTTAAAGAAGACAGTTTTGTGATTGTTAGTAGGAATTGGAGTGAGGGGGAAGGAAATTTTATGTTCAGTCACAGGCTGGCCAACATACAGGATTCTTCACTGCATGTCACATTTCATTTTGGCAGTTTGGTGAAACCTATAGAATCCTGCTAAGAATAAAGTTTTAATTGAATAAAATAAAATAAAAAGTATCATGAAGAAAACTATTTATGATGAAATACAACTATCAAAATAGAGACTTTTATGGAACTAGGTTAAGAATTCCTGGGCTACATGACCCATAAGACCATATTGCATTTTTTCATTCTGTCTTCAGTAAATCAAAAGATAAGGAACACCCACAGAAATCTGAACTGAAATGTTGTATGGAGATTCACTTTATTTGCATAACACATAAAACTATGTCATGATTTAAAATTTCCTCTGTATTCCTGGTTATCCAGCTCCTTATTTTCCCAGAGGCAGATACAGCTGGACAAGAAGCTAAGCCAGGAGGTCTTCTTGTCATGAGATTTGTGCCTCATCAAGGCCAGCGCAAAGATCAAAGGAGAAAAGAAGATGAGGGACAGCATGTCACTGAGTGCTCTCTTTGTCTATTTGGTACTAGCATGGATCATACAAGGCTATCTTATCTTTGTCTATTCTCATGGGATTTCAATACTCATTCCATGGTCTTTGGTTTTCTTTTATCTTAACCACAAGGCATTACAATCTAGAGTCCATAGAAATTAGGAAAGATTGAAGATCCAGATTTTGGGGTATTAACAAGAGCTGAGTAAAGCTCAGTCATGAGCAAATCTCAAGCATGAGCCATGAATATAAATATTGGAACATTTCACTCAATATTCTGGAACATGATGTGAATGTATTTCAATGGAAACAGGCAACCCAATTAACAAGTATTCAAATAAATGGCACTTTCTGCAAGAGCCATTTCCCTGTCCCTGAACACCTCCAGTCTTGCTCACTAAGATAATTTCCCATCTATACCATATTATCTTCTATGAACCTATTTATTTATGTATAACCACCACAAATTCTTTGACAGCTAGGACTATTTTGGATTTTACTTTTTTCCCCAGTCTTTAGCCCATTGCCTGATAGATATTGAGTCCAAAATGAGCACCTGCTGATTGATTAATTTATTGAGAAACAGGGACTTAAAATTTGTCATTGCTTTTACTTTTGTGGGGTGGGGAATAGAAGAACAAAATTTCTGCTTGTCTTCTTCAATTTACCTGACACAAATCTGAACTGAGGTTCTTCCTACTTTTTCATCTCCCTGCTACATTTTCCAATATAATTTACTTTCACTAACAAGATTATCTTTGCTTTCTTTCCATTCTTCAATATAAATATGCTCCTGGGCTTGCCCAATTTTTATTGTCACCTCAGCTTCCTTGCTAATCTAATCATTTCTTCCTGCTTCTTTAAATGTCTACATTGGTTCCTACTTAAAACTTAACTTTCTCCTGTTTTCAAAAATCTTTTATTAATTTTCTCTTTTTCACACCTTTGCTTGTCATGTGACCAGAGTTTTCTTGGCCAAACTGCTTCTTATTCCTGCATTTGATATCCCTGATCCAAGATTTTTCTCTCTAGAAATAGGTTATGTCGGAGAAGGAAAGTGCTCAGGGATCATTTACTCCAACCTGTCCTTAAACCAAAAGACCCAGTCCAACATCCCAGGAACATAATCATCTATTTATACAAAGTCAAGTGATCTGAAGTTTTAATCTATCTTGGGATGATATGTTTTTAAAATTACACTTTCACATGATTTTCAATAATACTTTATATCCCCCCCTTCACATTTTTCTAATTTTCTACTATCTTTGGGAAATAAGATCATAACATCAAAGCTTTAAAGATAGAATGGCTATAACTCTTGAACTAGAAGATATAAAGAGGACCATATAGGCTGACCCTCCTTACTGTACAGATGAGGAAACTGGGCCCAGCAAAGTCAGTGACTTTTTGAAGCTCATACAGGGAATAAATGGCTGAAATGGGAATGGAATTCTCATCCCTTGCTCAATATGTAAGACTTTGCTTCTTATCATGGGAACAAAGTGTGATGTCCGGTTTAGCACCCTGGAAGCCTTAGAATCAGCTGGAGTCAGGACAAGCAAAAATCCTTGGTCTTTATTCTTTGTCTTCAGAGGAGAAATGACAGGGAATGGACACAAGCTTTCCACAACCTCCATTCTCCTTATCCACCATCCAAGTGACTCTAGCTTGTCTTACTTCACCCCCTAGTCCCTCCTACAATTCTCTGTATACACCAAAAGATAGAGCCAGCACAGAATAGTGAGAAAAGCCATTTTTCAAGCATATGCTAAGAGAGTATTTCCAATAGATAATTAGCCTTAAGTACTTGGTTGTTTGATTCCAGTGCACCCATTCAGAGTTTCAGCCCTTTACAACAAGGAGACTACAGAATTAACCCACTATGCAATTTTATGCTTACTTGTGTGGTCTTCAATCTTGAAATTACCTTGTAGATGCTTTGCATTTTCCTATGTACACATTGTATACTATGTAGCATCAATCAATAAATCAACACTTACTATTGCATGATACTTTTCTGGATATCTTTTGTTTTTCTAATACTTCTGAGATCACGGCGTTCCTCTTTTCATGGGTAAATAAAAAAAATAACTTTCTCAAAGTCAGACCTTCCTCAAAGTTCTGTGGTGAGGATGAAATGAGATAATGGATACAAAGTATTTCAATATACATTAAGGCATTATATAAACATTAGTTACTGTTATTAGTAATTGCTACTGTTGCTATGTTTTTATAACCTCCCCAAGTAGAGTACAGCATCTTGTTGGCAAGCACCATGTTTAGTTTTCCCTTTCTATCTTATACTGCTTGAGGATAGAATAACCAATCAATTGGCAAATATTTATTGTATCTATTTCCACTGATTTTAACCCAATATATTTATATTCAGTTTATGTTCAGCTGAAGTTATTCATCTTTCATCAGTCTGATTGTTGACCTAAAGTCAACCAATTGCTTATTGAAATTTCCTTAACACCCCATCTGTTCATTTACATAGACCAGCTCCCATATCTGGAATGCTATTCCAGCTCCTCTCTGTCTTTCAGCTTCCCTGTCAAGATTCAGTTCAGGTATCATCTATTCAGGAAAGCCTAACTTGATTCCTTCAATTATATATACTCTCTTTTTCTGTATTTGCCTTTCTCTCCATCTCTCTCTCTCTCTCTCTCTCTCTCTCTCTCTCTCTCTCTCTCTCTCTCTTTCTCTCTGTCTCTGTCTCTCTCTGTCTCTGTCCCTCTCTGTCTCTGTCCCTCTCTCCGTCTCTCTCTCCCTCCTTCCCCCCTCTCCATCTCTCTCTCCGTTTCCCTCCCTCTCCCCTTCTCTCCCCTCTCTCCACCTTCTTCTCTCCCCCTTTCTCTTTTCCCTCCTCCCCCCTCTCTTCCCCACCCTTTCCTCTTTCTCCAGTGCTCCAAAATCACTTGTTTTCTATGCTTTAAGTAGAAGTGTTTTAAAAGTGATTTTTCATTTATGTATTCATCCCATTAATTAACTAATTGATTTATTGGTTAAGTCATATCTCCTTTCCCTGTTTCATTTCTTTCCTTAAATTATTCTTTCCATGCACATGTTGTACCCTCCTCTACTTCATCCGCATACATTCAAGTATTAACTTACAGCAGGTGGGGAATATGTGAATTTCATCAGTATTCCCAGGTCAGGTCAAAGTGCCTTTCATATAATAGGTGTTGAATGCACATGTGTTTACCTAGGTTGCTCAGAGGATAGAGTGCTGAGCCTAGAGTTGAGAAGATCTGAATACAAATATGGCCTTAGACACTTCCTAGCTGTATGAGCTGAGAAATTGCTTAACCTCTGTTAGCCTTAATCCACTAGAGAAGGAAATGGCAACCACTCTATTATCTTTGCCAAGAAAACCCCCATGGACAGTATGGTCTACATGGTCACAAAGAGTCAGACATGACAGAACTGAAAACTTACTTAAAGATTACCTTAAAAATTCAGATATGCTCAGAAATTGTGCTGTTTTAATTTTTTTTTGTTTTACTAACAAAATATTGCCAACTTCATTTTAAAAGACATATTATACAAATTTTGTGGAAAGACAGAAAGGGACAAAACATATTCCAAGAGCCCCATTCATTTAATCAAATGTAATATTAACCATAATCTGTAGTCAGAAAATAGGGAGAAAATTAAATTAGGAATACATACATATGTGTAGAGGGATATATAAGTATATAGGTATGTTTCTATATTATATAAATACACATATATATATATTTATATACATATAATCTATATATACATATAGATAGATAGATATGTATTTATATATTTTTTATATATGCCATGTCGCACAGTACATAGTGTTCCTCACCTGGAGTCAGGAAGATTCTTCTGAATTCAAATTTGCCTATAGATATTTGCTAGCTTTGTGATCCTGGGCAAGTCACATAACCCTGTTTGTTTCAGTTTTCTCATCTGTAAAATGAACTAGAAAACTAGAGAAGGAAATTGGTAAACCACTCAAATATCTCTGCCAAGAAATCCCTAACTGGGGTAATGAAGATTCAAATACAGCCAAAATGGCTGAATAATAACAAATACAAACATTCATGTGGGGAAGTGGGGAGAGGGAGGGAAAGAAAGCTAGGAGAGAAAGAAAGTATGGGGGAATAGGGGATAACATAAACAACTGACTGAAAAGATTTGATATCTTTTTGAAGGAAAATTAAATAACACATCCAAGGCAAAATGGTAAATATCAAATACGTTGGGATAAAATTAGATACATAATAAAATTGCTTCATAGAAAAAATTTTTTTTAAAAGAAGCTGTATTGTTATTCTTTTAGAGCATTGGGTTTAGTATTGGAGGAACTCAGAACCTATCTAGTCAACTCATGACTTTTCAGATGAGGGTGAGAGAAATTAAAGTGAAGCAATTTGCCTAATTTCAAATTGGCAACATTTCAGTATTGGAGTCAAAATCACAAGTCAGAGACAGGTTTTGAATCCAGATCATCTTACTTCATTTATGGTGTTCTTTATCTTATTCTGCTTCATCTCCCACCAGAAGCCTCCTTACAGCCTGGTAAAATTAACTGGTCATAGCATCAGTTGAATGAAATTCAATCCCAGACCCTATCATTGCCAAACTGTGTAACCTTTTATAGGTGATTATCCTTTTTTGTTTTCTCAATTACCTCTTCTACAAAATGGGAATTATGATATTTGTCCTGGGCTACCTGCCTTATGTCATTGTGAAGAAAGTGCTTTATAAACTAAGCAACCTAGGAGGAAAAGGAGGTGCTATCTTTCTAGGTTGCAGTGGATTTTAGGGGCACCTCGCTTCTTGTGTGAGGGGAGGGTCTAACAATACCAATAGTCCTAATCCACAGTGGAGACTATCTGCCAATTACTTCATTACTACTACAGAATAAAAATGAAATGATGATAATCATATGATATTCACTCTTCAGTAAGAAGATTCTAAACACCTAGAGAGCCTGGCATTTTTTAATGGTCAATTTTGTCCACTCATTCACCACCTCCTTACTAAGGCTGCTCAGCAATTCTGCTGGATTGAAGCTTACTTTTCATCAACAGCTTGTTGTAAAAGTAGAAATAAAATGGATATCCAACTAGGAAGAAAATACATAAAGGAGAAATAGACCAAAACAAATCAGCCACCATGGAAATATAATCCACACAACATCAGAGGTGATGGTAAATTAAAAATTAGAATTCAATTTAGTAAACATTTAAGCTTCCATTACCTGCCAAAGACATGAAAAAATATATATAAAGGGGGAAAAAGGGAACAGCTCTAACCTCACATGAATATTATCATTAATTGGAATTTATTCACTCCATTTTTATCATTATATGGATAACTTCCATTTCTATATATCCAATGCAAGTCTCTTTCCTGAATTTTAGCCCTGTATTACCAGCTTCCCACTTGAAATCTGTAGCTGTATGCACTATCAAACACATAAATAAGTGTGCAAGAGAAATCACATTTCCTTTCAAAATCACTCATTTTCTAAACTTCCCCATTTCTATTGTGAAAATTAGCACCCAATCAGCCAGGCTGACAATGTCACACTCAACCCACTCAACTATAACTCATCACTCTATCTCCTCTTCCCCTATAGTCAATCCATGGTTAAGTTGATGTACTACTACCATTATGTTATTTCCCATCCATCCACCTTCCCTCAGCTGACATGACCACTGCAACTCCCTTCCAGTTCAAACCTTCATCACCTCTTTCCTGGAATGTTACAATAGTTTCATAATTACTCTCCTTCCTTCATCCTTTTCTTAACCAACCCATCCTCTATGTATTTTCCAATGTGATATTCCTGATCATATTCCTAAACTCAACTCCAAAATCTTACTACTATCTGTAGAGTAAAATATAAACTCCTTTCTTTGAAACACAAAGCCTTTCCAAAATCTTGTTCTGTCTAGCCAGCTTTCCCAGATGGGAATACAGTGTCCTATGCCATATAGTCTATGTTATGAGCAGATTGGTCTTTTTCTTATATATACCATCCAATCTTCCATCTCTGAACCTATATACAGCTTTTCCCCCATTATTTGGAATATATTCTATATTCACTTTGCCTCTGAGAATTCCTAATTTCTCTAAAGCTCAATTTAAGCATCACCTTTGACCTATGACCTTTTCCTCACAATACCCTTTCTTCCTTCATTTAAGCACTTATATTTGGTATGCATGCAGGTTGTCTCAAAAGTCTCAGTAAATTTCTAAGCTATTAAAGTTCAACCCACTCCTATTAATTTAAACATTTTAATTAGTTTAATTAATGTAAGACATACCAAGATTTGGGGCAATCTTGTATGTGTTTTAATTGTTTCTGTGTGTACATGCTATCTCTGTGATAAGATATAAGCTCTTTGAAATAGCCCTTGGTTCACTGTGGTCTCTATCCATAGTCAATCCACTGGTAACAACTTTGTGCCAGGTATTATGTTAATCCCTGGGACCTACAGGTGTTGTGAATGAAACAACCCATAATCTGAAGGAAGATTGTCTTATATATAATAGGTGCTTAATAAATTATTTTGAAAAAAAAATAAACCTAAATCTTGAATAATTATAATGACTAAGCTTGGCCTAAGAGTAGAGTTTATGCATCTCATCTACCCAGTTAACAGAGGTGGGATACTATGAAAGTGGAATATTATAATCAGAATAAATTTTTTGTTATTGGTTCCAAACTTTCATTTTTCAAGTCTTTAAACATTTCTCTAGACAAGGAGGAAGGAGATTTATATTTTGACCTCAAGGGCAATGGATTTAAAAACGGAACATTAGTGGTCACAAAATTCAAAGACCTCATTCAGGAGATAAGGAAATTGAATAGGGGAAAAAATGATTAAGTGTTTTGTCCAGAGACACAAATGGTATATGAAGCAGAATTCAAATTCAGGTCTTTCTGACTTCAACTTCAATATTCTACCTATTAGGTCACCAACTAGGTTATATTGCTGAAAAAAACAAAAGATATCCAGAAAAGTAACATGAAACAATAAATGTTGATTTATTGATTGATGGTATATCATATACAATATCTACATAGGAAAATGTAAAGTATCTACAAGATAATTTCAAGAGTGAGAGGGAACACAACTAAGCATAAAATTCCACAGTGGGTTAATTCTTCTGTGATCTCCTTGTTCCATTGATGAGAAGCAAAATCTTACTTATGGCAAAGGATGAGAGTTCCAATCCCATTTCTGCCATTTATTCCCTGTATTGTCTTCAAAAAGTTACTTTCCTTGGTGGGACAAGTTTCTTCATCTGTACAATGAAGAGAATCAACCTATATGGCCCTCTATATATCTTCTAGTTCAAGAGGTACAGACATTCTATCTTTAAAGTTTTGATGTTATGATCCTATTTCCCAAGGATGGTAGAAAATTAGAAAAATGTGAAGGAGGGAAATGTAAAGTATTATTGAAAGTTATGTGAAAACATAATTTGAAAAACATATCATTCCAAGATAGATTAAAACTTCAGATCATTTGATCCTGTATAAACAGAAAGATTTTGGCAGTCTTTGTCTTATTGAAGAAAGGAGCAATGATTTGCCATTTCATTAGTGCCAAACAAACATTAGTCCTGTCAAAACAGAAAAGAACTACTTTTCAAATTGAATCATCAAAAACAGATTCACCCATGCTGTGTCATTTTTTTCTGACATATTTTTACATTTGATAATTAATATATGCTTTGATAAGCATGCTAAATATGAGACTGGAATGGCCATTTTAATTATGTGTTCCTTTCCTTTTTATGCAATATTTTTCTGGTGAGGTGTCTTACAAAATAGAACTCAACAGGGCTGCTTATAGTGCCAAAGGAATTAATAGCATATTCAATATTCTCTTCAAAAATTTAATTTCATAATTTTACATATTATAGGAATTATTTAACATACAAATCATAACTCTGTAAGGATAATCTTTTGACAAAAAGGGTACCAAAGGTAAAAATTAATGGGGATAAATGTAAAATCCATAATTAAGATTCAAAAAAATCAATTATATAAGTACAGTATCAGGGAAGGTGATTTTGACAGCAATCAGTACATATGAGAGAAAGGAAAAGAGTGAGAAGTACTTGAGTTTACCATAAGTCAAAAGTGTGATACAAATTGGGAGAGGGAAAGACAGTAACAGAGACAGAAAGTCAGAGAGACAGAGAAACAGGGAGAAAAATAGAGACAGAGATAGAATGAGGAACAGGAACTGAAGGGAAGGAGAAAGGAGTGGAGAAAGTGAGAGAGAAGTACGAGGGAAAAGGAGAAAGAGAAGATGGAGCTGGGGGGGGGAAGAAAAGAATTGGGGGCAGGAAGGAGGGAGTGAGATATTCTATGCATTGCATCAACATCTTCTCAGATCATATGCTATTGAAAATTAGAGTCTCTAGTCAAATGTAGCATTCATTCTGGCATTGATTATTCATTTAGTAAATGAAAGTCAGAGACAAGTTGATTAAAAAGTTAATATCATACTTAGGAAGATCTGGGTTGCTCTCTATGCTTTACTCTAATTACCTCTTCAGCTTCCCTTAAATACGAAGTAAAATTATACCTCCTAGAAGTCTTCACCAATCCCTCTCTTCATTATAGTGCCTTCCCTCTATAAATTATTTCATATATATATATATATATATATATATATATATATATATATATATATATATATATATATATATATTCTTTGTAATAAATTTGCATGTTGCTTCTCTCCCATTAGATTGTAAATTCCTTGAGGGCAGGGATTAAATCTTTTCCCTTTTTTGTATCTCTAGTGCTTAGCAGGGTGCCCATCATATCGTAAAATTCTTAATAAATGTTCACTGATTAATTGATTAAATCCCTTCCCTAACACATACTTCAGGGGCTAGTCATAATCATGCTAGAGCAACAACTAGGTGGTAGAATGGTTAGAACAGTGGATCTGGGATCAGAAAGACCTCAATTCAAATCAAACATCAGATACTAGTGTATCAAATAAGACAATACTTGTAAAGTGCTTAGAACAATACCTGGCACAGAGTCAGAATTTATAAATAATTGTTTCCTTTTGTCATTCTGTCATTTTCTAGGCAAATATTTAAGACTATATGTTGCAGAGGTGGAGCCAAAGTGGAGCAGAAAACTCTCTGTAATCTCCTCTAAACTTTCAAACCAAAAATAGTATAATCCTCTAAACTGGTTTTGAAGTCAAAGAATCCACAAATATTTGGAGTACAACATAATTCTAGAAGAAATTATCTTGGAAGAACTTCAGAACAGGTCTGTTTCAATCAGGTAGGGGTCCAGTCTTCATAGCTCAGACCACAGCACAGGGAGACAGGGCAAGGACCTGGGGCATCGAGTCAGAGTGATGCAGTTCCAAGTACCTGGAAATCTTTGGGGAGCCTCTTAGATTACTTTGTCCTGGTTGCAAGCAGGTGGCTTGGTAGATTTGCTACTAAAGGCAAATTGTAAACCACTGAGTCCCAGGAGAATGATGAACCTAGCCAGCATTACCTAGTACCTGAAATCAATCAGCAGAACTGCCCCAGAGCAAATTAAAACAGCTGTCACTCCTTTGCATTAAACAGACTTTAAGCATTAAAAAAAAAAAATGAAGAAAAAAACAAAAAGAACTCTCACTATAAACATCATTTGTGGAGAGAGGGGAGAACAGACCTCAAATCCTGAGTTTCCTAAAGGCAAAGCAACTCCAGAAGAAACCCCAAAGAGAAACATGAGCTGGTCCTCTTTTCATAAGGCTTTCTTCAAAGATTACATGAAGGGGGTGGAGGCAGAGCCAAAATGGCAGAGAAGGCACACATGACTTTCTAAGCTCCTCTCATGCCCTCACGACCAACATTAAATTCAGCCTCAAAAATAGTGCTTGACTGGCAAAACCCATGAAGAGTAGAAGCACAACTCACCAGCCAAAGATAATCTGGAAGATCACCAGGAAAGGTTTGTCCTAAGGGGCCAGGAAGAGACCAAAGCAGACAGAGAGAGACTAGCATCCAGAAGCAGACTAGGTGCAAGGGTGATCTCTGCTGCTAGAAATGACTCTCTCATAGGCTAACTATTCTGCCTTAATTATAAAGCAGTAAACTGGCAGAGAAATTAAAGCCAAAGACAGAGGGTACTCTCTAAAAAATGCCAGAACCTAATGAGATCTGGCTATAACCACCCAAAACTAGAAGTGACTCAGGCAGATCATTAACACAGCCCTGCAGCCACATTCTACAATTCAAGGCTTTTGTGGGGGCAGTTATAAATCTGCACAGTGGGGGGCTTGGCCTGGGGCAATAGAACCTTGGCAGCACAACTGTGCTTCCTGGGGCAGAGACACTTCTGGTCCCTGCAGGGCTATTCATTGCTCAGCCATTAATACCCACAGCCCCAGCGCAGTCATTAACCCACACTGCAGGGTTCTTCACAGGGTACTTCTGCAGCTCCACCCTGCAGGCCTGAGTTACTTCCAGGGGAACTCTTTCCCAGAGCACTCCTGTACCTCACTATTCTTTGTAGCTGATTGGCAAGACAGCTACCCATCCATACAACAATCACTGCTCTGAAGAGGAAGCTGGTAACCTCCTGGCCCTGAAAGCAGACCCTACAGGCTTTAACAAAATGAATTTTAAAAATCCAAAGGATGATCAATAGCTTCTATAGAGAAAGAGAGCAGCTTTTCAATCCTGAGGAGACTAATAGCAGACAGTCTCCAGACAATTGTTGGTCCCCAACACAAAAGGCTCTCCTGGAAGAATAATGTTTATTAAAAACATTAAAAGAGAACTAGAAGAAAAATGGGGGAAGGAAAGAGAAGCTATGCAAGAGAGCAATAATTTCTTGAAGTGTGAATTGGAAAAGGTAAAAAACTCCCAGGAAGTACAGGGAAACAAAATTCATGAATTAGAAAAGATCAAGAATTCCCAAAAAGTAGGATTTCTGAATTGCAAAAAGAAAATAAGTCACACACACACCCCAAAAGAAAAAAAAAACTTAGTGAAATGTAAAAAAAAAAAATTCATAGAACAAAACAACTCATTTAAAAACTCAATTGGACATATAGAAAAAGAAGTTTGAAAAAAAGCTAATGAAGAAAATAACTAACTAAAAATCAGAATTAAACAGCTAGAAATAACTGATTCATTAAGACATCAAGAATCAGTCAAGCAAAACCAAAAAGAATGAGAGATTGGAAAAAATGTCAAATATTTACTTGGAAAAACAACAGACCTGGAAAATAGATCTAGGAGAGATAACCTGAGGATCATTGGACTACCCAAAAATTATGTTGAAAAAAAGAGCCTAGAAACTATTTTACAGGAACTCATGAAGAGAACTGCCCAGAAGTAATAGAACTAGAAGGTAAAATAGGCATTGAAAGAATTCATTAAACATCTTCTGAAAAAGACCCTAAAATGAAAAAATGAAAACTCCAAGGAATATTGTGGCCAAATTTCAGAATTTTCAGACTAAATATATATATATATAAAACAATCAACAAGGAAAAAAAAACAATTCAAATACCGAGGTGCCACAATAAGGGTCACTCAAGATCTGGCTGCCTCAACATTAAAGGATCAAAGGGCCTGGAATCTGATATTGCAAAAGGCAAAAGAACTTGGAATGTAGCCAAGAATAAACTACCTAGCTAAACAGAGCATTTTTTTTTTCCCATGGAAGAAGATGGACATTTAACGAAACAGAGGAATTCCATTTGTTTCTAAGGAAAAAAGAAACAAATTTAAACAAAAAATTTGATCTCCAACAATAGGACTCAAGAGAAGCAGAAAAAGGTAAAACGAACTCTTGAAAACTATTTCTGTTGTAGTTATACATAAAAACCACATGTATAATTTGATTTTACTGATATAACATAAAAAAGGGAAGTAAAAATGGAAAAGGCATAGTGTCAGAAAAAGGGAAAAGAAGAGATGAAAAGAGGGAAACTACATCTCACAATGAGGTAAAGGAAAACTATCATAGCTGAGGGAACTTAGAGAGGGGGAGGAACATTGTGTGAATCTTACTCTCATCAGAATTGGCTCAAAGAGAAAATAATTGACATATTTATTTTACAGAGAAACTTCTCTCACCTCATTAAAAAGTGGGAGAGAAAAAGGGAAAAGGAAAAAAGAATAATAAGGGAAGGGTACAAGAAAAAGGAAGGAATTCAAAGGGATGTCGGAGGGATCCTAAAGAGGGAGAGCTGCATGACACAAGTGGGGCCCATAAGTTTAATTTGAGGGAAGAGGGTAAGGGGGAACAAGAAAAAGAAAAACATATTCCGGGGATATTATGATGGTAGGAAATACAGAATTAGTCATTTTAACCGTAAATGTGAATGGGATGAACTCTCCCATAACGAGGAGGCAGATAGCAGACTGGATCAAAAGTCAGAACCCTACAATATGTTGTTTACAAGAAACACATTTAAAACAGGGAGATACATACAGAGTAAAAGTAAAAGGCTGGAGCAGAATCTATCATGCTTCAGGTGAAGTAAAAAAAAAAAACAGGGGTAGCCATCCTGATCTCAGATCAAGCAAAAGCAAAATTTGATCTAATTAAAAGAGATAAGAAAGGGCACTATATCTTGCTAAAAGGTAGCATAAATAATTAAGCAATATCAATATTAAAAATATATGCACCAAGTGGTGTAACATCTAAATTCTTAAAAGAGAAATTAAAAGAGCTGCAAGAAGAAATAGATGGCAAAACTATAATAGTGGGAGATCTCAATCTTGCACTCTCAAATTTAGATAAATCAAATCACAAAACAAATAAGAAAGAAATTAAAGAGGTAAATAGAATATTAGAAAAATTAGGTATGATAGATCTTTGAAGAAAACTGAATGGTGACAGAAAGGAGTATACTTTCTTCTCAGCAGTTCATGGAACCTACACAAAAATTGACCATATAATAGGACATTAAAAACCTCAAAATTAAATGCAGGGAGGCAGAAATAGTAAGTGCTTTCTTTTCAGATCATGTTACAATAAAAACTACATTCAACAAAAAGTTAGAGGTAAATAGAACAAAAAATAATCTAAATAATCTCATCTTAAAGAATGATTGAGTGAAACAGCAAATTATAGACACAATTAATAATTTCACTCAAGATAATGACAATGATGAGACATCATGCCAAAATTTGTGGGATGCAGCCAAAGTGGTAATAAGGAGACATTTTATATCCTTAGATGCTTACTTGAATAAAATAGAGAAAGAGAAGATCAATGAATTGGGCTTGCAATTTAAAAAGCTAGAAAAAAAAAATTAATAACCCCTAATCAATTACTAAACTTGAAATTCTAAAACTAAAAGGAGTAATTAATAATATTGAAAGTGAAAAAAAAAACTATTGAACTAATAAAACTAAGAGTTGGTTTTATGAAAAAAAACAATAAAATTGATAAATCTTTGGTAAATCTGATTAGAAAAAAGAGAGAGGAAAATCAAATTAGTAGTCTTAAAAATGAAAAGGCAGAACTTTCCACCAATGAAGAGGAAATTTAAGAAGCAATAAGGGGTTACTTTGCCCAACTTTATGCTAATAAATTTGATAACCTAAGTGAAATGGATGACTACCTCCAAAAATATAGGCTTCCCAGATTAAGAGAGGAGGAAGTAAATTGCTTAAATAGTCCCATTTCAGGAAAAGAAATAGAACAAGCTATTAATCAACTCCCTAAAAAAATCCCCAGGACCAGATGGATTTACATGTGAATTCTATCAAATATTCAAAAAAACAATTAGCCCCAATGCTATATAAACTACTTGAAAAAATAGGGAATGAAGGAGTCCTACCAAATTCCTTTTATGACAGAGACATGGTACTGATACCTAAACCAGGTACGTTGAAAACAGAGAAAGAAAATTATAGACCAATCTCCCTAATGAATATTGATGCTAAAATCTTAAATAAGATATTAGCCAAAAGACTACCAGAAAATCATCCCCAGGATAATACACCATGATCAAGTAGGATTTATACCAGGAATGCAGGGCTGGTTCAATATTAGGAAAACTATCAGTATAATTGGCCATATTAATAATCAAATTAACAAAAACCATATGATCATCTCAATAGATGCAGAAAAAGCATTTGATAAAATCCAACATCCATTCCTATTAAAAACACTTGAGAGTATAGGAATAAATGGACTTTTCCTTAAAATAATCAGTAGCTTCTATTTAAAACCATCAGTAAGCATCATATATAATGGGGACAAACTGCAACCATTCCCAATAAGGTCAGGAGTGCAAAAAGGTTGCCCATTATCACTGTTACTATTCAATATTGTATTAGAAATGCTAGCTTTGGCAATAAGAGTTGAGAAAGAGATTAAAGGAATTAAAGTAGGCAATGAGGAAACCAAATTATTACTCTTTGCTGATGATATGATGGTATACTTAGAGAACCCCAGAGATTCTACTAAAAAATTATTAGAAATAATCCACACCTTTAGCAAAGTTGCAAGATACAAAATTAACCCATATAAGTCATCAGTATTCTAATATATCACTAACAAAATCCAATAGTTAGAGTTACAAAGAGAAATTCCATTTAAAGTAACTACCAATAGTGTGAAATGTTTAGGAATCTATCTGCCAAGGAAAAATTAAAAACTTTATGAGCAAAACTACAAAACACTTTCCACGCAAATTAAGTCTGATCTAATCAACTGGAAAAATATTAAATGCTCTTGGATTGGGTGAGCAAATATAATAAAGGTGACAATGCTACTTAAACTAATCTGTTTATTTAGTGCTATACCAATCAGACTCCCAAAAAACTATTTTGATGACCTAGAAAAAAATAACAACAAAGTTCATATGGAAAAACAAAAGGTCAAGAATTTCAAGGGAATTAACAAAAAACAAATCAAATGAAGGTGGCCTAGCTGTACCAGATCTAAAATTATATTATAAAGCAGCAGTTACCAAAACCATTTGGTATTGGTTAAGAAATAGACTAGTTGATTAATGGAATAGGTTAGATTCAAGGGACAAAACAGCCAATAACTTTAATAATCTAGTGTTTGACAAACCCAAAGACCCCAGTTTTGGGGATAAGAATGCATTATTTGACAAAAATTGCTGGGAAAATTGGAAATTACTATGGCAGAAACTAGGCATAGACCCACACTTAACACCGAACACCAAGATAAGGTCAGAATGGGTTCATGACGTAGACATAAAGAATGAGAATATAAATAAATTGGAAGAACATAGGATAGTTTACCTCTCAGACCTGTGGAAGAGGAAGGAATTTATGACCAAAGAAGAACTAGAGATCATTATTGATCACACAATAGAAAAATTTGATTATATCAAATTGAAAAGTTTTTGTACAAACAAAACTAATGCAGACAAGATTAGAAGGGAAGCAATAAACTGGGAAAACATTTTTACAGTCAAAGATTCTGATAAAGGCCTCATTTCTAAAATATATAGAGAATTGACTCTAATCTATAAGAAATCAAGCCATTCTCCAATTGATAACTGGTCAAAGGATATGAACAGACAATTCTCAGATGAAGAAATTGAAACTCTAGCCATATGAAAAGATGCTCCAAGTTATTATTAATCAGAGAAATGCAAATTAAGACAACTCTGAGATACCACTACACATCTTTTAGATTGGCTAGAATGGCAGGGAAAGATAATGCGGAATGTTGGAGGGGATAGGGGAAAACAGGGACACTGATATATTGATGGTGGAATTGTGAATACATCCAGACATTCTGGAGAGCAATTTGGAACTATGCTCAAAAAGTTATCAAACTATGCATACCCTTTGATCCAAAAGTGTTTTTACTGGGCTTATATCCCGAAGAAATCTTAAAGAAGGGAAAGGGACCTGTATGTGCACAAATGTTTGTGGCAGGTCCCTTTGTAGTGGCCAGAAATTGGAAACTGAGTGGTTGCCCATCAATTGGAGAATGGCTGAATAAATTGTGGTATATGAATATTATGGAATATTATTGTTTGGTAAGAAATGACCAGCAGGAGGATTTCAGAAAGGCCTGGAGAGACTTACATGAACTGATGCTGAGTGAAATGAGCAGGACCAGGAGATCATTATATACTTCAACAACAATACTATATGATGATCAATTCTGGTGGACGTGGTCCTCTTCAACAATTAGATGAACCAAATCAGCTCCAATAGAGCAGTAATGAATTGAACCAGCTACACCCAGCAAAAGAACTCTAGGAGATGACTATGAACCATTACATAGAATTCCCAATCCCTCTATTTTTGTCTGCCTGCATTTTTGATTTCTTTCAGAGGCTAATAGTACACTATTTCAAACTCCAATTCTTTTTGTACAGCAAAATAACTGTTAGGACATGTATGCTTATATTGTACTTAATTTGTACTTTAACATACTTAACATGCATTGGTCAACCTGCCATCATGGGGAAGGAGGGGAAAAACTGGAACAAAAGGTTTGGCAATTGTCATTGCTGTAAAATTACCCATGCATATAATTTAGAAATAAAAAGATATAATAATTAAAAAAAAGATTGCATAAAGGATCTTAAAAGAGAGTTAGAAGAAAAATGAGGAAATGAAATGAGATTATTGCATGAAGGAATGGGAAAAAAATAGAATGCAATGAACAAAAATATTTAATTGGCCAATTGCAAAAGGAGCTAAAAAAGGCAATTGGAGAAAATAATACACTAAAAATTAGAACTGAACAAATGGAAGTGAATGACTCAATAGGACTTCAAGAATCAAACAAAAGCAAGAAAATGAAAAAAATAGAAGAAAATATGAAATATCTCCTAAGAAAAACAACTGACCTGGAAAATAGCTCTAGGAGAGACAAATCTAAGGATTATTGAGCTTCCTGAAAATCATGATGGAAAACAAAAAGAACCTAGACATTATCTTACAGGAAATCATAAAGGAAAACTGCCCTGTTACTTTGGAATCAAAATGTAAAATAGCCATAGAAAGAATACACCCATCACCTCCTGAAAGAGATGCCAAAATTAAATTCCTAAGGAATATCAGGGCTAAATTTCAGAACTGTCATACCAAGAAAAAGATATTGCAAGCAGCCAGAAAGAAACGATTTAAATACTGAAGAGACACAATTAGGATTACCCAAAACCTAGCAGCTTCCACCTTAAAGGATCAAAATGCCTGGAACCTGATATTCCGAAAAGCAAAGGAACTGGGATCACAATCAAGAATAAACTATGCAGGGGCAGCTAGGTGGTGCAGTGGATAGAGCACCAGCCCTGAAGTCAGAAGGACCTGAGTTCAAATCTGATCTCAGACACTTAACACCTAACTGTGTGACCCTGGGCAAGTCAGTTAACCCCAATTGCCTCAGCCAAAAAAAAAAAAAAAAAAAAAGAATAAACTATGCAGCTAAAATGAGCATTCTCTTTCAGGGAAGTATTTGGACATTCAATGATACAGGTGAATTTCACCTCTTTCTAATGAAAAGACCATAATTGAACAAAATCTGATCTCCAAACACAGAATTCAAGAGAAGCACAAAAAGGTAAAAAGGAAAGACCTCTCGAGAACTATATTTATGTTATGGGTATAACAGAATACAGGTATAATTTGATTTTATTATGATAATATAAAAAAGAAACTAGAGGTGGAAAAGGAATCACACTGGAAGAAAAGGGAAAAGGAGGTAAAATAAGGGAAATTACATCTCCTGAAGAGGCAAAGAAAATCTGTTATAATTAAGATAAAGAAGGGAGAGGGATGAGTATTGTGTCAACCTTACTTTCATCAGATTTGGCTCTAAAGCAGAATATCAGACATATTTGTTATCATAACAAAACTTGTCTCAGCATATAGGGAAGTAGGAGGGAAAAAGGAAAAAGAAAGGGAAAGACTAATAGAAGGGAAAACAGAAGAATTAGGGAAAAGGTGTAAAAAAGGGGAGGGGCTCTAAAGGGGAAGGACTGTTTAGGGGAGGTAGTCATAAAAAGCAAAATACTGGAGAGGAGGGAAGGGGGATAGGAAAGAAAAAAGCATAACCTAGGGTAAATAGGATGGCAGAAAATACAGAATTAGCAATTTTAATTGTGAATATGAATGGAATGAACTCCCCCATAAAATGGAAGCAGATAATAAACTGGATTAAAAGCCAGAATCCTATAATATGTTTATAAGAAACACATTTAAAGAAGAGTGATACATACAGAGTGAAGGTAAAGGGCTGAAGCACAATATATTATGCTTCAGGCGAAGAAAAACAATAGGAGTAGCAATCCATATCTCAGATTAAGTAAAAGCAAAGATGGATCTAATTAAAAGAGATAAGGAAGGAAAGTATATCTTACTAACAAACACCACAGATGATGAAGCATTATCAATACTAAATACACACACACACACACACACACACACACACACACACACACACACACACACACACCTAGTGGTATAGCATGGAAATTCCTAGAGGAGAAGTTAAGAGAAATGCAAGAAAAAAAAATATGCAAGTGAGAGATTTCACTTGCTCTCTCAGAACCAGATAAACCACAAAAAATAATAAGAAGAAAGAAGTTAAAAAGGTAAACAAAATGTTAGAAAAGTTAGGTATGATAAATCTTTGGAGAATATGAAATGGAGACAGAAAAGAGTTTACATTTTTCTCAGCATTTCATGAAACTTATACATAAATAGACCATGTGTTAGGGCAGAAAAATCTCAAAACCAAAAGCAGAAAGGCAGAAATAGTAAATGCATTTTTCAGATCATGATGCAATAAAATCACATGCACTATAAGGCTAGGACAAAGTAGACCAAAAAGTAATTGGAGACTAAATAATCTCATCCTAAAGAATCAATGGTGAAACATCAAATCATAGGCACAATTAATAATTTCATCCAAGAGAATAACAATAATGAGACAGTATACCAAAATTTGTGTGATGCAGCCAAAGCAGTAAAAAGGGGAAATTTTATATCTCAAGAGGTTTCCTTGCCTAAAATGGAGAAAGAAAATCAATGACTTGGGCTTGCTACTAAAAAAAAAAAAAAAAAAAAGAAAAAGAACAAAGCCCCAATCAAATACCAAATTTGAAATTCTAAAAATAAAAGGAGAAATTAATAAAAATTGAAAGTAAAAAAAAATACTATTGAATTAATAAAGAAAGCTAAAAGTTAGATTTATGAAAAAAACAATATGGATTAACTTTTATTTAATTTCATTAGAAAAAGGAAAGAGGAAAATTAAATTGGTAGTTTCAAAAATGAAAAGGGAGAACTTTCCACCAATGAAGAGAAAATAGAGCAATAATTAGGCATTACTTTGCCCGACTTTATGCCAATAAATTTGATAACCTAAGTAAAATGGTGGAATACCTACAAAAATTTAGATTGATCAGATTAACAGAAAAGGAAATACATTACTTAAATAGTCCTATTTAAAAAAAGAAATAGAACAAGCTGTTAATCAGCTCCCTAAGGAAAAAAAAAACCAGGACTAAATGGATTTCCAGGAGGATTCTACCAAACATTTAAAGAACAATTAGCTCCAATACTATATAAACTATATATTTTTTGAAATAGGGAAGAAAGGACTCCTACACCAAATTCCTTTTATGACACAGATATGATACTGATACTTAAACCAGGTAGGACAAAATGGAGAAAGAATATTATAGACCAATCTTCCTAATAAATATTAATGCAAAAATCTTAAATGAAATATTAGCAAAAAGATTACAAAAAATCACCCCCAGAATAATACACCATGACCAAATAGGATTTATACTAGGAATACAGGCCTGTTTCAAACTATTAGCATAAATGATTATATCAATAACCAATTTAACAAAAAACATGATTATCTCAATAGATGCAGAAAAAGCATTTTATATAATCCAACATTCATTCCTATTAAAAACACTAGAGATTACAAGAATAAATGGACTTTTCCTTAAAATAGTTAGTAGCAGGTATTTAAAAGCATCAGCAAGCATCATATGTAATGGGGATAAACTGGAACCATTCCTAATAAGATCAGGATGAAACAAAATTGCCCACTTTCACCATTACTATTCAGTATTGTATTAGAAATGCTAGTTTGGGCAATAAGAGAAGAAAAAGAGATTAAAGAAATTAGAGTAGATAATTAGGAAACCAAATTATCAGTCTTTGCAGATAATATGCTGGCATACTTAGAGAATCCTGGATAATCATCTAAAAATATTATAAATAATCCACAACTTTAGCAAAGTTGCAGGATAAAAAAAATAAACCCACAAAAATACATCACTAACAAAATCCAACAGCAAGAGATAAAAAGAAAAATTCCATTTAAAATAGCTGTCGATAATATAAAATATTTGGGAATTTATCCACGAAGGGAAAGTCAGGAAGTATATGAGCAAAACTACAAAACACTTTAAACACAAATAAAGTCAGATCTAAACAATTGGAAATATATCAAGTGCTCTTAGATAAGTCAAACAAATATAATAAAGATGAAAATACTACCTAAACTGATCTATTTATTTAGTGCTATACCAATCATACTCCCAAGAAACTATTTTACTGATCTAGAAAAAAATAAAAACAAAATTCATCTGGAAGAACAAAAGGTCAAGAATTTCAAGGGAATTAATGGAAAAAAGGAAATGAAGGTGGCCTAGCTGTACAGATCTAAAACTGTATTATAAAGCAGTGGTCATCAAAACCATTTGGCACTGGCTAAGAAACAGAGTAGTTGATCAACTGAATAGGTTAGATTCAGAGGACAAAATAGGCAATGACTATAGTGATCTAGTGATTGACAAACCCAAACACCCCAGCTTTTGGGATAAGAATTTACTATTCAGGAAAAAAAAAACCTGTGGGTAAAATTGGAAACTAGTATGGCAGAAACTAGGCATTGACCCACACCTAACACCTTATACCAAGATCCAGTCAAAATGGGTTCATGATCCACACATAAAGAATGATATTATTTTTAAAAAATTAGAAAAACATAGGATAGTTTATCGCTTCGGATCTGTGAAGGGGGAAAGTATTTGTGACCAAAGAAGAACTAGACATCATTATTAATCACAAAATAGATAATTTTAATTATATTAAGCTTAATTTTTTTTTAACAAACAAAACTAATGTAGACATGATTAGAAAGGAAGGAATAAACTGGGAAAACATTTTTACATTCAAGGATTCTGATAAAAGCCTCATTTCTAAAATATGTAAAGAATTAACTCAAACGTATAAGAATTCAAGCCATTCTCTAATTGGTAAATGGTCAAAGCATATGAACAGACAATTTTTAGATGAAGAAATTGAAACTATTTCTAGTTATATTGAAAGATACTCTAAATCACTATTGAAAAAAGAAATGCAAATTAAGATAACTCTGAGATACCACTACCTACCTCTCAGATTGGCTAAGATTATAGGAAAAGGTAATGATGAATGTTGGAGGGTGTAGGATAACTGGAACACTAATACATTGTTGGTACAACTGTGAACGGATCCAACCATTCTGGAGAGCAATTTGAAACTTTCCTCAAAAAGTTATCAAACTGTGCATACCCTTTGTTCCAGCAGTATTTCTACTGGGTTTATATCCCAAAGAGATATTAAAGGAGGGAAAGAGACCTATGTGTGCAAAGATACTTATGGCAGTCCTTTTTGTAGTGGCAAGAAACTGGAAACTGAAGGGATGTCCATCAATTGGAGAATAGGTTAATAAATTATGGTATATGAATGTTATGGAATATTATTATTCTGTAAAAAATAACCAGCAGGATGATTTCAGAGAAGCTTGGACAGGCTTACATGAACTGATGCTAAGTGAAATGAGCAGAACCAGGAGATCATTGTATACTACATCAAGACTATATAATAATCAATTCTGATGGACATGGCTCTCTTCAACAATAAGAAGATTCAAACCACTTCCAATTGTTCAGTGATGAAGAAAGCCATATACACCCAGAGAGAGGTCTGTGGGAATTGAGTGTGGGCCACAACATAGCATTATCATACTTTCTGTTGAAGTTTGCTTGCATTTTGTTTTCTTTCTCAGTTTTTTCCCTTCCTTCTTGATCTGATTTTTCTTGTGCAGCAAGGTAACTGTGTAAATATGTGTACATATATTGAATTTGACATGGATTTTAACATATTTAACATGTATTGGACTAACTGCCATCTAGGGGAGGGGTAAAGGGATGGAGAGAAAAACTTGGAACAGAAAGTTTTGCAAGAGTCAATGTTGAAAAATTACTTATGCTCATGTTTTGTAAATAAAATGCTTTAATAAAATAAATAAATAAAAGACTTTAAGTTGCATAGAAAATAGTAACCTGTATCAGTAGAAGGGATTTTTCCAATCAAGGCATTCTTTATGCCAGTGCAATCACAGATGTAGATCCTACCTCAAAAGGTATAGGAATAGTATTGGACACAGAGCCAACATTGGCATCAGAAAGACCTATATTCAGGTCGTGCCTCTGACATATGCTGACTCTCTTGACCATAAGTAACACAGAAGGGACCAGGACCTATTCATAGTTTCTTTCTAACATCAAGAAAACCACAGGCCCAATGTGTACTCCCATATATCACAGTCATGTGGTATGGTGGGAAGATTAGTCTTAAGTACCAGAGAATCAAGATTTAAACATTGCTAAGTAACTCTGAGAAACTCATTTGATCATACTTGACCTTAGCTTCTCGATCTTCACAATGAAAGTTTTCTTTTTTTTTTTCAGAATGATTTCTCAGGTCACTTCAAACTTAAAACCATCTCCCTAAATATCTTTCTTCCCTGTCTCATTTTGTTACCTATTCTTGTCTTCACACAGATTATTCCTTTTATGGGGAAAAAAAAAACATTAAAATTTTAGAAAAAAATTATTCTATGTTTTTCAGGCTGATTTTTCTAATCCTTTCCCTTCTCCTGTTTGAAATAAAATAATCAATTAAATCATTCAGAACCATTATCACTATGCCAGTATTCCTAAATGAGCAGCATCCCTCCAGAACTGATACCTTACATGCAAGAAACATGGATAACAATGTTGCCATAGTGATAAAGATCAAAGGAAAAGAAAACTGACATTTTTCTCAGAGATTCCCATTGATCCACCTAACTCATAAATTTATTTTTGGTGAGGCAAAGAATTATCTAAATGTACGGTTTCTCCTTATCAGGATCATTAAAATATAAAAACCTATTTTAAACTCGCCCAAAAGTAAAATTTCAACTATTTCTTATTTCTATAAAGAGTGAATTCATTGAACTCTATTTTCAGATACCTCCTTCATGCTAGTTTAAAGAATACATTGGCTGTGATTCCCTTTGCCCTTCTTTATTAGTGTGAATAAATTAGAAATATGAAAACCAAGACATAGTGATTAGAAAACTAACTGTGGGTTGAGGAGGACCCAAGCTCAAGTTGGGCTTGATACCTTGGATATTGCAATTGATACCTTGAATCTGCTAGCTGATCCATAGTTCCTTATAAATATTCTGAAAATATAGTTACCTCTTCCAGTTAATTCTTAGGGGTGTTGTGCCCCCCCCAATCTAGAAAATCTATGTTAAAAATTTTGGTCCTCTCTTTCTATAAGAGAAGTAGTCTGAATTATGGTATTAAAAGATAAAGAATATTAATATGATATGTTTTGTATAAAGAATTTCCTTAATAGTAGTTCCCCATGCCAATGAAATAATGGATCTACTTTTAGGGGAAAAAAACTAAAATGGGGAAAAATAAAGGCAGTGGAGGTCATTCAGATAAAGAGGAAATTAATCATTCCATTTGAAAGGAAAGTGCTTGGTTCAAGTCGAAATCAAAAGAGCATGAGCTCCCTGAAGTACGATCAATGTTCTCAGGACTATCTATCTATATGTATATATGTTTATATGTATATATGTTTATATTATTATTTATTTTATATATTTTGTGCATATATACATATATTTAAATGAGATCATTCATTATGCTTGTCAAACTGTATATGTCTATATATATATATATATATATATATATATATATATATATATATGTATGTGTATGTGCATGCATGCATATACTATTGAAAATAAAGTACAGAGAGCAGTAAGCAGCTAAGTGATAGAATAGATAGAGCTCTGGACCAGAAATCAGAAAGACTCATCTTTGTGAATTCAAATGTAGCTCAGATATTTGCTATTTGTGTGACTTTGCAAATCACTTTACCCTGTTTGCCTTGGTTTCCTCATCTGTAAATTAAGTTGGAGAAAGAAATGCCAAATTACTCTAGAGGGTCACAAATCATTGAACATGACTGAAAAAAAGGAATAAAATATCTACATCACAAAATGTAAGAGTTAAAAAAAAACTCAGAGATCATCTCATCAAAATTACTCATTTTATAAATTAGGAAATTGGGCAGCAGAGCAGAAAAAATTGTCCCACAATGCTGTTTATTAGTAGAACCAAGGCTCCAAGAATTCTGATACCCAAACCACTGTTCCCTCTATTACATGGTTCTGAAACTGATACTGAAATCTCTTTTAAGAATAGTTCCTAAGAAATGGACAAATCAATGAATTTTTTATTCAACCTTGAAAAGATTTTTTTAAACTAAAATCTTACTCTTGGGCCCTCAATAAGCCTAATTGAACTCAACTGTAACTTTAGGTGAAAGCTTTTATCTCTTTGGACCCCAGAGTTTGCTCCTCTATAAAGGATTTTTAAGAAATGTTTTCTAAGATCTTTTTTTAATTTATGGATCATAAGCCATCAAAATCACAAACTAAACTTCATAAAGTAGATTTAGTCAGTCTCTAAGGGAATAATCATTCCCATAATGTAAGATGTTAGGTAGCAGAAAACCCAAAAGAATGCATGAAGCTTCTAAATTCTTTCATTTCAAATCAGAGTTACCTTTACTATAAGAGAATCTGGTAAAATCTATTAGAGTGTACATACGTGCACGCGTGCGTGTGTGTGTGTGTGTGTGTGTGTGTGTGTAGCAATAATCATCTTTTCTGATGAGCTATCTCTCAAGCTCAATACAGAATGGGCTTTGCTGAAATTTAAAACCACATTGGGAAATGAAAAAGAACTGCCTCCCTGATAATCCCTGCTGCAGGGGAGATTGAGACAAAGTGTTCTAGATCAGTTACTTAAATTTAGGAGTTCTGAAGTACAGGAAAGCTAAAGCCAATCAATGCATTAATTGTGGAACCAATAAGAAGATGGTACCAGTGTAAAAAAAAAGATCAATCTATCTAAATTGGAAAAACAGAGTAGATTAAAAAGTCTAGCCTCATTGGATTTGATATTAGCAAAGAATTTAGGAGTCTACATGGACAGAGAGCAAGACTGTGAACCATTTATGTTGCAATGATCTAAAAAATGAAAAGTTAAGAAAGAGGGAGACATTGGGAAAGGGGAGAAGAGGAAAGAAGAATGGGGGATGTTATCTCCAAAAAAATTATCAACAAGTAAAGTGGAGGGGGGAAATAGGAAGAGGTTGGTGAGCAAGCTTGAATTTCACTCTCATTGCAATTAGTTAAAAGAGAGAAGAATATATATGCATTCTCATAGAAATCGACCTAAGAAAACAGGGATGAAGGGAAAAGAGTGTTAAGAGAAGAGGGAAAGATAAAAGGGATAATAAAGGAGGCAATGGTCAGAAGCAAAGTCAACTTTTCAGAAGGGAAAGGTTGAAAAGACAAAAACTAAAAAAAAAAAAAAGTACTAAGTGAAATACCCAGTTAGCAATCATAACTATAAATGTGAATAAGATCAACTTCCCATAAAATGCAAGTAGATATCAGAATGGTTTAGAAACCAGAATCCAACAATACGTTGTTTATAAGAAACATGTTTGAAACAGAAATGCACTCACAGAGATAAAATAACAGGCTGAAAAAAATGTATGCTTTAGCTGAGAGATTTTCTTTAAAGCAGAAATTATGATCTCAGGCAAAGCAAAAAATAGATGTAATTAGGGAATGATCAGGGAAACTACATTTTTAAAAGATACTGTAGACAATGAGGTATATCAGTGCTAAACAAATATGCACTAAATGGAAGAGCATCCAAATTCTCAAAAGAAAAATTAAGTGAGTTAGTAGTAAGAGGAAATAGTAAAATTATTTATGTGGAGGAATTCAATTTACCTTTATCATGACCAGATAATATAAAAAAGAAAATAAATAAGAAAGACTTTAAAGTGATGAATATATTTTAGAACGATAAGCTATGATAAACCTCTGAAGAAACCTGAATGGGATTGGAAAGGAACATACCTTCTTCTCAGCTACACATAGCAATATTACAAAAATTATCATATATTGAGAAAAAATTTCACAAATACAGAAAAACAGAAATATTGAATATGCTCTTTTTGAACCATAATGCATAGTCTGAAATTTGGAAGCATCAATTAAAATTTAATTGGAAATTTAAATTATTTTCCTGAAAATGAGTGGATCAAAGAACAAATTATAAAACAATAATTTCATTATAAAGATAATGTCAACAATGTACTCAAATTTGGGGCTTTCAGCTAAAGAAGTTGTTAGGGAAATTTTTTTTATCTCTGAATACTGAAAGAGATAGAGAGAGAAAAGGAAAAAAAATCAAATTAAAAATTCCCAATTAGGCACCAAAATAGAACTTCTAAAATTCATAGGAGAGAATAATCACATTTAAAATTGAAAGTTTAAAAAATTGAATTATTAATCAAAATTAGGATTTGCCTGTATTGAAAAAAACTTTAAACATAGATAAACCATTGGTTAATTTGATGTTAAAGGAAAATAAAGTTACCAGTATCAAAAAGTGAAATAGGCAAATTTACCAGTAAGAAGAAGAAATTAAAATAAATATAAGGAGCTATTTTTCCACTTATTTACCAATAAATCTGCCAATCTAAGTGAAATGGAGGGATATTTATAAAAATATAAATCTCAGATTAATATAAAGGGAAATAGAATGTTTAAATAAACCTATCTTAGAAAAAGAAAATTGAAGAAGCCCTCATGAATTTCCTAAGAAAAATTTCCAGTATCAGACAGATTTACAAGGGAATTCTACCACACATTTAAAGAACAATTAATTTCAATGATATATAAACTATAAGGGAAAATAAACAAATAAGGAATCTTACCAAATTCCTTTCATGACACAAATCGGATTTTGATAACAAACCAAGAGAAACAAAAAGAGAGAAAGCAATACATAGACTATTTTCCCAAATAAATATGAATATAGAAATTTCAAATAGAATACTAGTAAGACTACAATTATATATTATGAAACTCATTTGCCATGACCAAATGGGATTTATACCAGGAAAAGGCTTCTTCAATATTAGAAAAACTATAAGCATAATGGACCATATCAATGATAAGAAAAAATAAAAATCATATGATTATCTCAATAGATGCAGAAAAAGCTTTTTGCCAATAGAACATTTTTTCTATTAAAAAAAAAAACACTAGAAGGCATATGAGTATATAGATCCTTCCTTAAAATGATAAGTAGTATCTATGTAAAACCAAAGGCAAGCTTTATCAATAATGAGTATAAACCAAATTCCTTCCTAATGAGATCAGGGACAAAGCAAAAATATGTTCATTATCACCACTATTATTGAATATTGTACTAGAAATGCTAGTGATAGCAAAAACAAAATAAATAAATGAATAAAATAGGCAATGAGGAAACCAAACTATCATTCTTTGCAGATGATATTATGGTACATTTAGAGAATGCTAGAGCATCAACTAAAATCTAGTTGAAACGATCGAAAATGTTATTACCACATCATGCTATAATCAGGATAAGTGTGATTAATTCAGTTTTAAAATTGAAAAATATGAGATTTAGAAAGTTTATGTGACTTACCTTACTAACAATAACAAATGGCAAAGTTGTGATGAGAATTCGATTTGCTTTAAAATTTTCCAGGTTGCATCAACTATGCCATCTGGGTTCCTCCTTGAAGCCCATTTTGATCTCTCCATCTTCTCTAAAGACATAGTAGAAGAACATGGTTTTAATTTTACCAGTCACTATAAAGAATATTTTCATCTGAGCACTTCTAGTGTGGAAGTTCCATCTATCAATTGAGATGAGTAACTTTTCTCTAACTTATAGTCTTATAGATTTTCCTGGAACACAGAAAAAAAGTATTTTGTTCATGTTGACACAATTGGTAGGAAATAGAGTCAGTGCATAAACCCAGGAATTTCCTGTTCTCAGGAGAATTTTCTATTGACTTTTCCGTAATATACATTGTAAATTAAATTCTGACTTCTAAATGTAATCCCATAAATTCTAAGATTCTTACAATTTGGGTTTCTTATAAAGTTAGTATTAATCAGTCCTAGGTTTACATCACAATTATGGGTAAAGAGGACCAGGATTAAATCTTGCTTTGGACACTTTACTGGTGACCTGGTGACTAGAAGGACAGTTTCTTTGTTTTCTTTGCCTTTTCCCCCTCATTTATACAAATATAGATTTGAATCTTGATCACATTTAGGGTCCTTTAAGTTCTAAATCTATTACACTATACTTGTTATACACAAGTATATCTGTGCACAAGCATTTTATTATTTGATCAACACTATTGGGAGATGAAACCAGGTAATTATAGTGCCACTTCCTTTTGAAAAGATCAGTATCCCCTCTGTTTCATCTCTCAGCTGTATTAAAATATCAGATATTTCCAATCCTCTATGATCTTTAAAAAAAAACAATTACCAATGATTGTCAATTTATTATGTATTTCACTTCTCCGATGATTACCCTGCCTATTAATTTGCACACACTCTATTTCCCTAGCATGCTTTAACCTTGTTTCTTTCCATATCCAGTTGGCAAGATTTTCATTATATTTTAATTGCATAGATTTCTCTTCTCTATGCCCCTATCCAACAAAAATATATTTTTAAAAATTCCCTTCATTTTAATATCAACATTACCTTTATGCCAATCTTCATTTAATGCTGAAGTTGTATTAACCCTACAGAGGTGAAAAAAAAATAAAATGTCTTAATATTTTTAATCTGCTTTCTTAACTGTTTCTACTTCAATTATCTTTCATTTTAGCAAAGAGCCACAACTGATAGCCTATGTTTTTACAGAGGTAAAAAATAAAAATACCCCTATCTTCAAAGGGCTTATTATTAAGAGAGAGATTTTGTTGGAATCTTTACAAACTGCTAACTCATTAGAGTTGATGTTTTGGGCCAGAACCTGAAACAAAGTGCTAAGTAGAACTAATTGATACAATGTTTGTGTTTACACCTTTACTCATTGGAATTCACAAGTATGGGAGATCCACAAAGTAAACTTTGTAACTTTGTGAATTCACACCTCCCTTGAAACTATTAGGGCCAGAGAGCACTCTGGGAGAAAACCCATAATCCTGCTTTCTGATATATAAGAAGAAAGCAGAGGCCCAATTAGAGAGAGATTCATTCCATTTTCCACTTGGCTGCCTGGTGGCAGAAGAGAATTCAGCTGAATTACATGGCGAGTGGAGCTGAATTGGAGGCTGAGAAAAGCAGGGGCAGAAGCAAAGGACAAAGCTGCAAGAACTCTTAGAACCAAGCAGAGAGATAGGTCTCTAAGCTAACCTAGCTATATTGGAGGCAAGAAAGATTCATTACAACTTTTACCTTGGTGCTGGCTGGAGGCAGAGGCAGAAGCAAAGGACAAAGCTGCAAGAGCTCTTAGAACCAAGAAGAGAGAGAGGCCTCTAGAAAAAACTAACTGGGCTACTTTGGAAGGAGAAACTAAATGTCTGCATTTTTACCAGCTGGCTGCATTTGGTGATTATTACTTTCAACTTAAACTAAGGCTGCCTCCAGAAAACCTCCCCCGAGAAACCTACTTGCTCCCAGAGAGAATTATTATTATAAAGAAGAAAAACACAACAAGACTTTATTATTATATTATTAATTTTTATTGAGAGAATATATACATATATGAATACATGCAAAAATCTAAATACTGTGTCAGGATACAAGAGTGTGTATGTGAGGGTGCATACATAATGTATATATATGTCTGTGCTATGTATATGTGATCAATTAATCAGCCAGCATTTATGAAGTGCCTTGTTCTATGCTACTTTGGTTTGGTGCTACTGCTGGGATACAGTGACAGAAAGGAAATAGAACTAATGCTCAAAGAGTTTAGAGTCTCCTGGAAAGATTCAATAGCTACACAAATAAATATAATGCATAAACACAATAACAACAGTCATTGAAGGAGAGACCCTAAATGTGTATTCCAGGTTTTGTTTTTACTTTTAAACTTCTTCCTTAAAAATACATATAGAAAATATAACAATCCAAAAAGGCTATAAAAATCCTGGTCAGTTATTTATTAAATTTTAAAATTTATTAAATTTATTTTTCCATCAATCTTAAGGAGACAGGTAGGACATGCTAAAAAAAAATGTGCCATGGGGTGTCTTAATATAGACTCTCAAGTTATTATTTTTTGCTTAGCCATAAAGCTCTTTACTTAACAGCCATAACAAGGAGAATTCACCTTTAAATATATCTCTAGTAATGTGTAGTCCTCTGAAAAAGGAGGAAATGGGAGAAAGGAGAGAGAATATACAGTGGTTTAAACAAAAGTGCTTTAGGAAGAAAAGACAAGTGTTTTATAGGACATTGTTTAATTTCTGAATTGTTCTTTTGATTTTATTTCTAATTTATTATTCCAACTAACTTAATTGGGACCCCCCACAAAAATCACTATAGCTAAAAATAAAGAAGTGAAAATCCATTCAAATAATATCCCTTTAGAAATGTGACTTTTATTCAATCAATAATTATTTATTGATTATCAACAATATGCCCTAGAGATTTTACTTTGCTTCCTAACTTTTGAGTTAAGTTTCGGGAATTTTCAGGAGAGGCAAGTGTCTTTGATACAGATTAGAAAAATCTAGACATAAAGTAAAAAGACCTGGGTTCAAATACTACTTTTGCCATTTGTGATACATTTGTGTAATATAAATATATTCACCTGTTTGAACTTGAATTTTCTTATGTGTAAAATGCCAAGGCTGTCCTTGGAATTTCCTTCCAGATCCATACTTGTAAAGATAAATCTCTAATATTTCTTCACTTAGAAAATTGCCTTAGATGATGAAAAATTGAGGGGCTTGCCCTGAGTCATACAGTCAAAATGTATTAGAAATAGAACCAATACCTGTGGGTAACTTTCCAAATTTCTTAATGGTATCCAAGAAATTAGGGAGGCTACTTGTCACTACATTCACAATTGGGAATGATAACATGTGGTCTCTGCATATGTTTTAAAATATTAGAAGGCAACAAAAATAACACACAAGATAAAATAAAAAGTAAAAAAGGAATATTCCATCAGAGAAAAACAGACTAAGGAAATAAGAGGGACACATTACAGAAGGGTAGCAGCAGTAAGAGGGAGAGTTTCAGGAAGGACAGGGGAATTTGACTATGTTTTAGTAGAAACAAATAGGACTCTTGTAAAAGCTGGTGCTAGAAGTGTTAGAGGCCATGAATTCATGCTGTGAGGTATGTGAGGCAGAAGAAGAAGAATGAATGTGAGAGATGCAGTAGAGACTAAATAAACTCAGGCAACTGATGGTTTCCTATCTGATTGAGATCAGGAGATCTAAATAGACTACCTATCAACTCAATCTACTATCAATCAACCGAATCCTACTTAAATCAACCTAAACTATTCAAATTGTGATCCTGACAATTTAATTCAACTCCTTCATTCTTGGTTTCCTTATCTACAAAATGTAAATAATGAAATTTATTCTGTGGGACTTGCAAAGGAAAGCATTTTTAAAAAGTGAAAATACTATGCTTTGATTCACATTCAGTCCCCACAGTTCTCTCAGGATATGGATAGCTTTTCCCTCACAACTTTATTGAAATTGTCTTGAATCAACACATAGCTGAGAAGAACCAAATCCATCACAGACGATCATCACAAAATCTTGTTGTTGTGTACAATGTTCTCTTGGTTCTGCTCACTTCACTTAGCATTAGTTCATATAAACAATTTTTAAGCCTTTCTAAAGGTTACTGATTATATAACTTACATTGGAATTTAAGTATGTATCCCAACAATCTACTTTTAAATCAGGCAAATACTTCATGATAATATGGTATTATAACATTTACAAAGCACTTTTCCCTCAAAATACCTATAATACCTTTGTCACACTCTGTAGCCTCACTATTTGGGTCTTCTTCCTGCTTCTCATAAATGTCTATCTTTGCACTCACTGTCCCCAATTCCTGTGCCATGCCCTCATTTCTTTATGTTCTATTTGTTTGTTTTGTTTTGTTTTAGAATCCTTAATTTCCTTCAAAACTCAGTTCAAGTGCCACATTACACCTGAGACCCTTTCTTATCTCATCACATCCCTCACCCCTCACTCCAGCTATTACTGTATCAAATCATACACACACACACACACACACACACACACACACACACACACACACACATTCATTTGGTCATTTATGTATACATCTTTTTTCATCCAATAGAATATAAACTTATTGAAGACAATAGCTACCTTTTTTTGTGTCTTCCAGAACCTAGCATGTTGCCTGGCACAGAGTAGGTACTTCCAAAGTGCTTATAGATTGATGGGAACTTTTACTATTTCCAATTATCAATTGAGAAAACTGAGTCAAAACTTGCAAGTTCACCCAGCTAAAAAGTGATAGAGGTAAGGATCCAATCCAGGTCTCCTAGCTATGTCTCTTCCTGTTTCTCCTATACCATAACTGTTTCTTTTTTTTTTTTCCCTTATCTGTATTTTTTTTTTTGAATTTTTATTTTTATTTATTTATTTTTTTAAATAACTTTTTATTGACAGAACCCATGCCAGGGTAATTTTTTACAACATTATCCCTTGCACTCATTTCTGTTCCGATTTTTCCCCTCCTTCTTTTCACCCCCTCCCCCAGATGGCAAGCAGTCCTATATATGTTAAATA
The DNA here is from genome assembly GCF_016432865.1 of Antechinus flavipes. Lineage (NCBI taxonomy): Eukaryota > Metazoa > Chordata > Mammalia > Dasyuromorphia > Dasyuridae > Antechinus > Antechinus flavipes. The sequence goes on from NC_067399.1 coordinate 660,718,773, forward strand.
GGTTACAGTATATCCTAGATACAATATATGTGTGCAGAACTGAACAGTTCTCTTGTTGCACAGGGAGAATTGGATTCAGAAGGTAGAAATAACCCAGGAAGAAAAACAAAAATGCAAGCAGTTTATATTCATTTCCCAGTGTTCTTTCTTTGGGTGTAGCTGCTTCTGTCCATCATTGATCAATTGATTCCATCAGAATACATCCTCATAGAGTATTATTGTTGAGGTATATAATGATCTCCTGGTTCTGCTCATTTCACTTAGCATTAGTTCATGTAAGTCTCGCCAGTCCTCTCTGTATTCATCCTGCTGGTCATTTCTTACAGAATAATAATATTCCATAACGTTCATATACCACAATTTACTCAACCATTCTCCAATTGATGGGCATCCATTCATTTTCCAGCTTCTAGTCACTACAAACAGGGCTGCCACAAATATTTTGGCACATATAGGTCCCTTTCCCTTCTTTAGTATCTCTTTGGGGTATAAGCCCAGTAGAAACACTGCTGGATCAAAGGGTATGCACAGTTTGATAACTTTTTGAGCATAGTTCCAAATTGCTCTCCAGAATGGCTGGATGTGTTCACAATTCCTCCAATAATGTATCAGTGTCCCTGTTTTCCCACATCCCCGCCAACATCCCGCATTATCTTTCCCTGTCATTCTAGCCAATCTGACAGGTGTGTAGTGGTATCTCAGAGTTGTCTTAATTTGCAGTTCTCTGATTAATAATGATTTGAAGCATATTTTCATATGGCTATAAACAGTTTTAATTTCTTCATCTGAGAATTGTCTGTTCATATCCTTTGACCATTTATCAATTGGAGAATGGTTTGATTTCTTATAAATTAGAATCAATCCTCTATATATTTTGGTAATGAGGCCTTAATCAGAACCTTTGACTGTAAAAATGTTTTCCCAGCATAACTGTTTCTTAATAAATACATTTAAGTATGTTAATTTGGATGGAATTTGAAAATAAAAAGGTCCCAAGAGTTTATAGTAAGGCTGATGCTTAAACTAGGAATTTAAATTCATGCCCCACGCTGGGATATTTTGTGCTTTTCTTGAAGCTTGTGTGCTAGTTTTCCTTTGAGACTTTTGTCACACTGCATTAGGACATATTCCTCATAGCAGGGAGTATGCCCAATATGAACAACATGAAGAGGTTTCTTTATTCTTTATCAAGCAAGTTGTGATGAGCCAGTCTCTACCTAGAAATGTCATCATTTATGCAGCTGTCAGCTAAATGTGATCCTGGGCTGGGTACAAAGCTATGGACTTGAGCCACGATATCTAAAGTCAAGATATCTACAATCCAAGTCTCAGTTTTTCCAATGCTTGACTTCCAGTGATATAGCAACAATACCATTGAATTGTTATTAGGGAAAGATAAGGCCTCAGAGAGATTGTCCTTAGGATGTACAGCAGAAACTAGTATTGACGACATCACCTTAACCTAGGGCTCCTCAAACTTTTTAAATAGGGGCCCAGTTCACTGTCCCTCAGACTGTTGGAGGGTTGGACTATAGTAAAAACAAAAAAATTTGTTTTGTGCGCCTTTAAATAAAGAAACTTCATAGCCTTGGGTGAGGGGGATAATTGTCCTCAGCTGCCACATCTGGCCCGCGGCCGTAGTTTGAGGACCCCTGTCCAGAGCTAGAAGGGTTCTTAAGGATCACTGAGTCCCATCTGTTCCTTTTATAGGTGAATAAATCAAGGCCATACAAGGGTAAATAATTTGTCTGAGGTGATTGTGATAGTAAACATCTAAAATAGAATTTTAACCTAGGTGCTCTTCACTCCAAAGTAAGTATACTATCTTCTACCTTGGAGATCAGCATAGGCCAGAAATGCCTACAAAGAATCCAGGAGATTATGGGATTTTTAGACCTAAAGGTGACCTTAGGTATCCTCTCTTTTTTATAGATGAGGGAGCTGAGGTCTTGATAAAGTATAATGAACTGATGGCCAACATATGGACAGAAGCACAATTCATTAGACACTGGTTTCTAATGGAAGTATCTTTAAAAATCAATAAATAATAGTAATTATAATTGTGGTATAGTGGATACAGAATTAACTTTGGAGTTAGGAACACCTGGGTCCTGCCTCTATATAGCCCTAGCAAATCAACTAACTTGTCAATGTTTCAGGCAACTTCCTAAAAATGTAATTTATATAGAGAGATTTCTTAGTAAAGGAAACTTATCTTTTCTCTGTCATAAAGTTCCCAGTCTGGTCTAAAAAAATCATCTTCATTTCATCATCCTCACTGCTATCAAAAATGTCCTGATTTCTTTTTTCAGTGATTCTATAAAAGATGTACTTATATCCCAATACTTTATTCAATTGTTAAAAAGTCACTTTTTCTGAACAACAGCCATTAGAATATTTAATAGAGAAGAATAAATGCAGGACTACTTGTCCTAACACCATTTCTATTTTGCCTTCACTGAAAAGATGAAAGACATCCTCTCCCTCCTTCCCCTCTTCATCATCATCATCCTTGGTTTTTACATGTCACTTTATTTTGCAAAGGACTCTAAATGTATTCCCCTCTTAAGTGAAACATAACTGCACACAGAAAAGATGGCCAGGCACAAACCCCAGCATCCACCCATAAACTTCATTCTGGTCACCTCCCACTCTGTCCTCAATCTTCAAACTCTGCATCCTGTGAAATATCAAAGTTGGCCTCTCAAGCCAATTCCACGTTTGTTCTCATTCTCCAAAATGCCTGGAAACCAAGAAGAGCTGAAGCCATTAGTGATGCCCATGCCAATTAAGAGCCACATAGCATGGTGCCCACTTTTATTTTCCTCTGCCTCCACATCTTGCCATGCTATCTCCCGTCACTGATGCACCAACAAGGATCCAGAGGAAAATAGTGTAAAATAGAGTAACTTATTTAAGAGAGATTCTGCTGCTGAACAGCAAGCAGCCAGGTGTGAAATTGGGGATTGAATCAGGCTTTCCTCTCTGTTTTTCCTTTTTTCTTTTTCATTGGCATTTTTTTCCTCCTGGGAAACAGTGGACTTATTTTTTTTTTATGTTGGAGCAATATCTTTTTAAATTAATTCAATTAATTGGGACCCCCCACAAAAATCACTATAGCTAAAAATAAAGAAGTGAAAATCCATTCAAATAATATCCCTTTAGAAATGTGACTTTTATTCAATCAATAATTATTTATTGATTATCAACAATATGCCCTAGAGATTTTACTTTGCTTCCTAACTTTTGAGTTAAGTTTCGGGAATTTTCGGGAGAGGCAAGTGTCTTTGATACAGATTAGAAAAATCTAGACATAAAGTAAAAAGACCTGGGTTCAAATACCACTTTTGCCATTTGTGATACATTTGAGTAATATAAATATATTCACCTGTTTGAACTTGAATTTTCTTATGTAAAATGCCAAGGCTGTCCTTGGAATTTTCTTCCAGATCCATACTTGTAAAGAGAAATCTCTAATATTTCTTCACTTAGAAAATTGCCTTAGATGATGAAAAATTGAGGGGCTTGCCCTGAGTCATACAGTCAAAATATATTAGAAATAGAACCAATACCTGTGGGTAACTTTCCAAATTTCTTAATGGTATCCAAAAAATTAGGGAGGCTACTTGTCACTACATTCACAATTGGGAATGATAACATGTGGTCTCTGCATATGTTTTAAAATATTAGAAGGCAACAAAAATAACACACAAGATAAAATACAAAGTAAAAAAGGAATATTCCATCAGAGAAAAACAGACTAAGGAAATAAGAGGGACACATTACAGAAGGGTAGCAGCAGTAAGAGGGAGAGTTTCAGGAAGGACAGGGGAATTTGACTGTGTTTTAGTAGAAACAAATAGGACTCTTGTAAAAGCTGGTGCTAGAAGTGGTAGAGGCCATGAATTCATGCTGTGAGGTATGTGAGGCAGAAGAAGAAGAATGAATGTGAGAGATGCAGTAGAGACTAAATAAACTCAGGCAACTGATGGTTTCCTATCTGATTGAGATCAGGAGATCTAAATAGACTACCTATCAACTCAATCTACTATCAATCAACCTAATCCTACTTCAATCAACCTAATCCTACTTAAATCAACCTAAACTATTCAAATTGTGATCCTGACAATTTAATTCAACTCCTTCATTCTTGGTTTCCTTATCTACAAAATGTAAATAATGAAATTTATTCTGTGGGACTTGCAAAGGAAAGCATTTTTAAAAAGTGAAAATACTATGCTTTGATTCACATTCAGTCCCCACAGTTCTCTCAGGATATGGATAGCTTTTCCCTCACAACTTTATTGAAATTGTCTTGAATCAACACATAGCTGAGAAGAACCAAATCCATCACAGACGATCATCACAAAATCTTGTTGTTGTGTACAATGTTCTCTTGGTTCTGCTCACTTCACTTAGCATTAGTTCATATAAACAATTTTTAAGCCTTTCTAAAGGTTACTGATTATATAACTTACATTGGAATTTAAGTATGTATCCCAACAATCTACTTTTAAATCAGGCAAATACTTCATGATAATATGGTATTATAACATTTACAAAGCACTTTTCCCTCAAAATACCTATAATACCTTTGTCACACTCTGTAGCCTCACTATTTGGGTCTTCTTCCTGCTTCTCATAAATGTCTATCTTTGCACTCACTGTCCCCAATTCCTGTGCCATGCCCTCATTTCTTTATGTTCTATTTGTTTGTTCTGTTTTGTTTTAGAATCCCTAATTTCCTTCAAAACTCAGTTCAAGTGCCACATTACACCTGAGACCCTTTCTTATCTCATCACATCCCTCACCCCTCACTCCAGCTATTACTGTATCAAATCATACACACACACACACACACACACACACACACACACACACACACATTCATTTGGTCATTTATGTATACATCTTTTTTCATCCAATAGAATATAAACTTATTGAAGACAATAGCTGCCTTTTTTTGTGTCTTCCAGAACCTAGCATGTTGCCTGGCACAGAGTAGGTACTTCCAAAGTGCTTATAGATTGATGGGAACTTTTACTATTTCCAATTATCAATTGAGAAAACTGAGTCAAAACTTGCAAGTTCACCCAGCTAAAAAGTGATAGAGGTAAGGATCCAATCCAGGTCTCCTAGCTATGTCTCTTCCTGTTTCTCCTATACCATAACTGTTTCTTTTTTTTTTTCCTTATCTGTATTTTTTTTTTGAATTTTTATTTTTATTTATTTATTTTTTTTAATAACTTTTTATTGACAGAACCCATGCCAGGGTAATTTTTTACAACATTATCCCTTGCATTCATTTCTGTTCCGATTTTTCCCCTCCCTCTTTTCACCCCCTCCCCCAGATGGCAAGCAGTCCTATATATGTTAAATAGGTTACAGTATATCCTAGATACAATATATGTGTGCAGAACTGAACAGTTCTCTTGTTGCACAGGGAGAATTGGATTCAGAAGGTATAAATAACCCAGGAAGAAAAACAAAAATGCAAGCAGTTTATATTCATTTCCCAGTGTTCTTTCTTTGGGTGTAGCTGCTTCTGTCCATCATTGATCAATTGATTCCATCAGAATACATCCTCATAGAGTATTATTGTTGAGGTATATAATGATCTCCTGGTTCTGCTCATTTCACTTAGCATTAGTTCATGTAAGTCTTGCCAGTCCTCTCTGTATTCATCCTGCTGGTCATTTCTTACAGAATAATAATATTCCATAACGTTCATATACCACAATTTACTCAACCATTCTCCAATTGATGGGCATCCATTCATTTTCCAGCTTCTAGTCACTACAAACAGGGCTGCCACAAATATTTTGGCACATACAGGTCCCTTTCCCTTCTTTAGTATCTCTTTGGGGTATAAGCCCGGTAGAAACACTGCTGGATCAAAGGGTATGCACAGTTTGATAACTTTTTGAGCATAGTTCCAAATTGCTCTCCAGAATGGCTGGATGTGTTCACAATTCCTCCAATAATGTATCAGTGTCCCTGTTTTCCCACATCCCCGCCAACATCCCGCATTATCTTTCCCTGTCATTCTAGCCAATCTGACAGGTGTGTAGTGGTATCTCAGAGTTGTCTTAATTTGCAGTTCTCTGATTAATAATGATTTGAAGCATATTTTCATATGGCTATAAACAGTTTTAATTTCTTCATCTGAGAATTGTCTGTTCATATCCTTTCACCATTTATCAATGGGAGAATGGTTTGATTTCTTATAAATTAGAATCAATCCTCTATATATTTTGGTAATGAGACCTTTATCAGAACCTTTGACTGTAAAAATGTTTTCCCAGCATAACTGTTTCTTAATAAATACATTTAAGTATGTTAATTTGGATGGAATTTGAAAATAAAAAGGTCCCAAGAGTTTATAGTAAGGCTGATGCTTAAACTAGGAATTTAAATTCATGCCCCACGCTGGGATATTTTGTGCTTTTCTTGAAGCTTGTGTGCTAGTTTTCCTTTGAGACTTTTGTCACACTGCATTAGGACATATTCCTCATAGCAGGGAGTATGCCCAATATGAACAACATGAAGAGGTTTCTTTATTCTTTATCAAGCAAGTTGTGATGAGCCAGTCTCTACCTAGAAATGTCATCATTTATGCAGCTGTCAGCTAAATGTGATCCTGGGCTGGGTACAAAGCTATGGACTTGAGCCACGATATCTAAAGTCAAGATATCTACAATCCAAGTCTCAGTTTTTCCAATGCTTGACTTCCAGTGATATAGCAACAATACCACTGAATTGTTATTAGGGAAAGATAAGGCCTCAGAGAGATTGTTCTTAGGATGTACAGCAGAAACTAGTATTGACGACATCACCTTAACCTAGGGGTCCTCAAACTTTTTAAATAGGGGCCCAGTTCACTGTCCCTCAGACTGTTGGAGGGTTGGACTATAGTAAAAACAAAAAAATTTGTTTTGTGCGCCTTTAAATAAAGAAACTTCATAGCCTTGGGTGAGGGGGATAATTGTCCTCAGCTGCCACATCTGGCCCGCGGCCGTAGTTTGAGGACCCCTGTCCAGAGCTAGAAGGGATCTTAAGGATCACTGAGTCCCATCTGTTCCTTTTACAGGTGAATAAATCAAGGCCATACAAGGGTAAATAATTTGTCTGAGGTGATTGTGATAGTAAACATCTAAAATAGAATTTTAACCTAGGTGCTCTTCACTCCAAAGTAAGTATACTATCTTCTACCTTGGAGATCAGCATAGGCCAGAAATGCCTACAAAGAATCCAGGAGATTATGGGATTTTTAGACCTAAAGGTGACCTCTCTTTTTTATAGATGAGGGAGCTGAGGTCTTGATAAAGTATAATGAACTGATGGCCAACATATGGACAGAAGCACAATTCATTAGACACTGGTTTCTAATGGAAGTATCTTTAAAAATCAATAAATAATAGTAATTATAATTGTGGTATAGTGGATACAGAATTAACTTTGGAGTTAGGAACACCTGGGTCCTGCCTCTATATAGCCCTAGCAAATCAACTAACTTGTCAATGTTTCAGTCAACTTCCTAAAAATATAATTTATATAGAGAGATTTCTTAGTAAAGGAAACTTATCTTTTCTCTGTCATAAAGTTCCCAGTCTGGTCTAAAAAAATCATCTTCATTTCATCATCCTCACTGCTATCAAAAATGTCCTGATTTCTTTTTTCAGTGATTCTATAAAAGATGTACTTATATCCCAATACTTTATTCAATTGTTAAAAAGTCACTTTTTCTGAACAACAGCCATTAGAATATTTAATAGAGAAGAATAAATGCAGGACTACTTGTCCTAACACCATTTCTATTTTGCCTTCACTGAAAAGATGAAAGACATCCTCTCCCTCCTTCCCCTCTTCATCATCATCATCCTTGGTTTTTACATGTCACTTTATTTTGCAAAGGACTCTAAATGTATTTCCCTCTTAAGTGAAACATAACTGCACACAGAAAAGATGGCCAGGCACAAACCCCAGCATCCACCCATAAACTTCATTCTGGTCACCTCCCACTCTGTCCTCAATCTTCAAACTCTGCATCCTGTGAAATATCAAAGTTGGCCTCTCAAGCCAATTCCACGTTTGTTCTCATTCTCCAAAATGCCTGGAAACCAAGAAGAGCTGAAGCCATTAGTGATGCCCATGCCAATTAAGAGCCACATAGCATGGTGCCCACTTTTATTTTCCTCTGCCTCCACATCTTGCCATGCTATCTCCCGTCACTGATCCACCAACAAGGATCCAGAGGAAAATAGTGTAAAATAGAGTAACTTATTTAAGAGAGATTCTGCTGCTGAACAGCAAGCAGCCAGGTGTGAAATTGGGGATTGAATCAGGCTTTCCTCTCTGTTTTTCCTTTTTTCTTTTTCATTGGCATTTTTTTTCCTCCTGGGAAATAGTGGACTTATTTTTTTTTTATGTTGGAGCAATATCTTTTTAAATTAATTCAATTAAATAAGCGTTTGTTAAGAATTCACTATATAACAAGTAATAGGAACTATGCTCAGTATAGAGAATGCAAAACCAAAAATAAAACAGTCCCTGCCTACAAAGGCTTTATATTCTAAGTGTGTGGGGTGTGTGTGTGTGTGTGTGTGTGTGTGTATGTTTGTGTGCTGGCGGAGGAGAGTGGAGGGGCAACCTGTGCACAAATACGAGGCTATCAGTGTTGTCTAGTAAAACAGCATTTCATTTCCTCCCCCCAGAAGTAGCAGGGATGATTTTGCATTAAACAACCTCTACTCTGCTCTAATACCTTTCTAAATCTTTTAAACCAGGTTTGCTACAAATCTAAGGAGTGAAATGTATTTGCAAACCCTCTGTTTGGACCATTACTACAAAATAGCCTTGGAATAAAGAAAACGAATTCAAATCTTCTACTAGATGTTTACTGGTCAAATGACTGTGGACAAGTCATTGAACTTCTCTCAGCCTCAGTTTCCTCATTTGCAAAATGAGAACTGAAATAGAGACTATCCTGCAAATTTGCTATCATAGTTCAAATAGACTAAGTACACAACAAACTTTAAAGTGCTCCATAATTATTGGCTATTACATTATTATTAGTGCTCTACAAATGTCAGCTCTGGGGAGAAAGTCCTTATGTAAGAAAGGGAAGTTAGTCACTGCCACTCAGTAAAATATAAATTACTTGTGGTATAGAATATATTATATACATACATATATATATATGTATGTATGTATGTATGTATGTATGTATTGCCCCACATTCCCTAATCTTAACACAATGCTCTTCTTACAGTACATACTTACTATATCACACATAGTTTATGGTTGGGTTCTTTTCAAATTACGCCAAACCAAGCAATTGAAGTCAAGTAGGAAAGAAACTGAGATCTAAGAGATCTGTAATGATGACATGACAGAGGAACGTTTCTACTCTGGCCACTCAAGAATTACATTTATTCTGGCATACAGGATGTCTGTATGAATATTGAGCCTTACCCTGCTTACACAGAACAAGTTCCTGCACACAGCCCTTCAGTGATGAAAAAAAAAAAATCAAATGGGAACCATATGGTCATGTTCTTCCCCTTCATTCAACCTATGTAGAGTTTTTGTTAGAATTCAATGGAAGTGTCTGAACACAATGAGAAAGAAAATACAGATGTGCATGATTACAAATTGAATTGAACTGTAATAAAATGAGGAGTCAGTTATAATAGAAAGAAAAGAATGCTGAATTTTTGCATCAAGAAGAATAGAATTCAAATCCCGTTTCTCACATGTTATCCACTGTTGCATAAGTGATAGAGTCTACGTGTGTTTGTGTTAGAATCCTGCCTAATACCCTTACCAGTTGTATTATAATAGGCAAGATACAATCTCAGATTCTTAATTTCTTCATATAATAAGATGGAATAAGAATAGGAACGTTTGTACCAGCTACCTCACAGCTTCAAAAGGAATCACTTTGCATTTCTTAAATCACTCTGGAAATATGTTATTTATAATATCAAATAAATCAATCATATATCTTCCTCTCATAACTTTTACTAATATTCCCCATGTGACCTGACTATAGCAATCAAATATAAATCACAAATAGAAAAGATTTCTGGAAAATTCAACTTTTCATTTTGCATTCATTATACTTCTTTCCTAGTTAGGAGTCTGCCATCCCTCTAGTTTAAACCATGAACACAGAAATTGATGGTACCTCAGTTGCTAAAAATTTTCAGTTCCTATTGATTTTTATAAACTGAGAAATGTAGAAATGTATAATTTCTCTTTCTGATATTTTTAACAGCAAGAAAATTTTCCCTTCAATCAACATTTGCTATGCTATGTTGAATGAAGCCAGAGGACATTAAGTCTAAGAAATGTGAAAGGAATATAACATTCAAAAATGTACAAAAGAAGGTATAGCCCCTCTCACTGGTTTACTTTTGAATAATCAGGCAGGCTTGTAATTGGCACTAATAATAGTACAGCCAAGATATATATCCTTCTTGTTGCTATTAGTGACAATTCTAAATTATTTTTAATGCCATACCAATAAAACCAGAAAAAATGATTTTTAGGGCTAGAAAAAATAACAAAAGTCTTCTGGAAGAACAAAATCTCAAGAATATCAAGGCATTAATAAAAAATAAATAAATAAATAAGATGGCCTAGCATTACCAGATCTCAAACTATATCATAAAGCAGTAATAATCATCAAAACTATCTGGTATTGGCTCAGAAATAGAAGAGTGGATCAGAGAAATAAATTAAGTACATAAGACAAAGTAATAACTAGAATATGGGAAGCTAGTGTTTGATAAACCCAAAGTCCCCAGTCTTTGGGATAAGAATTCAGTATTTGACAAAACTAATTGGAAAACCAGAAAATAATAGGACACAAACTAAGTATGTATCCTAACATACCATAGTCTGACTAGCATCTCACACCATACAGATAGATAAGGTTAAAATAAGGACATGACTTAGATACAAAAGTTGATACCATAACCAAATTAGAAGAGGGATAGTCTATATGTCAAATCTATGGAGAAGAGAAAAATTCATGACCAAACAAGAGAGGCAAATCATTACAAGATGTCAAATAGATAATTTTCATTTTATTAAATTTAAAAAGATATTGAACAAGTGGAACTAATGCAAGCAATATTAGAAGGAAAGCAGAAAGATGGTAAGTGAGAAAGAACTCATTCCTTCCATATATAGAGAAATGAATCAAATATATAAGAATGCAAGCCATTCTCCAACTGTTAAATGATCAAAAAATATGAGGAGGCAGTTTTCAAATGAAGAAATAAAAGCTATCTATAGACTTTTGAAGAAGTGTTCTAAATAACCCTAAAACAACTTTGAGGAACCACCTTACACCTATCAGATTGACTAATATGACAAAAAAGGAAAATGATGAATATTTGAAATGATGTAAGAAAATTGGGACACTAATTAATAACCTGTTGATGGAATTGTGAACTAATCCAACCATTCTGGAGGGCAATTTGGAACTATGCCCAAAGGGCAACCAAACTGTATATATCCTTTGATCCAGCTAATACCATTACTAGATGTTATTAATGTCACAAGAAAGGGAAAATGACATACATGTACAAAAATATTTATAGCAGCCCTTTTTGTGATGGCAGAATATTGGAAACTGAGGAGATGACCATCAATTGTATAGTGACCAAATAGGTTATGGTATATGAATGTAATAGAATCCTATTGTACAATAAGAAATAATGAAACTGCAGATTTCAGAAAAATCTGGATTTACATGAACTGACCCAGAGTGAAGTGAGCAGAAGTAGGATAACATTGTATACAGTGTCAGCAAAATTATGTGATGTGATCAGCTATGAATGACTGAGCTGTTTTCAACAACACAAAGGACACACAAAGGAAAATGTTGTCTCACATTCAGATAGACAACTGATGGCCTCTGAATTCAGATCAAAATATTTTTAATTACTTTATTCTTTCTTTTTTTTCTTTTTGTTTCTTCATAAGTGTGACTAATATGAAAATATGTTTTTATATGACAGCATACATATAAACTATATCAAGTTGCTTACTCTTTTTGGAATAGAAGAAGAGCAGGAAGGGAAAGAAAAAATTTTGGAACTCAAAATGTTATAATAATGAATGCTAAAAATTATCTTGAAATGTAATTGGGAAATAAATAAAATACTATATTTAAAGAGAAATAAATAAAGCTGGAGCAAGATGGCAGAGTAAAGGCAGGAATTTGTCATATCTTCCCCAAACTGCACTAAATTCCTTTAAATAATGATCCTAAACAAATTTTAGATCATCAGAATATCCAAAGAAACAAAGAAGAATATTATCCATGTAAAGACAATTTGCAAGTCCAGAAGGAAAGGTCTGTGACATAGGAATGAGAATTCAGCATGCAGTCTCAGTGCAGGTTGGGATACAAATCTCCAAATTAATGACAGCACTGGCAATTTCTAGACCCTTCAGCCTAGAGATACCAAAGGCAGCTTGTAAGATTGCAGAAAATATCTGTCAATAGGTTGAGGGGACATTGGGAAATCTGCAAACTAAGAATGGGCACAAAGAGTAGTGGCAGTGACAGCTTCTGGAAGCCTCAGCTCACAGGAAGTCTCTTTAGTAACAGTGAGGAAAATCTCTGTTGTTTTAGCACACTTACAGCTACACTAGGGTAGGAACCCTCCTAACTATTTCAGGGCAAAAAAAAAAAAAAAAGGTTGGTCAGATTTTTAGAAGGATTCCTGAAAACTGCTGCACAAAATCCCTGAAGCTTGGGGTCAGACCATGCTTTAACAAAGTTAAAAGCCAAGTAATAAGCTAGGAAAATGAGCACACAACAAAAATCTTTTCTGAATACATAAAGTTACTATGATGACAAGGAAGATTAAAACACATACTCAGATAATAGCAAAGACAAAGGTGCTACATTCAAAGCTTCCAAGAAAAATTAAAAAAAAAAAATTGATCTCAAGATATGAAAGAGCTCAAAAGGAGTTTTGAAAATAAGGTAAGAGAGAGAGGAATAATTGGGAAAAACTGAGAATGGTGGGAAAGGAAATGTAGAAAACTAATGAGGAGAAGAATGCATTAAAAAGCAAAATTGGCCAAATGGGAAAGAAGCTAAAAAAAGCTCATTGAGAAAAATAATTCCTTAAAAATTAGAATTGAGCAAATAGAAACTAATGATTTTATGAGAAAGCAAAAGACAATAAAACAAAATCAAAAACTGGAAAAAATAGGAAAAAATTGTTAAACATCTTGTTGAAAAAATAACTGGAAAATAGAACCAGAAGAGGTAATTTAAAAATTGTTGGTCTACCCAAAAATCATAATCAAAAAAGAGCCTTTACATCATCTTTCAAGAAAATATCAAGGAAAATTGTCTTGATATTTAAGAACCAGAGGATAAAAATAGAAATTGAAAGAATCCACCAATCACTTCCTGAAAAAGATCCAAAAATGAAAACTCTCAGGAATATTATAGTCAAATTTTCAAACTCTCAGGTCAAAAGAGAAGATTTTGCAAGTGTCCAGAAAGAAACAATTCAAGTATAATGGAGCCACAGTCAGGATAACACACGATTTAGCAGTTTCTACATTAAAGGACAGAGGACTTGGAATATATTACGGAGAATATTGAAAAGAGAATTACAATCAGGAATCAGCTACTCAGAAAAACTGAATCTATCCTTAGTGGAAAATATAGACATACATGAAATATAGGATTTTTAAAATTTTATGGATGAAAGACCATAATTAAATGGAAATTTTGATTTTCAAATACGGGACTCAGAAGAAGCTTAATCAAGAAAGGGATATCAGACTATAGGAAGCTAAGAAGAAAAGGTGTGGAAAGGGAATAGAAGTATAAGTTATAGATGTCCTTAATGAATTTAACCACAGAAGAGAGAAGAGATATCAGATATTTTATTTAAAAATCCTGGCAACTAGCCACTATTATTACCCCCATTTTCCAAAGGAGGAAACTGCAATTGAGAGAAATTAACTGACTTGCCCAGGGTGTAAAAAAGTTGTCCATGATCCATAGACTGAGGGTAGAGAAAAAATACATTTTTTTGTTTTTTTTTACAATAAAAATTAATATTTTAAGAGCCATTTCTTCCATAGAAGCATCAAGAGGAAACTGTAGGTTTCCAAGAGGCTTTAAAAGAGTACAATGGACAACTAATACCCTTTCCTAGGGAGCTGAGCTAATACTGAATGGATTTTTACCTGTCACTGTTTTTTAACAAAACTTCTTTTATAACCTTGGTATTTATTTCTGTTTTGTTATTTCTGTGTTTTTTTTTTTTAAACTTTGCCACTTTCCTTATTTATTCAGGATATTTACAAATGTTTGGAGTCATTGTAACACATGGCTCAGCAGCATTAATAAGTCTGTCTCACAAACTACTTATCATTGTGGGCTAATATATATTTTCCTCTTTGAAATTGCATTTGTCATTTCCTTTTGAGATGACTTCTAATCATTTTGGAGGCAAGTGCCACACTGTATCTTATTTCTCCATGATTTTACCATTATGAGTGACATTCTGTATTTCTTAATGCTGCTTTGAGGAAGACAGAATCCCTAATAAACTTTCACAGCTCACTGACATTGCACAAACTTTCATTCTTCACAACCTCCTAAGCTACATTCACTTCAGAATTTATCCTCATCGATGCAGGTTTTTTTTTTTTTCTTTTTGAAAAAGGAAGTAGGAGATCTTTTATTTTGTACTGCATTAGTCACAGTTTGCCAAATTATTTAAGAAATTGTCTAGTTTTCAAAGGCTCTTATAAAAGGAGAACAAAAGAAAAAAGTTATGATGCTAATGCTTTGAAGATTTAAAGGTCACCAAGAGTACAAAGCTTAAAGAGATAACCAATTTATTCAAATGAATCTAAAGTTTGGTTATTTCTTTACTGATTTCCACCCAAAAAATGGATATTCTATAATTTTCTTCATAGTGACAAAAACAAGAAAATGACTCCTATGTTTAAAAATTAGGATCTGCTGAACATATTGAGGTAATCTAATCAAAGTCTTTTATTCCAGAAACAAGGAAACTGAAACCTTAAAGTAATAAGAAACAAATCTTTACACACAAAAATCAGAATTCATAGCTTGGGTTGTCTGAGTCAAAACCCCTGATAATTCCATTCTTATACCATGTTAATTATGTGATAGAAAAGAAAAATGTAGAAATGCAATTATGTAGAAATAACAACCAGATATTATAAATGTATATGTATAAGTATGCATGAGTTTATACATCAACAAGCTAGAAAAGAACAAGAAACTCACCTCTATTGTATAGCAGCAAAGTTAATGTCATGTTGAAGAAAAAATACTGGTGTTGGCAGAATGAAATATAGATTCTAATCTCTGATTTGTTGTTAATACTGTAACCTTGGTCAAGTTCATTAATGTTTTAAATTTTGTATATATAAAATGAAAGGTTTGAGTTATATAACTTTTAAAGTCCCTTTTAGTTTAAAAAAGTCATAATACTAAATTAAGAAAATAAAATTTTGAATTTTAAGTTTCAGGAATTTTTCATGTTTTAGAAAGTTTTAAAACATATTTTAGATTTATGGAGGAAATGATTTATAATTACTTTACTCAAGATAGTACTTTAATAAATTCATTTTCTTTTGAACTGATTATTTCTTTCGAGTAATGATAAAAGAAAACACATCCAGGGGTATTATAAGAGGTGAATTTGAAGTTGATGTGGATACCTAGAAACACTGCAAACCAATTTGCCATCTTCTACCATAAGATTTCATGCAGGTGTGGAAAAAAAAAAAACCTCTAGGAAACATTCAAAGGCTCGATTGGATGGGAAGAAGATGCAAGTATTTTCTTCCATCTTTTCTCACTTTGTACAATAATTTTTTTTGATATTTTAGTGGATGGGGACAGAGCCAAGATGCAGAGAGTAGGCAGGTCTATGTCTGAGCTTTACCTGGCATCCCTTAGACCAACACCAGATCAAGCCTCTGAATAGGTTTTGGAACAACAGAACACAAAAATATTTGAAGTATAACAAATATCCAGCAGAATAGGTTTTGGAAGAACTTCAGAAAAGGTCTGTTTCAATAGGGTGGCTAAGCCTAAACTCAGCATAGGGACTCAGGGTGGTGGGGCATCCGCATTGGGGAACCTACTGATAGGCTCATAGGGAAAGTATAACAGCATTGGATACTCTGTCCTGGTTCATAGATTAGGAGATTAGCTGTGAGACCTCCCACAGAACTACAAAGGGCAAATAGTGAGCCCCTGAGCCCCAGAATAACACAGGATTTGGCTATATCCACCTAGCATGCGAAGGAAGTCAGCAACACTGGCATCAGAGCATGTAAACCTGCTGTTGCCTTTAGAGGAAGTTTGGGACAATCTCCCTAAGAGCAAACCTTAACCTTTAAAAAAGCAAAAGGAGCTATGACAATAGATGGCTTTTATGGAGACAGAGAAGAACAGATTTCAAATTCTGACAGATACTAAATGTAAATCATCTCCAGATGAAGCCCCAAAGGATAATATAAGTAGTCTCCAACTCACAAGGCACTCTTGGAAGAATTCAAAAAATAACTTAAAAGAAAGTAAAAAAAAAAAGAGGGAAAGGAAGAGGTTGGAACAGGAAACAGAAATTATCAGGAGAAAACTCCTTAAAAATAGATTTAACAAAATGGGAAAAAAAAACCATATAACTCCTTTTTTTTTTTTTTTTTTTTTTTTTTTTTGCTGAGGCAATTGGGGTCAAGTGACTTGCCTAGAGTCACACAGCTAGGAAATATCAAGAGTCCAAGATCATATTTGAAGTCAGGTCTTCCTGACTTCAAGGCTAGTGCTCTATCCACTGTGCCACCTAGCTGCCCCACATATAATTTGATGAAATGGAAAAAGCATATAATATATAATCAATTGAAAGAATATCAAGTGCTTATGAGTAGGCCAAGCTAATAAAAATGACAATAATATCAAAATTAATCTACTTATTAAGCACAATACTAATCAAAATCCCGAGAAATTATTTTACAGAACTAGAAAAAATAATAATAAATTTCATTTGGAAGAACAAAAGGTCAAAAATTTCAAAGGAATTAATGAAAAATTCAAATGAAGTTGATCTAGCTGTACTGAACCTAAAAATCTTTTTATAAAGCAGAGGTCATCAAAACTATTTGGTACTGGCTAAGAAACAGAGTAGTTGCTCAGTGAATTAGGTCAGGTTTATAAGACACAATAATCAATGATTATTGTAATTGAGAGTTAGAAAAACCCAAAGACTTCAGCTTCTGAAATAAAAACTCACTATCTGATAAAAATTGCTGAGAAAATTGGAAATTAGTATGATAGAAACTATGTATTAACCCACATCTAGCATCCTGTACCAAATTAAGGGTTCATAGTTTAGGCATAAAGAGTGATACTATAAGCAAATTAGAAGAACAAAAGATAGTTTGCCCCTCAGATCAGTGGAGAAGGAGGGAATTTGTGGCAAAAGAACTAGAGTACATTATGAAATGCAAAATGGATGATTTTGATTATATTAAGTTAAAAAGTTTTTGTACAAACAAAACCAGTGCAGGCAAGATCAGAAGAAAGAAATAAACTGGGAAAAAAGATTTATATTCAAGTGTTCTGATAAAGGCCTCATATCTAATATAAATAAATAAATATATATATATATATAATTTCTAATATATATTTCTAAATTAATTAATTTCTAATACATGCACACATATATGTTTGTGTGTGTATATATATATATATGTATATATATATATATATATATAGAGAGAGAGAGAGAGAGAGAATTTACTCAATTTTATAAGAATTCAAGTCATTTTCCAATTGATAAATGGCTAACAGATATGAACAAGCATTTTTCAGATGAGGAAACTAAAACAATTTATAATCATATGAAAAAGTGCTCTGCTTTAAATTACAATTGATCAGAGAAAGGCAAATTAAGACAACCCTGAAGTACCACTACATACCTCTTAGATGACAGGAAAAGATAATGACGAATGTTGGAGGGCATTTGGGAAAACTGAGATACTAATACATTATCGGTAGAGTTGTGAACGGATTCAAACATTCTGTAGAGTAATTTGGAATTACAACCAAAAGGCTATCAAACTGTGTATACCCTTTTATCCAATAGTGTCTTTATTGACTCTGTATCACAAAGAGTCCATAAAAAGGGAAAAAGACCTTTGTCTTCAAAAATGTTTGTAGCAGCCCTTTTTGTAGTGGCAAGGAATTGGAGGCTAAGTCTATGCCCATCATTTGGAAAATGGCTGAATAAGTTATGGTCTGTGAATGTCATGGAATATTCTTGTTCTATAAAAATTGATCAGCAGGATACTTTCTGAAAGGCCTAGAGAAACTTACATGAATTGATGCTAAGTGAAGTGAGCAGAACCAACTTTATACACTATATACACTATAACAAAATTATATAATGATCGATTCTGATGGACATGACTCTTTTCAACAATGAATTGATTCACACTAATTCCAATGATCTCATGATGAAGAGAACCATCTATACCCAGACAGAAGATTGAGTATGGATCACAATAGCATTTTCACGTTTTGTTGTTGTTTGTTTACATTTTGTTTTCTTTCCCATTTTCCCCCTTTTTAATGATTTGTCTTGTACAAGATGATAATTGTGGAAATATCAATAAAATAATTATATGCTTAACTTATATTAGATAACTTTCCATATGAGGGGAAGAGAGTGAAAAAAAAATTGGAACACAAGGTTTTCCAAGAGTTAATGTTAAAAATTATCTATGCATTTGTTTTGAGAATAAAATGCTTTAATAAAAATTATATTTTAGTGGGGAATTCTTGTTCATCTAGGGTTATAATAGATAGACCTTAAAATCTCTTGATCTGAGAAATGGTGATGTATGACTTTAGTGGTAGCAAATCACTACTCCATAGTGGGACTTCATGCAGCACAGTTTGTTCCTCACTCCATGAATGTAGAGTCAAACTACTAGGCTTCTCAGCTCAGTCAACATTATTCCATAACATAAGACTTCATTTTGATTCCTAAACTTGAACAACTCAGGATTTTTTTTGCTTTTTAAGTCTCTGATTTGATAGGTCTCACCATCCATCTGTCAATCCTTGTCCTCTTCCTTTTTTCTAGCTATCTTTCTCAAGAATGAATGAAATCTTCTGTGGATAGGTAGACTTCTTGAGATTTTAATGTCAGGAGTTCTACTCCAAGCTAGGATTGAGAGGAAGATATTTGCATAATAAGTGAATTCCAGTATTCCTTGATTACCTCTTACCTAGATTATGGAAAAAAATAGTTTTCAATCGGATTATCCCATTCTAATATCTGTCATTTTCAATCCACCTTCCATACAGTTGTCAAGATTGATAATGCTAATGCTCCTGCCTCTCCTCAAGAGACTTCTATAGCTTCTTATTGCCTAAAAAACCCAAATTTCTCTAAATTTGAAATAGAAAACCCTTCATATTGTAGCTTTAACCCCTCTTTCCAGACCAAAATCATATTAGTCTCCCTTATCAACTATCTTCCAACTAAATTGCCCTATTCTACTCTCTAAATATTCGATTTCTTGTTCTTTTTGACATTCTACAGACTATTACCCACAGTTGGAATACATTTCCTTCTGTACTTTTCAGAATCCCTGCTCCCTTTTATCTTTTAATGGCTAAATTTGGATGCTACTTTCCATATTTAATTCTTTGCCTTTGCTAACTTAATCCTGTATTTTTCCCCTTTTCATTTTTTTTCTTTTTTCTTTATATTCTGAGGTATCTGAAAGATACCAAGCACTTAGAAATACTTATCAAATTAAATTGCATAATTGCTTCAGTTTATAGCTTTGTTTGCAACATGGCTATAACCCAGGTCATACATAGAAGCACTAAGTCAAGTCATACCCTAAATAAATAAGATGATAATCAAGGTAAAGAAAGAAGCTCTCTAACCTCTAGAATACAGAAATGTTATTTATTACAAAGAACTTACAACATGAAGTTCAGATAAGACCTAGGGAGTCTTAAAAAGTTTTAGGCGACAGTCCCAAGTCAGTGTCCAGCAGATCATGTATAAATGGTTTAAAGGCAGCCCAGGACTGAACTGATATAACACCTCTGTCAAGAGGCAAATAAATAGGATGAGACTAAAATTAGTATATGCGATTTTAAGGTCAGTGCTATGTGTGGGCTACCTACATCAGTATTGTGCTCTTAAATAAAGATACTTATTCATGAACTGGTGATATGCTGTTATTTATGTTCAAAGAAGCTCAGGTACACGCTGGGTATTTTCAGAGTTCTATAAATGTTTGGAGATGGATAGAATATAAGTTTTTTTTTTTTTTCTCTATCAGCTCCCTCCCCTTTCCACCCTGCTTTGAGAAATAGCAGGGCTCTGATTGTCCAGTGGGAGTTGGCCAGAAGAGTGATAGAGGAATATTAAAAAACCTTGATGAAATTTAAAGAGCCAATACTTCCATTGTACAAACTGACTAGAGCCTGAAAAGAGAAAAGCCTCTGTAGACATGAGAAATGAACCCTTAAGTGCTCACAATAAGAAGTAAAGGGAGAGAGGAAGCACAATTATGAGTAGAGTAGAGAGAGTATCTCTTTGTATCTGGCCTTGCCTTCTCTATGACACTGATTTACAAGAAGAACCAAACAATGGCAAGAAGCTGTCAGGGGCCTTGCCAGGGACACTGAATGGAAAAATGCCAACCTTCAGAAGTTCTGGTAGGTATGGGATCCAGAGTGCAGGCCATGCACTCAGAAAGCTCCTTAGTCCCACATTTCTGAGTTTTCAACTAAAGGATTGTTCTGCTTCAAGGATGACTTGGATGTTAAGTTGAGCTCATTACTGCAGGATTTTGCTCATTTAGAAAAGGAGTAGCTATGGAAACTAAACAAAGCAAGCTTTGTCCTGTCTAGAGAAGTGGGGTGTGGAGCAATCTGTACATTACTGGGAACCACCTGGATCTGAAAAAAGATGGAGCTATAGAAGCCACTTAGCAGTTGATATATGCATGTGTGGATATCAAATGTCACAGCATATATCAACAACTAAGTGACTTTTATGTTTGCAAACACACATATGCAAAAGTATAAATATGTCTATTTATGTGTGCATATGTATCAGCTTCCTAATACCACTTATGTATATTTAGATATATATGTATATCATAAGTACATTGCATTGTATACACATGTGTATGTCATGGGTAGATTGATTAGCATGTGTATGTAATATATGTACATTCATGTGAGTAAATGAACATATGCAACCTTCCTTGTAGGTGGCATGCTATATTTTACATATATGTGTGTGTTTATGTATATACAGATGTGTAAGAGTGCAGTGCATATATGTGAGTATATACACATATATATCACCTAGTTAGTATCACTTATGTGTGTACATGTATATTGTGCACATGCACACATGTATATGTATACATATATTCACAATATCAGTTGAGTACATGTATGAATACACACAGCTATTCACAGTGATCCCTGATAGAAGATTATAGGTATGTTGCAGATATACAGACAAAAATGCACATAGACAGACAGACAAAACTATGCATAGAGACTTAAGTACTTCTATTACAAATATGCTTCTATCTATAAGATGTTATCTATAACTTGTTATATATAATATATATACATATATTCATATATATAATACATAAGTATTTCTATTACAAATATGCCTCTCTATAACATTACATATATAACACATATGTAACATATATGAACATATAATCATATATAAAATTACATATACAACTTGATATAAATTATGTATAGCATGTATTGAGGTTTAAAAGACTAATATGTTGCATGCCCTTAGTAATATATCCTTTTTCTTTGAATTATCAGCACCATTCAGAAATGGTCACATTTGCTAAGGTTCAGGGCAATATAACAAGTTGGGAATAAAGTGAGTGTACCAAATTGATTTTAAATCCACAATAAAACACATCTCCTAAATAGTGAGTAACTGTTCCCTAAAACGGACAGAACTAAAGTTGCAGTCTGCTCTCTGAGAAACATGGAGGGTTTAGCACATTTCCAAAATCTCTACTTAATTGTCTGAGGAATATAATTATTGGGTAAGTATTAGTTTTAATATCTTCTAAATCTGACATCCTGAGAGGAAACCTGGCTTACCCTACCATAGTTATGTTCTTATAATCTGACTCTAGTCCTTTCCTTTCTTTCCATATCAGTTTCTAGGACACTAGGATTTCTTTTCTAGTTATACTGACTAGTAGTTTTGATGGTCATAAAACCACTTGTTACTTTCACTAAAAAAGAAATCCTATGGAAATGTTAGAACAGGTATCTAACAGTAAGCAATAGATCATGATAACAAAAAAGAAAGTAAAAGATAAAAGGGGAATAAGTTAATCATGGCATGAGGAAGATCTTGGTTTAGTTATATATGGGATATTTGCTAGCTATGTCATTCCAGACAAGTAACTTTATCAGCCTTAGTTTCCTCTTTAGAATAACCACACACACAAAAAAAAGCCAGCATTGATTGAGTATTTCAAGGTCTGTAAGGGATGCAAAAACTAGCAGTGTCTATGTTACAGGTTGCTGTGAGGCTCAAATGAGACAAAACACTTTTCAAACCTTATAGCGCTTGAATGATGTCAGCTATGATAATTGTTGATGGAAAGGCAGTGGAGTCAACCAGAAAGACCAGTGGCAGTGAACTTTCTTCCTAGCAGTAACTATCAATGATGGATCCAAAATTCAGGGGCAACAACAGATAGACTGATATCGGTTATGCCACACAGAGAGTGTAGTAAAGTTGTCAGCATTTAGGCATTGGGCAAGAAAGTTTGAAAGTAGTGGGGGCCATGCTGTTCAACAGAGTTCACTTAACAGATTTAGAGACCAAAAATATGACAAAGAAAGGTGTGAAAAATCTCCAGAAAATCTCACTAAAGACTTTTGTTTCAGTGAAACCAGGATCACACCTGAACTGAAACTCTTATGTGAGTGCCAAGGAATTCTAAAAATTGCTTAAACATTATAAGTCAAATTCTTATAAGTTTTGCATGTGATCTTGAAAATTATTTTCTTTGTTCTTTCTTCTAGCCAGTCCATTATAAGAAAGGGACAATGCAATGGTTATATCCCTGCAGCTTATCTATCAAAGATGAAATGTTTACTTGAAATCTCAGCCATAAATATCTTTTAGTCTATACTTCACCCCTGTGATCGGTCATCCTAGCTGTCAGAGACATGAGTTGTGATGAGAGTTGGCAGAAGAGAAATGTGAATCAAATACAATTTCAAAAACAGCAGTAGACTGTGGTATAGAAAACAAACTTTTATAAAAATAGCTTTTCTGATGGTAGGAGCAGGATATTATGGAAGAAAAAGTCAAGTAGACCAGGGTTCAAATCTTACTTCTTCATCTTTTACCCATATGACTTTAAGTAACTCAGTTAATGTCCTGAAGTCTCATTTTCTGATGAATAATGGAAAATTATTTTACTGAGCTAATTGGTGTGATTACAGTTATAAAAAAAGGGAAAGGCCTTGATCTCAGGGAGAATATATGTTCTAATATGAAGGGAACTCCCCATTTCTCCATAAAATGGGGGGAAAGATAGATCTATCTTTCTGGCATTATTTCTTGGCTCTAATCAGTTCACAGAGTTGCAATTGTGGATATTTTTTCATTCTGGGTCAAATGCCATTAGAAGCATGCAGACCAATTGGCACAGATCGCTTGAAAACGATTGAATTGGGGAGGAAAGACACATCACTTGAAAAGCCATTTAAGAGTTTTTCCCACAGTTTTTTTAGGGGAAAAAACTGTTTGGAGATTGGCTAAGGTTCACAGAATTATTCCATTTCAGAATAGTGTGCTGAGGATATCTGAAAATAAAGAATATAGTAAATACTTTAAGGCAGAGGGCAATTCTTACCATCAGCCTAAAGCTTACCTAATGTTTTCTAATGCTGAGTGTCCTTCATGTAACTCTATTTTTCTAGACAGTTCTTTCTTGAGGATCTGTAGTAAAGCATTGATTCTGGATTCAGTGTGAAACAGTAAAAAATGATTCTAGACTTGGAGTTAAAGAATCTTGATTTATGGACCATTCCTGATTCAAATCTTTCTGCCATTTACTTCCTGTTTGGCACTGAGGGGCCCATACCCTCCCAGAGCCTCATGTTCATTCCTCATCTGCAAAATAAAGGGATTATGACAGAAAAACTTGTATAGCTCAATGAAACTATGATCTGTGCCATGCAAGGCTATCCAAGACAGAGCCTAGTGGAAAATTTGAACCAAAGGTAATCTACTACAGAAGGAAATGGAATGACAAACCACTCCAGTATCTTTGCAAATAAAACCCCACAGATGTGATTAAAGTAATCAAAGTTAAGCTACTCAAGTCAAAAGTTATCCAATATGACTGGGGATGGAACAGAGATAAATTATAAATAATTCTAGAATTAATAAAGTAGATGTACCAAAGCTGAAAGGAAGCTCAGCTGCAAATGTGTCTGGGGAACAAAAGGAAATCCTGATGTTGAAAAATAAATTTTGTATAGGAACCTGGAATGTAAAATCTATTAACCAAGGTAAGCTGGTTATAATCGAACAGAAGACAAAAAGATCAGATATCGACATCTGGTTGTCAGGGAACTTAAATAAATGGGAATGGGTCAACTTAATTGAGATAATCATTACATACACAACTGTGGGCAAGAATATCTTATACAAAATGTAATAACCCTTATAGTCAATAAAATGGTGAGAAAAGTGTGCTAAGATAATGTCAAAAAATGACAGAATATCTGCTTGAATCCAAGGCAAATTGTTCAGCATCACAGTAATACAAGTCTAGGCTGCAACTATTGATGCCAGAGGCTAAAGTGGATCAGTTCTTTGAATACTTAAAACATCTTCTGGAAATAACATCAAAAAGATAACACATTGATTGGGGAGGATTGGAATGCTAAAGTAAGAAATAAAAAGATAATTGGGATAACAGACAAGTTTGGCATTAGAGAACAAAATGAAGAAAGGCAGAAACTAATCAAATTTTGTCAAGATAACTCACTCTTCATAATAAACACTCATTTTCAGCAATCCAAAATGAAAATCTACACATGGACAGCACCAGATGATCAAAATTGAAATAAGATTGATCATATGCTCTGCAGTCAAAGATAGAAAAGCTCGATATATTCAGCTGAAGATCATGAAATTCTTATTTCAAAATTCAAGCTGAAATCAGACTGCATAGGTATGACCTAAATAATTTCCCTTATGAACATAAAGTGGAAATGATGAATACTTTGAATGCATTAGACTGAAAAACTATGGACAGAAGTTCACGATATTATATGGAAAGCATCATCAACAACAAAAAATTTCAAAGAAGAGCAAGAAAGCAAAATGGCTGATGAGGCTTTATAAATAATTGAGGAAAGAAGAAAAGTGAAAGTTAAAGAGAAAGGGAAAGCTATGCTCAAGTGAATGTAAAATTCCACAGAATAACAAGAAGAGAGAAAGTTTTCTTAAATGAGTAATGCAAAGAAACAGAAGAAAATAACAGAATGGGAAAGATATGAAAAATACCAAAAAAACCCTATAAATACCATGCAAAAATGGGCATGGTAAAAGACAAAAAAATAGTATAGACTTAACAAAAGTAGGTGAAATTAAGAAGAGCTGACATGAATACATGGAATATTATATAAGAAAGATCCTAACATCACAGATAACCATGATAGGAGACTTCTAGCTCTGCGGGCCTGGGCCAGACACTTAATATTAGTGTTCTCGGCTATATAATGGCAATTATAATAATATCTTTCCCCCAGTATTATAAGGCCCAAATAAGATAACATTTCAAAACACTAGCACACTATAGATGCTTAATAAAGTTTGTTTCCATTACATTCATATACCACAAGTTATTAGCTATTCCCCAGTTGATGGGCATCTTTTCAATTTCCATTTGCTTGCCTGGAAAGACTTACCCGAACTAATGCTGAATGAAATGAACAGAACCAGAACATTGTACCCAGTAAAAACAAAACTGTATGATCAACTATGACAGATTTAGCTCTTCTCAGCAATACAGGAACCCAAGACAATTCTGATAAACTTGGGATGGAAACATGCCATCCACATCCAGAGAAAGAACTATGGAGACTTAATGCATATCAAAGATTACTATTTTCATGTTTTGATTGTTTTTCTTTATCCTGTTTTTTTCCCTTTTCTTCTAATTTTTCTTTCACAACATGAATAATATGGAAATAAAGTGATTGTACATGTATAACCTATATCAGATCGCCTGCTGTCATGGGGAGGCAGAAAAGGAAGAGAGGGAAGGAAGAAAAAAGCTCTTTAAAAGACATAATTTTGCATAGGATAACAGATTTAGAACTGGAAGGTTCTTAAAAGTTATATATGCATGTATGTGTGTATATATATATATATGTATATATATATAAATATATTTCTATATGCATATATATGCATGTATGTTTAATGTGTGCATGTCTATGAATGTATTTACATGTATATTGTGTGTGTTATATGTATTTGGTATTTTTATATACACAACTGAAACTCTTTCCTTCTTCCCCCTTTAAAATATACATACAATTTATATATAAAGTAATAGGGAAGTTAATAATCCAGTGTCACATAAGTAACATGTACTAGAGGAAAGACAGGAAACCAGATACTCCAAAACTCCAAAGTCATCCTTCTTTCCTCTAGACAACTCACCTTTTCAGAGGATATTTGAATTGTCCAAAAGAAACCAAACCAAACAACCCATAAGTTAGACCAAGCCAAAAAGCAATGACCTGAGTTCCCCTCTGACTTTCTTCTGTTCCTGCAACCATCACCTGCACTTCAAACAGCACTCCTACTGACTTCTCCAAGAACACTTGAAAAAGTCTGTTTCAAATAGAAGTAATTAGTCAGTGATTAAGAATTAGAGAGTAATTAGCACCAAGTCGAAATGTCTTTGTTTGTATAAGAGCTGCCATTTGGCCAGAAAAGAAATGTTAAGAGGAAACTTTTGGGGTTTTGGAAGATTGCTAAAGATTATTTTTTAAGTTTTAAGGTTAATTGATTCATGAGCTAAAAGTTCAGAGCTGTCAGTGGAAAGACAGCCTTGCTAGCTATACGTGAAAGTTCTGCTCATAAGACTACTGCAGAGAGAAGGAGGATGAAGGAGCTTGGGAGGGTACAAGGAATTTCATTCTCATACTTTGGTGCTTTTGAAAATCTGCTTTTCCTATTCCTTTGTTTTGTAGAAAGACATTTAAATTTCACTAGATTGTTCTAGTCACCTAGACACTAAACCTGGAGATGGGGATCAAGAAAGTATTCCTCTTTCAGGGACTCAGGGCCCACCACTTCCCCTCTCTCCTACACATTTTCTTCCCCAAAATAGAAGCTGATGCCCTTGTTTCCTCACATGCCCCAACTCACCACAATGTTATTCTGCTTCCCACCTGTTTTCCCACCTGGTTTGTCACTGCCCCATAATGGAAATTTGACCAGGTTATATGTGAGTCCTCCTTGATTGTTTCAGTAACTTTAAGGTACTTTAAGAATTCTCTGTTCACTTCTTTGTTACTACAAATTGTGGTTTGTAAATTGTTAATAATATATTTTGGCAACTTGGAGCAATGGGATCCATATTAGACATAGAGCCAGAAGATCATGGATCACAGATTTAACGTTAGAAGGTACAGTAGAAATAACTGAGTTCTACCTCCCATTTTATAGATGAAGAACTGAAGCCAAATGAAATCCAATATCTAGACCAGAGGAGCACATAGCTAATAAATGTGTGAGGTAAGATTTGAATCCAGATTTTCTTGACTGAGTCCAGCACACTAACTATAGTTAGTCACTATAGTATAGTCACTGCCTCTGGCTTGAGTTTTAATCCTCTGTGTGTTATTTACCATTTGTGACCTTACACAGGTGATTGAGTCTCTCTGATTGTCTATTTCTTTATCCCTAAATTATGTGTTTGTGTATACACACATATAGGAGGTAGTAAGAGGAAGTAGGTTAGAGCCAAACATTTCTAAAGTCCTTTTCCATTCCAACACTGTGAGCTTATGATCCATCTCACAGCCCAATTGTTGGCAGATAGTAGACACTTTATAAATGCTTGGTGGTCGATAGAATGTTGAATTTGAAGCTGAACAGAACATCACAAATCATTTAGTGCTACCTTCATTTTTTACATGAGGAAAATATAGATCCAGATAATATGATTTGCCCAAGATTACCCAAATAACAATGAGAAGAGCCAAGGCACCCCCATATCCTCTGAGTCCAAATTTCACATCCTTCCACTGAACTAAAAAGCCTCAAGATGAGAAGAATGAGGTTCGGCTAGGTTACAAGATTTGCCCACAATCACAGCAGAAGATGCCATTTGAACTCAGGTCTTCTGACTATGGAGTCAGTGTTTCTTTGTTTTTCCCTCACAGAACCCTAAATCCTTAAGAAAAAACCTTTATGACAATGGAACTGGAAAATATATTTTGATTTTCATTAGAAAAGTTTCATATAGAAAGCATTGCTGCTTAAATTTTGAGCCGATTGGTTGGGAGAATGGTTTCCCCAGATATTCTCAGGAGCCTTCTCTGGTCTGCAATGATCAGAGGTAAGAGAGCCCATCTCTAGATGTGCCATTTCAGGAAACTTTTGAAAGGTCAGATACTGGTAGAATCATTTTAAAATGTAATGATAAACTAGAAACTGTGTGATCCCCACCTTGATTTTGACATCCCAAATCTTAGGAGGGGAGAAAGGTGATCACTGCTTGTCTCAAAAAGGATCTTGTAATGTTGACAGAGGAAGGGTTGTAGAATGAGTCAGAGAGACACAGAAATCCAATCTTTGTTCCTCTCTGTTAATTGACTGAAATTATACCAATGTCTAACAATTTAGTACAGTTATGAATACTTTTTAGTTGCACAGAGATAAATGATTCTGCTTTTTCCACTAACATCTCATATTAGAGAAATTAAAAGGCAGAATTCCCAGAGATCTTAACCTTTTGATCAGTATCAAGGACTCTTTCAGTTATAGTACAGTTCAATCTCAAGAATCATGATTTCAAAGGTATAATTAAAATATATAAGGTTTCAAAAGACTATATTAATATGTTATACATGTAATGTAT
This sequence comes from Antechinus flavipes, assembly GCF_016432865.1. Lineage (NCBI taxonomy): Eukaryota > Metazoa > Chordata > Mammalia > Dasyuromorphia > Dasyuridae > Antechinus > Antechinus flavipes. Next base: position 660,748,029 of record NC_067399.1, read on the forward strand.
ATTACACATATGTAGTTTTACAACAAACATTGCATATCTAACATTGTGTAATATATAGGCTATATATGCCTCATTACATATATATGTCATATCTATATTTTATAGATATATATATATACATACAAATATAATTTGATATAGATCCACACAGTCATTTTTATACAAAAATACATTTCAATTTTGTCTAACTCTTTATGACCCCATGGGGAGTTTTGTTGGCAAAGATGCTACAGTGGTTTGCCACTTTCTTCTCCAGTTCATTTCACAGATGAGGAAAACTGAGGCAAAATAGGATTTATTGACTTGTTCAGAGACATGCTGCTAGTATCTGAGGTCAGATTTGAATTCTTAAACATGAATATTCATGAAGCACTATCTACTATGCCACTTAGATGTCCTACAATATATAAATATACAACTATAACGTGTGTATATGTGCATGTATGTGCTTATACATAATGTGTATATGTGAATATTGCGCAGAGAGCTGGCTTTGAATTCAAGGAAATCTGAGACATGTTGGCTTGGTGACCCTGAAGAAGTCACCATGCCCTAAGTAGTTAAATTTGAGAAGACATATCAATTAACGTGGGTATAATGTTTCCTGATACAAAATTATGCTGTGTCATTGGAATCACAAGTCCGGTCTTGCAATGATAGGACCTTGCTAAGGTCTGATAACTCAGAGTAATAAGCACATCTTCAACTGAGAGGGCTGACAAACCTTTCTTTATCTTCACAAGTTATTTCATGAGATGCCATGGTTAAAAAGAAATCATCCTAAGACAGCAGAACTTCCCATCTAGTTCTGATCCTCTCTGGATGTTGTTTTGCTAGTCCTTGGCCAACAGCTCACTGCCAGGTTAATTTTCTAAGTCTTTCCAGAGGGATCTGACCTTGATCTTTGCTGACCTAGAATTGAATTAAGCACAATTACAATTAGACAATGATATGTTCCCAGAGCAGAATTCTAACAGAGATCTTTCAGAGAAATATCCCTGATTACAGGCAGGTTAAAGGAGGCTTCTTAATTAATATTGATTATAAGTTCTTAAGATTAATTATTAATAAGAGGAGAAACCAGAATGATTACCTATTTTTGAACTATAGACTAATAAGATATTAATTATTAATGGGATTAAATGATTTTTCCTTATATTGCAAAATCATTTCCCATTACAGGGTGCCATGGAAAAAGTACAGGATATGACATGAAAACTTTCCTGATGTCCTCTTATCTTAATATCCACCATTCACTGCCCAAATTGCTTTGTATATACTCTCTATTCATTTATAGTTATGTAGTAGTTTTCAGTCATTTTGAACTTTTCACAAACTCTTTTGATGTTTTCTTGGCAAAAATATTGGAGCAGTCTGCCATTTCCTTCCCCATATCATTTTACAGATAGGGAAACTGAGATAAACAAGGTTAAATACCTTCATAGGGCCAGGCCAGATTTGAATTCACAGAGATTAGACTTTCTCATTCAAGGCCCAATCCTCTAGCCACGACTCCATCTAACTGTTCCTCTTACAAGTATAATTCCCTGAGAGAATATAAGATTGCTGAAGGGAAGGAACTATTTAATTTTGGATTTTTTATTCTCAGTACTGGCACACAGGAGTCACTTAAGGCACTTGCTGTTTGATTAAACCAGTGAAGATCACTACCAGCAAGTATTTTGGTGCTTCTTGCTCCCTACCTCTTCACTTGTGATTTCTTTGACTGAGGAATATACAGGCAAAAAGTTCCCCCCACACATATAGAAAGTGTACTTAGAGAACTTGGAGCTAAGATCATTTGCTGACTCAAACTAATAATGACTACAGATAATTAGTAAGTTATGATTATTCATCTTTCCAAAGTGAAGGTTACAAGAAGAAAAAAAAAAAATTAGGTTACTTTTTGAGAAGGACAAAAATGTACATATTTCAGAGAAGATGAAATAGAGGGAGGCTTCACGTCACAGTGCAAAGTAAACAAGGTAGGACAGAAATGAGCTCAAATCCCAACTCTGACATTCAGTAGGTGAACATGAACAAATCATGGCATCCCTGTGATCTTTAGGATTCTGCTCTCTAAGGCATCAGGAAGGGGAGGCAAAAACATTGAGCCAGAAGATTTGGATTCAAGCTCTGTTTCTGACATAAAAATGAAGACAATTAGTCTAATACCTGTGTAATCCTAGGCAATTCTCTAAGACTACAAAATACTGAAGGGTTGTCTATTTGCATTGATAATCTTATGACCATGAAATCTAAAATCTGAACTAAAAAAGACAAAAATAAGAAACTAAAACAAACAAGAAAAACAAACAAAAATCTTTAGTTCAGAAAACGATTGCAAGGATTAATTTAGATTATATATTTAAAATTCTTTGTAAACATTAAAGCACTGAATGTTAGTTGATACCATTGCTGTAGCTGTTGGGACTAATCCCAAAGTATGAGTGAACCTTACCATGATTCTGGTCATTTATCTCACCTTCTCTTTCTCTTCTACTAGACTGCCACATGTCTGTGAACACATGGAACCTGTTTCTTTTGTGTGAAGGTGAATTATCAATACTGCATTGTCTCTGCAGTCACTTAGAAGCCTTGGAATTGTCTCATGCAACTTCCTTGGATTTTCTTTTTTTCTTTTTTAATTTTTTTTTACTTTTAATCAGCTTGTCATCCATTCGTGCTTTCTATTCTCCAATTACATAATAAACCCCTTTGAATAATGTACCAGTTGTGTCTTATATGTCATGTCCTTCACAGCATCCTCCACAGACTTAGTTACAGGGTTGGGGATATGGTGGGAAAGATTGTTGTTGCTTAGGTTTCATTTACTTGAATTAAAGCATCTTGAAGTCAGAAATTGTTTTTACTATTTATTTTCACTTTATAATGTAACACTCTTAACATAGTAAGCTTTTTGATTTATTTGCATTAATTCTACAATATGTATTCTGTTGGACCTGTCCTAAAAGCACTTGTAAACTCTGAGCTTCAGTTTTCTTTGTTGAAAGATGAAAACATTGAATTGTGTTATTTCTAAAGAGTCCTCCAAAGGTGCAGTGGATAGAAAGAACATTGACCCTGAAGACAGGAGGACCTGAGTTCAAATCCAGATCAGAAGTTTAATAGCTGTGTGATGCTAGGTAAGTCCCTTAACCCCAACTGCTATATATAGATAAGTATAAAAGTTTTTTGAATTCCAATTCCAATTATCCTAAATCTTATGGTCCCTTTCAGCTGTTAACTTCAGATTCTGAAGACTTCCTAGCTCTAAATTCTATGATTTCATGAATGAAATTCTCTTCTATCACTGTATCCATGAACTTATGTTTTGAAGCCTTGTGATTTGAAATATACAATGAATACCAATGTGATCTTAGAAACCTAACATTCTTTCCTTATAGCTTTAATTTTTCAGACTTTAAAATTGCTTCCAGATATAACTCCTGTAATAATAATTAATGTAATTTCTGGTTCAACTAACCACTTTTGTATTCTGTAAAATTTAACATTCATATCCCCTTCTACCAGGCTTATAAAATTAAACATTTGTTTAAAAGTTAAGGGAGTTTATTATTCAGAATTCATTTAATTAGTATTTATTGGGTTTTAGCATGTCCATAGTTTGTATTAATGATTTAACTTGAATATCATAAAAGGCTTTCTATTTATAATGCAAAAAACTACTAAATACAAATTCTGAATTAGAGAGTTTCAGAGTTGTAGGAACTTCAGTGATTATCTAATCCACTTTATACCTAAAAAGAAATCCATACTATAACAAACCAAATATTCCCCTAATCATAGAAATTATTGCATTAGAAGTAACCCTCGACACATAGATGCAACTAATTCTAATTTGATAATGCTACTCATTATCATTTTTTTGGCTTGACATCAAAATTAAATTTGTTTCTTTTCAGCTTCTACCCAATGCTCATGTTCCAGAAATCTGACATAACACCTGAAATAACAATCTTAAACTTTCAAAAAAGTCCAATTCAATAAATAAGCTGCACTTGAGTCCAATGGAAAGAACCCTAGATTTAATGTCATAAGATGTAGCTTTAAATCTGTAGCTTTGCTACTTTCTATCTGAATGAACCTGGACAAGCCATTTCTACTCTCTGAGGCCCCATTTTCTTTTCTGGTGAAGCTAGATAACCTTCAGAGTCTCTTTCGGTTCTTTGTGAATATTTAATACATAGTTATACTGAATCTTTGACAATTAGGTTAACTAACAGCTGATAACCAGCCTGGCCCCACTTTAAGATTTACCTTGTGGTACAGGGCTGGAGACAAATCTTACTAGGTGTTCCAACTTTCTCCAGGGATCACTTGAAAAACTAGAGGACTTAATATTCACACTTCATATTCACAGCCTGTTCAATATGAATTTGTAAAAGGGAAGCAGGCACATCTTTAATTAAAAGAAAAGTTGAAAGAGTAGGAGGAACAAAAATGTTCTCAACTTCAATGACACTATTGGAAAATAATTATTTCAAAAACAGCTTATCTGTTCCAAAGCTGGCAAACTCCCAGAATCTTGATTGCTGTAAGCAATTTTATAACTGCTTTATGCAGATAAATAGAACAAAGAGAAATTAATTTCAGTCTCATAAAGAGACTCATCTTCATTCCAAAATGGAGGATATGTTGCAATACAGCCTTTCTCTAAGTTTCTTCATTAACAAGAATGGCCATAAGACCTGAAGACTTACTATGGAGAGTCTGTCTTCTGACTTGATTATGAACTCCTTCCTGCCACTTTAGTCCTCTACATTTTCCCTACAACAAGCCAATATGAACAATGGGAGAAGTGGGATTCGTAATGACTAAGCACTTAAAAAAATGTCTTCTGAATGGATCTTCATGTCAGAAGGAGGAATAAGCAGCAATAATTATACTTAGATCAGGGGTCAGAAATTATAAGTATTAGTGATTTTGTCAAAATAATAATTTACTGAGAATTATTTCACTTCAGATGTGTACCTAATACCCACTTAGGCAAATATTAAATAATTAGTTTAAATGTAAGTTGTCACCTTTAGTAATTTAAACATAAAATGATCATTGGTTTTGAGAGTTACAGGACCTGATTTTGTTTCTAAATACTAATTTAGACAAGTCATCTAATATCTCAGAGCAGCAGTTTCATCCATTAAATGATGAGACTAAACCAAGTTGTCTTGAAGATCTCTAACAACTCTAAATTAATGAGCCAATGATACTGACACCAAACTTTATGCTCAATTCATATTCAACCCCAAAATATTTATTAAGTGCCTACTGTGTACAAGATGCTATTCATAGAACTAGGGATTCAAAGACATAAAAAATAGACTCTGCCTTCAAAGAACTTAAATTCTGCTGTAAAACACAGAGAAGTAGGGGACAATGTAATATATGACGAAAACAATGGGCATCTCCAACAAAACACAATGGAAAGTTTTGAGAAAGAGATAATGATGCTAATGCTGATGATAACATAGATGTAGCACTTTGAGATTGCAGAGCATTTTACATCTGTTGTCTCATGTAATCCTCCCAATTTGGGAATTAATGAATATTAATCTCATTTAACAGAACAGAAAACTGAGACTGAAAGAAATTAATTGACTCATCCAGGATCCCACAGGATCCAGGATTTCAATACAGATCTTCATGACTCTAAGTCTAGTTCAGCACTTAGAACTCATTATACTCATTATACCACTTAGTAGGTTTTAAGAACTTTAATTGAAAAGCATAAAAATAGGAAATTCAGGAAATACTCTGTGGAACCTTGATATTTATTCCATTCTCCATTTTCATTATTTAAGTTTATGGGGATTATGACTATAATTTCCCTGGAACTCCTATGCCACTATATGTATATGTGCATGACTATATGCACACATATATACACATGTATATTATGTGTATGTATTGTATATATGTGTGTGTTTGCAGAGATGTTCCATGTTCAAGAATCTCAGTGGCCATCTAGTCCAGCCATTATATAAAGAGATCTTCTCGATAGCAAATTCATCAAATGCTTACCCACCATCTGTCTGAAGGTCTCAAAGGAAAGGGTACTCCCCTTCTCCCCAAGCAGCTCATACTCCTGTTGGAAGACTATTAAGAAGTCTTTCCTGACATCAAGCCTCAACTAATATCTGCAATTTCTATCTGTTCTCAAGGTTCTATCTTCGGAGTCAAATGGAAGTAATCTCATCATTTCTTCCCATGGCAGTCTTTCATAAAAAAGATTCTCATCTTCCTCCTGATCTTCTTACTCCAAGATCACCATGGGTATTTTCTTCAACCCATCCTCATATACCATGGAATCAACACCCTTCACCCTCTTAAGTTGTCTTCTAATTATTCTCAGTTTATCAATATGCTTCTTAAACTGTGATGCTAGAATTCAACAAATGAGAACAAAGTGCAATGAGGCTAATACTTCCCCATTTCTTGAAGCTATGATTCTCCTAATAAGGCCTAAAATCTCATTAGGTTTCTGGACTCCCATAACAAATTTGATGACTCAATTGAGTTTACAAAAAAATCTATCTCTTTTCCCACAAAAACCCCATTATCCTCAATCTTAAATTTGTGTGGAATATTTGTGGAGCTGCTTATTTGTTCCCAAATATAAGACAACATTTATAAATTCTGCTCAATTCTCTAGCCTAGAGGGGAAAAGGAAAACAAAACAAAACAAAACAAACAAACAAAACAAACAAAAAAAAAATTAGATTTCTGGACTCCCATATCATATTTGATGACTCAATTGAGTTTACAAAAACATCTAGCTCTTTTCCCACAAAAACCCCATTATCCTCAATCTTAAATTTGTGTGGAATATTTGTGGAGCTGCTTATTTGTTCCCAAATATAAGACAACATTTATAAATTCTGTTCAATTCTCTAGCCTAGCGGGTGGGGGGGGGAAGGAAAACAAAACAAAACAAAACAAACAAACAAGCAAAAAAAAAAACTGCCTATTGACACCAGATGCAGTTTATGTAGATCAAGTGACTTGAAATCCCCAAGGACAGCTAGGAACACTTTTACTATCTCCTTTCATATTTTAGGTCTCAATTCACTGTTCTTTGTTATTGTTGTTCTACAGTTTTCCATGTAAAGGATAAAGGCCTTTTCCTTTGCAAAGAAAACAAATGAAATAAAAATTAAGCACCTCTGCTTTCTCTGTTGTCATTTATCATCCTTCCCCCCCTCCAAAGATTCTTTCCTTTCTTTGATCTTCTTTTCCTCAGCTCATTCTGAACTTTAGTATTTTTGACATTATTTTTGACAAGGTTGTGCTGTGCTTTTATATGCATCTTCTATACATTTCTAGTTTAAATCTGAGAAGTAAAAATTAGGAAAACATATACATATATACACATACATATATATCCAAACATATGTACATGTTAACTGGGATTTCATTTGTGTCACCTTAAAAATATATGTTATACTTTTTAAATTTTTCTTGGAGTTTTTGTGTTTTTTTTTTTGCAACAAGACTAAATGATAAACATGTTTTTCAAGACTTCACATATATAATCAATATATTGTTTATCTGCTCAAGGGTATCTCTTTTTTCCCATTTGATTAATTCTACTTTTGAAGAGGGTATTTACTTCATTTTAGATTTTTTTTTATTTGCATTTAGGCAATTGTATTTTTTAAGGAATCACCTTTCTTTCCCAAGCTGTTGACTCTGTCCTGAATACTTCTATTTCTTTTGTCATTTGTTTCTTCTACCTCTCTTATTTGCCTTTTAAAGTCTTCTTATGAGCACTTCCTGAAACCTCTTTGAGTTTGAAACCAATTCATCTCAGTCTTTGGGATTTCCTCTGTGGACATTTTGTCCTCATCTCACTTTATATTTTGGTCTTCGCTGTTATCATAATAGCTTTCTATAGTTAAGTTTTTGTGGTTCTTGTTGTTTCTTGCTCGTTTTCTTTCCTTTTCCTTTTGTTATTTCTTTTCTTTTCTTTCTTTCTTTCTTTCTTTTTTTTTAACTTTAATGCTCAACCTCTGCTCCTGAGGCAAAGGGAGCACGGTCCCAAGCTTTCTAGGCAGTTCTGAACCTTGGGCACAGGGGCTCCTTGTGTTTGCAAGGGATAGTTTTGTCTATTCTTTCTGAGAAACAGGCTGGTTTGACAGAATTTGCCTTCTGAGCTGAGATGGGGATAGCCCTGCTATTTTGCTCTCTTACTGACCCAGGACTGAAAGTTTCAGTTTCTGTTCTGCTGTGATTAAGACCTTCTCACTGGCTTTCCCAGACTCTGGGTTGTGTTGAACTCCCTTTTCACCCCACTTTTCTTGAAGCTTTTCCAATCTATCTTAAGCTGGAGAGTGGTTCTGTTCCTTCAGATTCTATTCAAAGGGTTGGTATAATGTGGTTTCTGAGGGAAACTGGGAAAAGCTCAAACAGCTTCATGGCTTCATTCCATCATCTTGGCTCCACCCCCAGAAGTCTGTTTTTTCTTTTTGTTTACAAAATAAGTACTCCAATGATAGTCCAAATCACCTCATGTATATTCTGTTGCAATAGTGTGCAGGTTGGTTTCCCAACTCCAGTCCATCCTCCACTCAAAACATTAAATTATTCTTCCTAAAACTCCTAAAGCCTCTGAAAGTCCTGATCATATTATTTTTTACCAGTCAATAAACTTTAGTGACACCCTATTGCCTCTAAGATCAAATATAAAATCATCTGTTTGGCTTTTAACAAGCCTTTCCTAACTTGCCTCCTTAACCTTTCCAGTTTTCTTATATTTTTCTTCCCTTCAGAGACTCTAAACCTCAACTATATTGTTCTCCATGATCCAGGCATATGTTGCTTAATCTCCTATCTCTGCACATTTCCTTCATGCTTTAGATGCTTTCCCTCTTTACCTCAACCTCTTGATTTCCCTGGTTTTCTTTTTGACTCATTTCAGAATTTTCCTTCTACAGAAGTCCCACCTAATTCCCAATTGCTAGTTCTTTATTTCTGAGATTACTTTTCATTTACAATGTATATACACTGTTTACTTGTTCTCTTCACCATTGAAGTAGAAGTTCCTGAGATTAAGAACTCCTTTTGATGTCTTTTTGTATCCCCAGTATTTAGTATGATACCTATCACTTAGTAGATAATGCATTCTTATTGTCTCACTGACTGACTAATAAATATTTGTGATGAATATTTTTCAAAGGACATCATCTTTAGTGGATCAGTGTCATTTCCACATGCTTGTATATGTAAATAGGGCACTCAGATTCTAAATGGGCCTGCCTTCTACAAGGTTCAAATCCAACCCACAAAAATGTGAAAGGGCTTAACTTAACATTTACATCTCATTTTCTCCAGTTTCCTACTCTATTAATCATATATATATATATATATTTTTTTCAACTTGAGAGGATAGAAGAGAACACTCAAGCGAATAGGGATCTCTCTTTTAACCCCTTCACATAGTGACATGTACTATATATTTTGTACATATTTATATGATGTTTACCTTGCAAAATGTAAGCTCATCAAGGGGCGCTTTACTCAACCAACTACTGGTCCATAAGAGTGATAGGAAAGACCAGGCCATTGATTTCATTGATATAGACTACTCCCAGGAGAGGAAATTTGCCCATAATGCAACTCAACATTGACTCTTCAGTGTATGTTTTTACTGAATTTTTTTGTACTACTGAGGAATTATTTTGAGAATGATCTCACAGCCTTTAATGGCGAGATGAATCGATCACTCTTGGCTTCTTAATCCAAAGCCGTTTCTCTATACAGTTTTGAAGCAAAATCCTGGAAGTCGATGTCCCTTGAGGATTAAAGTATACTGGAAAGATCAGACTTTTGAAACTGATCTCACTTTCATTGAAGTGTTTTAGGTTCTTTGTTTCCTTAAATCCTCTTTCAGCTCCTCTTCTTACTGATAGATCTGATCATTCTTTCCTGACTTATCCAAAATGAATAAATAGTGTTTGAAAAAGTTGACCAGTAAGATGACAGGAAAGATGATGATGAATGTTGGAGGGGATGTGGGTAAACTGGGACACTAATACATTGTTGGTGGAGTTGTGAAATGATCCAAACATTCTCTGGAGAGTAATTTGGAACTATGACAACAGGGCTATCAAACTATGCATACCCTTTAATTCAGCAGTGTTTCTACTGGACTTTTATCCAAAGAGATCTTAAAGGAAGGAAAGGGACCCACATATGTAAAAATGTTTGTGGCAGCCCTTTTTGTAGTGGCAAGAAACTGAAAACTGAATGGATGCCCATCAGTTGGAGAATGGCTAAAGAAGTTGTGGTATATGGATGCTATGGAATATTATTGTTCTGTAAGAAATGATCAGAAGGATGATATTAGAAAGGTCTGGAGAGATTTATAGAAACTGATACTAAATGAAATGAGCAGAAACAAGAGATCATTGTACACAACATCAATATTATGCAACGATCAATTCTGATGAACATGACTCTTTTCAATAATGAGGCTATTCAGGCCATTTCCAATGATCTTGTAACAGAGTCATCTGCACCGAGAGAGAGAGGACTGTGGGAACTGAGTATGGGTTACAACATAGCATTTTCAATCTTTTTGTTGTTGTTCTTTGCATTCTGTTTTCTTACTCATTTAATTTCCTTTTTGATCTGATTTTTCTTGTGTACTAAGAGACTTGTATACATATTTACGCATATTGGATTTAACATATTTTTCAACATGTTTAACATTGGATTTCTTGCCATTTAGGGAAGGGGGTTGGGGAGAAGAAGGGGAAAATCTGAAACACAAGGCTGTGCAAGGATCAATGTTGACAAATTATCCGTGCACATGTTTTGATAATAAAAAGCTTTAAAAATTAAAAAAAAAATGTTGGCCAGATAGGGTAGGCTCATGTTTATGGAGAACATCAGATACCACTTGTCCCCTATCTACATTTCTTCTTTTTATCTGAGTAAGGAAATGTGACTCAGCTTCTCTCACAATGAATCAATGCATTTCAAGTGATGTAACTAAAAAAGATTTGCTGAAATCTGTCTTTTTTGTATAGCAGTTCTGAATATATCAACATCATAAACTACTAGCATTCTGAATACATCAACCTTATAAATCAGCTACTAGCATTCTATGTAACATATATGATCCTGCCAATCTATTTACTTCTATACGCCCTAGAGTAATTGTTCTTAAATTGTGTGTGTATGCAAATTTGGCATTCTGGTGAATGCTATGAACCCTTTCTCAGAATCATGTTTGTGGTCTACATTCATAATTAAAAGAATTATTGTATTTCAGTTAGAACTTAGGAAAATGGAGACATATTTTTCCCAATCTGAAATCTCTTTCCAGTTAAGAACTACTCTTCTGGGTCCTTTGATAGAACATCACCTCCCATAGTTTCATACATCACTCACCTTTATATATATCAATTAGCATTTTATAAGTGCTAAAAAGTTAACAAAGTGCATTTCACGTGCTATGTTATTGTATTCTCATAGCTACCCTATGAGGCAGGTTCTATTTTTATTCACAATTTACAGATGAGGAAACTGAGTCTGAAAGAAGCTTAAGTGTCTTACCTAATATCATAGAGGTAATAAATGTCTACTGCAGGTTTTTGAACTTGTCTTCCTAATTTCAAGTCCCAATTTGTCTTCCAGACTTTAGTTTTGCATTGTGAACTGTTAGTCAATCACTCATTAAGCATTTATGAAGTGTCTATTTTGCATCTGACACATAACACTTCCTACTCTCATATAGCAGATATTTTTTCCCCCAATGGCATTTTATTTACATGAAAAATGTTTTTAATTTTTTTTAATTTATAAAGAATATGCATGGGTTATTTTTCCATCACTGATCCTTGCAAAACCTTTTGTTCCAAATTTTCCCCTCCTTCCCTTTACCCCTTCCCCAGCTGTCAGGTAGTCCAATACATGTTAAATATGTTGAAATACATATTAAATTCAATATATGAATACATATTTATACAGTTATCTTGCTGCACAAAAAAAATCAGATCAAGAAGGGAAAAAATGGAGAAAGAAAACACAATGCAAGCAAACAACAGCAGAAAGAGTGAGAATGCTATGTTGTGGTCCATATTCAGCTCCCATGGTCCTCTCTCTATGTGTAGATGGCTCTCTTGATCACTGTGCAAGTGGAATTGGTTTGAATCTTCTCATTGCTGAAGAGAACCACGTCCATCAGAGTTGATCATCATATAATCTTGTTGTTGTCATGTATAATAAGCTCCTGGTCCTGCTCATTTCACTCAGCATCAATTCATATAAGTGTCTCCAAGCCTCTCTGAAATCATCCTGCTGGTCATTTCTTACAGAAAAATAATATTCCATAACATTCCCATACCACAATTAATTCAGCCATTTTCCAATTGATGGGCATTCATTCAATTTCCAATTTCTTGCCACTACAAAAAGGGCTGCCACAAACATTTTTGCACATATAGGTCCCTTTCCTTTCTTTAAAATGTCTTTGGGATATAAGCCAACAAAGGATATGCACAGTTTGATAACTTTTTGAGCATAGTTCCAAACTGCTCTCCAGAATAATTGGATCTGTTCACAATTCCACTAACAATGTATCAGTGTCCCAGTTTTCCCACATCCCCTCCAACATTCATCATTATCTTTTCCTGTCATCTTAGCCAATTTGACAGGTGTGTAATGGTATCTCAGAGTTGCCTTAATTTGCATTTCTCTGATCAGTAGTGATATGGAGTACCACAAAGATAGTTTTCAACATTGATTTTTATAAATCTTTAAGCTCCAAATTTTTCTTCCTCCCTTCTTTACCTTCCCCTCCTTAAGACAGCAAGAAATCTGCTAAAGATTAAATATGTACAGTTATTATAAACATATTTCCATATTTGTCATGTTGTATAAGAAAAATCAGATCAAAAAAAAAACATGAGAAAGAAGAAAAAAACAAGCAAACAACAACAACAAATATGAAAGCACAATCCTTTGATCCATTCATAGTTCTCCATAGTTCTCTCTCTGGATATAGATGGTAGTGGCAAGTCATTGGAATTGTCTTGAAAAGAGCCAAGTTCATCACAATCGATCTCACCACATAATCTTGTTGATGCTGTGTACAATGTTCTTTTGGTTCTGTTCACTTCACTCAGCATCAGCTCATGTAAGTCTTTCCAGGCTTTTCGGAAATCAGGGTGCTCATCATTTCTTATAGAATAACAGAATAATAATGTTCCATTATATTCATATACCATAACTTATTCAGCAATTCCCTAACTGATAGGCATTCACTGAATTTCCACTTCCTTGCCCTATAAAAAGATTGAGCAGACATTCTACTAAGGTAGAGAATATGAAAACATCTATGTACAAATAAGCTATATAAAGAATAAATTGAAGATAATTAACTGCCTGCTATGTATGTCCTCTTGCACAGATTTGGTGCATCACAAACTCAACATAACCAAGATTAAATTTGTCATTCCTCTATAATTCCAAATTTTTGAGTCCATTACTTAATTGTTTTTGAAGGGGTTATTCTCTACCCACGAAAAGATAACCTTTCAGTTATCCAGGTTCAGGATTTCTAAGCCATCTTTTTCTTCTTACCTAATTTATTACTAAGTCTTAACAATTTTACCTTCATAATACCACTTTTCTCATAGTCATTACCCGAGTTCAATCCCTCTTCACATCTTGACTAGGCCATTATAATATTCTCTAATTATTCTCCCTCCCTTCAGCCTCTCCTCCTCTTCACCTTGTTTTTCTTTGCAAAAATAATCTTCCTAAGACAAGTCTCTCACTCTATTCATCTAAAACCTTGCTTCTTATTATTTCCACGATAAACTACAAACTCATTAGGCTAACATTTTAGTTATTTACTTCACAATATTTCACTTAATAAACTTTATATTCTAGGCAAATCAGACTATTATTTGGTTTCTAAATTCACTGCTGTCTTTAACCCCTTGTATATCTCCATTTAAATCAGGTGTAAAATACATTTCATCTTACTCTAGGAAAAATGCTGTCTTCCTCTAAAGCTTATAGGTACCACTATTTCCCTGAAGCCTTCCTTCATCCCCTTAACTTTTAGTATTCTCTTCACCTTCAATTTTTCCAAACATTTATAGCTTGTATATACTATGTCACCCTTAAGAGGATGTAAGTTCTTCAGATTCAAGGACTGATTCATTTGCATTTACATCTCTGAGACCTAGTTTAGAGTGTATCAAATTGTATTACAAGTTAACAGATGTTTGAGTCAAATTTAATTAAATTTATGAAGTTTTTTTTCCTGTTTCTCAGATGCAATTTTTGAAGATTCCCTATATGTACCCCATATTTTGAGGAAACAAAAGAAAAACTAGAGATCATTATTGATCATAAAATAGAAAATTTTGATTATATCAAATTGAAAAGTTTTTATACAAACAAAACTAATGCAGACAAGATTAGAAGGGATGCAATAAACTGGGAAAACATTTTCACAGTCAAAGGTTCTGATAAAGGCCTCATTTCCAAAATATATAGAGAATTAACTCTAATTTATAAGAAATCAAGCCATTTTCCAATTGATAAATGGTCAAAAGATATGAACAGACAATTCTCAGATGAAGAAATTGAAACTATTTCTAGCCATATGAAAAGAGGCTCCAAGTCATTATTAATCAGAGAAATGCCAATTAAGACAACTCTGAGTTACCACTACACATCTTTTAGATTGGCTAGAATGACAGGAAAAGATAATGCGGAATGTTGGAGGGGATATGGGAAAACTGAGACACTGATACACTTTGGTGGAATTGTGAATACATCCAACCATTCTGGAGAGTGATTTGGAACTGTGCTCAAAAAGTTATCAAACTGTGCATACCCTTTGATTCAGCAGTGTTTACTATTGGGTTTATATCCCAAAGAGATTTTAAGGAAGGGAAAGGGACCTGTATGTGCAAGAATGTTTGTGGCAGCCCTCTTTGTAGTGGCCAGAAACTGAGTTTCCATCAATGCCCATCAATTGGAGAATGGCTGAATAAGTTATAGTATGTGAATGTTATGGATTATTTTTGTTCTGTAAGAAACTACCAACAGGATGATTTCAGAAAGGTACACGAACTGATGCTGAGTGAAATGAGCAGGACCAGGAGATCATTATATACGTCAACAACAATACTATATGATGATCAATTCTGATGGATGTGGTTCTTTTCAACAGTGAGGTAATTCAAGGCAATTCCAATTGTTCAGTGATGAAGAGAACCATCCACACCCAAAAAGAGGACCATGGGAGCTGAATATGGACTACAACATAGCGTTCTTACTCTTTCTGTTGTTGTTTGCTTGCATTTTGTTTTCTTTCCCAGTTTTTTCTCTTCTTGATCCAATTTTTCTTGTGGAGCAAGATAACCACATCAATATTTATACATATATTGGTTTTAATATATATGTTTACATATTTAACATGTAAATGCTAAATTTGAGGAGGGATTGGGGAGAAGGAGGGGACAATTTGGAACAGAAGATTTTGCAAGGGTCAATGTCGAAAAATTACCCATGCATATGTTTTGTAAATAAAAAGCTTTAATAAAAAAAATAATAAATCTTGCCTCAAGGTATTACTTGACTGTGGAATTTCAAGCAAGTCACTTAAACTCTTGGGCTTCAGTTGCCTCATCTGTAACATGAGAGAAGATGGACACAATTACCTCTTGGGTACCTTCCAACTTCACCTATTAGAATCTTATTATTCTTTTATTTTGTAAATAAACTCACCACCAATTTGAACAAATTAGATCTTTGATTAAAAAAATATGAAGACTCTACTTTGGTTTGCAGTTTTACTTGCAATCATACTTTTCTTTAAAAAGAACTAAATGCAAATGTTCTAGGAAAGGGGAAAATGGGAAAAAGTTCTTAGTCCTTTTTCTTTTTCTTTTACATATAAAAGGTAGGATAATAAAAGTGCATTCAATTTTTTATACTGAATATACTGCCAAGGTTATTGTTCTACTTGGTTCAGTTCCACCTAAATGCTCTTCACATAAATTACATTTGCCTGGAAACTGATCTCACCAGTGAACATGACATTTGAAAAAGTGTTCCCAATATATCTTTGCTTTAAGCTGTAAGTTTGTTCATTCTGCCTCCTTAGTCTTCAAATCCACCTCACCATCAACAGCATTATTGGTAATGTATAGTAACACAATCTTCATTGAGGGAGTTTGCGAAATGGGAGATGTTGATGAAATGATTTCCTGTAACTTAACTGGAAACAGAACAGGAAGATTCCATTAACTCCACATTTAATCAGTGATTAAATATAGGACTCCTCCAAGCAAGGAGGCACTGCCTCTTGGCATGGATTCCCCTAAAGCACAGATGATGGGAAGAAAACGCAAATTTAACAGCAGTGAATCCATAACATTTTCCTTTCTACATAAACAACTAGTTTGCCTGTATGTATTTATAAATATAAGAATTAAGACATGAATTGTTTTAAAAACTTATTCTACCAAGAAGAAAACATGGCAATTATATAGTTCAAGAATACCTGACATTCTTGAATCTTCAAAGCCCATAAAAGAAAAACCCTTATTGCAGACAATAATCATAGTATCATTTAAGAGAAAAAAATTATTCATAACACAGAATACTGTGGTACATTGAGGGAAAGCACTGTATTAGAAGTATAATTAAACTGTTGTCACAGTTCTGAACCTTATTTGCAAAAGGGCTTTGACCAAACACTTTCACTATTTTGTTCCCAGTTTCTTCATGTAGAAATTAGAAAGTTGGACTACAGAATGTTCAAGGCATAACTCATGACCAATGCTCCTGTGAGCTGCAAATCAAAGGGGTTGAACAAAATGATCTTTAAGATCCTAAATCTTGTGATCCTAGAATGTTACTCCTATAAAGGGATCTCTAAAGTCATTTAGGTAATGCCTTAATTTTGCAGAAGAGAAAACTAATGAAAGATTTGATGTTTTGATTAAAAATTAAGAATTAATGTTACACAATACAGGATTATAGAGCAGCTTGCTGAGAGGTACTTTAGAGATCAATAAATCTAATCCCATTATTTTAAAGATGAGAAAACAAATTTGGAGAGCTTACAAAACTTCCTACAGGTAACACAAATTGATAAGGGACAATATATATATATAAATTACTCTAGATCCAGGAATCTCTCTAATCTATCACTAATGTACCTCTACATTTGTATGGACCTTCCAGATTATTTAAAATGGATATATTAGCTACCTTCTCAGATACTTCATTGTTGATGGGAGAATGGGGAAAATGTCCCTCAATAAATAAACCCAAAGAGTCTTGCCTGCTTTGTTGTACTACAGACTATAATACTAGCTGGAGCTTTATGTGCACCTTTGTGGGGGCAGGAGAACTAATGTTTTCCAAATTGACTGTAAAAATTACAATTTCACCAATAGTGTATTCACCAATACTGCATTGGAAGGGTTCCAAACCCCTCCAAAATGTCAACAACTTTGCCAATCTGAAAAGTGTGAGGTAGAACTTCAGAATTAATTTGAATTTCTCCTGTCATCACTGATTTGGAGCATTTTGTTATGTAGTTCTTCATAACCTAGATTTCTTCCCTTGAAAATTTTCTGTTTGTATCCTTTAACCATTTTTCAATTGAAGAATGTCTCCTGTGTTCTTATAAAATTTTAATTAGCTCTGTATTTATCTTTGATATGAGACCCTTCTCAGAGAAACTGACTACAAAATCATCACCCCTCCCCAACTAACCTGTTTGTCTTCTAATTTATGTTGCACAAACATTGTTTTTTCCAGGGCTCCACAGAAACCCTGCTTAGCTTCTTCTAGCCCAGGTATTATTATTCTGGAGTCTGTGAAGTTCTTTTTTAATGATTGTATTTTGATAAAACTGGCTAACTTTGAAATTTTTAAAAGCGTTTAAAAATATTATCCCAAGAAGCATCCATAAGCTTAAATAGGCTGCTAAAATGATCTGTGTTGCTAAATTTAAGAACTCTTGCTCTAGATCTATAAGGAATTTCCATCAAGTGAACAGTGGCATCCTAGACTTACATATTTATTGGCTTAGCCATCTTTACAAGTAGGATAAGCATAAAGGTCTTAATCTTTCAGTAGTTTTCTAGATAAGCTATTAAGATAATGTTAGTTGACTTACTATTTCTAATAGGTAGAAAGTTAAAAAAAAAAAAACCTTAAGGAATACATGTGTATCTGGGAAATGAATGTAAACTATTTGCATTTTGGTTTTTCTTCCCAGATTATTTTTACCTTCTGAATCCAATTCTCCCTGTCCAACAAAAGAACTATTCAGTTCTGCAAACATATATTGTATCTAGGATATACTGCAACATATTTAACATATATAGAACTGCTTGCCATCTAGGGGAGGGGGTGGAGGGAGGGAGGGGGAAAATCGAAACAGAAGCAAGTGCAAGGGATAATGTTGTAAAAAAAATTACCCTGGCATGGGTTCTGTCAATAAAAAGTTATTATAAATTTTTTAAAAAATCATTTGGTAAAGCCAAAGATTCAAGAGGAATCAAAAAGTCCTCTACTGGAGACATCTGAATGAACCAAGTCAATAATTTGTCAATAAAGGAGTTTAAAAAAAAAGAAATACATGTGTATGATATATTTGTAATTATATAAATAATATATATTTATATATGTATATAATTATATTTGCATACCTAAATAAAATGGCAATATGAGTATTCCAGTATAAATGATATACAACTTACAACTAATCTTTAACATTGTCCTTCACTATAATTTTACTGGGTTTATATATTTTCAAATTTATTATTTTTTAACATTTTTTTTAAATTTTGAGCTCAAAATCCTCTTTCTCCTCTCTCCCACTCATTGACAAAGAAAACAATGTAATATCGATTATACATGTGAAATCATGTATTTCCATATAAGTCATGGTACAAAAAAAATCAGAAATCAGTCAAAAATTATATTTTAGTGTGCACAAGAGTTCATAGACTTTTCTCTATTAATCTACATGTGTGTGTGTGTGTGTGTGTGTGTATGGGAGTAGATAACATTTTTCATCATCAATTCTTTGAAATTGTCTTGGATCAACTAGAAACTCAGTGGATGCTCAATAAGTGGAGAATGGCTGAACAAATTATGATATATGAATGGTATGAAGTATTATTGTTCTATAAGAAACAATCAGTAGGATGATTTCAGACAAGCCTGGAGAAACTTACAGGAACTGATGCTAAGTGAAATTAGCAGAACCAGGAGATAATTGTACATGACAATAAGAAAACTATATGATGATCAATTCTGATGGAGATGGCTCTTTTCAACAATGAGATGATTCAGTGGTCTTGTGATGAAGATAGTCATCTGCACCCAGAGAGAGGATTTTGGGAAATGAGTGTGGCTTACAACATAGCATTTTCATTCTTTTTTGTTGTTTCTTTGCATTTTGTTTTCTTTCTCATTTTGTTCCTTTGTGATGTGATTTTTCTTGTGCAGCATAATAATTGTAGAAATATGTATAGAAGAATTGCATGTTTAAGATATGTTGGATTGCTTGCTATCTAGGGGAGGGGATGGGAGGAAGTGGGGGGGATGTGGAACACAAGATTTTTTAAGGGTCACTGTTGAAAAATTATCTACACATATGTTCTAAAAATAAAAAGATTTAATGAAATTTAAAAGAAAAAAAGAAAGAAATGTTCTAGCCTATTGGGATCACTCCAGAAAAAAATACACATACACACACACACACACACACACACATATGCTTTGTGTTATCTATAAACTAAATAAAGGTGTTATCTCTGAAAAAAATAATTTTGGATCACTGTATTGATTATTGCATTGATGATTTTTATTTGCTTTTCCCTAATCAATAGTGATTTAGATGATTTTTATATGACTAAAGATAGTTTTTATTTATTTTGAAAATTAGCTGTTCTTATCCCTTGATCATTTATCAACTGGAGAATAGCTCTTATTTATATAAATTTGACTCAGTTACTTATACATTTAAGAAATGGGATCTTTATCAGAGAAAAATGTATTTTTTTCAGTTTTCTACTTTGCTTCTATTTTTGGCTGCATTTGTTGTTTGGACACAATCTCTTTGATCATGTTCCCATTTTGACTTTATCTTGGTATACAATGTGAGATCTTAGTGTATACAATCTCTTTGATCATGTTCCCATTTTGACTTTATCTTGGTATACAATGTGAGATCTTAGTGTATACCTGTTTTTTTCCAAATTGTTTTCCAATTTTAGTCAAATAGTACTCAAAAACTTGGACTTTGGTTTTTATCAAACATTAGATTACTGTAGTTATTTTCTACTTTATATATCTTAACTATTCCAATGATTTCTTACTCTATTTCTTAACCAGTAAAAGATTGATTTGATGCTTATCACTTGATAATACAATTTTAATTCTAGTACTGCTAGACTGCCTTCTTTCACATGGGTTTTCATTGATTCCCATGACATGCTCGATTCCGTGTTCTCCTAGGTAAACCATGCTATTTTTTTTTTAGTTCTCAAAAATAATTCTTTGATGGTTTAATTGGTATGGAACTGAATTAATAATTTAATTTCAGTTCTAAAACTATGTTGCCTCAGTCTATTTATAAGCAATTAATATTTCTCCATTTCCTTAGATCTGTCTTTATGTAAAAAATATTTTCTAATTTTGTTCATATAATATTTAGGATTGTGCTAACAAGTAAACTTTCAAATATTTTATATTTTCTGCAGATATTTCAAACAAAATTTCTCTCTATCTTTTCCTGTTGCAATTTACTGATAATATATAGAAATGTTTGCAATTTATGTGGGATTAATTCACATCCTCCAAATGTGCTAAATTTACTAATTGATTCAAGTAGGTGTTTTTTAATTTGTTTTTTGTTTGTTTGTTTGTTTATTTTGTAGAGTTCTGAAAGGACACCATAACATTATATGCAAAAAGCAATAGTTTTATTTCCCCATTGACTATTCTATTTCTTTTTATTCTCATACTGACACAGAGTGTATTTCTAATATAATTTTGATTTTTTTTTATTTTATTAAGTTTTTTTATTTAATAATTACATTATATTGACACTCATTTCTGTTCCGATTTTTTTTCCCCTCCCTCCCTCCACCCCCTCCCCTAGATGGCAAGCAGTCCTTTATATGTTGGATATGTTGCAGTATATCCTAGATACAATATATGTTTGCAGAACCGAACAATTCTCTTGTTGCGTAGGGAGAATTGGATTCAGAAGGTATAAATAATCCGGGAAGAAAAACAAAAATGCAGATAGTTCACATTCGTTTCCCAGTGTTCTTTCTTTGGGTGTAGTTGCTTTTGTCCGTCATTTATCAATTGAAACTCAGGTCTCTTTGTCAAAGAGATCCACTTCCATCAAAATATGTCCTCATACAGTATCGTTGTCGAAGTGTATAATGATCTCCTGGTTCTGCTCATTTCACTTAGCATCAGTTCATGAAGGTCTCTCCAAGCCTCTCTGTATTCATCCTGCTGGTCATTTCTTACAGAACAATAATATTCCATAACATTCATATACCACAATTTACCCAGCCATTCTCCAATTGATGGGCATCCATTCATTTTCCAGTTTCTAGCCACTACAAACAGGGCTGCTACAAACATTTTGGCACATACAGGTCCCTTTCCCTTCTTTAGTATTTCTTTGGGACATAAGCCCAATAGAAACACTGCTGGATCAAAGGATATGCACATTTTGATAATTTTTTGGGCATAATTCCAGATTGCTCTCCAGAATGGTTGGATTCGTTCACAACTCCACCAACAATGCATTAGTGTCCCAGTTTTCCCGCATCCCCTCCAACATTCATCATTGTTTTTTCCTGTCATCTTAGCCAATCTGACAGGTGTGTAGTGGTATCTCAGAGTTGTCTTAATTTGCATTTCTCTGATCAATAATGATTTGGAACACTCTTTCATATGAGTGGTAATAGTTTCAATCTCATCCTCTGAAAATTGTCTGTTCATATCCTTTGACCATTTATCAATTGGAGAATGGCTTGATTTCTTATAAATTTGAGTCAGTTCTCTATATATTTTGGAAATGAGGCCTTTATCAGAACCTTTAACTGTGAAAATGTTTTCCCAGTTTGTTGCTTCCCTTCTAATCTTGTTTGCATTAGTTTTATTTGTACAAAGGCTTTTTAATTTGATGTAATCGAAATTTTCTATTCTGTGATCAGTAATGGTCTCTAGTTCATCTTTGGTCACAAATTTCTTTCTCCTCCACAAGTCTGAGAGATAAACTATTCTATGTTCCTCTAATTTATTTATAGTCTCGTTCTTTATGCCTAGGTCATAGACCCATTTTGATCTTATCTTGGTATATGGTGTTAAGTGTGGGTCCATGCCTAATTTCTGCCATACTAATTTCCAATTATCCCAGCAGTTTTTATCAAATATTGAATTCTTTTCCCAGAAGTTAGGGGCTTTGGGTTTGTCAAACACTAGATTGCTATAATTGACTATTCTGTCTTGTGAGCCTAGCCTTTTCCACTGATCCACTAATCTATTTCTTAGCCAATACCAAATGGTTTTGGTGACTGCTGCTTTATAATATAATTTTAGATCAGGTACAGCTAGGCCACCTTCATTTGATTTTTTTTTCATTAGTTCCCTTGAGATTCTCGACTTTTTATTGTTCCATATGAATTTTGTTGTTATTTTTTCTAGATCAATAAAATATTTTCTTGGAAGTCTGATTGGTATAGCACTAAATAAATAGATTAGTTTAGGGAGTATTGTCATCTTTATTATGTTCGCTCGGCCAATCCAAGAGCACTTAATATTTTTCCAATTATTTAAGTCTGACTTTATTTGTGTGGAGACTTTTTTATAATTTTGCTCATATAATTCCTGACTTTCCTTTGGTAGATAGATTCCCAAATATTTTATGGTATCAACAGTTATTCTGAATGGAATTTCTCTTTGTATCTCTTGCTGTTGGGTTTTGTTGGTGATGTATAAAAATGCTGAGGATTTATGGGGATTTATTTTGTAGCCAGCTACTTTGCTAAAATTATGAATTATTTCCAATAGCTTTTTGGTAGAATCTCTGGGGTTCTCTAGGTATACCATCATATCATCTGCAAAGAGTGATAGTTTGGTTTCCTCATTGCCTACTCTAATTCCTTTTATATCTTTCTCGACTCTTATTGCCGAGGCTAGTGTTTCTAATACGATATTAAATAATAATGGTGATAGTGGGCAACCTTGCTTCACTCCAGATCTTACTGGGAAAGGTTCCAGTTTTTCCCCATTGCATATGATGCTTACTGATGGTTTTAAATATATGCTCCTGACTATTTTAAGGAAAAGTCCATTTATTCCTATGCTCTCAAGTGTTTTTATTAGGAATGGATGTTGGATTTTATCAAATGCTTTTTCTGCATCTATTGAGATGATCATGTGGTTTTTGTTTGTTTGGTTATTGATATAGTCAATTATGCTAATAGTTTTCCTAATATTGAACCAGCCCTGCATTCCTGGTATAAATCCTACTTGGTCATAGTGTATTATCCTGGTGACAATTTTCTGTAATCTTTTTGCTAATATTTTATTTAAGATTTTAGCATCAATATTCATTAGGGAGATTGGTCTATAATTTTCTTTCTCTGTTTTCAGCCTACCTGGTTTAGGTATCAGTACCATATCTGTGTCATAAAAGGAGTTTGGTAGGACTCCTTCAATCCCTATTTTTTCAAATAGTTTATATAACATTGGAGTTAATTGTTCTTTAAATGTTTGGTAGAATTCACATGTAAATCCATCTGGTCCTGGGGATTTTTTCTTAGGGAGTTGATTGATAGTTTGTTCTATTTCTTTTTCTGAGATGGGACTGTTTAGGATATTTACTTCTTCCTCTGTTAGTTTGGGCAAGCTGTATTTTTGGAGGTATTTTTCTATTTCATTTAAGTTGTCGAATTTATTGGCATAAAGTTGGGCAAAGTAACTCCTAATTATTGCTCTAATTTCCTCTTCGTTAGTGGTGAGTTCTCCCTTTTCATTTTTAAGACTAACAATTTGATTTTCCTCTTTCCTTTTTTTAATCAGATTTACTAAGGGTTTGTCTATTTTGTTGGTTTTTTCATAGAACCAACTCTTAGTTTTATTAATCAATTCAATAGTTTTTTTACTTTCAATTTTATTGATCTCACCTTTTACTTTTAGAATTTCAAGTTTAGTGTTTGACTGGGGGTTTTTAATTTGTTCCTTTTCTAGCATTTTTAATTGCAAACCCAATTCATTGACCTTCTCTTTCTCTATTTTATACAAATAGGCCTCTAGAGATATGAAATTTCCCCTTATTACCGCTTTGGCTGCATCCCATACATTTTGGTATGATGTCTCATTATTATCGCTTTCTTGGGTGAAGTTATTAATTATGTCTATGATTTGCTGTTTTACCCAATCATTCTTTAGTATGAGATTATTTAGTTTCCAATTATTTTTTGGTCTACTTCCCCCTGCTTTTTTGTTGAATGTAATTTTCATTGCATCGTGGTCTGAAAAGGATGCATTTACTATTTCTGCCTTACTACATTTGAGTTTGAGGTTTTTATGTCCTAATATATGGTCAATTTTTGTATAGGTTCCATGAACTGCTGAAAAGAAAGTGTATTCCTTTCTGTCTCCATTACATTTTCTCCAGAGATCTATCATATCTAGCTTTTCTAGTATTCTGTTTACCTCTTTAACTTCTTTCTTATTTATTTTCTGGTTTGATTTATCTAATTCTGAGAGTGCAAGGTTAAGATCTCCCACTATTATAGTTTTACTGTCTATTTCTTCTTGCAGCTCTCTTAGTTTCTCTTTTAAGAATTTAGATGCTACCCCACTTGGTGCATATATGTTTAATATAGATAGTGCTTCATTATCCATGCTACCCTTTAGCAAGATATAGTGTCCTTCCTTATCTCTTTTAATTAGGTCAATTTTTGCTTTAGCTTGATCTGAGATCAGGATGGCTACCCCTGCTTTTTTGACTTCACCTGAAGCATAGTAGATTTTGCTCCAACCTTTTACCTTTAACTTGCATGTATCTCCCCGCTTCAGGTGTGTTTCCTGTAAACAACATATTGTAGGATTCTGGCTTTTAATCCATTCTGCTAACCGCTTCCTCTTTATGGGGGAGTTTACCCCGTTCACGTTTATGGTTAGAATGACCAATTCTGTATTACTTGCCATCTTGTTAACCCCGGTTTATGCTTTCCTCCCTTCTTTCCCCTTTCCCCCCTTCCAAGTATTAAGCTTGTGAGCACCCCTTGTTTCTCACAGCCCTCCCTTTTTAGTGTCCCTCCCCCCGCCTTAGAGTTCCTCCCCCTATCTTACCCCTTTCCCTCCCAGTTCCCATATTCCCTTCCGCTTAGCTTATTCCTTCCCTTTCCACTTTTCCCTTCTCACTTTTCAATGAGATGGGAGAAGTTTCACCATAGATTGAATATGTCTTAAGATTTTTCACTTAAAGCCAATTCTGAAGGCAGTAAGATACCCACTATATTCATCCCCCTCCATTCTTTCTCTCAGATATAATAGGTTTCCTATGCCTCTTCATGAGATGTACTACCCCCACTTTACCCTTTTTCTGGTACAATGTCCTTTCCACATCAATTTCTAGAACAAGGTATACATGTATTCTTTATGCATCTATATAGTCAAAATATAGTTCCCAAGATTAATCTTTACCTTTTTAGATTTCTCTTGAGTTCTATATTTGTAGATCAAACTTTTTGTTAAGTTCTGGTTTTTTCATCAGAAATAGATGAAATTCGCTTACTTCGTTGAATGTCCATCTTCTTCCCTGGAAAAAGATGCTCATTCTCGCTGGGTAAGTTATTTTTGGTTGCATACCAAGTTCCTTAGCCTTTCGGAATATCATATTCCAGGCCCTTCGATCTTTTAATGTGGATGCTGCCAGATCCTGGGTGATCCTTATTGTGGCTCCTTGATACTTGAATTGGGTTTTTCTAGCCGCTTGCAATATTTTTTCTTTCATCTGAGGGTTCTGGCATTTGGACACTATATTCCTTGGTGTTTTGATTTTAGGATCCCTTTCAGTGGGTGATCGATGAATCCTTTCAATGTTTATTTTTTCCTCTGTTCCTATGACTTCTGGGCAGTTCTCTTTGATAATTTCCTGGAAGACAGTGTCCAGGCTCTTTTTTTCATCATGTTTTTCTGGGAGTCCAATGATTCTCAGATTGTCTCTCCTGGATCTGTTTTCCAGGTCTGTTGTCTTCCCCAGAAGATATTTCACATTTTTCTCCATTGTTTGATTTTTTTGGATTTGCTTGACTGATTCTTCTTGTCTCCTCGAGTCATTCAATTCCACTTGTTCAATTCTGATTTTCAGTGAAGTATTCTCTTCACTCACTTTTTTAAAATCTTTCTCTAATTGTCCAATTGAGTTCTTTTGTTCTGTGGAATTTTTTTCCATTTCGCCAATTTTGTTTTCCAGTTCACTAATCCTATTTTTCAAGGATTTTACTTCTTTATCCACTCTCTCTTTAACTGACTTCTCCAGGCTCTTTTGCCAAGCCTCCCTCTCCTTTTCCCAAGCTTCCTTCTCCTTTTGCCAAGCCTCACTCTGCTTTCCCCATTTTTCTTCTAGCTCCCTTGTGAGAGCCTTTTTAATCACTTCTATGAGGTTCATCTGTGCTGAGGAACAGACGATCTCCTCCTTTGGGGAATCACCTGGGGACTGCCTGTTTTTAGTCTCCTCAGGATTTAGAGTCTGCTCTCTATCTGTGTAGAAGCTGTCTAGGGTTAAAGTCCTCTTCAGCTTCTTGCTCATTCTGTCTATTAATCAGAGACAAACTACCAAAGAAAAACAGAAAAAACTGGAGTCTTTCTTTGGGGGGGGGCTGGGTGTGTTATCGAGCTTCCTCTACAGACTGCAGGTGGCAGCAGTGAGGCACTAGCAGGACTGTGCTGCGCCTGCGCTCTGAGATCCCAAAGCGTGCTGAGTCACTGAGGGGGGGGGAAGGGGGGGGCGGCCAGGTCCTGAGAGACTCCAGCTGTTTGCGGTTGTGTTCTTCAGCCCCGGTGTTTTTAACTTCTCTGCTGGGCTGTTGACTTGCTGCAGGTTCCAAACCTGTAGCGAAGCTCTCCCCGCAGAGACAGCTGCGATCACTCCCCACCCCCTCTCCAGTCTGTTCCCGTGCTCTCACTGCCGCTGCCCGCCGCCTGCGCCCGATCTAAAACCGCCCCAGCCCTCCAGTAAAGACAGACCTTTCTTGGCGGATCTCAAGGATGGCTTCTCTTGGTAACTATTTGTGGGTTTTTTTTCAGTCAAGCATTGATTCAGAGGCTTGTAATGAAGTGGATAGTGAGAGAAAGCGCGGAGCTTATGCAACTGTGAGCCTCCTCTCCGCCATCTTAACCGGAAGTCCTATAATTTTGATTTTAAGGAGTATTTTGTGCTTTCTTATTCTCTCATAATATTAAGATTTCTAAAATTTGATTCCCACTAATTCAGAATTGCTCCTTTGATCTTAGCTTTGGTGTCAAAAACCTTCACTCTAAACCAAAAGAGATGTTAAGTAACATTTTGATATTTTTAACAATGAATATTCTTTACCTTGAACTTCCTCTCTTGAAACTGAAATTATCGTCACTGGCCATTAAATGTCATAGATTTGTTAAAAAAAAAAAAAAAAAAAAAAAAGAATCTCTCTTACAATACACCTAATAAGAAGCTATTCAGCCCCTGAAGTCTTGAGTCCTTGAGCCCTGATCAATGCATTCTATTTAAGTTAGCTTCAATTTTTAGGGTATTGCACATTTAGCAGAAACCTTTGTCTCTATAACTTCCATCCATTCTTCCTAGTTTTATATTTGAGGGTCAAGCAGAATGAATCTAATCCTTTTTCCACTTGACAACTTTTCCAATATTTCATAACAACAAGTAAAGGAAAGAAAGGTCTTAGTTTTTTTTTTTGCTTTTGCTTTTTTAAAGGACAATATCTAGAACTGGAAAAATATTATTACTCCATTAAATCCCTTCATTTTTGATGGAAAAGTTGAGGCCAGAAAATTGAATGACTTTTCCAAGATCATGGGATTAGTATATGGGAGGGCTAGGATTGTAATACATCTTGATGGTATAAATCCAGCTCTTTCCAGTATTCCATGCTGCCTTCTTCTTATGTGCCCTAGATCATGTTTGATATTGGAAATAGTATTATCTCAATCTATCATCCAAACTAATTCTGAGGAAGTACACTGAGAAAAAAATCACAGAAACACAGGCTATATGTCCCAAAGCTATATAACTCTTTTCCATTAGATTTGTTTATATTTTCAACCACAAGAGATTCCCTTGGGCAACCATGTAAGTAACATTCTCAATATAATCCCTAACTGGTCTTTGAAGCTCAGAGTTGCTGTAAAAGCTATTCTGCATGGAATACTAAATTTTATTGCTCATTAACTAACCTAGCAACCTCCAGGGCTTTCCAAGCCTCTGAAATGTGTCTTTTATCCAGCTAAAATAAAATTTGAAAATATAAGATTCATAGCTAAATGAAATCTTAGATCATTTCTTCCAAAATCTTCATTTTACAGATAAGTATCCTGAGTTCTAAATAAAGTTAAGGATTTTTTCAAAGTCACAGAGGTAGTAAAGACTCAGGCTAAGTCATTGGTCTCAATACCCCATGCTCTTCAATAATGTTGTCCTATATTAGTAGAAAACTTTTAAAGAAATGGAGAACAATTTCATTCAACTAGTTTCATGAATTAAATATCGGAAAATGTTGGGTAACTTGCTATGCATGGGGATAGATTTGTTTAAGTAGCTGTCCATAGCCACTTGAGGACATTCAGTGTACATCCTAAAAAGTATGTCTGTCTGTGTAAACACCCCTAGATATTTTTTTATTCTTTAACTACAACTTGAATTATATATATTTTTCTTTTTTTCTGTGTTCACATGTCTGGAGAAAGCACATTAAAATGGGTTACATCATTCATGATATCACAATAGCTGGTGAAAATTCCCCTGTGGATTTTTTAGAAAGTGCATTTAGAGTATCATGGCTAGAAAGCAATCAAGCGATTTATTGCTTTTTTTGTTATATAACAGCAGAATCACATTATAAGAAGTAATTTAATTTATAATTAAAATATCACATAATGTAAATTTTAGAAGTCAGCCATAATATAGTGTAATTATCATAAAGCTAGAAGTTTGGGGTCAGTCCATCGAACCAAAAGTCAGAGTATTAGACTAAATGATGTCTAAGCTCACTTCACACTTTGAATCTATGATGCTCTTGGGAAAAGTATCATATTTTTCAGTATAATCTTCTTCTTCCAAAGTGTATTTATGGGAAAACATTAAATTTAATACAGAAAAAGATAGTTCTCTTATAACTATATCTTGACTGTATAGTAAAATATATTGATTATAGTTTTCATTAAGATTAATCAAAATGATATAATTATGGTCAGGAAAGCAAGTTAAAAAGTAAGACCCCATAAATCTATAAGTTAGCTTTGTTTTGTTTTGATTTTTGAGCAGATTGCTAATAGACTATACCACTGGACTTAAAATTGAATATTTGACACATTTAAAGTTAAACAAGGTCTCAATTTCTAAATCTCCTTTGATATTATATTGCCCACAACAGAAAAATGCTATCATTATAACAGTTGTTATGGAGACTTGTCCTTTTTTGCAAAATCCTAAAATCTGGTCCTTGCTTAAATATAAAGAAATGTAGCTAGATTGTCAATTTTCTAGCTAAAACTGTATTTTGCCTAGTGATACTAAGTAAACATTACATGTTGTAGAAAAATTGAGCATAAGATTGTCAACATGTCATAGATAACTGCACTGATTTAGTAATTAGAAGCCTTAGCCTAATGCTGAGAAACAAACTGATCTTCAAATATATAAAAAGCTTTTTTTTCTGACTCACTAGGGTTTATAGATCAAAACTGTTACTGCATTCAATAGAATTGGATTAATAGAAAGATTTCATTGGTGAAAATAATGTATATTCATAACCTATATCAAATTATTTACTATTTTGGGGAGGGGAGAAGGGAGGCAAAGAGGGAAATTTTTGATTTCAAAATTTTACAGAAATTAATTTAAAACTATCTTTACATGTAAGTGAAAACATATTATTGAGTATCAGAAGAAAATAAAGTAAAAAAAAAAGTTGCTTAACTATAATATACCAAAAAAACTCCAAAACAACATGTTTAATAGGTAGTTATATAATCTCTACTTGAAAATTTACTTTCATGCTGAACATATGCCATTCAAATTCAATCTGGAAGGAAATGTGAATAAAAATAAATATATTATAAGGGTATATATGAATGACAGGATTGCTAATAATAAATATTTTGGGAATTCAGTAGAAGAGCTCACTTCCAAAAGCAAGGAGTGAAAAATCATAGGACAATAGATTTAGCTAAAAGGGAATTTAGAAACCAAGCAGCTCAATACTTGTTTGTATAGATAAGGAACTGAGATCTAGGTAAGCAAAAATGTCCTTAAGGTCACATAGATCAAGGTGAAGAACACTATTCAAAAACTCATTGTCTGACTTCATATCTGTATTTCTTTTCACTGTGCCATACTTTTTCATGAAAAAGCCCAACTGGAATGTCATTAAGGATGATTAATTTTTAATAGGTAAGAAGTGGATAAATCTCTATAAAGAAAGAAAATGTATAATCATGAACATACTTGGAGGAAGGCAAGTAAACCACTTGGAACAAAATAGAAGATTTCTTTATAAAGGCAATAGATAATAACACTTGAAAGATAGATTGAGACCATAATTTAGAAGGCCTTGACTGTTAGACTAAAAGATTCTGATTTCCTTTGGCAAGCAATATGAAAATATGCCAAATTAGCTAGGTTAACCCAAAAGGGAGTGGATTTCTCTTTACCAATGTCTAATGGATTCTATGTCACTGAGATTATAGTTGGGTTTTCTATTTAGATATGAGTCATGTTTGAGACTCCATGATTATGTTACCTTTTTGCCATTTTTTTTATGTACAGTGTTCTTCAAACTGTTCTCTTTGCAATTCAATACAAAAAAAATCAACCTTCATTTTCCTGCCTCTATACTTTTGTTCTTGTCTTTCTTTTATTATTAATTTTCACAACTCCGACCTTTATCTTTTGAAGTTCTGCTAGTTTTTCAGTAGTCAAATTAAATGAAGATCCTCCATGAAAACTTTCCCTAGTTCTTACATGGGAGATCAATGTCTCATAGTCCTGAACTCTGATAGCATTTGTGATCTTACTCAACTATTGACAATTGTAATTTTTGTCCAATCATCTTTGTATATTTTTTAATCTTCTATTACAAAGGGGAACTCTATCTTACACATCTTTCTATTCTTTTCAGTACTTATTACACTAGCATGTACCTAATAGGTACCAGTACTACTATCAAGGATGATAGCTAACATTTATGTGCCAGATACTGCTCATTTGGTTCTCAAATCAATTTGATCCCTTTAGGAGGTAGATACTATATCCATCTTTTTTATAGATGTGGAAGCTGAGACAAAGAGAAGATAAGTGATTTGCTCAGAGTCATTCAGTTTCTGAAGACAGATTTTAATTCAGGTCTTCCTTGCTCCAGACCCAGTACCCTGTGCACTATGGTGCCATCTAGCTGCCCCAAAAATTAAGTATATATATACATGAATGAATGAAATAGTTATACCATTGACTATTGATATTCTACTCCTATCTACTATACTTTAAGTTCCTTGAAGAGAAAAGCTATATTAATAACACTACTGGCTCCCCATAGACTAAAAGAGACTATTACTTGACATTTTAATGATTTAAAAATAACAAAATGATAATGATTGTAAGTGTATAATGATATCGTTAATCTGAATAAAAAGAGGTTTGGGATTCCCAGATGAAGAATTAGAGAGTAGTGTCTTTAGTGTGTCTTGGCACAGAGCCCTTAGAGAAAAAGGAAACTTACTTGGGTATATCTTAGGTAAGGGATATGGCATTTGTAGAACTTTGATGGTAAAAGGTCTATGTGCCCCAAGTGTAATTCATTTTATGACTATATCCATGCATTTGTGAAACTAATCTATGTGGGTTTCAATATGCATCTGTAAATAATGGGACGGTACAATCCTGCATATCCATCTCCAGGTAAATTTATAAATATGAAATAGACGAATAGGATTAACCCACTGCTATAAGTGGGCCCATTCAGTCGCAATCTGGATTCCTAAATTTCTATGTTAGTACTATGTGGAAAGGGATCAAATTTTTAAATTTATTCAAATTCATGGTTCAAATTCATTATTCAAAATAATGGCAGGACTACATGGCTCAGCAGTCTGAAATTAGAGTATAAAGCAGAGCCTTCAGTAAGATCTCTGTTGCCACTACATGTTTTGTTTTATTGTTTTGTTTTTGGCCAATTATTTCTTTACTACATTCAGAACTGAAGAGGTGCATAGAAGCCATCTGGTATTGTTGGATTGTTTTGTTTTGTTGTTTTTGCTTTTTGCTTTTGTTTTTTGGTATATTTTTGTTTTTATAAAATGTAGTAAAGCAATATAAGAGCAATGGCAAAGGTATCACTCAAGTGAATTGAATAAATATTTAGTATCTATTATGTGTAAGACCCTAGTTTAGGGATAGACACATAAATCCAAAGAGGATATAGACTTTGCCATCAAATAACATATTCTTTCATATGGATGATTTCTAGTTCCAATGTTCTCCACCTCCTGGATGTTCTTTTTGACTCAGAAATAGACTTTAAAGAAATCTGGTATAAGAAGATAATAATAAAAGCTAACATTTACATAGCTATTAAATTTTTTAAATATGTAGGCATATATAGTAATCTTTTTATTTTAACAATTGACATGTATTATTATCATCACCATGTTACGGATGAAGAAACTGAGTCTGAGAAAAGATAAATGTCTTCCCAATGGGCACTCAATTGTCCCCAAATATATGAGTTATGAATCAAACTCATGTTTCCTGGCTGAAAAAATCTGCCATTCTGTTCACTATGACACATATTTGTCTTGTGTGCTAAAATTCATACTGGCTTAAACTTAGTCGTACTTGTATACTTAGATATTAGAACAGGATTGCTTCCAAGGAGTCTTTTCATAAATGCCTAGTAGAGGTAGAAGAACCCTCTGAAACCATCAAATCAAATCTGGAGCCAAATAGAAAGGCCTTGCTTTAAAGACTTCCAATTATCTGGATTTTTTTTCTATTATTGCTTTTATTAGGCAAAAATCAGCTTCTCTAAAACTTCCAACTATTGGTCCTACTTCTGCCCTTCACAAGCAAGAATGTCTAATAAATATTTTATCAGACAGCCCTGAGAGATAGCAATTATCCTTCAATCTGCAAAGCAGAATTAGCTCAGAAGAAACATGAAATGTACAAAGTTAAAGAATCCACCTCAAATGTTCACTATTTCTCAGTATGCCTCTTCCAGAAGCACACATATACCCAATTTCTCCTGAATATGCCTTGCTCATTCAACCTTCCATGTTTTTGTTCATGTTATCTGCCTTGACCATCCTCTTGATTTAGCAATTGCATTTTCCACATTTTTGAAACATTCCTTCAATTGCCTCATTCAACCATACTACACTTATTCTGGAAGATGCAAAGTGACCAAATTATTGTTTGAACTCAGACTCTTCAACTTCTAATTTTTTTTCCACTACAGAAGCGTGAATTGTGCATCCTTTATAGATCAAGTTTACTGAGAGTCAAAGAAGATGTAAGAGTACTAATTCCAACTGCTTGCAAGAATTCTTCCTTGTTAAAATTGGTTGTCAAAGATGTAGGGAAATTGATATAGAAGACAATCAGAGGGGGTTGACAGCAGACATAGACTTGTATGTGACATTCTAATGTGAAAAAAAAAATGAATAGAAATAGTGATCAGGAAAAACATGGCAGCCTAAACTGTTTTTCACAGTTTCCATTGACTGTTAATGTATAAAAATTTGAGTTTTCCTCTCCTTCTGATGTGCCATAGAACCTGGCATGAAACCAAAAACAGTACAATCTAAAGTAAGACATTACTTTACTTCTGCCATGCTAATGCTAAACAATTTAATATGAACTATAACTCTAGAAGTAGGCATCCCAATATTCTAGAATTCATAGAAATTTGAACTCAGTCGAGTATTTTAGTACTCAACTTACCAGCAATATGGTACCTATAATTGTCTCCCTTATGGACATGGTAAAATAAATTGGATTATTTATTTTAAGAGATTGAAATTCTGAATTGAATTTCTCACATTTCTGTATTATTTCAGGGGGAAAACATTAAAAATTGAAAAGGTTTTGGTTGTGTTTTTTGTTTGTTTGTTTGTTTTGCCTTAAGTACTTGGAATTAGAAATGGGTAGAATTTTTTTCCTCTTCACATATGTCGAATGTTTTGGTATTTTACTATTCTTTTGTGTAACTAAATGAAACTATTAGTTCAGTTATAATATTGAGTGAGATTAGATAATTGAAATGGCACATTGAATTTGGAAAGGAAGTAAACAGTGTATGAGGAGGCAAACAAATAAGTGACATAAAGTGATTGACACATAGTCTTACTAAAGAGTCCAAGACTTAGATGGTCAGTCACCTGTAGCTAGCAGGAACCAGTAACAATATTGTTACAAAAAGAAAATGTTATCTATTTAAATACATATCTATGCAACATACTGCAAACATAAAAGTTGTTAAGAGGAGAAACAATATATATTTAATAAAACATATATGAAACAAAATTAGCCATGCACATGAAAAATTAAGCTATCCCTTCACCCAAGGGGCTTACATTTCAATGGAGGGGACAGAAAATATGTACTTAGGTAAGTAAATTTAAATTTACACAGGGTAAATGCAAAGTAACTGGAAAAGAGATGGTAAAAACTGAGGGATCAGGTAAAAAAGTTTGTGTAAGAGATGGCTCTTGAGCTGTCTTAAAAGTTCAGATTCAAACAAATAAAAATGAGAGAAAACAATATAAATATGGCAACCACACCATGCAAAGATACAGAATGTAGAGACAAAATAATATGTATGAGGAACAGTAGAAGGCGGAGCCAACTTGGTCAATTGGAGAAGCCATCTAGTCTAACCTTTTCCATCATTTTCTTTTGGACAACTTTAATGTTTCAAATAAAATTTTGGAGCATCAGAGTCAATAAAAATTTGGAGTGAAATATTTTGCCTAATAATACTTAACATATCAGAAGGAGAAAGAAAAAATAGAAGAAAAATTAAAATATATCATTGAAAAAACAACTGCCTTTGGAAAATACATCCAGGAGAGTTAACTTAAAAATTATTTGACTACCTGAAAGCCTAGGTCTAAACTAAACTAAAAGTCTAAGCAGTATCTTTCAAGAAATTATCAAGGAAACTCTCTCCAAGGTCCTGGAACCAGATGCAAAAAATAGTCACTGAAATAATTCACTGGAATAGGATTCTGGGAAGATGATGAAATAGGTCAGTAAATTTTAAGCTCTCCAGATTTCTCCTGCAAACAGAACAAATTTGTGCCTGAGGGTGAACATAGACTGGTGAAAAAAATCAGGAAGACTTGGGGCAGAACAGGACTCCTCCAGGTACAACTGAAGAAGATTCAGAAATCCCCAGGACCAGGTATTAACCCATGTGAAATGCAAATATCTATTGGATAGCTCTATATAAACACCAAGTGGGGAGCCCTGAGGTGAGCTAGTTTTGAATGAATACTCAGCAGAAACCACAAAGACTTTCACCTACTAGACAAGGTGTGCAGTCAGGTCTGAGTCTATGCTGAATGAAAAAAAACCTTGGCTGATCAGGAATACTTAGACCAGTTGTGCTATAGAGTCATGGCCTTGGGTGAGAAGGAACCAAAACACCAAGAATGCAAAGGCAGTGGACAGGAACACTGCAACCTATAGGTACTTGCAGAAGAGAAAAGCATTTTGTGTGGGGTTTCAAGTCAGAGAGGAGAGCTGAAGCAAAGCCAGAGGGACTATTCCCTCACCTTATAATTAGAAATGCTTAGACTAACACTTTAAAAAAAATGAATTGCAAAGAAGAAAGAACTCAACTAAAGAAACTTAAGTATGGGAACAGGGAAGATCACAATTCACCTTCAGAGGAGAACACTGGAGTTAAAAAAAAAAAAAAAAAAAGCTTCTTCTTCCTGAAAGAGTAACAAATTTCTCCCTGCCCAGAGAGAATTTGTAGAACTCAAAAAAAATTAAAAATCAAATGAGACACTGAGGAAAAATTTAAAAAATAAAAATCATCCAAGAAAACAAGATTATAAAAAAGTTACTAGAAAACAAGATAAAAAGTCTTAAAGACAAAAATAATTTTTTTAAAAATTAAAACTGGGCAAGAGAAAATCAATGAACCTATGAGGTGAGGAGATAAAATATAAAGAATGAAAAAATAGAACCGAATTTGAAACATCTTATAAGAAAAAGAACAGCTGTGAAAAATAGATCAAGAACAGAAAAATATAAGAATAATTAGACTATTTGAAAGCTGTGACCAAAATAAGAACTGTGACAAAATAATGCAAGAAATAATCCAAGAAAATTTGCTTAACTGAAAGAACAGGAGGGGAAAGCAGAAACAGAAACAAAATGCACCAAACATCACATTAAAGAAATCCTTTGTTGAAATCATATTGTAATATTATTGTCAAATTTCAAAACCCCAACATCAGAGAAAAATTTTCAAAAAACAAGAAAATAATTTAATACCCCAAGCTACAACTAGAATTGTACAGAAATTATTAGTAGCCACAGTAAAAGATTGCAGGTCCTGGTATCATATCCTGGCAATTAAAAGAACTAGACATGATTAAAAAATAGCATTAGTAAGCAAACTAAAAGCTTTCCCAGTAAGATCAGGGGTGAAACAATGATTCATATTATCAAACAAGAGAAGGAAAAAAATAATAAATTGACATAGGTGATGAGAAAACAAAAATATCACTCTTTAAAGATATGATGCTATACTCAAAGAATTGTAGAGAATAAACTAAAAAAATTTTTAAGAATTAACAACTTTAGCAAAGTTGTAGGATATAAAATAAGCTCACACCAATCATCTGTATTTCTTTATATGACCAACAAAACCCAGCAGCAAGAGATAGAAAAATTCCATTTAAAATAACCATAAACAATATAAAATATATGGGAGTCTATCTGCTCTGATGAATTCAGGAACCACATGAACATAACAATAACAACAAAATTTTCAAATATATAAAATCAGATCTAAACAACTGGAAACAATTTTTATTATTATTTGCTGTATTGAAATGAAAAATTATTTTTATATATTACAAATCCTCCCCCAATATTAAGCTGGGCACATAACAAAGTTTTTTTGTTTTGTTTTGTTTTGTTTTGATTTGGCTTGCTTTGTCTTTTGTTCTTTTTCTGTCTTTTTTCTATTTTATTTATTCTTATTTTATATTGGTTTCAAATAAATATGATAAAAAATTTAAAAAGAGAAGATAAAATTATAATGTGTCTGACTATGACAAATCAGATCAATATGATCTCATAATTCTCTAACACAGGTCAGGTTAAACAGTTCATGTGAACATTTGGGGTAGATTCTTTAAATTTGTATATCTTACATTTCCTTTGTACTACTTCAATTCTGTTTTACTCATAGAGCCCAATACCTTCTTTGATGAGGGTGTGCCATGCCAAGCAGTGATGTGCTAATGCCTCTCATGGCACAAGTCAACTCCAAAAGGGATACTCATCAATTGTGGAATAAGCTGAAGAAGTTTGTAATAGAGTACTATTGAGCTATAACAAATAATAGAAGATCAGAAAAACATGGCAAGACCTATAGGAACTGATTCAAAGTGAGATGAGAACTGGAGATAATTGTATTCTATACTGTAGTGATAAGCCACTGTAAAATACTTGGCTATTGTGATGAATACAATGATCCAAGACAGTTTCAAAGTACTCATAATGAAAATAGATAGATCGCTAGATAGATAAGTAGATAGATAGATAGATAGATAGATATAGAGATGTGTTATCCATTTCTAGAGGGAATTT
The DNA here is from genome assembly GCF_016432865.1 of Antechinus flavipes. Taxonomy (NCBI): domain Eukaryota; kingdom Metazoa; phylum Chordata; class Mammalia; order Dasyuromorphia; family Dasyuridae; genus Antechinus; species Antechinus flavipes. The sequence goes on from NC_067399.1 coordinate 660,786,193, forward strand.
GTGAATTCTGAGTGCAAATTAAAGTATAATTTTCTCATTTTTTCTTTTAAAAATGGCTAATATGGAAATGAGTTTTGCATGATTTCATATATGTAATTAGCTTCTCACTGACTAGGGAAGAGAATGAGAAAAAGGAAGAGAATTTGGAACTAAATTTTTAAAAATTTAAAAATAAAAAATAATAAATTTTGAAAAAAAAGATATATATAGAACATCATTATGCCAACTTATCTGGAACAGACTGTTTTATAGATAGCCATATGAAGTCATTTTAGAACTATGAAGTCAGATTTGAAAGAATTTTTAATGCCAGAAAGAAAAGTTTGTATTTTATCCTAAAGGCATTAAGAAGACAATATGACTTCTTAAAATAAAACATGATCAATATTTATTAATTACCTACTACATGGGTGGAAGTATGTAAACACTAAGGATTCAAATTAAGAAAGAAAAAAAATAATTCCTGCTTTCAGGGTATTTCTTGTTCACCCTTCATTTTCTAAGACAATATGGGATGATGCACTGACTTGTTCATGAACTAGATTTAAGACAGAGGTGCACAAAGTTAATAGTCCTACCCTCTCTTCATAAGTTATCAAAGTCCAGTGAAAATACAAAAGTCAAGTTGCTCAGGAATAGTCCGTAATGCAATGAATGAATTACAATATTTATCAAAATAAAGTCAAAATGGAGACGACCTAGATTTAAAGAGAGATAACACAAGCAAATTAGAAGAATTTATGATTGAAGACAGTCAAGGATTCTAAAGATTAGAGATTACAATTTATCAATAAACAAAAGATATAGAGTGAAGTATCAGATGTATGGATGAGCAAAAAAGAAATCATAAACAAAAGATAGAGAGCAAAGTTAGGTGTAAAATTCATAATTTTGATTATATTGAATTAAAAGAGTTTGTACAAATAAAACAAATGTAGCTAGCATAAATCAGAAGGAAAACAGAAAATTGGAGGAGGGATTTATAGACAGTTTCTCAGATAAAAGTCATATCTGAAATATATAAAGAATTTTGGTAAATCCATAAGAATTTGAATAAATTCCCAGTTGATAAATGATAAAAGATATGAACAGAGTTTTTCAATGAAGAAATAAAAAGAATTTATAGTCCATATGAAAAAGTGCACTAAATCGCCTTGAAAATAACCTTGAGATATTATTTTATTTGTACTAGATGGGCTAAAAATAAGGGGATATGGAAAAATTAGAATACTAATTCATTGTTGGTTAAATTACAAACTTTTTTGGACAGCAATCTGGTATAGTGCCCGAAGAGTTATTAAATTTCCTCTACCTTTTCAACATAGCAATACCACTACCCACTCTATTTCCAAAGATGACTAGGAAAAAAGGAAAAGAACCTATATGTTCTAAGTTACTTATAGCAGTATTGGCAAAGAACTGGAGCTTGAAGAGATGTCCATCAACTGGTGAATCTCTTGTGGTATATGATTGTGATGGAATACTATGGTGCTACGAAAATGATGAACTCTGTCATCTTAGAAAAACATGGAAAGATTTGCATGAAATAAAGAAGAGAGAAATGAGCAGAACCAAGAGAATATTGTATACTGTTAAAGCAATATTAAGAATCACTTTGAACATTTTTGACAATTACAAATACCCTAATTAAAAATAAAGAATATATAAAGGAGAAAGAGAGTTTAGCAAGCCCTCATACCAGATTTGGTAATTCTCCCAAAAAATCCTATATATCTCTCAAGAAGTTTACAATTAGATGATTAGAAAAGATAAAAGAAGAAAGAATGAAGGGAGAATGAGGCTGAGAGTATATAAGAATAATGGAGTCAAAAACAGACATTTCAATTAGAGGGAAATGAAAGATTCTAAAAGATTCTGAGCTATCTTTAAAAAAGAGGATTTTGAAGAAGTTTAGGATTTTATTTGTTTTGAGGGGTTTTTTGGGGGGGGGTTGTTTTTCATACTGCCCTTTAGCTTTTTAAGGCAGGGTTGCTTAAACTTTTTCCTCTTAGGATCCCTTTTTGCCCTTGAAATTTTTTATGTGACCCTGGATCTATAGACATAAATAGGCAAAAATAGGTTTACAAATCAAACATTTACTGATAATAAATCATAATTTTGTGATCCCACAATTTATTTATGAGACTGAATATGTGGTTGCCAGGCACAGTTTAAGAAGCTGTAATTTAAGGTATGAATATCAAAACTGAACCAATGCTAATAATATCTACTTTTCTTCATTATGAGCTTCTTCTTGGAAGTGGTGGGAGGAGGGGAAGGAAAGGAGCATAAGATGATGGTGGAATCAAAATTAAACACTATAAAAAGAAATGAAAATGATCAGAAGAATCATGCAGGCAGACCTTTGCTTTAAGAAAATCATTGTTTAGAAAATCACAATTGTCTAGAAAGTGAATTGGAGAGGAATAAGTGGTCCATAAGGAGATAGGCAACAGGCAATAAGTAAGCAGTGAAAGCCTAGCCCTGCTTCCCAGTCCCCAGTCCCTGAAATCATCCAACCAAAATGACTCATTGAAGTTCAATCTGCCTAGACCTACTTCTTAAAATTCTCCAATTAAAAAATAAATATCATTTCTCAGGTTGGAAAGAGAAACAGCTTCAGCATGCATCATTGCCATCCTTGTCTATTGACCATTTCCCTTCTTCATTCAACAAAGCAAATTAGAGTCTTTATATTTTCTGGATTTATTTCTTTTGCACTCTTTGAAAAATTCTCCTACAATACACAAGAAACACAAGCAGTTTATAGCATGAAGTGTATTGATTTACCTAAAAAAAGGGAAAGAGATTTCCCTTAAATCCTCTTGCTTTCCAGAATATTGTAGCTCTAAGCCCCCATATCCATTTCCATACCCACATCCCCCATAACTATTTTGAATAGGACATCTATTGACTCACAAAAAGATAGAGTTAAAATTGTTAAAGATTTCAGGAGTCATCCAGCATCAAGGAAAACTGAGGTCTAGGAAAATTAAGTACATTGTTCAAACTCACAAATTTCCATATTTTTTCCTTCTACTCCCCTCCAATATAAGAGATCAGAAGAAACACTGCTTATATGTCTCTCTTGACTTCCCTATCCTTCTAACCCCAAAATACTTTTAAAATTAATTCTTCCTACTGCAATCTGTCTTTTTCAAGACAGAGATGAAATAACAAAAGGGTACTTAATTATGGAATTTAGCCACATACCATCTGGTCTAATGGCTTGAACTGAGTCCAGTGTATTCTTTATTCATTATTCTCTTTGGAATCCAGCATGATGTTTCTCCTGATTTCCCTCCTTCCACCTTCAGATATCAGCACTTGTGTATGTATCTATGTGTGTGTGTGTGCATGCGCGTGCGTGCATTCAAAGAGGTATAAATTAATTTTGGAGATGCAAATTCATATCATTCTATGTGAAATGAAACTTTTTCACTTAAATTTCATGAAAAATTTAGGCAATACAGAAAGAGAAAAAGAGAAAAGAAAAAAAAAACCTTGGTGGGCACAAGTAATACTTTGCATTTAGATGGTAAAGAAACAGTAAGGAAATAGCTTTTTTCCCCTTCATTTGCATGAATATACGGGAGGATAACAAGAGTTAAGAGCCAGGAACCAGATCTCTGACTGGAGGAGGGCTGGAGAAGCATTTCAGTGAAACAACATTTGGTGAATTTTTTTTTAAGTATATCAATTTCCTTCCTGCAATTGTTTTGTACAAAAAAGAAAGTGTCACACCTCCCACAATTTTAGACAGAGAAAAGCTTTCCATGAAAATCCAAATATGCAATCAAGGTCATATTACTGAGGCAATGAAAGTATCATACCTCCACAAGATAGAACTTGACTTTCCATCAGTTTTAACAGTACCATCCAGCAGCAGGTTATATCAGTTTTGAATTTAGTTCCCAACATCAAAGCAGTAAATGAAACAAAAAACTCAGTAAGATTGCAGTAAAAACATAAAGCAAAGGAGGGAAAATTAGATTTGAATGCTTCTCTTATTCATTCATTCAAAAAAAAAAAACTTTGTAAGGCAAGGTCCTAGGTATTGGGGTTAGAAAGTCAAAAAATAAGGATCTTTACCATCAAGAAGATTAAATTTAGCATCATTGTGCCATGAAGAGAACTCTAGTTTTAAAGGCAATTAAAAGATTTGAATCTTGATTCTGTCACATACTGCTTATATGATCTTGGACAAGTTATGGGATCTCTTTCCATTTGTTGTATTAAATGAGAAGGCTGGGGAAATGAACTCTGAGGTCTCTTTCATCTCCAACGCTATTATCCTTTGGCTTGAGAACATTCAAGGTGCCTTTCAGCTTTGCATTTATATTCCAAAGATCCTGTGAACATGTACATTGCACATGAAATATGACTTGAAAAGATATTCAAGTGATATGAATTCTGGAAAGAAGCAAACCCAGTTTGAAATCTTTCCTCAACCTTTTTATTAGACAGGGCACTTTACTGTTCTAGGAGTCAGTTTTTTTGATCAATTAATCAACCAACAAACAAGTATTAATCCCCTATCATGTCCCATCTTAAGTGATAGAAAAACAAAGAGTAAAAACAGTACCTTCCCTAAAGGAGTTTTCCTTTTAATGGGGAAGGTAATAGATAAATAGGTACATATAAGAAGGACATGGAGTAGATGTAAGGTAAACATAGGAAGGCAATGTTCTAGTATTCTAGAGAACCAGGAAAGAACTCCTGCAAAAGAGAAGACAGGAAATGATGATTGAAGACAGTCAAGGATTCTAAAGATTAGAGAGAGGATGTTTGATGAGGACAGGAGATGGAACAATTCAGGATTGTCCTCAAGGCTCAACCTCATGACAGTATAGTATTTTGTTTTCTAAAGTTTGAGGAAGAGAACTTCCTTCCGGTAATCAGGCACAAGAGGGGCTATGCTTCAAGGAGTCCACTCAGGATTCGGGTGATTATGGCAAAAAGTATAGCTCTGAAGCCAAAGTTAGCCTAGAACCAAGACCTGATAGTAGCTTGGGGATGCCTCAGGACCACTCAGTACTAGAACTGAAGTTATGAGGATGTTGGATCATTGGATCCTTCCTACATGCTCTAAATTTATGATCTATGTTTTCCTGTCTACTCTTCACTATGATTAGGAAATTGAAATCAGACATCTGCAATTCAAATTCCCAGTTATGTTGCTTCCTCCCTATGTGACCTTGTGGATATTGCTTAACCTTTCTTGATCCCATGACCCAATATACAAAATATAAAGACGGAATAGATGATCTCCCCAAGGTTCCAATCAACTCTCAGTTCATATTCTAAGATCATGGAAAGGAAAACCTTGGAAATCACTCAGAAGTCACCTCTTTGGTGGTTAAATCCTAAAGGCAAAGTGCTAAAAATAGTTAAGTAGCAAATCAGTTTAATTAATAAAACTGCCCTTCTTTACTTGTACTGCTGGGGCTTTGTTTGCTCAGTGCTTGAGGTCAAATTCAACATTCTCCTGCTGTATGTGAAATGGGCAGGTCTGTCACCACCTCATTCAAGTTAGAAGCAAATCTGGCTTAGAGACCTCATCCCCAAACATCTGCAGCTTGACCTAACAGCTTGCATGAAATGGTCCCTATTAGTCTGAAAGCAAAATCGTTTGCATCTGGTTTGGGAACAGAATTGAAAAGCGAGACAGAGATGGCTCCTGATCAAGGATGAGACATATGCAGATGGGCCCTGACATCCCCCCTGGGTTAGCCCTCTGGCACAGTCATCTCTCCTCAAGCACAATGTCAGTGTTCAAGAAGGATGGTCAGGAAACACGCAGAGTAGGATGTACTCTAATACCCAAAGCAAGCATTCCATCTTTGAAATGACCTTCAAAGCCTGAGTTGTGTAATGCAATCTACCTCCACAGGCTGCAAAGAATACTGAAGCTTTGTGATTTTTGTACTAATAAATAGTCACAAATTAGCTCCTAGGACTTTCCCCAATCCCTGATATCTAGCTGAAACAAAACATGATTAAAATTGAAGTTATCACCCTGTCTTTCAAAGCAGTTCCCTCCTTTCAACTTGCCTGTTTCTACTGAAAGATACACAATTTTGATAGTACCCAAGCTCCATTCTCAGTGAAAAGATCCTAAATGAAGATCTGGAAAAGGATTTCAAGGACCATCTTGCCCAACCTCCTTATTTTATGAAGATGGGAATTGGAACTCAGGAAAGTTAAGGGACTTTATATCTCAGCTAATATAAGGGACCATATCCCAGCTGCCTCCTTTTCACTCTGTTCTTTTTCTTCAGTACTTGGGCTTTTCTCTCTCTCCATCCTTTTGGCTCTTCCTGAAGAGGGGCCACATTTTGAAGAGGAGAACACATCAATCATACTCTAGTCCTCTCCTGTTTCTGTTTATATCTCTGGACTTAATCACCATTCTCTTCTCTCCTACAACACAATTTGAGTACCTTTGCATTTTTTCAGCTCCTTTATGTATGTTCCCCCCCATGAGAATATAAATTCCTTCTTGGCTCTTAATAATGCTTTGATTTAAGGCAAATCCAATGCCCTCCAGATCCAGAGAGAGAAATATGGAGACTGAATGTGGATCAAAGCATAATTATTTTCACCTTGTTTCTTCCTTCCTTCTTTCCTTCCTTCCTTTATCATGTTTTTTTTTTTCTTTTTGCCTGATTTTTCTTGCTCAACATGCCAAATATGAAACTATATTTTTTAAAAATTGCACATTTAACCTATATCAGATAATTTGCTGTCTTGGGAAGGAGGGAAAGAAGGAGAAAAATCTGGAACACAAAGTCTTACAAAAATGAATGTTGAAAATTATCTTTACATACATTTGGAAAATAAAATACTATTTAAAAAATTTTAAAAGACTGTAATCTCTTTGAGGGCAGAAAGTATTTCTCTTTTTGCTTGTATTTGTATCCCCAGTGCTTATTCCCAGTACTAGCCTGCCACATAGTACATGTTCAATAAATGCTTGTTGCCTGCTAATCCTGTTTATAGAGAATGGACCCCGCATCAAGAGTTCAAGATACCTCAAAGCCCAACTCTTTTACCTTCTTAATTTACAGAGAAGGAAACTGAGACCTAAGAAGGTTATTGTTCTTTGTTCTTCATTCTCAAAGGGAACCAATGAGATCAGGAGGAGGATGTCTTAATTTGAGGCAGAGTTGCGCAGTCACCAACCTAACTCTCTCCTGTAGTCATCAAAGTCCAGTTGAAAGACATAGGCCAATGATCCTTGATTTAGTGAGAGATTGTGGACTCCTCAAGTTTTCCCAGTTCTTAATTTATCTAAGACAATGATGATTCAGTGATTAAAAGTTAGGTAATATTTGAGACAATATGTGACATAGCTTGCCATTAAAAAAAAAAAAAAAAAGAAGAGCCTCAGAATTTCTGGCCAAAACAGAGCTTGTGACTCATCTGAGATCCTACCTGAGATGATAGTGTAAGAGGCAAAACCTTTGACTTTTCTCTTTATTTCAGTCTCTACTTCAAATCAGTTGTCAAGTTACTCAAATAATAAACATTTATTAAGCACCTACCATGTGCCAGATGTAAGATGAAGGTGGAGTTCAAGTAAAGAGGAGAGTATCAGTTATCATCTAGTTTCTAAAATCTAGATATGTCCAATTTACACATGTAGAATCTACTAAATTGGTCATAATTAATAGGTTTATAGATTTTAGGCTATTTTGTAAAAATTTCTTGAGGGCAAGAATTTTCATAGTAGCTTTCATTGTATACTCAATGTCCTACACATAATAGTCTCTTCACTTAGAGGAATTATAGTCTAGAAAGCCTTATGGAATTGGGATGAAGGAGAAGAAAGGAGCTATTCAAACCACCAAACACTATCTCAGAAACCACACTTTTGATAACTCTGTCAGCCAACAAACATTTATTAAGCACTTACTGTATTCCAGTCAATATCTTAAACTTTGGGAATACAAAAAAAAAAGAGGCAAAAGGTTCTCTCTGCCCTCAAAAAGCTTTCAATCACATGAATCTCTGTAATACGGTTTTGATAGATTTCAATTTGTTTCATTTTGTTTTGTCTTTGTTTTAGCCTAGGACTCTCTATCTCAGTCTCTGGAATTCAGAAACCACATCCCATTGCTTATCTGACAAGCAGGGCCTCTCTAATATGCTCTGTTCCAGAATCTGAAGATTATGTTTTCTTACTCCCCTCCATTTGGGGGCATATTTTCCATTATTATTCAGATATCACAGACTCTGGCCCAGTAATCATATTTTTGGGTTTCTAACTTACTGAAAATGAATCGGGAAACTTGAATTCAAAAAGGGCAGCTAAACAGGCTTTTATTATCTCTTATTTTGGATAGCAATTCTTTTTTAGTTGTTAACAAACTGTCATTTCCAGGTGAAAGATAGTTTTCCTTGGCAGAGATAATACAAGAAAAATTAGTGCAACAAACATGTAGCATATAAAGTTGAAGAATTAATAATTTTCTTTTAAGGGGATATTCTTTAATTATATTTGGAAAGCTCTAAGTCAGAGTTTCTTAACTTCATATGCATGGAATCCCAGAATTTGTGAACAGATTGGTGGGTGGGCCCATGAACATGAATGGAAAAATCTCATTTTTATTTTCACTAATTTCTAACTTAAATTTAGTATTTCTTTTCATTATGAATGCAAATAATAAAACATTATCCAGAGTGTCCATAGTTTTCACCAGATTGCCTAAAGGATGCATGACCCCCAAAAGCTTAATAAACTTTGCTCTAAATGAATCAGAAATCAAACTCATAGATCTCCAGAGAGATGAACAGATCATAAACCAGAGAAGGTTAGAGCTGGAATGAAGGGATCTTTCAGATGACATCAAAGTTAGGGAACAAGCATTTATTACAAGCTGATTATGTAACAAAGACACATGCTCTGACACTTACTTGCTTTGTGACTTAACAAACCACATCTTTTCTGTTGGTGGTGTTTTTCTCATTTGTGAAATAAGAAGGTTGGTGTAGATCAGGGGTGGAGATCAGCCTGTGAAATAATATGCTAAGGAAACTGCAGGCGATGATGAGCTGAAAGCTGGGTATAGCAATCTCTCAGTGCTTGAGTTCTATATGTTGATAATTTTGTATGGCCCATGAATAATGTTATAAATATCCAAATGACCTTTGGAAGAAAAGAGGTTTCCCACTCCTAGTCTACATGATCATTAGTGTCCTTGACAACAACGAATTCATGATCCTATAATCTAGCTCAATTCTTTCATTTTTAAGGTGAACAAATTGACTTTTATTTAATTGAAAATATGAAGAAGTCGAGCCCTGAAAAAGTAAAGTCAATTGCTCAAGGTCACATGAGCTGTTATTGGTAGATCAGCCAGTCCAATGGTCATTAAATTATACCAAACAAATAAATCCTTTCATCTCAGCGCATTATCAAAAGTGGAAATAATTGAATACAATGAATAGCCAGGGCTTGAGGAGACACACACACGCGTGCGCACACACACACACACACACACACACACACACGCCTATCTTAAATGCTCATGCTCTCACACAATTATGCCAATTGTAACAGTCACTCAGTAATAGAGAATGTTATAGCTCAAGTCATTGGCACTGAATGTCACTGCATGTTGATAAATGGAACTGTCAAATAGAATTGTTGCTTATTGAAAATGAAATACTCTCTTGAGAAAGCCTGAAAATATTCCCAAGAAAATAGGCACAATTTTGATGTATTCTTTTTGAACCAAATTTGTAGGAAATAGGAATATAGCAGAGGAAAACCCCCTTTTTCTTACTTTGTCCCATTTGAAGTTTTGTTTGGTATATTTACCCCCCTTGGATGAAAATCTTCATGAGAACCTGGTATAGTCCAAGTCTATCCTATTTCAACTCCTTTTTCTAAAAGTGCAGAAGTACTTGACACTGGAAAATCATGATTCCTTAGTAGGGTATGAGAATATTAAGAGTAATTAAATGGAAAAAAGTCCCTCCAGTGTTTTCAAGAAACTAATATTTAAACTTCATTTAGCATCTCCAAATCAGTCTTTTTAGTTTTGACACAAATTAACCTCCTATTCCAATTGGGGTTGCATTGAAGCATTATCTCAGAAGGTACAAAAATAGCTTTTGCTTGAGAGAGGCCAGAAAATTCGCTTGGTTCAATCAGAATGGCATGATTTCATATTTTTCTGCATATTGAATGGTTTGCAAATGGAGAGAAAGGAGTTTATCCACAGCTATAATCTGCACATCATTAAGTCCCTCTACACAGATTGCAAAAAAAATATATTCACCTCCACATGGGCTTGCTCTCACAGAAATGGTGCATTTTAAATTCCCCCTTATCAGAGAATTGACTGGCAGCAGGCAGCCCCTACAGCTAAGTGTTGTTCTTGAGGATTATGCATTACTGACAGTGATAGAAAGGAACATTTTTGAGATTTCTTTGTTTTACCAAGTTTCTATGGAGCTGACAGATGCATTAACTAGGAAGTTTTCATATAACTGTTCAATATGTTGACTACTCGGGAAATGGCTTTTGAGAAATAGACTTCAAGTGGATTTAAAAAAAAAAAAAAAAAAAACTTAAGTTGCCTCAAAAGAGATGCTGTGTACTATTAAATGTTTACCCAAAATGGCCACTGGAGTCTGGAAAATAGCAAGAACCAGAAAGGAGAATGAGATGTATAGGAATGAAATTATGATGAGAGTGGTAAAAATGTATATTTCTTTGTTAATTTCAAACAAAAGAAAGTTGAACTGAAATATCAAAGGTATCTTTGCTCCCAGGGATCCTATGAAATCTCAAGCTTCTTCTTGTTTTTGAACTCTATAAAATGTTAACCCTTTGTCATAGATACCATACATCTTCTTTCATTTCATTGAAAAATTAAGGGATAACAAAAGACATTTAATCCAATCCTCAGCCTCACTTTATGGATAACAAAACCAAAACTCCGAGAGGTTTTGACTTGTCCAAGATCACACAGATATAAATAGCAAAACCCTAATTAGAACCCAGGTCCTCTGACTAAAACTAGAGGTTTTTTTCATTCTTCTACATTGCCTCTCTATAAGTCCACATGACAAATGGCATTGTCATTTTCTGTACCCCTGCTATAGAGCATTACTGAAATAAATCAAATATTTGTGCTGATCTATAAATTCTGTTTAAATAATTTCAACTGGGGCCTCAGTGCTTCTTAACACTCCTTTTATTCATTTTCTTTAATCCATAGAATCTTAGGATCAAAAATTAATTAATGTAAATGCCAAACAAGTGCAATAGCCAATAGAGGCTATAAGGATTAAGAGAAAAAAAAAAAACTCCATGAATTAGAAAGGCAAGAAATGTCTTATAAGAAAATGTAAAATGTGGTAGGCTTTGATAGGTAGACTGAATTAAGAAAGGCAAAAAGAGGAAGTAAAAGATATCTAAATAAGAAGAATGTCTTATATAAGGAAGATATTTGCTAACAGTCTGAAAACAGAGGATTGATATTGTACGATAAAAATACTAAATAGGGAGATGACACAGAGACAAAGAGACAGACAGTGATAAAAAGACAGATACAGGAAGATGAAAAGAGAGAAAGGGAAGAGAGGAAGGAGAGAGAGACAGAGACAGAGGAAGGAGAAGGAAAGATGGAAACAGAGAGGAAGGAGAAGGAAAGATGGAGACAGAGAGAGACAGACAGATAGACAGAAACAGAGACAGAGAGAGAAACAGACAGAGACAAAGACACAGAAACAGAGAGATAGAGAGGATTCATTGCTATAAGGAATTCCTTGATGAAGAAATTCCCTATTCCCTTTCTTTGCACATATAAACTATAGAGTATGTTGTTCAATTATTTCAGTCATGTTCTGCTCTTCATGATATCATTTGAGGTTTTCTTTTTAAAAAAATTACTGGAGTTATTTGCCATTTCCTTTTCCAGCTCATTTTTCAGATGAGGAAACAGAGACAAGTCGTGTTAAGTGAGTTGCCTAGGGTCACATAGCTAGTGAGTTTCTGAGGCCAGGTTTGAATTCAAGTCTTCCTCAATCCAAATTTAGTATCTAGCTGCCCCAAGGCAGTTTACAAGGGTAAAAACAACTCAATCCAAAATCCCAATTTGGATTGTGGTTGCCCACTTCTGTCTCCAAAGTTGGGCATCTGCTTGAAGTTCAGTGAAGTTCAGTGCCATTCAGAGGGAGAAAAAGGAGCTGGGATTACAGTAAAAAACTCATCCCTCTTCTTCTGAACCAAAAGTGATAATCCCCAATCCATCATAACCCAAAGAAAGAGAAATCTGTGTAAACATTAACTTTCTTTTTTTTTTTTTTTTTTTTTTTTTTGTTTTTTTTTTTTTGTTTTTTTTTTTTTATAATAAATTTTATTTTATTTAATAATAACTTCGCATTGACAGAATCCATGCCAGGATAATTTCTACACGACATTATCCCTTGCAATCACTTATGTTTCGTTTTTTCCCCTCCCTCCCTCCTCCCCCCCCCCCCAGGATGGCAAGCAGTCCTATATATGCTAAACATGTTGCAGTATATCCTAGATACAATACATATTTGCAGAACCAAACAGTTCTCTTGTTGCACAGGGAGAATTGGATTCAGAAGGTAAAAATAACTCGGGAAGAAAATCAAAATTGCAAATAGTTCACATTCATTTCCCAGTATTCCTTCTTTGGGTGTAGCTGTTTCTGTCCATCATTTCTCCAATGAAACTCAGTTAAGTCTCTTTGTCAGAGAAATCCACTTCCATCAGAATACATCCTCATACAATATCGTTGTCGAAGTGTATAATGATCTCCTGGTTCTGCTCATCTCACTTAGCATCAGTCCATGTAGGTCTCTCCAAGCCTCTCTGTATTCATCCTGCTGGTCATTCCTTACAGAGCAATAATATTCCATAACGTTCATATACCACAATTTACCCAGCCATTCTCCAATTGATGGGCATCCATTCATTTTCCAGTTTCTAGCCACTACAAACAGGGCTGCTACAAACATTTTGGCACATACAGGTCCCCTTCCCTTTTTTAGTATCTCTTTGGGGTATAAGCCCAATAGAAACACTGTTGGATCAAAGGGTATGCACAGTTTGATAACTTTTTGGGCATAATTCCAGATCGCTCTCCAGAATGGCTGGATTCGTTCACAACTCCACCAACAATGCATCAATGTCCCCGTTTTCCCGCATCCCCTCCAACATTCATCATTGTTTTTTCCTGTCATCTTAGCCAATCTGACAGGAGTGTAGTGATATCTCAGAGTTGTCTTAATTTGCATTTCTCTGATCAATAGTGATTTGGAACACTCTTTCATGTGAGTGGTAATAGTTTCAATTTCTTCATCTGAAAATTGTCTGTTCATATCCTTTGACCATTTATCAATTGGAGAATGGCTTGATTTTTTATAAATTTGAGTCAGTTCTCTATATATTTTGGAAATGAGGCCTTTATCAGAACCTTTAATTGTAAAGATGTTTTCCCAGTTAGTTACTTCCCTACTAATCTTGTTTGCATTCGTTCTGTTTGTACAAAGGCTTTTTAATTTGATATAATCAAAATTTTCTATTTTGTGATTGGTAATGGTCTCTAGTTCATCTTTGGTCACAAATTTCTTTCTCCTCCACAAGTCTGAGAGATAAACTATCCTATGTTCTTCTAATTTATTTATAATCTCGTTCTTTATGCCTAGGTCATGGACCCATTTTGATCTTATCTTGGTATGTGGTGTTAAGTGTGGGTCCTTGCCTAATTTCTGCCATACTAATTTCCAGTTATCCCAGCAGTTTTTATCAAATAATGAAATCTTATCCCAAAATTTAGAATCTTTGGGTTTGTCAAACACTAGATTGCTATAGTTGACTATTCTGTCTTGTGAACCTAACCTTTTCCACTGATCAACTAATCTATTTCTAAGCCAATACCAGATGGTTTTGGTGACTGCTGCTTTATAATATAATTTTAGATCAGGTACAGCTAGACCACCTTCATTTGATTTTTTTTTCATTAATTCCCTTGAGATTCTCGACTTTTTATTGTTCCATATGAATTTTGTTGTTATTTTTTCTAAATCATTAAAATATTTTCTTGGAAGTCTGATTGGTATAGCACTAAATAAATAGATTAGTTTAGGGAGTATTGTCATCTTTATTATATTTGCTCGGCCTATCCAAGAGCACTTAATATTTTTCCAATTATTTAAGTCTGACTTTATTTGTGTGAAAACTTTTTTGTAATTTTGCTCATATAATTCCTGACTTTCCTTTGGTAGGTAGATTCCCAAATATTTTATGCTATCAACAGTTATTTTGAATGGAATTTCTCTTTGTATCTCTTGCTCTTGGATTTTGTTGGTGGTGTATAAGAATGCTGAGGATTTATGGGGATTTATTTTGTATCCTGCTACTTTGCTAAAATTATGAATTATTTCTAATAGCTTTTTAGTAGAATCTCTGGGGTTTTCTAGGTATACCATCATATCATCTGCAAAGAGTGATAGTTTGGTTTCCTCATTGCCTACTCTAATTCCTTTAATCTCTTTCTCGACTCTTATTGCAGAGGCCAGTGTTTCTAATACAATATTGAATAATAATGGTGATAGTGGGCAACCTTGCTTCACTCCAGATCTTACGGGAAAGGTTCCAGTTTTTCCCCATTGCATATGATGCTTACTGAAGGTTTAAAATATATGCTCCTAACTATTTTAAGGAAAAGTCCTTTTATTCCTATGCTCTCAAGTGTTTTTATTAGGAATGGCTGTTGGATTTTATCAAATGCTTTTTCTGCATCTATTGAAATGATCATGTGGTTTTTGTTTGGTTGGTTGAACATTAACTTTCAATCACTTTGATAAATCACTTTTTATTTCCAGTGAGTTTTAAATGAAATGCCTTATAAATATTTGTCAAGCTTGAAAAGAGCTCTGTGTGTTGTGTGTGTACTTGTGTGACTTCGTGTGTGTATGCATGTATGTTTGTGTGTGTGTGTGTACCCCATTTAGAAAGAAGAGAGGTCTCCAAAGTTGTCGAGCTACAAGCACTCTCCTGTTTATCTGGTTCAACTTCGTTATTCTCAGAGAAATCAACAATATACAGAAGTTAATTGTCCTGTCCAAGGTCACATAGATAGTGAAGCAAAAAAACAAAACAACAACAACAAAAAAAAAAAAAAAACAAGTTTTTGAAGGGTGGCTCTGTGAATGGAAAGCCAGCACTTTCCCATATACCCACTGCTTCCCTAAAATATGAGAGTCATGATTTAAATCCAATCAATTATTCCTGACCAAACTCTGTCATTTCAAGATCCAGAATGTCCTGAAACTCAGTGGCAAGGGGAGTGCAATGGCAGACTCTCTATACCACAACGTCAGTCAAAACACCAGGAAAAAGGAGAGAATAATTTAAGCTAGGAGGCAGCCAAAGTTTAACAAATGGGGAGCTTTATTGGAATCACTTCAGTTGTTTGAAAAAAAAGATTCTGAAATCTGTCCGCTATATTACTGGCTCTCCCTGTTTCTCTCTTTTCTCTCTCTCTCTCTCTCCTCTCTCTTTCACACCAGCTATATCTTTGTCTCTCTGTTTTTGTCTCTCTTCCTCTCTGTCTCTGTCTTTCTCCATTTGTATGTCTCTATTTCTGTGTCTCAGTTTTTCTGTTTCTCTTTTGATCTTTCTATTTGTCTGTCTCTCTGTCTCTCTCTCTCCCTCTCTGTCTTTTGGGCTATCTATGTTCTCTGTTTCTGCATATCATTATCTAATTTCTCTCTGTGTGTGTGTCTTTTAGGCTGTCTGTCTATATGTTTGTCTACCTCTTTCTGTTTTTTCTGTCTTTTCTGTCTCTCTGTCTCTGCTTCTGTCCATCTGTTTTTCTCTCCATATATACATATGTGTGTGTCTTATTTCTCTGTCTTTCTGCCTCTGTTTCTCTCAGCTTTTCTATCTCTGTCTCTCTCCCTCTCAATCTAAACCTTTTGATAGAGTTCTTATAATGTTCAATTCCTTTCTTTTTGAAGAAATACTTATCTCTTAATGCAAACAATTTTGAATAGAGTAGAGTATACCAGGATACAGTTCTTGAAATGCTCTATTATTTAACAAATAGTGTTTGTCCACCAATTTGTAGACAGTACCCCGTCACAATACAGCTCGAGACACACTGCTGATCATGAGGGTAAGAAAAGTAAATTGGAAGAAAGCATTTTCATTTCATACACATTGGGAACCTGATTATAAAGAGTTTTCATTTGGAAGATTTGTAAAGGTTCCCTTTAGTAATAGAGCTTGCTTTTCTTTGTTACTGTCATTCCATTTTAAAGGTATAGTCCATTCCTTTGGATTTTATGATTTGCTGAAAGCCAGAATAACCAGGAAATTGGCTGTTAACATTGAAGGCACTTATCAAGTGGACTTCTTTAGGTAACTCCCACTTGAAGATGAAGAAAATCTTCAGGCAAAATGTATTTAAAAAAGAAAAGGAAAAAAAATTTTTTAATCTTCGTGATCACAGTTCCTTTCTCAGATAAGAAGAAATATATTCTCAAGTCAAAGAGAGTAGAAATCTGTTTTTTAATGTTTTTGTTTTATTTTTAATGTAGCAAAAATAGATATTCAAGTGATGGTCATATTTATCACATGCAAAACTTCAGACCAAAAAGCAATTCAGCTACAGCAAAGGCCCCATTTCCTCAATGAGTCATAGAATGTTGGACATGGCTTGTTTTTCTGTGCTGAAGATGGAAAGCAATTTAAAACAATAATTCTAGAAGCATCTTTATAGCTCTGCAGGATTGAACCTATGGTTCCATAGAAAGTCATCATTATTAACTGGGTGGGGTAAGACTTGAAAAGAGGTCTAAATGTGTATAAATTGAAGCCGTGATGATTCTGGGGAAGAAATTATTTAAGGCAAATCAAGTCACCCCCCCTACCATCTCTACCACTATTCCCTTTCATATACTAAGGAGACAGACCAGAATTTTGAGCTCGAGAGCTTCAAAATAACATTTTCCCCAAGACCACTGATGTTCCTTCTAATTTGGATCTTTTAGCTATCACTGAAGGGAGCAATCATTATGGAGTAGAGGCCAAACTTCCTTCCCACCACCAAACTAACAGCTTATCTAACCATTACTAAAAGAGAGAAAAGAGTGGGCTGGTTCACACTGGCAAATGTTTGATGTTTTTAATGACCTGATGCTTAATCAGAAACCAAGCCCCATTTTTTAAACACATTCTTGTTTAAATGTTATGGATCCTCCAAAGGATAATGAATATATTTATGGTAAATGTTAATAGCCTACTGGTGAGCATTACACCACAGGTTACATAAAATATATCCTCAAAAATCTGAAGATCTAAAGAAGCTTGTTGTTTCTCTTTTTTTAATAGAAGCACAAATTTATTTATTTATTTCTATGTGTTTTATATTGTTGAATCATTTTTCAATCATATCTAACTCTTCAAACTCCATTTATTTGCCATTTCTTTCTATGACTCATTTTACAGATGAGGAAATTAAGGCCAGAAGGTTAAGTGACTTGCTCAGAGTCACACGGCTAGTGAGTGTCTGAGGCCAGATTTGAACTGATTCTAGGACTCTATCCACTATCCACTTTGCAGCCAGAAGGATGAGACAGTCAATTTAATTCAATAAGTATATATTAAGTGCCTAATCTGGATCAGGGACTGCTCTAAATCCTGAAGTTCCAAAGTAAGGTTAAAAACAATTACTTTCCTCAGAGATCTAACATCCCAGTAAGGAAGACAACATGTAACTAAATAGCTATGCATAAGATAAGGAAAAGTAGATAAGAAATGGCTTTGGAGGGAAGGCACTAGTTGGTCAAGGGAACTAGGAAAGACATCACACTAATGGTGGGATTCAATTTCTGAGTTTTGAAGAAATTCAAGGGGAGAGAGAGTGACAGAGAGACAGAGAAAGACACAGAGACAAACAGAGAAGAAGAAGCAAGTGTGAACCAAACATAAGGAAATCCAGTGTAAAGAGACAAAGTTGGAGATAGAATATCATATGTGAGGAAAATTAGGCTATTGTAGTTAGGTTGTAGACAGTAGAGGGGAATAAATGTGAAAATACTGGCAAGGAGGGAAAGGTCAATTCGTAAAGATATTTAAATGCCATACAGAAAAGCAGAAATATGAAATTTTTTGTCCTGAAGGAAAGAGGGGGCAAAGGCTGTGCTTTAAGAAAAAGCATTTTTCTGGCTGAATGAAGCAAAAATTGGACTAAAGTTGATACTTCCTCCACCTGGGATTAATAACTGACAATATCTCATTAACACATTTAAATTTTATAACAATAGGATAGCCCTTGGTGCCCATATTATTACCCCACTTTATGGATGAGGGGATTGACATTCACAGTAGTTCAAACCAGTCAATCAACCACAAAGCATTTGTTAAATGTCTGTGAGGTGACAAATCCTATCCTAGATACAAGGAAAATAAAGCTCTAGACATAGAAGAGATGTCAAAGATCTGATAATGGGAATTTTAAAATTTTAATTCCTTTCAATTTGGGGGGGGGAGGGAGATCAGAGCCATTCCTCCCATAACATTCAGTTAACTGAAAGCTTGTCTATTAATTTTAACTCTTCTGGCTAAAACCTGACTCAAGAAGTAACAGTATTAAAGAAAAACTCTTGACATTCCTGATATAAGACACCAAATAAGAAAAAGAAGGAAATATAGCATCTTTCAGACATTCTAAATATTTTATGTACAAATCCTTGATGCCAATTCTTCAAGCCATGTAAATCCCTCCTTCTTCATTAATCCCATTGTCACTTCTATAAAACATAGCCTTAAACTTTTATACAAGTGGGATTTTGTAGTGTTTAATCTGTAACCTGACAGTTTACCTATAATGTCTGTTGACCAAGTTCATTTCCTGAGAAATACGATATGAGATAATGATTCTGCTTAGCTAAGATTATACATTGAAGGAAGCATGGGATTATAAATCTGTCTTTAATTTTTATGGCTTATGAGAAATGTACAAGGCTTCAATAAACAAATTATTTCTCCATCATTCTGACATAATTTGGTCTACAAGAAGTCTTGTTAGAATTCTAATATTCATCCAGGTTTATTATTTTTCTCTGAGACCTGAACCTATGCTTAAGCATTTTTAAAAAATAGACTTTTTTTAACTTCTATAATTTCTTCATAAATTTATTTGAGGAGCATTTATCTGCCACATGAATTAAAAGATAAGGTGTTTTTCCTATAATATTTTCTAGTTCAAACCCTCCTCCATTTTACAGGTATGGAAAGTGAGACTCAAAGATTAGCCCAAAGTCACACATGGGGTTAATGAGAAGCAGAGAGTTTGAAAATGAAATCTCTGACATAAAATCTAGTATTATTTCCCTAATTTTTCCTCTATTATTCTTATTAGATTTTCAAAATCCCTTTTGAGCTCTCCCATAGCTTGAGACCAATTCTTATTTTTTTTTGAAGACTTTAGACTTTTGAGTGTCTGTTTGTCACCATAGTAACTTGCTATAGTCAGAAACTTTTTTTTTGCTGTCTGCTCTTTTTCCTAACCTATTAGTCAGCTTTTTAACTCTTAGTTAAAGTAGGGCTCTGTTTCCAGAGGGGAAGGCACACTGTCCCAAACTTCAGAGATCTTGTGTACCTATTTTCAGAGGGATCTGACCACAAGCCCTTTTTTCTGCCCTGGAACTGTGAGGAGTATTCCTACCCCACTGTAACTGTAAGATCTTGTGTGCTAAAAAGTAACAGAGTCCTACTTTGCTGACATTGGGGCTGGGCTGGTGCTAGGGCTGCACTGTCATGGCTTGCACTAGGATTGCACCCTGGACTTTTACCCTGCTTCCATAGAATTTTTCTTCTGACCTGGCTGTATTGGACAGCCTGTACCAGAACTACATGCTGGAGTCCCACCCTGATGTTACAAACCGTTTTTGGTGAGCTTCTAAGTTGTTTTTGACTGAAAAATCTTCTGCTCCATCTTTTTGGGTGTTCTGATACTCTAAATTTTGTTTAGAGTCATTATTTAAAAGACTTTGGAGTGGTTGGGGGAGAGTTTGAGGAAATCCATGCCTTTATTACACCATCTCGGCTCTGCCTCTGAATCTAGAATTCTTGCCAATGTTCTACAATGCCTCTCAAGTTAAATGACTTGTGTAAGGGCACATGACTAATAAGAATATTAGGAAGTTTTGAAAACAACTTTCTTCTGACTCCAAGTTCAGTCTGTCATTCCCTACAGCAGGTATGTTACACTTCAATAGAAACAGAAGCTGCAAAACCATATATAAGGATCCCATTGGGTACATATTGACTTAGAAAATGACCTAATACAAAAGCTGTTTTGTGACATTTAGATTTATTTTACTAAATATTTCTCAATTACATTTAACCGGATTTAATCTACTATACTTGGAAGTGTCATGGGTCTGCCTTTATTTTGCTATGAAAGCCTTTTTTAAACTTGAAAGTGTCATCCAAGCATGAGTTCTATTATCTCTTCATTCAGCACATGAATCTTGGTTACACCTGTTACTTGGACACCCTTATGTCCTAATTTTTGTCTTGGAGAGAGAAATAAAAATCTTTCTTTTTTTATAAATACATAAAATTGATAAGTTCAACTTAGGAAAGTTTATTTCTACAAGCAATCATTACTGTCACTTTCAATTGTACTCTGCCAAATTTGAGTGTTCCACATTCTATAATAGCTGAGGTGAAGGAGGGGATTAAGAGCCATGGAAAGATGAGGAAACTCGGCAGGTGTGCATTTTAATAAGGTGTTAATTGGGTAGTGGGTGATGAGCACAAATAGGAAGCACAGGAGGTGATTATGAGTTCTCTGAGATGAGAACAGTAGAAGGGCTGAACTCTGTAATCATGAAGAAAGACTGAACCTTCATTTCCAGTGCTGTCGGCTTTGTTACTTGAAAATGCACTATTTAAGATTAAATATGTACTGGGCCCTGGAGCAACCTATCAATTTTTATGAATTTAATTGACTCGTTTATCTTTATAATGACTTTGTCTTAAGGTAAAGACTAGGCTATGGGGAAGAGGCAGTAAGAGTTGTTTAAAGGAAAAGATTGTATTTTCAACAACACTGGGACTGTGAGAGCAGCCGAGATGAACTATCCAGATGGATTCTCTGATGTCCTCCAGTCCAGTGATGTCAACCTTAAGTGAAATGCCTCCCTAGAGACTGCATGTTATCTTAGAAAACCACAAACATTATCTGTGTATATTGTATTTGTATTTACTTTATTAAACATTTCCCAATCATATTTTAATATGCTAATGTCATTGTGGGATATAAAGACATGAAGAACCTATCTTCAACTACCAAATACCTAGACATGTTATCTTTCTACAATATGTCAGAAAAGCCATCCAGCCAAAAGTTCTTTCCTGAAGATGAACAAATTAGCTCCTTCAAATAGTAGCCCCTTATACTGTTTTTGAGAACCTATCATTCAATGAAATTTCTCCTCTTTTCTGGACATTGCAACTCAGTTCTCCCTTGGTGAATGAATGGAAAGATGTACCCTTAATAGCAGCTGATCACACATACCAATAAGGAAATAGACTTATCTAAGCCCACCTTAACCTCAATCTCAAAGCTTTGACTGCCTTTCCTAATTTGCATTTCTTTACTTTATCCCAAGTAACCAAACAATAATCCTGAGATCAACATGGCATGATAGGGAGACTACCTCAAAGCCAAAAGACCTTTCAGACCTCACTTCAGATACATACTGATTCTGTGACTATGAACAAGTCATGTAATCTCAGCGCTCTAGAGGACTTCTTAAACTTTTTTTTCCACTCACAACCCATTCACAACAATTTTTACGTGACCTCAGATATATAGGTATATAAAATGGATATACAGAGCAAATACTGATAATAAATCATAATGTCATGACCCCAAATTCAGTTATGAGACCCCACAATGGGGTTATGCCTCAGAGTTTTAAAAGCAAGGTTCTAGGCAATTATCCAATATTCAGTCACAGAGGAGAGCCCTACCCTAAGGAAATCATATGTGCCTTGAAGAACTGTGAAAAGAATTGGGGATATACAAAAAATCAAAAGAGATAAAATACATAGGAAATTTTTGATCAAGGGAGTAGTATTTTGTTTTGAACAAGTAGAGGGATGATGGGTAACAGACACAAAGGAGTAGATTGGCACACTTTTTCCAAAAGGAATGCCAGTACTGATCTGGTTACATATCCAGAACTTGAAGTCTGGATAGCTTTCATGCAAGGAGAGAAAGGCAAGAAAATACATGCAGTACCAAGGCTGGTGATAAGATGTCCAGAAAGTAAAGTGAGATATAGTTGTAGCCAACCTAGATGTGATACATGGGTAGATAAAGTGAAGCCCTCACTAATCAGTCTGGGGTGTCCCAAAGAAAGAGTAGATAAAAGGGGTAAGTTCTCTAGGGCATAGTTTCTGGATATAGTATGCAAAATCAGAAAAAAAAGGAAATTATTCCTACATTTGAGTCTTGACAATTCTACTTGTTATTTTTAGTTCTATCCACTGAGACCAAGCAGGAGTCTCTCTTCCTTGGTAGCTTATCCAGTCCTTTCCCTAGATCCTTCTATTTTATTGTGTATGTCATGTTATCACCCAAATTTAGATGGTAAGTGTCTTCTGGTCCTATTTAAGGGGAATATGAATCTAGTAATGACCTATGTTTTCAATGAATAAACATTTATTTAGTGCCTATTGCTAACATATTGGTAACTGTACAAGGTTCTGATACAAATAGTATTTTAATAACCCTTAGTCTCAAGGATATTGCATTTGACTGTGAAATACAATATATTAAAAAAAGTTATATAAAGATAAGCTTTCTTGAGCAAGGTAAGAACATAGATATTTGGGGATCACAAAAGGTTTCTTCTGGAGGCCATACCCAAGCAGACAGTTTTGACAGAGACTCTGAAAAGTAGAAATGAGATAGAGGTGTATTCTAGACATAAAAAGACCAGAAATAAGGAGAAAAAAAAAACTGGTGATTTTGAAGAAGCCAGATGGCTGGAACATAGAGTGTCTAATATAAAATAAGCATGGCAATATAGAATGTTACTGGATTGTGAATGGAGTTTTTAATCTTTTAATAGAGGTAATAGGGAGCTATTGAAGGTTGTTTTAGTAGGAGAATGCTTTTTTTTTTTGCTTTTGTTGTTATTGTTATGATGTACTCAGTGCCTTAAGAAATCACATTCACTTCCTCATATGCCCTCCTATTGATTTATCCTATGTAGTTCAATATTAAAATGACTATAACTTGAGAGTTGGGGAACAATTTGCATCTAAGTCATATGTCTATCATCACTTCTACAAAAAAGAGGAAATGTATAAGGAACAATAACAGAAAAAAGAAGTATGACCAGTTAGAATTGTATCAGAAAAGAAATAGAGTGATGAATCAATGGAATAGATTAAGTACTCAAGAGACAATACAAATGACCCATTGTAATCTACTGTTTGATAAACCCAAAGACCCCAGCTTCTAGGATAAGAACTCAGTATTCAAGAAAAGCTACTGAGAAAACAGGAAAACTGTGGGAAACTGTGATTAGATATAGATCTATCTTACTAAAATTTTACTCTATATATCCTGAAAAGTATAGGATACTTGATTTAGACATAAAATATGATAAATAAATTAGGAGAGCAAGGGCTAAACTAAGGAGAAGAGAAGATTTTATGACCAAAAAAAAAAAAATAGGGAACTTTAGGAAATATAAAATGCATAGTTTTTATTATGTTAAATTAAAAAGTTTTGCACAAACAAAACCAATGCAGCTGAGATTAGAAAGAAAACAGAAAACTGGAAGAAATGTTTACATCAAAACTGTCAAATAAGGGCTTAATTCCTCAAATATATAGATCATTGACTCAAATTTACAAAAATAGATGTCATTCCCCAATTGAGGCCAAAGGATATACACAGAATGTTTTCAGATGAGGATATTGAAGATATTAAAAAAATATCTAAAACACTATTGATTATGCAAAATAATCAATACTACCATTTTCATATGTTATGGTTACTACCATATTCATATAAGATTGGATTATATAACTGAAAAGGTTTTCTTTTTGATAAATGTTCAAAAACATGTGGGAAAATTGGGATACTAATACATTCTTGAGGAAATTGTCAACCGATCCCACCATTTTGAGAAACAATTTAAAACTATGCACAA
The DNA here is from genome assembly GCF_016432865.1 of Antechinus flavipes. Classification (NCBI taxonomy): domain Eukaryota; kingdom Metazoa; phylum Chordata; class Mammalia; order Dasyuromorphia; family Dasyuridae; genus Antechinus; species Antechinus flavipes. Next base: position 660,810,433 of record NC_067399.1, read on the forward strand.
AAGGCAATCCCACTATGCATATTCTTTGTTCCAAAGAGTCTATATCCCAAAGAATTTTTTTAAATTGAAACAGACTTGTTTGTACAAAATTATTATTAATTGCTTTTTTGTGGCGGCAAAGAATTAAAAATTGAGGAGACACCCATCACTTGGAGAATGGCTGAACAAGTTATGGTATCTTGTAATGGAATACTCTTGTGCTCCATTTAATGATAAGCAAGGCACTTTTAGAAAAAGAACTGGATTTATATGAACTTTATACACAGTAACAACGATATTGTACTAAGATCAAATATTAATGACTTAGCTATCTTCAACAATACCATAATCTGTGACAATTCCAAAGGACTTATGATGAAAAAATGCTATCAGATTTCAGATAAAGAACTGATGGAGTCTGAGTGCAGATAAAAGCATACTATGTTTTAGTTTATTTTTTTTTTCATTTTTTTACTTAAATTTTGTTCTGTTTCTTCTTTCACCACCTAATATAGAAATATGTTTCACATAATTGCACATATATAAGCTATATCAAATTGGTCACTCTCACAAGGCGTGGAGGTGTAAGAGAGGGAGAAATAAATTTGATATTTATATTAAAATTTTGAAATTTGAAAAGAATAAAATACTATTTTAAAAAGAAATTGTGTCACAAGACAAGTCAGTCTGTTACTTGATAAGCATTTATTAAAAACCTACTGTGTGACAGGCACTGGGCTAAAAACTAGGAGTACAAAGGAAAATAATCCCTGTTCTCAAGTAGCTCCCAGCCTAATAGGGAAGACAACATGAAGTATCTATGTACAAACAAAATATAAGCTGGATACATTGGAGGCAATCAATAGAAGGGAGGTCCTAGCATTTAAAAGGATTAAAGAGGGAAATTAATGAGGGCTTCTTGTCAGGAAGAAGTTAAATAAGTGAAAAGAACAGGGTCAAATATAAAAGATGGAAAGTTGTGATAGTGGAAATATAAATAAGAGAAAAGAGACCTTAACTGAACAATTTTATAATTGGATTTTAAAAATCAGCAACAAATTCACAGTAAGAAAAGTATTACTAGAATGTTGTTCCTTTGGTCAGGGGAAAATATCTGAGGATTTTAATGGTTCTGAAAGTTCAGCCTGGATTGATGCTGTAACTTTCAATCAAAAAAAAAAAAAGCTCTTTTGTCAATATAGACTACATAAAGAGATAAGGATGATGGAGATAATGGTTCCAGTATTATTCCCTGGTCAGAACATGTCTGGAGTATTATGTTCAGTTGTGAGCACTACACTTTAAGGAAGACAATGAAAAGTCTGAAAACATCCAGAAAAGGGTGACCAGGGAGATGTGGTAAATAGACAAACCCAAAGGAAGAATTTACAGATATTTATCATGAAGAAGAAACAACTTAGAGAGGGCATAATGGTTATCTTGATATATTTGAAAAATTAGCAAGTGAAATGAAACTGGCTTTCTGTTAAGGACCATGCCTGGGTGAAGAGGCAGGTCAATTCTCTGAGAGCCTCCACAGCTGTGAATCATAACAACCGAAGGAGTTGTAAAGCAGCCTTTGCTGAAACAGATGTTCCTTGTGCATTGGGAATGAAATAAATTGGAGAGAAAAGGGAAAAGGAGAGAGGCCAGAGAACACAACTGCCTCTCAGTCTCCTTGTATCATCATCATCATCATCATCATCATCATCATCATCATCATCATCATCATCATCATCATCATCATCATCCTCTCACATGGAGACAGCCATTCTATAGGTCTGAGTTAGACCTTCAGCAGCCACTGGCAGGTGGCTCCCATATCATAACAGCTTTCTGTGCTTGATCTCGGAGGAAAAATCTAAGATTAATTGGCAGAAGTTGAAAGTACATGTCTAATGACAAACTGTTGTATAAAATAATAGTTTTATTACTTACCCATAAAAAGCTAGTAATTTTTATTAATGAGACACTATTAACACCTCAAAAAATAATTAGAACAAGTATAATATGTAATCAAATTAGATGTAAAAATAGATGCTATAGATATGGAAGAAAGAGCAAAAGAGACTGAGAACTGAGTAGACAATCATGGCGCTGCATTTCTGGCAACAGGTCCCATCCTGAGGTCACACTTGCTATGGAGATGGCATAATTAATATAAGGTTGCAACCCCTATTGTGGTAAAACTAGACCACACTGTGGAAGTTTGCTTAGTATAATAGAATATGTACTAGATTTGGAAAAGATGCAACCAACCTTTGCTTACTATCTGTCACTATCTATCTACCTTTCTATCTATCTAATTATCTATCTTTGTGGCACCATACAAGTTATTTTGGGCAGCTAAGTGACACAATGGATAGAGTAGAAGCCCTAGTGTCAAGAGAGCCTGAGTGCAAATCTGGCCTCAGACACTTATTAAATTGCTGTATGACCCTAGATAAGTCATCTAATCTTATTTGCCTCAGTTTTCTCATCTATAAAGTAACCTTGAAAAGAAAATAACAAACCATTCCAGTATCTTTGCCAAGAAAACCCCAAATGGAGTTACAAATAGTCAGACATGACTAAAATGACTCAATAGCTATTTTACCTCCCTTGGTCTTTGTTTATCTATGAACTCTGAGATGACTCTAATTTCCTTTCAATTCTAAATTTGACAAATTATAATCTTACACATCTTTATTAGAGAAAAAACACTTATCTTTCATTTGTCAATGCTTAGCACAGTGCCTGACACATAGTAGGCATTTAATAAATATTTATTATTATTTGTCAATAATTATTTAGTAATTTATTATTATTATTATATTATTATTGATTAATAACAATTGTTGAGTAATCACCAAAATCAGTTCTCTGAAATTCAAGAGGTATCTGCAGAAGACATATCATAGAATCACAAAATGCCAGAATTTGCTGTAATGTTAAAAATTACTGAGAATGACCTATTCCCCAAATAAGAATCTCCTCTCTGTCATCCTCCTGAAGCAATCATATAGTCTTCACTTGAAGAGACTCACAGCTTTCCAGGACTGCAAATTTGCCATTTTGAAACATTATTTTTCTGATGTTTTTCCATACAGCATCTGTAGTCCTGCCTTTCTGCCAGGCCTATTCCCTTGATGAATAAAAGAAGCCTAATTTTATTTCTTTTTTTTATATTTGGTTATTACAAGTTTTCTTTTTCACTTTTTATAGTATTTAATTTTTTTCCAAATACATGCAAAGACAGTTTTCAACATTCACCTTTGGAAAACCTTGTGTTCAAAATTTTTCTCCCCCTACTTCACCCCCACCCAAGACAATCAGCAATCCAGTATTGGTTAGACATGTGCAATTCTTCTAAACATATTTCCATATTTATTACATGGAACTAGACTAATTTTGTTTCAATTAAACAAGCCATCAGATTGTTAGAGAACTATTATACAGCTCCTAAGTCACCTTTTCTTCAACTTAACTATGTCCAGTTCTTGCAATGCTCTTTCAACGGCCTAGTCTCCAGTTCCTCACACATATAATTGTCATTTTCTGGGCTCATCTTCTGCTCTCCACTAAGAACTATCCAAAACATTTTTCTAAATCAAAATCAAACTTCCCTCCAGGAAGATTTTGCTGAGGGCCCCATCTGACCCATCACTCTTCTGCTCAACATTCCACTAAAAGCTTGATGTTACCTTTTAGAGGCTCACAAAATTGTGGCTTTGAAAGGGCCTGGGAGACCACTTTGTTCAATACTTGTCTTAAAAAGGACTCCCACTAAAACTCTAATAGGCATTGTGATATGGTAGATAGAGTGCTTGATGGGGGCAGGAAAATCTACGTTCAAATCGCTACTCTGTTACTTACTATTTGTGTAACTGTGAACAAGTAACTCAGTATCTCTAGGCTTTACTTTCAGTTTCGGTAAACGGGATCCCAGGAGTCACATAGTCTAGAGCCTCCCTTTTCACAGATAAGGCAACAACCCCAGAGAGACAAGGATTTTGCCTTCTTACAATCAGGATTTAAACTCAAGTCCTTTAACTCTGGAGTCAGTATTCCTTCCAATGCACCTCAAGAGATTGGATTAAAGAGCTTCTAAAGATCCTTCCTGTTGGAAAAAAAAATGATCTTAGCATCCTAAATTGTCATCCAGCTTTTGGTTTTGGTCTTGTCACTTAGGAGAAAACAAAGTATGCTAAACACCTAGCACTGACTATGAGTTGGTAACTTACAACTTATGTAATCATGATCAAGTTGGTAACTCAGCCTCAATTTCCTCATCTATAAAATGGAGATAATAATAATAATAACATATATTCATATAGGTGTGCATGTAATGCCAGAATGATGACATCAGCACACGTAAAGCACTCCAAAAACTTCAAAATGTCATATAAATGTCATTACTACTACTACTACTATTACTAGTACTACTACTACCACTACTATTATTACTATTGCTGTTGTTGCTGCTGCTGCTGCTGCTGCTGCTACTACTACTACTACTGCAATACTGTCATCAGCTTGTTAGATAATATGCCTTAAAAGTTTTAAAATCTTTAAAGAGCTTAGGCAAGTTATTACAATTTATTATCTCACTTTAAGTATAAAGTATACTTGTATACACAGATAAGAATCTGTGCTATTCATAGGACTATAGGGTTATCAGATCTGAAATTGGAATGCTAGAAGGACTTTCATAGTCCCTCTCATCCTATTTCCCTATTTTACAAATAAGAAAACTAAGATTCAGAGCTACTCAGGTCTTCTTGACCCTCTTATCTAGCACTCTATTCTGAGAAATAAAGTAAATTTATCAGAGAGCAGACAATATGTTTTAATACTTGCCTCTAAAAGGCATTTCACTCCAAGCTACGTTGTAGTGCTCAAAGTATGTGGAGAATGGTCCATTTGTTTAGAAAATGTCTCTCATTGTTCCTCCTTCTACAAAAGACACTTCCATTAGCTATGGCTGCTCCAAGAAAGAACAAATCGGCTTTTGTTGTTAATGTAACAAACTTAGAAATGTTTCTCCCAGTACCCCCTGCTTGCTTTTGCTACTGGTGGTGCGAACTGTATTATGAGATTACACAAAGACGAAAGGGAGCAAGGAAGTGATGTCCTTTAGTCCCTCACACTGGTCCTCCTTATTCATTTCAGAAGGAATTAGCATCTCTGAGAAAGAAAAGCTAGCCAATGGATGTTCTGCTTTTCTCAGGCCATCTAGAAACCCCCAAACAGCCCTGAGCTTCATTTAAATCACTATTCTGGATTCTCCCTCCCTTCTCAAGTGAACAAAGTTTAGGAGAAATAAGGGAAGATGAAGCCTGTGATAATGAGAGCCCCCAAAGAGCTTTGCTGTTGGCAGGGTAACAGGCTGCTTGTGCTTCATGGTGGGAGGGTAAAAATATCATTATGCAGATGGTAAAGTAAAATACAAAGAAGGTAATTTACAACTGCTAGAAAAAATAAACTACCTGGCATTGCACATAAGTCCTATAAATCAATAACTTCACAATGCAATTTGTAACCTTTTTTTTTAAGTTAACAAAACCAGCAGGCTGATGGGTTTCAAGTTGATATATATTTTCTTCCAGTGACCTCTTTTCCTAAGAAAATATTCATGTGTTAGCAGCACACTAACTATTTAAATCTATGCTTATTTTTTGCAAGCAATAATAATACCAATAACTAGTGTGTGTATATATATATATATACACTATATAAATATATATAAACATAAATATATTCAAATGTATATATAAAATCATTTGACAATTTCCTAAGAATTTTTAAAATATCAACTTATTTTATATTCATAACAACCTTGAGATATAAATGTCATCATTACATCCATTTTACAGATAAGGAAATTGAAACAGACAGAAGTTAAATCGTCAAACCAAGGCCACACAACTAGTAACTATTGGCAGCCAGATTTGAACTCGAATGTGCCTGACTCATTGTCCAGCTCTCTTCTGATTAAGAAGCAATTAGCTTTTTGGATTATGGCCTTTTTTCCCCATCATGAAAGATATTTCTGCAGTGTAGACCCTACACAAAATCAGAGACCTGATAATTCCCCAGAAGTGCCGCTGAAGTCAGGCAATGAGTGAAGACAATTTCCCAATGAATTGATGCTTTGTCTTCAGGAAGTCAGAGAAATCTTCTCACCATCACCTGCTCATGGCATGTTCTCTCTGCCTCTCTGACATCACACACTGTTGTTCAAATCTCAGTCATTTATGGAAAATGATCATCACAGGCGCCATACATACCATGGAGATGTAGCCTGGTATAGGAAATGAAGTGCTGGCCAGAAGATCTGAGTTCAAAACCTTTCTCTTCCACCAACTACCAGAAGCAACTACCAGAATGACTCCATCAGTCAAACAGTAAATAAGTATATATTAAAAACCTATAATGCATCAGGTCTTCTGCATAGGTCCTTAATCCATGTATACTCCAATCAAAATTCTAATCCCATAAATGGCAGAAAACTTAAAAGTCCAAAATGGTAGAGAATATTTCCTTGACCGGTGAAATCACAATTAAATCTAAAAATCAGGCCCTACAGGAAGCAAAAAAAGTGAAAATGGTTCTTGCCTTTCAAGAACTTATATTCAATTGGAGGGAAGAAAGGTATCAATCAACATGTGTATATTAAGAGCCTATTTTATGTCAGGGACTGGGCAAAGTTTTGGAGATCAAAGATAAAAATGAACAGTCTCTATTTTCAAGGAGTTTATATTCTACAGGGGAAAAAACAAAGTGTACATCCAGACACATAAATACAAACAAATTCAAAAAAGTTGGAGTAGGGGTTACTGGAACAATCAGGAGGGCCAGGAAAGGCTTCCTAAATGGTGAATCTTAAACTGAAATAACAGAAATGAAATTGGGGATTACCAAAGGCATACATGAGGAAAGAATGGATTTAAGCCTTGAGAATAGCCAGAGCAAAGCAGGAAGGTAGGAAATGTGAAACCATGGAGGGAGAACACCAAAGAGCCTAGTCTGGATGAAATATAGAAGAATTGAAGTCAATTAACAGAAAATAAACATCTTGGATGAAAATCTCCCCATTTATCCAACCCTTCAGCAGACCTTGACCATAGATTTCATCCATGATGGAAGCACCTGAGAGTCCATCTCGTCCAAGCCCCTCATTTAGGATGAGGGAGATGAGACCAAGAAAAGTGACATGATTTATTCTAGTAAGGGCAGAGATAAGATTTGAAGCCAACTCTGACTCCAGTCCCAGAGTTCTATTCACTGCCTTCCATAGAAGCCAAGGAGAAAATTCTAGGATGGTAATTCTATGCTTGGCACACCATCTATGTGGAATAACAAATCTTTTCACTTGGCTATTCTTAAATGTCCTCTTCTTTGGAAATGAAATGGGGAAAGCATTTAGGGAGGATATGAATCATAATAAGGGTAGTTTCAGGGGATGAACTTTTAGGGAATGCTGGTGCCCTGGAAGGTACTTCAGCAGCTTTGAAATAACTGAACTGAGCACCTGGTCAGCAAGGATAATCAGTGAAAATAGGACATTTTCAAACAGTGTGCTCCCAGCAACAAATATCCAGACCTTCCCCCCAACAATAGTACCACCAGGAGCCCATGGATTTTTTCTTTCATGGGGAAAAGAGTGTGCCCCAATCTCCTCAATGAAATTTGGTTTTAAAAGTTTCCCTGCAGTTTTTGTAGCTTTCCCCATCTGCAAATCACACATTATTTTTACTACTGTTCTATTTAACTGTATGGAATGGGCATGTTATTGTATTTCCCTGTACAAGGATATTTTCTTCCTCTACTTTTTTTTTTGTTTGTTTTCTTTTCTTTTCTTTTTTTGCTGAGGCAATTGGGGTTAAGCAACTTGCCCAGGATCACAGCTAGGAAGTGTTAAATGAACTCAGGACCTCCTGACTTCAGGGCTGGTGCTCTATTCACTGCACTGTGCCATCCAGCTGCCCGTCCTTCTTTACTTTTGTAAATTAGAGGGATTGATTTAATAATCTTTTAGCTCACTTCCAATTCTAATATGCAAATAATAATATAATATGCATAATAGTGTGGTCTTTTGTTTTGGTTTGGTTTTTTTAGGGGGTGGGGGAGTTAGGGAAGATGCAATCAGAGTCAAGTGACTTGCCTAAGTCACACATGGAATAAGTATCTGAAGCTGGATGTTCACACAAGTCCTCTTGACCACAGGACTAGTGTTCCAGCCATTGCACTGCCTCTAAAAATCTTTCTATCTCATTACTAAAATATTTCTAAGGACATTAACTAGACCGAAACTGCTTAAAGATATCTGGGATCATGTAAATAAATGTGGTGATTGCAAAAAATTTGGCAACAGTATGTAATGCCGGAGAAACTGAGGCAGGAGAGAGATTAGAGAGTTTTTAATATTTTATTAATGGGAGAGTGCAATTGACTGGACAGGACTCTCGTCTCAAATTATCCAAACCAAGGAATCCATGTTGGTCCCAGGGCTGGAGGAGACTGTCATCCCAAAGAATCCAGCATCCAGCATCCAACCACCAGCCTCCAGCAATGAATGGAGGAACCCCAATTTCTTAAATGCCTTTTCTCTAAACAAAGGAAGGGGTAAGAAGCACGGGAAAACTGTCAGGATGGGGAAGGCCATAAATCCTAAAAAACCCAGAGACAGGATGTCTGAATACACAGAAGTAAAGATGTCAGTGAGGTATCTTGAAATATTTTAGAGGGATATTGTAAATTCTTGAGGACAGAAAAGAGTCAAGACGTCTACTCTCTTGTTTATCTTGCTAACAATTTATAATCTTAGAGCAAATGGTCCTCAGTCTTAATGGACCAAAGGGGGGAGTTTACTTAGGGATTAAGACAGAACAATGAAAGAAACTGAGACAAGGGAAACTAGTGCAGGGAAACTGAGTCAGGACAGTTAAAGAAAAGTGTGGCATAACAAGTAAAAGGTCTCAAATGGTCTTCAAAATTTTAACTCTTTATACAAAAATTAAAAAGCACATTTATCTCATTAGTATGTACATTTGTTTTCATCTCTAATGAATGGTACAATTATATGTATACCAGAGAATTTTAAAAAGTAAATTTCTTTATGGTTTATTGCCAGTAAATGTTTGATTTATATATTTAGTTTATATATCTATATGCCTGAGGTCACATAAAAATTTCTCAGAGAAAAGGTTAAGAAGCCCTGGATAGAGGTTGCAGTCAGGAGGATCTGAATTCAAAATCATCCTCAATTAGCACTTTCTTCTTGGGACAGACACTTAACTCTGCCTCGGTTTCCTTTTCTGTAAAATAAGCTGGAGCAAAAAATGGCAAACCACCACCTCAATATCTTTGTCAAGAAAACTATGAATACAGTCACAAATAGTCAGATATGATTAGACCTCCCCCCCCCATTTTACAAAGGGGGAAACAGACCCAGATACAAGAACAGATTTTTCCAAGGTTAGATTTCAGAAAGGACAGAAAGGACCTCAAAGGCTACCCAGTACATTCTCTTTATTTTATACTTAAGGAAAGGAAGCTAAGTATAAACAAAAGTCATAAGTACCAAAATGTGATTTGCATTCAATTACTCTGCCTCTAGAGTCAGGTTCTTGCTATTGCTCCAGGATACCATCCCTATAGTTTGGAATGAGACCCTTGTTGCAAGATAGATAGATAGATGGATAGATGGATGATAGGTAGGTAGATAGGTAGACAGATAAATTATATAAATTGATTATACGGATTTAGGTAGATAATATAGATAGTAGATAAATAGATTTATGTAAATTTATATAGTTATATAGATTTATTAGACATTTGGATTGATTTATATAAATTTATATGTATTTATATGTGTAAATATAAATTGTATTTATTTATATGGCTTTATGTATAAATTTACATATATATTAATTTATATAGATTTATTTTATATAAATGCTTCTATATTCATATATAATATTTATATATAAATTTATGCATACACATATACATAAATACCTATATATACATATATACATTTATATGTAGATATGTTTATATATGCATTTTATATATATATATATATATATATAAAATCTATATATGCCATATATGTACATAGTGAATTGTAGGACTTATACGCTATGTACTTGCTCACAGAAATGTATATAGTGGATTGTGGAATCCTCTATCTATGCTGGTTTCGGAGAATGAGGACTTAAACACTCAGGCAACATGACTAAGGTCAGATGGCTTGAAAATAACTGTCCTAATATTCAAACCGATGGCCTTCTTCTTAACCAGTTTTAAAACTACTTGTACCAAATTTCCCTGAGTCTCCTCATTTAAGTGATCCTTTACCATTCTATACTATTGTATAATTGTGAATGTTCTATTTGATCCTTATATCAGTTTTTGTTGTTCAGTATTTTTAGTCATGAATGATTCTTCATGACCCCATTTGATGTTTTCTTGGCAAATAAACTGGAGAGCTTTGCCATTTCCTTCTCTCACTCATTTCGCAGATAAGGAAATTAAGATAAACAGGATTAAGTGACATGTCCTGTGTCACACAGCTGCTAAGTATTTGAGACCAAATTTGCACTTGTCTCCTTTATTTCAGACCTGGCATTCTTACCACTATTTACCTAATTGCCTCTTATATCAGTTACCATGGGTTGGTTTTTAGCCTTTCCAATTTTTCTTTAAATTTTTACTTATATTTGATTTTCAATTTATGGGAAAAAAAACAAGCATGTTCATAACACAGCATAATAAAAGGTGATTGCACATGAAACTGCAAATCTATAATGTACAATTTGCTATTCATTTTAAATATATAATAAAATTATCATGTAAATTTCTATTTTCTATTTCTTTTTTCCTCTCTTCCCTGCTCTAAAGATGGCTTCCATTAGACATGAAGGGGTGTGTGTGTGTGTGTGTGTGTGTGTGTGTGTGTGTGTGTGTGTATGTGAGAGAGAGAGAGAGAGAGAGAGAGAGAAATATGCACATTTATCAGTTCTTTTTCTGAGTGCAGATAGCATCTTCCTTCATGTATCCTTTGTAATTAATTTGGGTATTTATAATAGTCAAAATGACTTATTCTCTCAAAGTGGTTCTTAAAACAATATTGCTATTACTGTATATGAGGTCTTTTGGTTCGCCTCATTTCATTTTCCATTATTTCACACAAGTCTATCCATGTTTTTCTAAGATCACTGAGCTCATCATTTCTTATACCATAATAGTATCCATCACAATCACACACCACAACTTGTTCAGCCATTTTTCAATTGATAGGCATCCCTCTAATTCCCATTTCTTCGCCACCTCAAACAGAAATGCCATAAATATTTTAGAATATGTATGCTGGTTTTGGAGACTGAGGCCTTAACCACTTAGGCAACATGACTAAGGTCAGATGGCTTGAAAATAACTGTCCTAATATTCAAACCAATGGCCTTCTTCTTAACCAATTTTAAAACTATTTGTACCAAATTTCCCTGAGTTGACTCATTTAAGTGATCCTTTACCATTCTTTTCCCCTAATCATTTTTAGAAATAGACCTACTAGTGGTATTGTCCTAGACAATACATCATGCAGATTGCTCTCAAACTCAGAGATATTGCCATCCTCAGTATAAAGATTCTACTCATCATTGAAGTGAGAGTCTGAACAAGGACTGGTTTCTGTAAAGAACTACATACATATCCTACTCATAAGGGAGCATATGCTTGTCTTTGTAATTGTTATTTCATGTCACAGTGAGGGACTTTTTCTTACCCAGTTAAAAATAAATAAGCAGGAGAAAACATCTGGGTATTTTAACCTTAGTTGTATCACATAGACTTTTGACAGTGTGGTAAAACCTATGGATTCTTTCTCAGAAAAGAGAAAAAAATAACAATGCATAAATTAAAATGCAAAAGACTATAATGGAAAGCAATTATACTGAAACAAATAGGCATTTGTTGCCATTAACATTCATAGACCCTTTGAATCTAGCTGCGGATTCTATGTACCTCATGTTAAGAAGGATATTCAGTGTCAGATGGTCAGTGATCTGATGTTGAATTATATTCCAAAATGAAAAGGTGTCTTTTCATGATCATCTTAACAAAGACTGTCACAGACTAATAATTATGTGGCCAAGCTTTGCTAAGATTCAGTAACTATATTTAAAAGAAATATCTTACTAATGATAATTAATGAAATGTTCACATAGAATCAATGGTTGAATTCCACAAAGGCAATCTCCTGTTTTAAATGCTTGTTTCTTCCATTATTCATTCCTTCAAACCCAGGAACTTGTATATATCTTCAAACATCTGTAAAGTGGTTCCCATAGTTACATTTCAGCTCTCAAAATGGTTTTATCCCCCAAGTTGTATATTTTAAGTTAATCCTCAAGTATGTACCAAGTTTATTTTTATTTTTTTTAGCTCCCATTCTCCCACTGAATTCTTTTCAACAGGTCTCTTCAAAAAGTCCACAGTGTAAGGTAAGGATGTTAGATTTGGAATTAGAGAACTTAGATTTTATTTCTATTTCTGTTGAAATTGCTATTTCCAGTTGTACTTTTCCCCCATGATCTTTGCCCAAGTTATTTAAACCTTCTCAGTACTCTCATCCAGAGGAGTTACTGAATAATCTCAAACAATTCCAGATCTCTGATTCTGTGAAGCTAAAAAACTCCATCAGAAAGCACTGAATTTGTAATCAAGGGATCTCAGTTTTAAGCATAGGCTCTGCTGCTACTTATATCACCTGGGGTGATGTCAGTTTTCTCCCTATAAAATGAAGGATCAAAGGGGAATTGAACTCGAGTCCTTCTTGTTCTTAATATATGAACCTATAACATATTCATTTTAAAAAACAATCATTATCTCAAATACCATGAGGCAAAACCAGATGTTTGCTTCATTTATTTTTCTCTAGCTTCAAAGAAAAGATGAGAGGATGCAATCTTATTTTATTTATATAGGTGACTCAGGATCTAAAAGTACAAAATCATAGAATCTCAAAACAGGAGGCCATATTTGAGGTCATCTCCTCCAACTTCCCTTCCAATGTGAGAAACTTTCCAATAAAGAACCTGAGAGAAAGAGCTTCAGTTCAACTTTCCCAGTGATGACAAACTGGCCTTGCCACCAGTTAGATTATTTCAAAGGGCAAGCTATATTGTTAGAAAGGTATTTATCTCATATATGAGGTATATGCAGGAATTCTCCTTATATTTCTATGAAGATCCAGCCTCCCCTTAAAGATCTCCAGAAGTGAAGAGTTCGCATCCTCTTGAGGCAATTCTCTCCATTTTCAGAAAACATCATTTATTTGGGGGGGAGGGGACAGAGGGAGAGAGAATTGTCTGTTCGACATTCATCTATTTATATCACTTCTGCCCTCTAAAATGAAGTAAAACATCTCATAAATCTTATCACATTAAAAGTCTTGAAGAAAAAATCATTGATTTAGAGCAGGAAGGGACTTTTGAGTCAATCTAGTCTAAACTAGTGATTTTAGAGTTGAGGAAACAGAGGCAAAAAAGGGGAAAGTAATTCATCCAATATGTCAGTCTAGAGAGTATCTAAGTCTAGATTTAAATACAAATTAATTCAACTCCAAGAACAATACTCTGCTATGCCATTGGCTATCCTAGAAAATGGCTATCACATCCCTCTTAATTCTACTGATGTTTCTCTTCTCCAACAGGTCCCTTAACTAAACTTTAGATGGCATTTTTTTATGTCATACCCTTTTATTAATATTCATTTTTAATTTATGGAATAAATCAAGCATTTCCAAAACATAGTATAATAAAAAAAGATTGCACATGAAACTGCAAATCTATTGTGTACAACTTGCTATTCCTTTTAAATTATGATAAAATTATTATGTAAATTTCTTCTATTTATCGATTCTTTCTCCTTTTTATTCTTCTTGCTCTTTCCTAGATAGGTTATAGCTTAGCAAAGCCTTTCTTAAAATGGAAAACCAAGAATGACAGAATAATAGCTGCTATTTACATGGAGAACTTTAAGGCTTGCAAAACAGTTTACAAATAAATTTCATGTGATCTTACCAAGAATACTGAGATATAGATTTATTATTATTATCACCTTATAGATGAGGAAACTGAGATTAAATTACTTACACAGAGTCACAGAGCTAGTAAATATTGAACTCAGTTCTTCTTGACTCCAGGTTTAACATTCAAGCTATTGTTATATCTAGCAGCCAATAATATTGATAAAGGTAAAATATAATAATAGCATTATATCCTTCTTCACTCTAAATGCTATATTTCAATATATAAATTAACCAACATGCTTTAAGTACACAATCTATATCAGATATAATACTAAGTATTGAGGATACAATGAAATTATTTCTGCCCTTTCTTAAAGAACACTTCTTTTTGCTTTGTTCCCATATCAATTTCTCATACTCATCTTGCAATTCTTAACTACATAACACCAATTTTTCATATGAACTAGTATCCATCCACATCTCCCATATCCTATATTCTCACAGGTAACTTTTTATTCTATTCTATAGATCTTTGCAGTTATCCTTCTTAATAGTTATATCTAAAATCCTAGTTATGTTTGTGAAGCAACATAAACAAAGTTTACTCCTTCTTCCACACAAAAGCCTTTTAGATTTTGAAAGTTATTCTACTTTCCTTGTCCTTTTCTTCTCTTAAATTTTGAGTTATCCTATTTTCCTACTTCTATGGTAGCATTTTTTTCTTTATTTAAGAGTTTTCACAATTCATTCCTTCAGATACTTATAGTCTCCATCCAACACTCCGTCTTAACAGATAAAAATAATTAAGCAAATCCAACTGACCCAAATGGCCATAGTTCCTCACCTGTTTACTAAGAGAAATGAAGTAATCTTCGTGACTATTCAGTGAGAACCAGATTGCCTATTGCTTTCACCCTGATTTCAGCATCTTCCAGTCTTATATCTATTTGCTTCATTGTAGTTATAGTATATATGGTTTTCCTGGCTCTGCTTGCTCCTTTCTGTGTTAGTGCTTATGTTTTCTCAGGTTTTTTTTTTCTGAATTTTAAAAAATTCATCATTTCCTATGGCACAATAGTATTGTACTAGATTTATGTGCTACAACTGATTCAATTATTCCCCAATGTGTACTTTGTTTCCAGTTTTTTAATGTAACAAAATGCTGAATATTTTAGTATCTATGGGATCCTTCTGTTTTTGAACTAGAATAACATTTTAATTCAATTTAATTCAGCAATCATTAAAAAACTACACATGAATGCGGGAAACTAGGTATCAATACATATTCTCAATATATACTAAGAATCTCATATGCTATATTACTATATAATATGTTGACTAATATATTAGGAATAACAATGTAAAAAACTTCACTCCCAGATTTATTTTCTGTTAGGGACAAAAAGAATATGACTTACATCAGATAAATAATGGCTATATCTCTGAAGTCTTAGATTGGGTAGTTGTCACAAGATCTAGAGATGCTATGGATACTTAAAATAAAAAAGCTAGCAGAAGCTACTAGTCCCAGCCATTTCAGTATCAAGGTATCCCTTGGGGCAGGAGTGGGGGGCCAGGAGAGAGAAATATTTCAATCTACCACCACATCAAGTAGTTTTCAGACTTTTTTCCTCATAAGTCTCTACACCTCTCTCGGTTCAAAACAAAGATGTCAAGGGTATAGTTTGAACATAATCAGAAATGTTTCTAAAAATAATGAACATTCTTTAATAGCTACTACCACTTCTTTTTTTGGGGGTAAGGTATTCTTTTTTCTTCCTTTACCTGTTTGCATTTGGCTTCCTATCTTTCAATCCTATTTTGTTCATTTGTAGTAAGATAAATTCATGTCAGATTGTCATATAAGGTTTTTTCCCCCCTCATAACAGTTTCAAATAATAGAAAAATGAAAACAAGCAATTAAGATGATATTACTTCAAATGCCAGCTCCTTTTGCTACAGCAGAGCTGGGATAAATAGCTTATTCTAAAAACACACACAGCCTTCCCCTTTGGTCAGAAAAGGGACAAAAGAATAGAAGTAGCAAGTTGTTCTCTTATTAGATGGACAGAGAGAAAAGAAAGGTATTGGGATCTGGGTTTGTGCTTATCATGAACCCCACATCTGCACAATCCGTTCTCAATTCCTTACTCTTGATTCAGCCCATCTTCATTTGACATCTTCTGGATACCTAGGGAACTCTGGGGACTTTCTGATGCTAGCTAGTAGATACTTTTTTGGTGATAAGTCTTAGTCTGCCAATAAGCATTTATTAGCCCTATTGGCACCTACTATGTGCCGCATGCTGTGCTAAGAACTGGAGAAACAAAGAAAGGCAAAAAAGAAAATAGTTCTTGCCCTCAAGGAGTTCACAATTTATTGAGAGAATCAACATGCAAACAAATATGTAAGAAATTCAGAAAGGCAAGAATCAATTCAGTTGGGAGAGAGGGAGAGATCCAAGAAGGCTTCCAAGGGCATGTGTCATCTGCATTTGGCACTGAAGGAACACAAGACCTTCAGGAGGTGACATAAGAAAGTATATTGCAAAAAGAAGGAACAGCTGGTCTGAATAAACCAAGATAGAAAAAGTCAAAAAATATCATGCAGCAAGATTGTCTAGTTTGACCATAATGAAGAAAGTATAAAGAATAAAATAAAGTAGATAAATAAGCTTACTCCAAAGTGTCAAAGGCCTCAAATGTCAGACTAAGGAGTCTATATTTAAACTTAGAGGCAACAGTAAGGCATGTGAAGAGGTAAACTCTGGAAGTATGGAAATTAATTAGGAGGTGTTTTTTTTTCATCAGTGGTGGCCCTGGAAATGGAAAGAAGATAACAGTGGCAAAAGATACTGAAGCTAGTATTAATATGGTGTGGCAAACCCACTTCCTTCATTATTTGGTAGGATAGTATACTGAGCTTGGTGTCAGGAAGACCCAAATTCAAATATTGCCTCAGATTGTGTGATAATGTACAAATCACTCAATCTTTCTAAACCTCAATTTCCTCTTCTTTAGATTGAGGGGGTGAGTTTCAATGACCCTCTAAGGTCCCTTCTTCTTCAAATCTATAGTATTATGATCTGATATGCTATGGATTTTAATTCTCTCACCATCCAGGTTGGTCAGGTATGTTTCCATCAAGCGTGCATTTATTAAGCACTCACTATACACAAGACACTTTATCTAGGTGCTAAGAATGCAAAGAAAAAAAACCAATAACATGTAATAATTGTCCTTAGGAAACCTGTACTAAATTTACATATCACAAATGTTCAGCTTAGAACATGTAAGATAATTCAAGGAAGTAGAGGGCACTTATAATTAGGGATATCAGGAAAGGTTTTCTATAGGAGGTGGAATACAAGCTGAGCCTCAAAGTAAAATAAGATTCTTTCTCATTTAAATCTAGGATAAGGATTTTTAAAAGGTCAGGTGAGCAAGGAATGCCCTTACGGTACATTAGAAAGAAGCATTTCACTGAGAGATGGAGTGTTGAGTTCATTCAAGAGTTTGTTAGGTATATAGAACTTGTGAAAAGGAAGAATATATTTTTACTTAGAAGCAAAAAAAGCCATTGAGGCTTCTTCACAAAAAAGCAGCCAGACTAGATTTAGTTTTGGTTTTGGTTTTGTTTTTGTTTTTTGGAATGTCATCTTGTTGCAAAATTCTAGTCAAGAAATATTGAAGAACTGGTTTTGAGTGATAACTATATGAGGAGCAACTAGAAAGTAGATTCAAAAGATAACGTGAAAGCAAAAACTACCAAAAAAAAAGTTTGTAGATGTGTTTCTTAAAACACAACACAAGATGATGTATTGTTCCCATAATATATCCTGACTGATGCCTAGTACACTGATGCTATTAATCAAAGCCAAGTCCTCTGACCCCCAAGCCAGTGCCCTTTCCATTATACTGCACTGAAGAAGATGTCCCTATCCTCTTATTTAGAATGGTTCATTAGGTCAAATGTCCTTTGATCCAAGAGTCTGTGAGAACCATTCAAAAATATTATAGTACTGAAAGTCAGTCTTCTAAAGACCATTTCCAGAATTTATTTTTTTTTCTATTTTAAGGCTATATGGACCATGAAGACTTATTAAAGAAGTTGGGGATAAGAGAGAGTGATGTGCAGAAGACATAGAGATGCTAAGGGTTCTAGGGATTAATAAGCTCTTCCTCCTCATTTAATACAGTACTGTTTTTTTCACCATCAGGGCACTGTGCTGACTTCTATTGAAAGGAGAATCATAAAAGAGCTTCCTAAACTCTGTCTAATACAAATGGAAACCTTTGTCTTTCCCCAGCTTGGACAACTTTCTCTTCCTTCAGACTATTTCAGCTACCCAACTGACCTCTTTTTATCTCTGCAGAGTTGGAACCATGTGTAGGTCAATTAGGGCCAGGGCTCTGTTAAACAGCCCCAGCATTTTCCTTCATCCTGCTCTTGCTGACCTCTTTTCACATTAAAAGAAGACTCAGTGGGGTTCTCATAGAAATAACGAAGAGAGGCATTTCTTCTATGGAAGAGGATTGGGAAAGTGTCCTTTTTTAAATGAACATTAAAGGGGGAAGATAGTTCATCTATCTCCTCCATTGTTGAATATGAAATCATTTGGACTTTTCCTATTACTATTGTTATTATTACTAAATATTTTATATGTTATAGTAAGCAATCATCATATGGTTATATATTACAAATTACATAATCATGTAATAATTATTATCATTGATAAAATTTGGAAAAATCATTGAACAAAATTAACTCACAGCACCAAAATGACAATAATACCTAATTCTATATATAACACTTTAAGTTTTGCAAGTTCTTTCCTCCCAACCACCCACAGAAATAGGCAAAATAAGTATCACTATGTCCATTTTCTCAATGGAGAGACTGAGAGAATTTAAGTAATTTGCCCAAGAACATGCTGCTAGTTAGTATTTGAGAAAGGATCTAAATCAGTCCGTTGATTTTAAACACAGAATGCTTTCCCCTTTTCATTAGAAAAGAAGAAAAGGGAAATAATACACACACACATACATTATATGCATGTACATATATGTATACAGACATATATATGTACATATACATATATGTGCATGAGTGTTGTGTTTATATGTGCATGTGTAAAAGTATATATGCATTTGTGTGTGTATGTATTGTAGGTATGTATATTATATGTAAGTGTGTGTATGTATATGTATACATATATACATAAAGGTGTTCTGTGTGCATATATATCATATATAGTCATTCATTCATTTATTTAAATTATCAATCTCTCACTTCCTCCAACTGGTATGTACTTGAATAGTCAAGAATAGGAATCTATTGGATGGAAATGACTGGGAAGGGATTATAGCTGGAAGCTTTCCAGGGGCCAGTCTGCCTTCATGTAAATGGTTAATAGTATGATATACCCTTTGTCTTTGAGGAACTGTGGGGAGTGAGTCAGGAATCTTTTGAACATTCTTTGTGCTGAGAATATTCTACCGCTCCAAAGTACACTTTGCTCATTGGAGTTTAACTGGAAAGTTCCAAATTTCCTTAAAGATGTCATTTTAAATGCCACAAAAAGATGTTGAAGTTACCCAATCAGATATTATTAGCTTGTTAACATTTCTGTGAAGCAGTATGACAACACCTCCCAACTCAATGGGAGGGAGGGTGATAGAGAAGTATTAATGATATTTTAAAACTCTGTCCCTTTTCTCACATACTTTTTCCTCCAAAGTGTTCTAATAGTAAGAAAAATAATAAACCATCTTTATATACCACTTAATTTGGGCTAGACACTGTGCTAAGCACCTTGCAATTATCTTATTGGCTTCTTAGGACAATCCTGGGAAGTGCTATCGATATCCTCATTTTACAGATGAGGAAACTGAGGCAAACAAAAGTTTGTGACTTACTCAGGATCACACAAATAGTTAAGTAGATGAGGCTGGATCTGAACTCAGGTATTTCTGATGCCAGATCTGACAGGCATTCTATCTACTATGCCACCTAATTGCTGATGTGGATTGTTGAAAGGGTAAAAATATATCAAAGTAAAGGGTTTATATCCATTTGTCAAAAGTAACAACATGAGTAAAATAAACCGGCTTTTGTCTCAGGATGCAGAGACACAAAGATGTTATCTACCCAGAGTGACTACTGCTTCATCATTGGGACACTCTTCTGGTGAGCCTGACTATCCCCTAACCCCACCCTAGGTAAAAACAAAAATCAAATCACACTCTCCTGGCATGGGTGTATATGAGATCAGATACTTCTCTATACGGCTACCTGTTTGCCCCACCTCAAACTCACCCACACAACACTTTTCCCTGGCTATACATCTTCTGGAGTTACAGTCAGACCAGTTGAAAATATTCTCCAGAAGTGAAGTGGTAAAGTGCAACTGTTGTTGATGTGTGGTCTGTGGAAACCTTCTCCCTTTTCCCTGACCAAAGATAGATTTCAGGGAGTCTGGGAACTTTAATGAAGGAATAAAATGACACATTTGTTCTCACTAACCTCTCATTTAAATTACATTTTATTTAATTATGTAATAATATGATCTAAGAAAGGGTTCATTGGTTGAAATTCACCCAACAAAAGAGGCAGAGAGAAAAGAGAGACAGAGACAGACAGAGAGAAACAGACAGAAACAGAAAGAGAGACAAAGAGACAGAGAGACAGAGAGAGATACATGCATGAGAGATAAATTGCTGGGTTTAGAAGCAGAGCCCTGAGTTCAAATTCTATTTCTAATACTAGCTCTGTGACTCTGAAAAAGTGCTTTAAATTCTTAGATACCTCCATGGGATGGAATCTATTCAGTCCTAGATAAACTATGATCGGCTTTGGAGAAGTAGTTCACCACCTTAATGAAAATTTACTCTGTGCATTACTGCAAATTTTAGTTGTTTACAGATCATGCTACCCAAGGAAATATTGTCCAAAAGATAAACACTATCTACACCAAAACATGTATAGGAGCGATCTTTAGGGTAATAATGAACTGAGAACAAAGCAGATACTTATGGACAGAGGAATGACTAAGCAAATTGTGGTACATGAATGTAATGGGCTATTACTATTTTATAAGAAACAACAAATATTATGAGCATAAATAATATAGAGAGATTTACACAAAGTGAAGCAGAATGAAGCAAATGAAGAAAGCAGAAGGAAGAAAATAATACACAATGACTGCAACAGTGTAAATTTAAAGAACAGTCACAAAATGATTGAAAATAAGTATTATTTCTTAACTGATCAAATACAAGCTTGACACCCAAAGAAAATATATGAAAAGAAACTTTTTCTAACTCCTTTGTAGAAGTGGAGTTCCACAAGTGTACAACATTATCTTTAAGTTCAGGTTTTTCTTTAATGTATGGGTCGATTTTACTAATTTTTTCTCCTTTTTCTTTTTGCTTTTCATTATTTAATTAATACAGATAGAACTCTGAGGAGAAATAGTAAAAAGCTAGGCAATGAAAAGTTAAAGGATATCAATTAAAATCTACTTTTAATAAAGAGTCATGGCATTCATTGATAAAGACATTTGGTGAAATGGATGCTCATTTTATAGAATGCATAATGCTTTCCTCCTAATCACCTTGGGAAGTTATTCTTCCAAATATTATACCTGTGGTAAAGGTGAGGATCTGAGGGGTTAAAGTGTCTTGAGTTTCTACTATACTTTTATTTCCAAGACATCTGATAAATGTTATTGATGGGCAAATGTTGCAGAGATAAGAAAAGATGCCAGCACAGCAGAGTTTAATGTCACCCAGAAACTAAGTCTAAAAGTACAACAGGGAAAACTGCTTGCTCTAGCTCTAGATTGCATGGTATCACTGCCACAGAATTATGCCGGTCTTTATCATAAGAGACTTGCTGAATTGATAGATATGAGAACCAAAGCAAGAAAAAGGAAATTAATTAAATATATAATAGTGGCCAAGTAACTGCCATGCTTTAATTACACTGTGTGGTGCAACAACATATTTATAGAGTATGTTCAAATCTTATTGGGATTTAACGGGGACTTCCATTTTGACAAATACTTACGCTGTCTTAATTTATGTTAACTCTTGAGGGTTTGCCTTCTGTCTGCTTTTTTTTCTGATTTTTTTTTTCTGATTGCCAACAGCAGCTGAAACTTGAACGTTTCCTTTCCTGTATAGATCATATGAAATTAAAATCAAAGCAAATGGCATCACCTGAAATTCTTTAAGGTTCAATGAGAGAAACAGTTTTTTTTTTCTGCTGCTTATACATTTTGATGTTGCACAATCCTCCACAGAAAAAGAATTCACAAAAAATGGATGAGAATTGGTAGAATTCAATGTCTGATATAGACACAAGGAGTCTCAGGAGAAAATGGAAGGTTGAGGAACAGATGTAGGGCGAAGCTACATGACAACAATGGAGGTGCGATTTACACAGAAGAGAATCCACACGAATAGCAAAGATATTGCCAGATGCTGAACTGCATAAAGAATCTACAATTTAGGATGCAAATGATCATTTTGCATAAAATCAGTGCTGGTGCCAGTAGAAACACCTTGACATTAGTCTACCTTCCCATCCTATAATTAAACTCAATCTGCTCATGGGGCTGATCTTCCCTGGATCTTTCGAGTAACACACCAACTGAGCTAAGCATGGCATGCTAATGATGTATTATTACTCAACAGCCAGAAGCATCAAGGGAATGAACAAGGCTAGCAACAGATTCAATCTAATTAACGGTCGAAAAGAAGCCAAGGGGATGAACAGGCCAATCTGGAAAGTGTGTTTTTCCACCAGGTAGAAATGTTGACACTAAATCGGTTTCCAAGGCATTATTAATTTCCCAATTCAACAGTCAGATGTATCATTTTGATTCACTTGCTGTGATAGCACCTGGAGATGCATGTGCAGGCTTTCTGAAATGACTATGTCTCTTTAGCATTATCCTCCTCACCACTTTTAAGGAGCCCTCTTTAGAAGATTGGTTTTCTGTCATACTTATTCTTTAACACCTTCACAATGATGGAGTCTTAAAGAAAGATATCCTCTAGATCCGTTTGGTCTAAATGCTTTTTCAAATTTTTCCCTCTTTAGTGCCATCTCTACATCAGTCAAATGAACATATATAGTCTAAGAGGGGTACTTCCTGTAACTTAGACTCAAATAACTGAATTTGTTTCCAATGATGGGAATTTGTTTTCAACACAGGAATGCAATAGGAGAATAATGAATGGAGAGCCTCGTTGATTTCCTTATGTCTCCATGGCCAAATAATCCAAGATCATGTATCAATTATTTCTGGATATCCAACTAAGCCCTTGAAGAACTCACTTTCTTTTCTAATCTTCAGTAATGTACATGCAGTGATATGACATGTATACAAATAATAAATACATGCTGATCTGAGGATGAAGGGTACACTAATAATTACAGGGAACAAAATAAATCTTCTTGTAGGATGTCATGTCTAGACTGAGTTTCTTAAAGACTTCCTTGTAAAATCTGAAATTCTAAGAAATAGAAGAGTACAATCAAAAATCAAAAAGGGTAATCAAAAATCAAGGCTAGAACTTCCATTTCAATTATCTAACCAATTAGAACAGATATCAAATAATTATTGCCACTAATACCATGCTGTACTCTAATAAAAATAACTTTAAATGGACTAAAATTACCAGGCATACAGAGAGTTTTAGAGCTAGGAAGTAAATGGAAGAATTTAAATAACCATTGCAGGATGGAGGAGAGCATTGGATATCAATTTAGGAAGAATGACTAGATTCACTTTCATCTTCAGACACTGTCAGACACTGACTGACCTAGGGCAAGACACTTAACATTTCTATGTAATAGTTTCTTCAAGTATATAATGAAGATGTTTGACTAAATAGTCGCTAAATTCTTTTCCAGCTCAAAAAGTTGTGATCCAGTAATCCTAAGTCACTAGTGTCACCAAAGGAATTCAACATCAACATTTCTTTAACTGATGAAATCAAGATGTGGATCACATCAATTGGTAAACTCTCTAAATAAAGACATTTATGTTGTATATGCAAAAACTAGAAAGTAGCTCAGGGTATCATAAAATCTAACTTCCTTAAGTTGCAAAAGGGAAAACTGAGACCCAGAGAAATTGTTTCTGAGGTTGTACAGGTAATAAATAGCAGAGACAAGGATTGATAGATAATATATGTAACAATAGAGTAGGCAGCTAAATTGAGATAGTTTGCTACCAGCTAATGAAATTCACAAGCACGTTCGATGTACACACAAACACACACACACACACACACACAAAACTGAGAAACAAGTGTTACCTTCCCAAATCCTGCTAATTCCCCTGCTCTTAAAGAAATCTCAAAGAACTATTTGCTCCAGAAGTGTGGGCTTTAGACACATAAGGTTATACATGTACATTGATTTGAGGACATTTCCAAGCTTCATGGAAGTACCACATTAACTAAAATGTATCTTCTGTAACTGGCTTAGATGACCATAGAGAAGTATAAATTAAAAAAAAAAAACCATCTAGCAGGAGGGGAGATTGTTTCTTAGCTGCTCAGTATTCCATTGTCCTTGGGCAATGATTTACTTTATTTTACTTTGTTTTACGTTCGTCTCTCACTGACTGTTTTCTTTGGTGTTTGTTAATAACAAACATCAAGCAAGAGAGATAAAAACATGATTTTGGTCTTCAACCTTCTCTTTATTTACAATAAGGCAGTTTGAAAATTTGATTAAGATGCATCATCATGGCTTTAAAATGGTGCTTTTGCTTTTAATTAACTGCATTACCCAAGCAAACAGTATTAGTCGCTAAGCTCCCAAGAATGTGATCTATACTTACACAGTCTCAAAAGAAACATTCTTGTCTTCATTGTTGGGGATCTTTCTAACTCAAAACAATGCCCCACACTTATTCCATGCATTATTCCCTTTGGAGGATTCTCCTCCCCTGATGAAGGGGAGGAGAAGGAAAGGAGGCAGTATGGTTAAGTCACTTGCTCAGGATCACACAGCTAATAAGTGTCAAATGTCTGAGGTCAAATTTGAACTCAGGTCCTCCTGCCTCCAGGTCCTATGCTTTATATATAGCCTCACCTAACCACCTTTGGATTCTTGTCTAAGATTCCATTACAAAGTAGCTATCCAAAGTACTGAAGGATCCCCCTCCTCATTTAGGATATACTTCAAATGCCTCAATAATATCAGCAACGAGAATATTGTTTCCAGGAACATAGATAGAAGCCATCCATGATTTCTCATCATCTAGGTCTCTCATTCATACTCTTCAAATAATCATCCCCAGAGAAACCAATGTTCCAAAAGTCTTCCTCTCCACATTTTGCATGAGTTTATCAGAGCTAATACTAGACAAATTATATTCTCTGTTATTCTCCCAAGACTGGTCCTCTTTTCTGATCATACATTTCCTGAGTGATATTCTTTGCATCACTTCTCAACCATAGATAATCCCTAAAAAATAAACACTTTAATGGAAATCAACCCATATAAGCATGCAAAAATGTACCTATGCATGTATGCGCATGTATATACCCATTTAGTGCATATACAAGCATTCACACATGTGTATATTGTATATGTATACATGCACACATACAAACATATAGGATATTACAAAAATTAATGCAGTTTTAAAATATTAAAGCTTAAAGATGCTTGGAACAGGCTGTATCATATATGTGGATTTATAGTGTGTGTGTATGTGTGAATACATATACACACATATAGCTAGATAATGAATACAAAGTACAGTGCATATATGTAGTTATATATTTAGATATTTATGTTTGGAAAGAAAGAGAGAGAGAGATGCACATGTATATGTGTGAATGTATAGGTGGAGACATAAAAACTGAGAGGAGTAGAAGTGATATGGATAGAAAATTGATCTTAATGGAAAAACATTTATTTAGTGATGCTATATTCCATGTACTATGCTATGTGTTTTTTTGAGTTTTTTTGCAAATATTATCCCATTTTATCCTTATAAGAATCCTACAAGGTAAGTTGTATTAGAATGTCTATTTCACAATTGAGGAAACTGAGGTTAAATGACTTGTCCAGGATTACACAGCTGGGGAGAGGCTAAGGATGAATTTGAATATCACATAGAAAATTCCAAATAGGCTTTCAATTACTGATACTATAACAAAATATACATAAATAAATACAAACAACTTCTACTTAATTAATAGTAATCATAAAAAAAGATAGCAAACACAATAAATCAGATTTTTTTTCTTCCTTGCAGAATATAGCCAGTTTTCAGTTTATAGTTTTAAGTAGCATATATTGTATATAAACTAGGTATATTTAAGTGGTTATGTAAAAATATTTCTCTACTGTGGGTTCTGCTGCTGATCTTTGCTGTATTAGGATTGAGGTGAGAAGATAAAAATCTGGTACCTATAAGTACTAAACATGTTTATTGAGACAAAAAAATGAGAGAGAGAGAAAGAAAAACAGAGAAAGAAAGAGGAGAGAGGGAGGAAGGGAAGGAGGGAGGGGGAGAGGGAGGGAGGGAAGGAGAGAGAGAGAGAGAGAGAGAGAGAGAGAGAGAGAGAGAGAGAGAGAGAGAGAGAGGAGAGAGGGAAAGAGGGAAAAGTGAGAGATAGAGGGACTGAAAAAGAGATTCATTAAATGCTTGTTTGTATCTCTATGTTAACTGGGGATAAAAAGGATGCAAGATAGTCCCTGCCCTAAGGAAGCTGCATTAAGTGGTAGTCTGACAAATGTTTAATTACTGGCTCTCCAAAATATATGGCATAATTTAAGCTTAATTTGAATTGTTAACATTTTCTCCATAACTTTCTTAAGCCTAGAAAATTAAAAATAAAACAATAAATCAAGCTCTGATTTGTAACATTTGCCAATTTGAGATTTAAATGCTCACACTGAAAATTTAACAATCTATTCTCAAGAGCCAATATGAGTTGGCTCCAGTCCATCATTGTTTACATTCAAATGGCCTTAGACAGCACATAAAGTGGAGCTAAAAGGGGGTGGAGAAAAGGTGCCAAGGTGTCTGAGGGGAGAAGAAAGTTTGAGAGTCATCTATTGCATGAGTTATGTGAAACAGTATTGAGGCCATGAAATAGTGATTTGGTGTGGGAGCCACCAATTGGCTGCAGGTTTCTCCAGAGTGGGGATGTCACTGACAGGAGAAAAGGAGGAGAATGTAGAAAAGGAGAAGGAAGAAAAGGAGGAGGAAGAAGAAGAGGAGAAGAAAAAAGAAGAAGAGGAGGAGATGAAAGAGGAGAAGGAAGAAGAGGAGGAGGAGGAAAGAGAGGAAGAGAAAGAAGGAAGAGGAGGAGGGGAGGAGAAAGGAAGATAAGAAAGAAGAGGAGGAGGAGGAAGAGGAAAAATGATTTAAGGTATAAGTGAGGTAAAGAACAGCCAAGGACTTTCCTGAAATAGGAACCTGGCCATGAGAAGCAGGGCTATAGTATTGTGCAGAAGAAAGAAAGTTGGATTTTGAGTCAGAGAGAACAGATTAAAACTCTGACTCTGCAATTCAGTCCCTGTGTTATCTTGGGCAAGCCATCCTCCTTCTCTGGACCTCGGTTTTCTCAACTTTTTATACTTCCAGGGCCTGGATTTGACTCCTGCTAATGATTCAAGAGGGCATTTGTTACTAGTGTGAACTTGACCAATCCAGTTAACCTCCATGAGCATCAGTTATCTGTAATATGAAAAGGTTGAACTAAATGGCTTCTAAAGTCCTTTCTGTTCTAGAACTTTATTGACACACGCTCACACATGTGTCTCTATATATGTATATATAGAGAGACACACATATACAAATACACATTTAAATATACAATCCTTTGATGCTAAATTCAAATTAGAACAATACTGATGAGAATAATACATGACAGCTGCATGAGTTCTGTTATGACTAGTGTTTTGGTGTGATAGTTCAACTTCCATGTCCCTTTAGCAGCAGAAACAATTCTTCAATCTGAAGAAGTCAGAACACACTCCTCATTTAAACACCAAAATGACTGGACTTGGTCAAGGCTTCACTATAGCCAAGAGTCCTAATCCAGAGTTGCATAGTTAAAAAGATTAAATGGTATGAAGATCTTAAGGAAGTAAAATGGAAAAACCCTTTAAAGTCAGTCTGCTGTGCTGTTCAGTATCCCTATTCTCTTAACAGTTCCTGAGGCCTGGTAATAACTATCAGATGAATCCTAAGAAATGAGGAGGGGGACGATATAGAACTCTACTGAACACAACTGAAGGTAACTCTTCAGAAGAACTAAGGCAAGGAAAAATATTGGACTTGACTATTGCTTATGCAACAGGGAATATAAGTAACAAGAGGTGCTTTCTGGACTTTCATCTGTCATATCCCTGTATTTACTTTTTCAAAATATTATACGGAAGGGAGAGCCAATGAATAGAATGGTGGCTATGAATTTACAAAATATCTTTTCAGATATTCAGAGACAAAGAAGTAAAAACAAAAACAAAAAACAAAGAGAGAGAAAAAATATAAACTATTCCTTATTTTCAGAGTGTATTATTTTTGGAAATAATACCTGTTTTATTCAACTGAGCTATCTCTTTTTTTTTTTTTTGACTGGACTGATTGCTGAATAATTAATCAATGAATTATTTACAGAATCAGGATTCAGTACATTATTATATCTGGAGAAACAAAACAAAATGTTTCTTGTTTTCCTTGCCTCCAGTTTCTCCCTTTAACTATGCATTATGCATTGTAACACTAGGCTGACCTTCTGCATAGATTTATATCATCATGGCTCCCCTCTACTCAAATACTTTCCGGTGCTTAAAAAATAAAGTCTGAATCTTCCAGATGGCAAACATTTGGAATCAGGGAAAAGATCCTCAAAGGTTATTTAATGGAACTCATATACAATTTAACAGTGGCTAAATCTCCACTTCAAGGCCAATGTTGCTTCTTTGCTGTATCCCTCTCTCTTCTAGACAAACGTATCAACTTAATATCTAAAGTCCCAGAGTCTAGCCTTTATTAATATGGAATTTAATTTTTCCATCAATAGTCATAAATTTAGAATGAAAAGAAAAACAGTACAGCCACCTCATTTTTTACAGATATAGAAAACGAGGCCAATAAAGTAAAGTGATTTGACCAGGACCATACAGGTAAGAAATGGCAGACTGAATTTGAGCCATATCTTCTGAAAACATTTATAACTTTTTTTCCCCTGTGCAATATCTTCCTGTTCACTAATCACTACCCTGTATTTCAGTTATTCCTACATTCAATTTTCCTGAGACAGCCTCTGCTCATTCTACTATTCTTCCCATCTACAATACCTGCTCCTCAAAACTCTTCAACTCTTCAATGCCCTCTTCAAATCCCAACTTTTTAAAAAGAAATTCTCCTTTCACTGTGTTGAATTTAGGAAGCTACATATAAAGAGATTCATGATGATATTGAACATTAATAATATACTTAAATACCAAAAACTTTGTTTTCCCTATAAAAAGAGGATAACATATAAAAAAAGCATCAGATTCTACCATGATACAAATTCCTTAGTCTAACATTCTCATCTTAATTGTATTTGCTGGCTTCTAATTTATCCATTTCTCTTCTAATTCTTAAGATTTCATCTTTTGTATTTATTTCTTAGTTTCCTAATATTTTAAACTGCATATTTAATTCATTAAAAATTTTCTATTTTCAGAGATAGAGTTCTTTATCTGAGGATGAATTTATCTGCCTTCCAGGAGTCTTGGTATGCTGTTTTATCATTATCTTTATATTTCAAAGTTGTTTACTTTCTTCCTTCTCAAAGAGGAGCAAAATGACATCACTATGTTAGAGTCAAGTTACAGTGTATGTAACTGTGGCAGATCAGACCAATATGACCTTGGAATCTTCCGCCACAGATTGGACACAAATAGTCCCTATGAACATTTGGGGTGCTTCTCTAACTTTGTGTATCCTGTGTTTCTTCTGAGCTGTGTTCATGGAGCATAGCACCTTCTCCGATGAGGGCATACCATGCTGGGTGAGACCCCCGCACATATGTCTATAAAAACACATATATAGACCTATCTATATATATGCCCACATATACTCAAACATATATATATGCACATGCATTTACCCATATGTAAACCTGTATCTAAAAACTAATAATATGACTGACATATAATGTGGATTTCTCTCTTGATTGAATCTTCATTGAATTGATTGTCCTTCTTTAAGATCAATGATTACTAGCCCTATATTTTTTTTTTAGTTAATTCTACTCCCGATCCTTGTTGCAGTCTTTTTGTGTATCTCTTATTTTTTATTCCTTCTCACTCTTCTACTTTCATTCTGCTCCTTAACTTGCCTTGTTATTATTCACCCTTCACTCACCTATGAATCCCTCTCTTATCTTCTTTCCCCATCCTTCTCTTTATTCCATTCCCATTAACCTGCACCCCTTATCCCACTCTTCTTAATCTAATCATTTTTTTCTGGAGCCCCATCTTATCTTATGCTACCTTTACCTTTTTTTTATCCCTTTCCCATTAATCTACACACCTTGATATATTACCATTACTCTGTCTTTTCTGTACCTCACCTTATCCTTTACCCTTGCCTTATTCCTTAGGTGCTATGTCTTTTATGGTATATATGTAGTGTTGCTTAGCTGTTGTCTATTTAACTCATTCCTGATTTGAGTAAGTTTTCAGAACTATAAATCCTCTTCCCCCCAAATGTCTCTGTGTTTATTCTTCCTCTGTACCTCATTTGTATAACATAATTACTATTTTTACCTTTTCCTAGACAGTTTTGCTTTTTAATCACACTCAACTCTGTCACAATCTTTCTTTTAAACTACCCAATTACTGATGTCAATCTTAAACATATGGTTTCCATGCAAAAACAAAAACAAAAACAAAACAAAACAAAACAAAAAAAAAACCCAACAATTTGTCCATGTTAAGTTCCTTGAAGGTAATCTTTAATATGTGTTGTTATATGTTAAATGTTCTTACTGAGTTTTTATTGAGTCTGGTTGAAAGAAAGTCCTGAAAATCTGCAACTTTGTTGAATGTCCATTTTTTTTAAAATCATAGCTTTGCTGGAGATGATATTTTTGATCACAGTGGTCTTTTATTGTCACTGTGGATAAGTTCTGTACAATTCTAAGTGTAGCTCCAGCATAGTTATTTGTTATTGTTGTTTCTTGAAACATTTTCTATTTGACCTAAGGGTTTCCGAATTTGAGGTGCTGATCAGTGGAATTTTTTGTAGTTCCATTTTCCTCTCATGTTCTATCACTCCAGGACAATTTTCTAGGATCATTTTGCATTATTTTTGTCAGGGTATTGTGTTGTTTGTTTTTTTTGTTTGTTTGTTTGTTTGTTTTTTTTGGGGGGGAGTCACGGGTTTCAGTTAGTCCAATTCACATATTTT
Organism: Antechinus flavipes; assembly: GCF_016432865.1. NCBI lineage: Eukaryota > Metazoa > Chordata > Mammalia > Dasyuromorphia > Dasyuridae > Antechinus > Antechinus flavipes. The sequence continues at coordinate 660,841,881 of NC_067399.1, forward strand.
CTCTTATCTGTTTTCCAGAGCTGTTATATTTCTTAGAAGATATTTCAGATTTTGTTTTGTGTTTTCATTCTTTATATTTTGTTATTTCTTGGTCTCTTATACTTCACTGGCTTCCCCTTGCCCAATTCCAATGTTTAAAGAATTATTTTCTTCTTTAAAACTGTGTCCATAATTGCAAGACTATGTGATGATCGATGTGATGGATTTGGCTCTTTTCAACATAGAGGGGATTCAAAGCAATTCCAATAGATTTATGATGGAGAGAGCTATCTGCAAATAAAGAGAGAATTATGGAGACTGATTGTGGAGCAAAGTATTTTTACATTTATTTTGTTATTTTTGTTTTCTAGATTTTTTTTCCTTTCTTTTGTTTTTTTTTTTTCGCCTTTTTATCTGATTTATCTTAAGCAGCAAGATTAGTATGGAGATATGTCTAGAAGAATTCTGCATGTTTAATTTATATCAGATTGCTTGTAGTCTAGCATGGGAAGAGGGAGAGGGAAAAATTTGAAATACAAGGTTTAGCAAAGATAAATAATGAAAACTATCTTTGCATGTATTTGAAAAAAATTAAAATACTTGAAAAATTGAAAAAATATCTAACAAAATAAAGACTGTATGTCTCCTTTCCTAGTTGGGTAAGATTTTTTCTTAATCTTGTTTTTCTTGGATGATTTTTATTTATTTTTTTCTCAATCTCTCTCAATTGATTTTTAAAGTCTTTAAATTCTCTCTGGTCAGGGAGCCATTTCACATTATTTTTTGGAGTAAAAAAAGCCTTTTTTTAAACTTTAGTGTCCTTGATCTTCCCTGTCCCCATAGTAAGTTTCTATCATGGGAATTTTTCTTCTTTGTCAATTCATTTTTTTTTAATAAGAAGTATTCATATAAGCAATTTTAATGGTGAGGTGAGGAGATCGGGCCTCAATTCTCCCTTCAGCTCTCCACTATGACTAGGAACCCACATCAGGAGTTTCCTCTCCTGTGCCCACTGACAGTAGTGTCCCTGCTCCACTGTCTCTGCACTTCTGGTGTGCTGGTACCTTCTCACCTGGTGTTATGTCTCCGAAGCACATCTGGGCCTGGCATTTCTGATCAGTTGAGCTTCCTTTAGTTTCCCTAGACTAAGACCCCTGACTCCCCACATTATGCTGGAGGTGAAAGTTCCTGTGGTTCAGGCTGAGGTCCCTGCCAAACTCAGCTTGCCCTAGGGGTCTCCACATAGAGTTTCTGGGCAGCTAGCCTGAAAAGAGTTTGCACTTAATATGGGTTAATCCTCAACCTAGGGCCTTTATTCAACTTTTTTTTTTAGGGTTATCTTAGGAGGAGCCTGTTCTGCCCCAAGTCTTATCTGTGTTTCAACATTCTATCTTCACTCTGAGGTACAAAATTTCTTCTGTTTATAGGGAAAGCATGGAGAGCTTAAAATGTGCTGATCTACTCTGCCATCTTTCCAGAATCCTCTCCCCATGCAATCAATTCTAAAGTTTTTAACAGAAACATTGAGAGTATTCTCATATCACTTTTTCTGACTATCTTGTGAGCATTTGCCCATGTGCATTACTTTGAAAATTCTGAAGATCATTTGGCTGGATAAGACACCAGACTCAGAAGTTCTTTCTCAAACTAAACTGTCAAGCATTTCATAGTTAATAATAACTTCTATGATTTGTTCTTTGACCAATTCATTTTTCATGATATTATTAACTGTCAGTTTCCATTTGTGACTTTTGTTTCTCAAGGAACTCACTTTCTTATGAGAATGAGATATGTATACAAGTACAAGTACAAAAATATGAATTAATGCAATACAATTTCAAATAAGTTAGATGTAATTATAAAGTAATAAAATTTAATTTCAAAACATTTTTACAGTCAAAGGTTCTGATAAAGGCCTCATTTCCAAAATATATAGAGAATTGACTCTAATTTATAAGAAATCAAGCAATTCTCCAATTGATAAATGGTCAAAGGATATGAACAGACAATTCTCAGATGAAGTAATTGAAACTATTTCTAGGTATGTGAAAAGATGCTCCAAGTCATTATTAATCAAAGAAATGCAAATTAAGACAACTCTGAGATACCACTACACAGACTGACTAGAATGACAGAGAAAAATAATGCGCAATGTTGGAGGGGATGTGGGAAACCACCGACACTAATACATTGTTGGTGGAATTGGGAATACATCCAACCATTCTAGAGAGCAATTTGGAACTATGCTCAAAAAGTTATCAAACTGTGCATATGTTTTGATCCAGCAGTGTTACTACTGGGCTTATATTCCAAAGAGATCATAACGAAGGGAAAGGGACCTGTATGTGCAAGAATGTTTTTGGCAGCCCTCTTTGTAGTGGCCCAAAACTGGAAACTGAGTAGATGGTCATCAGTTGGAGAATGGCTGAATAAATTGTAGTATATGAATATTATGGAATATTATTGTTCAGTAAGAAATTACCAACAGGATGAATACAGAGAGGACTGGAGAGACTTACATGAACTGATGCTGAAGTGAAATGAGCAGGACCAGGAGATCATTATATACTTCAACAACCATACTATATGATGATCAATTCTGATAGATCTGGCCACCTTCAGCAATGAAATGAACCAAATCAATTCTAATGGAGCAGTAATGAACTGAACCAGCTACACCCAGCAAAAGAACTCTGGGAGATGACTATGAACCATTACATAGAATTCCTAATCCCTCTATTTTTGTCTGCCTGCATTTTTTGATTTCCTTCACAGGCTAATTGTATACTATTTCAAATCTGATTCTTTTTATACAGCAAAATAACTGTTTGGACATGTATACTTATTTTGTATTTAATTTATACTTTAATATATTTAACATATATTGGTCATCCTGCCATCTAGGGGAGGAGGTGAGGAGAAGGAGGGGAAAAATTGAAACAAAAGGTAGGCAATTGTCAATGTTGTAAAATTACTCATGCATATAACTTGTAAATATAAAGCTATTAAAAAATTAAAAAAAAATTCAAAAAAGAGAGAAAGCTACCTAGAGAACAAGTTCTTTTTCTAACCCATGATGGAGAAAGAAAGAAACTACCTAGAGAAGTGATTTAAGAAAGGTCTGCTATATGAGCAATTATATGAACTGTGCCTTGAAGGAAGCTAGAGATTTAATGAAGTAGAGGTAAGGATGACATTCATTTCAAACACAAATGGAAGGTTGAGTTCAGGGAAGAGCTAGTAGGCGCCTTTAATTGAAATGGAAAGTGCTGAATGGGAATCATCTAAGATAATATAGGAAAACAATGGAAATCTGACTGTAAGATTTAAAATGTTACAAAGTCAGGTTTGACATCCAGCCATTCTGGAGAGCAATTTGGAACTATGCTCAAAAAGTTATCAAACTGTGCATACCCTTTGATCCAGCAGTGTTTCTACTGGGCTTATACCCCAAAGAGATACTAAAGAAGGGGAAGGGACCTGTATGTGCCAAAATGTTTGTGGCAGCCCTGTTTGTAGTGGCTAGAAGCTTGAAAATGAATGGATGCCCATCAGCTGGAGAATGGTTGAGTAAATTGTGGTATATGAACATTATGGAATATTATTGTTCTGTAAGAAATGACCAGCAGGATGAATACAGAGAGGCTTGGAGAGACTTACATGAACTGATGCTGAGTGAAATGAGCAGAACCAGGAGATCGTTATATACCTCAACAATGATACTGTTTGAGGATGTATTCTGATGGAAGTGGATCTTTTTGATAAAGAGAGCTAATTCAGTTTCAATTGATCAAGGATGGACAGAAGCTGCTACACCCAAAGAAAGAACACTGGGAAATGAATATAAACTGCTTGCAGTTTTGTTTTTCTTCCTGGGTTATTTCTACCTTCTGAATCCAATTCTCCCTGTGCAACAAGAAAAATGTTCGGTTCCACACACATATATTATATCTAGGATATACTGTAACCTATTCAACATGTAAAGGACTGCTTGTCATTTGGGGGAAGGGGTGGAGGGAGGGAAGGGAAAAATCAGAACAGAAGTGAATGCAAGGGATAATGCTGTAAAAAATTACCCTGGCATGGGTTCTATCAATAAAAAGTTATTTGAAAAAAGTCAGGTTTGTCATATGCATTTAGTAAGCATGTACCATGTGTCAGGCATTCTGTTAAGCATAAAAACAAAAGGAGACAGCTCCTTCACTCATAAGGCTTATATTCTATTTTTTTAAATCTTTTAAAAATATTTTAAAATCTTTTTAAATTTAAAGATTTTTAAATCTTTTTAAATTTAAAGATTTTTAAATCTTTTTTAACTTTATTTTCAGGTTGATATTATCTCCTTTCTAACACCTTCTCTTCTCTACCACTGCAGAAGGCATAAGACCAAAACTGATTGTAAATATTTGTAGTTGAGCAAAACAAATTATCACATTGATTATGACCTTACATGCCCAATGTCTCAATCTGTTCTCTACACTTATTACTTCTCTCTTGGGGTGGGGGGGTGAATAGTTCTTCACCATGAGCCTTCTAAAGGGGCTTACATTCTAGGAGGGAATAAAGGTTGTCTGAACTAGACCCATGGCCAAGGGGAAGCCCCTGGAGGAACTCACTCATAGGAGGATATTGTAGGTAATGAAAAAATAAATATTAACCATGTAAGCACCCTGAGGTCAGTATTTTGTTTATTTTCTATACTACCTGACTGTTCTGAAAATGTGTCTATCATACAATGTAGGAAGCAATTAATAAATACTTGTTGCTCTTGTTATTATTGTTACTTTATAGGGGGTGGGTGAACACTAATATGGTATTTGGTAGACAAGATTGTTTTTATATAAAAGCAGTTGATCTAAGGCCTCTGCTAGTTCTTAGATGCTGAGAAACTGAGGTTCTGCTTCTCTTCATGAACTGACATAGCAAAACTCAGAGGAAAGCAAATTTAGACTTCCTAAAATCTCATATAACATTAAAAATGTTCCCAGAATCCTACTGAAAGTCAAACATAACACCCCCTCCCTTCTTTGCAGAGGAGGAGAACATTGTGTGTACTGTCAGACTTAGTCGATATGTTGGTTAGTTTTGCTGAACTGTTTTTTTTCCTCTTTATTCTTTCTTACAAGAGATGGCTCACTCTGTGAGATAGGCAGGAGGGATATATTTGGAAATTAAAGTGACACAAAAACAAGAGATAACAATTTTTAAAAAGAAAACCAAGTCTTCTTTTGAAAAGTTAAAAGGTACCATGGCAAGAAAAGTGTGATCTAAAAGTGAGAGATTCTCAGTTTGTGGAACAAATGTTCTTCCAATAACTGAATTCAAATTATGGAAATGTTGAGCACTGTAACTTTATCTAGCAAACAGAAAAGGAAGTATCAACCAAGGAGGGTCCACCTGTGGATCACTGGAACAAGAAATGTATCCCACAATCCCAGATACAACACTGGAGAGAACACAGAGGCCATTAAGTCCAAACTTTTATTTTTATAGAAGAAGAAAATGAGGCCTGAAAGGTATCCAAAAGTCTAGTGACTAAGTGACTGGTAAGATTTGAAAAATGATTTCTTTTACTGCAAAGCCATTATTATTTCCACTATGTTCCAATGTTTTAAATGGTAGTAAAAGCTAAAGGGCATTGATAAAAGCATGACAAAAGAGATTTTTTTTTTTTTTTCTGAGCAAATTGATGACTTGCCCAGGGTCACACAGCTAGGATGTGTTAAGTGTCTGAGATTAGATTTGAACTCATGTCCTCCTGATTTCAGGGCTGATCTCTATCCACTGCACCACCTAGTGGCCCCCAGAAGAAATGATTTTGTAAGTAGTGAAAAAGTTATTTGGGAAGTTTCTTTGGTTGGTTTTCCCCATTCAGAGGGCCCAAGAGCTTATAAACCCACAAGTATTACTTCACCTTTATGAGAAAGAATCTTGCTTCTAGGAAAGTACTTTAGAAATAGGTTAGGTGACCTGCCTCATTCATTTAGATTTGAAAGCAAGAACTTATAGAGCAAACATAATCAACCTATATCCATGCAACAAGTGAAAAGACAGAGCCCAAACCTTAGCACAGGTCTTTTGGCCTGGTCTCTTATAACAAATGTTTTTCAACATTCTGAATTGGTACAAAAACTTACTTATCCTTTTTCCAATTTAATTTATTTTAGGAATTGCTCATAACTTTTGGAGAGTGAAAAAGATCTTAACATTTAGAATCTTTAAAAAAAAAAAAAACTGAAAAACCACAGCACATGATAAAGGTAAGAAGTTGCCAAGGAGCACTAGAATAAAAGATAGCATTCATTCACCCATGAATAGAATTCCTTATATGCTTACTAGTCTTCAGGCACTACAAAGAGCCAGGGCTCACAATACAAAAATGAAAGCATCCCTGACATCCAGGAGCTCACATTGGGGAAATGCATGAGCAAAAATGGATGCGCACATACATAACCTATATCAAATTGCTTACTGTCTCAGAAAGGGGAAAGGGAATGGAGAAAATTTAGACAACGTTTTCTATAAAATGAATGGTAAAAATTGTCTCTACATGTAGTTGGAAAAGTTACTATTAAAAATGCATAATTTAGTCAAATGCTGAGAGCAAGGGATAAAGACACATAGCCTGCATAAACCATTGTGACTCTTACATGATTAGGAGAACTAAAAAAAGAGTTCCTAGAATGGGTGGATGGATGCTCTGTGATTAACTTCTGTGATGGCAGAGGTAAGAGTAACAATGGATGCATTGCTGCAAGTAATACAAGCGGACAAAGCCACAGGCCTACTGAAGTATTTTACTGTTTTTCCACTCCATAGAATACACTGTTATACTTTAAAAATTGCATATAAAAGTAACATTACTTGATGAATTCATCAAGTAATGGCTGAATACATTATGACATTATTGTTCTTTAAGAAATGATGGTCAGGCTGATTTCAGAAAAGCCTGGACAGATTTACTTGAACTGATACTAAGTGAAATAATGAAAACCAAAAGAACATGGTACAGTTAAAACAAAATTATGTGATGATCAACTATGATGGATTTGGCTCTTTTCAAAAATGAGGTAATTCAAGGTAAATTTAATAGACATGGCATGGAAAGTGTCATCTATGCATAGAGAGGAAATTATAGAGACTGAATGGAGATCAAAGCATAATATTTTCAAAAGAAAAGTGGTATTATTAAAAATTATTCAATAGCTTTAATCTGAATAGTAATGATCACTTTTTATACTGAATTGATGTTTGTAAAGCATTTTCATCACAATAATTCAGCAAGATTCAAATTGAAAATATAATTATTTCCATTTTACAATGGAGGAAATTGAGTCTCAGAAGGTTAGTGACTTGCCCACAATCACACAGCTGGGAAACATGAGATCTGGGAGTGGGGGGGGGGGGAATGCTTGCTAACCCATGCTTTGTTATACTTCCTCCAGTCTTGCTATTTGTTATAATCTTTTAATAAAGTATCTGTCCTTTTGAAAGAAATTCTTCTCAGCTCATAGTTTAACTATTCCCCATGAATTTACACAGGAAGAGATTTCTCTAATATACACATCTCTAATTTGATACCACATAGTTGAGGGGAAAATCCAATCCATAAAGTCAATTTTCTTCCAGCCCACCTAAATCACATTTTAAAGTAAATTACAAAGTAAGAAGTTGGTACATTTTAAAATAAATGTATAAATTATAACCTTTTCTGCTAAATAGCATTTTAAATTTTCCAAGTACATGTAAAGATAGTTTTCAATATTCACTGTTTATAAAATTTTGAGTTTCAAATTTTGTTTCCCTCCCTTCCTCCCATCCACCCTCCGCAAGATGACAGGCAATCTAATGCAGTTTATATATGTGTAATCAGGACACATATTTCCATGCTAATCATGTGTGAAAGAATTAGAAGAAGGAAGGGAAAAGCCACAAAAAAGTGAAAATAGCATGCTTCAATCTGCATTCAAACGCCATAGTTCTTTATCTAGATGACTGATATCTCCCATTATGAGTCTTGTGGAATTGTCTTGGATAATTGTATTACTGAGAAGAGTTAAGTCAATTATAGCTGATCACTACACAAAGTTGTTGATACAACAATATACAATGTTTTACTAATTCTTCTCATTTCACTTAGCATCAGTTCATGTAATTCTTTCCTGGTTTTTTATGAAATTTGCCAACACATATTTCTTATATAACAATTGTATTTCATTATATTTATATAACACAACTTGTTCAGTTATTCCCCAAATGATGGTCATTCCCTCAATTTCTTAGTTATTGCCAAAACAAAAAGAGCGACTATTAATATTTTGTATATGTGAGTCATTTCCCCCCCCCATTTTATTATCTATTTGGGATACATATCTACTAGTTGTATTGCTACAGCAAAGGTTATACACAGTTTGATTGCTCTTTGGGTATACTTTCAAATTATTCTCCAGAATGGTTGATCAGTTTACCATTCCACCAACAATGTATTAGTATCACAGTTTTCCCACATTTCTAACATTTCTCATTTTCCTTTTCTGTTATATTACCTAATCAGATGGGTATGAGGTAATGCCTCAGCGTTGTTTTAGTTTGCATTTCTCTAATCAATAGTAATTTGGAGCATTTTTTCATATGAATACTGATAGTGTCAAATTCTTCATCTACAAACTGCCCATTCATATCCTTCAAACATTTATCAATTGGGAACTTGTTTGTTTGTGTGTGTGTGTGTGTGTGTGTGTGTGTGTGTGTGTGATGATTCCATTCTCTATATATTTGAGAAATGAGGCCATTATCAGGAACACCATCTGGGAAGAACTATTTCCCAGCTTTTTGTCTTTCTTCTAATCTTGGTTGCATTATTTTCTTTGTAAAAAAAGTTTTGTTTAACAATATAAATTACACATTTTGCATTTCACAGTGTTCTCTCTCTCTCTCTCTCTCTCTCTCTCTCTCTCTCTTGCTTGGTCATAAATTCTTCCCTTTTCTATTGATCTGATAGGTAAATTATTCATTGCTCTCCTATTTCCTTATGGCATTACCCTTTATATCTAAATCATGTACCCATGTTGAACTTATATGGTAATGGTGTGAGATGTTGGTCTATACCCAGTTTCTGACATACTATTTTCTAATTTTCTCACGAATTTTTGTGAAATAGTGTGTTTTATCCCAGAAATTAGAGACTTTGGGTTTATCAAAAAGTAGATTACTTTAGTCACTGATTACTGTGTCTAGTGTACCTAATCTATTCCACTGATACATCACTCTATTTCTTAGCCAGTACCAAATAGTTTTGATAATTGCTGCTTTATAATAATAGTCTTAGCTCTGACATGTCTAGGTAACCTTCATTTGCATTTTTAAATATCCCCTTTTAATATCCCTTGATATTTTGACCTTTTGTCTTCCAGATGGAATTTGTTATTTTTTCTAGCTCTATAAAATGATTTTGGTACTTTGGTATAATGCTGAGTATGTAAATGAATTTAGGCAATTTATTATGTACCCTCAATATGTACATGAGCAATTGATATTTTTTCCAGTTGTTTTTATGTTACTTTATTGATGTGAAAGATGTTTATTATTGTGTTCATATAGTTCCTGGGTTTCTCTTGACAAATAAATGCCCAAATACTTTATATTGTCTATGGTCATTTTAAGTGATATCTCTCTCTCTCTCTCTCTCTCTCTCTCTCTCTCTCTCTCTCTCTCTGTCTCTCTCTCTCTCTCTCTCTCTCTCTCTCTCCCTCCCTCCCTCCCTCCCTCTCTTTCTCTCTCTCTTTTTTTTATTTTTTTAAATAACTTTTTCTTGACAGAAACCATGTCAGGGTAATTTTTTACATTATCCCTTGCACTCACTTCTATTCTGATTTTTCACCTCTTTCCCTCCACCCCCTCCCCCAGATGGCAAGCAGTCCTTTACATGCTAAATAGGTTACAGTATATCCTAGATACAATATATGTGTGCAGAACCGAACAGTTCTCTTGTTGCACGGGGAAAATTGGATTCAGAAGGTAGAAATAACCTGGGAAGAAAAACAAAAATGCAAGCAGTTTATATTCATTTCCCAGTGTTCTTTCTTTGGGTGTAGCTGCTTCTTTCCATCCTTGATCAATTGAAACTGAGTTAGGTCTCTTTGTCAAAGAGATCCACTTATATCAGAATACATTCTCATACAGTATCATTGTTGAAGTGTATAATGATCTCCTGGTTCTGCTCATTTCACTCAGCATTAGTTCACGTAGGTCTTTCTTATCCTCTCTGTATTCATCCTGTTGGTCATTTCTTACAGAGCAATAATATTCCATAACATTCATATACTACAGTTTACCCAGCCATTCTCCAATTGATAGGCATCCATTCATTTTCCAGTTTCTAGCCACTACAAATAGGGCTGCCACATACATTTTGGCACATACAGGTCCCTTTCCCTTCTTTAGTATCTTTAAGTGATATTTCTCAATCTCTTATTGCTGAGTTTTGTTGCTAATATATACAAAATATTAGCAATTTTTATGGGTTTTATATCCTGAAATTTTCCCAAAGTTGTTAATTATTTCAAGTAGTTTTTCATTTGTGTTTCTAGGATTTTCTAAGTATATATCATCTATAAAGAATATAGTTTTGTTTTCTAATTGCCTATTCTAGTTTCTTCAATTTATTTTTCTTCTCATTACTAAAGCTAACATTTCTAGTACAATATTGAATAATAGAGGTGTGTTTGCTTCATCCCTGATCTTATTGTGAACACATTTAGCTTACCTCCAAAACAAATAATATTTTCTGATGATTTTAAATAGATACTACTTATTTTAAGGAAAACTTCACTTCTTCTTATTTTCTTGAGTGTTTTTATAGGAATAGACACTACATTTTATCAAAAGTTTTTTATACATCTATTGAGATAATCATATGATTTCTGTTCATTTTATTATCTATGTGGTCAGTTATGCTAATACTTTCCCTAAGATTGAACCAGCCTTACATTTCTGGTATAAATCCCTTTTGTCTATAAACTGGGAAAAGATTTTTAAAGTCAAAGGTTCTGATAGACAAGATTAGAAGGGAAACAATAAACTGGGAAAACATTTTTACAATCAAAGGTTCTGATAAAGGCCTCATTTCCAAAATATATAGAGAATTGACTCTAATTTACAAGAAATCAAACCATTCTCCAATTGGTAAATGGTCAAAGGATATGAACAGACAATTCTCAGATGAAGAAATTGAAACTATTTATAGACATATGAAAATATGCTCCAAATCATTATTAATCAGAGAAATGCAAATTAAGACAACTCTGAGATACCTGTCAGATTGGCTAGAATGACAGGGAATGATAATGCGGAATGCTGGAGGGGATATGGGAAAACAGGGACATTAATACATTGTTGGTGGAATTGTGAATGCATCCAGCCATTCTGGAGAGCAATTTGGAACTATGCTCAAAAAGTTATCAAACTGTGCATACTCTTTGATCCAGCAGTGTTACTGCTGAGCTTATGTCCCAAAGAGATCTTAAAGAAGGGAAAGGGACCTGTATGTGCAAGAATGTTTGTGGCAGCTCTCTTTGTAGTGGCCAGAAACTAGAAATTGAGTGGATGCCCATTAACTGGAGAATGGCTGAATAAATTGAATGTTATGGAATATTATCGTTCTATAAGAAATGACCAGCAGAATGGTTTCAGAAAGGCCCGGAGAGACTTACATGAACTGATGCTGAGTGAAATGAGCAGGACCAAGAGATCATTATACATTTCAACAACAGTACTATATAATGATCAGTTCTGATGGATGTGGCTCTCTTCAACAATGAGATGAACCAAATTAGTTCCAACAGTACAATAATGAATAGAACCAGCTATAACCAGTGAAAGAACTCTACAAAACAAGTGTGAACCACTACATAGAATTCCTAATCCCTCTATTTTTGTTCACCTGCATTTTTGATTTCTTTCACAGGTTAACTATACATTATTTCAAAGTCTGATTCTTCTTGTGCAACAAAACAACTGTATGGACATGTATGCATATATTGTATTTAACATAATTTTAATATATTTAACAAATATTGGTCTGCCTGCCATCTGTGGGAGAGAGTGGGGGGAAGGAGGAGAAAAATTGGAACAAAAAGTTTTGCAAATGCCCATGCATATATATTGTAAATAAAAAAGCTATAAATAAAAAATAGAAAATAAATAAATCCCTTTTGACTATAGCATATTATCATCATGATAAATTGTTATGATCTTTTTGTTAATAATTTATTTAAAATTATTTAAATTACCATATATATAAATTAAAATTATTTTAAAATTCATTAGGAAAATATAATTGTCTTGTTCTGTTTTGGTTCTTCCAGTTTGTCTCAGCACTATATTTGTATCATTGTAATTAATTATTCTTTAAATGTTATTTAGCATTTACTTGTAAATCTATCTGGCCCTGGAGATTTTTTTTTAGGGAGAATGCTGGCTTGTTCAATTCTTTTTTTTTTTCTAAAACAAGGTTATTTAAATGTTTTACTTCTTCTTGTGCTAATCTCTTAATTTACACTTTTGTTAATATTCAACTATTTTATTTAGATTGTTGTAATGGGCTGAGGCCAAGTTGATGCACTGAGGTCCCAAGCACATGAGGCTAAATAGTAATTGGACCTTACTCTATTAATATATAAGCTTGGAGAAAGAATGGCCCCTGCCCACTCTTTGTGCAAGTCCTGATGTGTTGTATAGGAAATGACAATTTTGGTGGGTGGAAGCAAAGGAGTGGAAAGGGAAGGGGAAGGAGAGACTGCTGGCTGGCATCTTGACACAGCTGCTTGCATTGCTATCGTGATGGCCCTTCATCTCCGATCCCCCTCTGCTAGCTGGCTTCCTGTCGCAGCTGCCCATATTTCTATCATAATCCTTCTTCACCTCTACTGAGAATAAAGATTGAAGATTTTTCCCTTAACCTGAATTCCTGACTCTGGCTGATTTTAAATACATGGCCATCACAGAATGTCAAATATATTATCATACTATTGGGCAAAATAGCTCCTATTGCTTTAATTCTTTATCCATTTTTGAAACTTGTAATCTGTTTTTTTTTTTATTGTAAATTATATTCTTAATTGATCCAAACTGCCAACAACTCATTTCAATACCAAAAAATTACAAAGGAGCAGAACTATATTATTATCTGTGACTATAATCAAGGGAAGCATCAAAATTGCTACATACACCTAAACACACACACACACACACACACACACACACAAAAAATACAACTGTGTGTGTGTGTGTAACGAGCAATAAAGCCCAGATTGTGCCTATGTTATAGAGAATGGGTTAAAGGTGATAAGAAGATCATATTCCCATATATGTCAATAATGATTTTTTTTCAGAAAAAAAAAAGATTCATTTGAAATAGGAGGAAATTCAATTCAATTGATAATAATTAACAATCAGCTATGTGTCACGGACTATTCTAGGCATCAGATCCCAAGACAAAGATAAAAAAATTGGCTCTTCCCCTCTAAGATCTTCCATTCTATAGGGAGAAATAGTGTGTAAACTTAGGAAATGCAAAATATAAACCAAGTACAACATCATGAGAGCTGCCTTCAGGATTGTGAAGACCTAGGTTCACTCATGCTTTTGATCCATATAGGTTTCATGATTCTGAGCAAGTCAATTAACCTCTATATTCATATACAGTTTTGTAGACATTTCTCTAAACCTCTAAAACCAACCAGCATAGAAATGCCCTTATCTGTCATTAAGTTGTTTTTCAGTGTTGTCCAACTTTCATGATTCCATGAACCACTGGAATGGTTTGCCATTTCCTCCTCCAGCTCATTTTATAGATAAGGCAAACAGGAGTAAGTTACCTACACAGCTAAGTGTCTGAGGCCAGATTCAAATTCAGGGCAATGATTCTTCCTGACTTCCCTGTATCCATAAATCATAAATCTAATCCCTATTCATGTCAAAGTAGACATAAAACAATACTTTAATGGGAACTAACAACTGAAGGGAAGGATCAGGAAATAATTTAAGTCAAAAATCACAGCTCAGCTGAGTTTTGAGAGGACTTAGGAAATACAGGTGATAAATATGAGGAGGAAGAGAATTATAAAATCATATAATGCCATAATTAGACATTGTTCCTCTCAGATTTTGATCTAGACCAACTGGTCCATCTGTTCTTTCTCATTCTTGATTTTTTAGCTTCCACTTCCTTGCCTTTACACAGGCTGCCCCCTATGTCTAGAATATACTCTATTACCGTCATCCAAAAATAACCTTGAATATGAAGGATATACTGATCTCACCATCTATTAATATTATCTTCCTCCCCAAAATTGCTTTGTGTTTATTTTATATACATTTATATCAGTCTATTATATTTGACATGTCTCCTCTCCCAGAATGCAGGCTCCGGAAGGGCAGAAAACATCTTAGGGGTCTTAGTATCCTCCATGACCCACACAAAGAGTACCTGTTTGGGACACTTGAAAAGTCCTCATTGTTTGATTGTTTGACTAATTGAGCTTTGGGTTCATTTAATTAACTCTCTGAGTAGGAATCTCCTCTGTAAGATTTCTGAAACCACTGAGTAATTCCTATGCAATTTTAAATTGTGAAAAAATAAGCCATGAAATGTTTTTTAAAAGACCACACTTTAAAAAATCAATTCTGTCTATTGAAATAAAAACAGGTGGTTTCAGATCCTACTCCCCCCTCCACAAAAAAAGCTATCCCCTTTCCACCACCTTCCCACACTTCCTTTAAACACTTCAAATCCTCTGTCCATTAATGAACTAAGGGCTTATAAAAAACTTCCTTCGATCCACCATTGTTGGAGATGAAGTGGGAATTGTGGGCTGAGTAAAAGTAAAGAGAAAAACCAGCTATGATGGCATGATTGACCGTCCTCATGTACACACTGTGGAGATCAATCTACTTTCCCTGAAAAGGAATGTTGTAAAAGTTCAAACAGCAGCTCAGCTAATCCTGTCTTCCATAGTCCCTCACTGAGCTCACCTGAGGGGAGCTGTGGGGATCTGGATATCTTCTTGTGTGACTGAAGAACCCCCTTTGAAAGCTGAGCTGTTAGCTGTCAAACAAGCAAGTGCTTCATTCAAGTTATGAAAGACATACAAGGTCTGGTGTGACCTCCCCACCGAAGAGAAGTCAATAAGCCTCCCCCTTGGAGGGCTGGGATGTTCTTTGTCCTCACTGCCAGTTAATTCATAGCTTTTCAGCTAAAAAAAAAAAAAAGGAGGGTGCATTTGGTACAGTATAGAGCTTTAAAGTATACCATAGAGATAGGTGACAGATGAGCCAGGATCACAAGGAAATATTGTGGAATATCTTTGGTGAAAGAGACAATACTATGAGAAACTGCAGTGTTATGGCCGAGGCAAATTAGCCTGTATGCTAATCTGTTTATCCAACATTTCTTATTTCCTGCCTCTGAGGCTCTGAACAGGCTATTTCTTAGGCCTGATATGGTCTTCCTACTTGCTTCTTTCCATTAGAAACACTAGCTCCCTTCAAAGCTTCTATGGTCTTACACAAAGCATTTCCTGATCTCTCTCCCAAGTGTTAATTCCCTGTCCCCCAAAATTTCCAGAATGCTAGATTGATAGATGATAGATTATATTTCGGTGTATGAGTACATGTGTGTGTGTGTGTGTGTGTGTGTGTGTGTATTCATGTGTAGATATGGAAATTTGAGAGCATAGGGATTTAGCAACTGTCTCAAAGTTCAGGAAATGCCTTGTAAAGAGAGAAGCCTTGAAGAGAGCTAGTGTTATATGGCAAGAGGGCAAACAGGTTAAATAAGTTGCAGGATCACCCAACTAATAAGTGTTTAATACTAGATTTGAACTCAGATTCTCCTTAACTCCAGACCCTGTGTTCTATCCTCCGTATCACCTAGATGCCCTATGTTTCACCTAGGATCATTGAGATTTCTGGGAGAGTTAAAGGTGGCAAATTAATGTTTTGGCTGAAGGGACCAAAAATAACAGTGAAATCAGAGGAAGGAACAGTTTTGGGTAGAAGCTGATGGGCTTAAAAATAAATGTCTTTTATTTTAGGTTTGCTGGACCTTCAGATGGAGCCTTCTTTGTAAATATTCATATATCACATCTGAAGCTTGATATAAAGGGAAGATCTAAGACCATAGTTCTGAGAGTCATGAAAGAAGATGAAACTGTAGGAGAAAATAAGATGGAGGAAGAAGATGCTTAAGGGTAGATTTATAGGGAATATCCACCAAAATTAAAGTGAACTGTTTTCTATTGCTTGCATCATATAGATATTTGTCCTCATTTCTACTTGATTTTTCAAGGAAATATTTTTGTTAGTTAATAGTAAAGAATTAATAACAATAACTGTATTTTCAGATTTGGGAATCACCTTACAGCTACTATCCCATATAAGGCTCACTACCATACTGGAAGCTATATCCTATATTTGTTATTCTCAGCCTTTTAGAAGTTAAGATACTGAAAAATATGACAGAGCAGCAAATATCTAAATCAGGGTTTGAATCCATGACATCCTAGGCCAATGCTCTCCATCCACTATAGCCTGATGCTTCTTGTTAATGATAACAGGGATAGAAAATTGCAGCAGGGCTGGGAAAGTAGACAAGAAAAGTGTTTGTTCGGGAAGTAACCAGTGAGAATTATCTTTACCTTTTCTCTCTCTAATTTTGGAGCCCAAATCTTCAGGGAGGTATTGGTTCTATATTTTTTTAAAGCTAAACCACCTTTTTCATTATTCAAACATCATGAAAGTTCAGGAGTGTTGCTATTGTATGAGAAAAGGATTCTGTGAAAGCACGCTCGCAAAGTTAGTGTGAATTCAGTATATTTCACATGTCATAAAAATGCCCCCACAGCTACATCTAGAGACACATTTAGGTATTTTCAAAAGCATTGCCATGAAACAGAAACAGGAATTTGTTTTCTGTTTCAAATCCCTTCATAGTTAAAGTCCTATAATGCTGTTAGTACAACCCATTTCTGCATGAAAAGGGAGAAACTTTTTAACAGCAATTCCTTCTGTGTCTAGGAAGGTTTTTTGACACAAGGCTCCAAGGTATTCAAATGTGTGTGTGCTATGTGATAGAAAGATGGAAACAGCACCTACAGCTTGATCACACACACACATACACACACACACACACACACACACACACACACACACACACAGACACACACACAAGCAAACTCCTTTGAGTTTTAGTTTCTTCATTTTAAATGGGGACGCTAATATCTCTGACCACTTTTTATGGTTGTGGTGAGCATCAAATGAGTGGGCGCTCTAAAACTAGGAAACAGAGAGGCACAGTGGAAATTATACTCTTTTTTGGAGTCATATTTATATTCACATTATTTCACTGTTATTTAACTGCTTAATGACAATGGGCAAATCCCTTTGCCTCTATGGGCCCTCATTTTCTTATCTGTAAAATAAAGGATTTTAAATATATATTGAAAAGGTAACTTCAATGTCATTTAGTCCAATCTCTAAATTTATAGATAAGACATTCTGGCCAAGATTTGCTCAGAAACATACAGATAATAAGGGCAGAGTCAGATTCTCTGACCCTAAACCTAATAAATACTATGCCAACTGCAGCTGGTGCAATTATATAGGCCCTGAGATTTCTCCCTGATATAGATCTGTGGTCTGATGTTCTAATGAAAATTCCAGGATGCCATGCAGATAAATAGGGAGAGAGGGAGGAAAAGAAGAAATTGAGTAAGAGTGGAAGGAAAGGAAGGAAGGAAACAAGGGAGGGAGGAAGGGAAGGAGGGAGCAAGGAAGGAACAGAGGGAGGGAGGAAGGAAGGAAAGAAATAAGAGAAAAAGGGAGATAGAAAAAAAAAGGGAGGGAAAAAGATAGTCAATGTCAACAGAATTTGCTCTTCCAATGCCACACTTTTAATAGAAATGTTAAAATGGCTGTTATATTTTAAAACTACTTTTGGCTAGTTTGTTTTACTCTGATTTTTATTCACAAATGTCATTTTAAAAGATGTGTTAAAGTATTGAAAATGATATCCCAATTTTTGTGTTTGTTTAAAGAGCTCTTTTCCTTTTTTTTTTATTTTTTTCAAGAAAACTCACAAACACTCTATTTTGGCAATTGAATTGTAAAAATATTCCACCAAATACAATATAAGGTTTAGCATCTTGCACAAGATTGATTTTGTTGTTTCATATTAGGATTATTCATATTTTCAATTCGTCTTTCTCTTGACTAGAATCATGAAATCACCAAATTTGAGAATTAAAAGAGACCTCAGTGATTCTCTAGTTCAATGAATATCCAAAGGATAAACAAATATCAACTACAAAAGAACTGACAAGTGATTCTCCAGCTTCTACTGAACAATAGCAATAGGGCAGATGAGTGAGATGGTAGTACAGATCTAATTGTTAGAAGGGTTTTCTTTCTTCCATGTCTATATTTACCTCAACAAACTTACTTTCTCCTCTTTGCCCCTGTTTCAGTCTTCTGTGGACAAATAGAACAAGTTTAACACATTCTCCAACTAACTCTTTCAATTCCTTAAAGAAAGTTATGATGTCTACTTTGTCCTCTTCAGGCTGATCATGAGCACTTTCTTCAATTAGTTCTAAAGTGGCATAAATTTTAGACAGCTTACTATTCTTACTACACTCTTCTGGACATTTCCCACCTTACCAGTATTCATAATTTAAACCATGACCTGTGCTGGTCATATACTTAACATAATAATGCAAGTACAATTTGATCAGAGTATATGGTTATCCTTAATATGCCTGGAGTCTATGCTCTCATTACTGTAGCCAAAAATTATTCCTGTTTCTTCACTTTTTTTGGATGCCATGATATCATTGACTCACAATAAGATTATGATCTACTAAAACCTCCAAGATGTTTTTTTTTCTTTCATATATAGATAATTTATATTATACTTAGAGTTTACCCATGCAAAACTTTGCATTTAGCTATTTAAAAAAATTAATAGATATTACAATTAAATGACTCTAACAAATATTTATTTTTTCTCCTGACTCATACTAAATTAAAAAAATAAAAGAAATAGAAAACTCATAGGAATCTGCAACAAATAAGGCAAATAATTAGAAATTAAAGTGTTTTATCAATTGCAGAAGGGATGAACAAATTTTGGCATATGAATGTAAGGGAATACTACTATGCTATAAGAATGATGAGGGGACAGTATCATAGAAACCTGAGAAGTCTTGCATGAAATAATTCAGAGAGTAATGTGCAAAATGTTTTGGATTATGTCAAATGTGCCACATATTTGGGAGGGATCCTTATAGTCATTGGGTATGACAGCTATCATTTGAAGCTTTGTGCAATGTAAAATTTTATGAGTTGCCATAATTATATTTATTTAAATCATTAACAAAATATTAAATAGGGAGCCAAGTAGACTCCAAAGCAAAGAGCCAAGAAATTATTTTGTTTGTTTCTTGTAATAAGTCATTGTTTGCTAGAAGTAACTAGGAGTAGCATGATATAGTGAAAAGATCGTTGTACTTGTAAAATTTTGGAATTATCACAGGCTAGTTTCGATGCAATTTCCTGAGAAATCAAGATTAAAAAGGTAAAAGAAAATTATCTCTATTCTCAGAGGGTTTACATTATATTATATGCACACTTTTATACAGCCTGTACTTATGGGAGTAAATGCAAAGTATTCACAAAGTAATACAAAGTATTTCATAAGAGAGACATAATAATTGGAGTAATGCAAAAATCCTCATGAAGGAGGTGGCACTTGAATAGAGCTTTATAATAAATTTAGTATGTTATAAATTAGAGGTAAGAAAGGATTTTGTTCCAAACATGCCTGATCACTTGCACAAAGTTATAGAGGTGGAAAGTGAAAGGTTGTATAGAGAGAATAGATAAAAAACCAATGTGACTAAAATGGAAAATGTAAAGAAGAAAAGATAACATAAGATTACAAAGGCCTTAGGGAGCCTGATTGTGGAGGGTGCTAAAAACCATGCTGAGAAGTTAATTGATTCTAGTTGTTGTACCCACTACTTTCCTGAGTTTGTTCACTTAACTTCTCCTTCTCTCCTTATTGAAAAGTAGGAGTGAAAAGTGAAAAAGGAAGGAGTAGGCTAAATAGAAAGAAAACCAGAAATAGTAGGGGAAAGATACAAGAAAGGGGAAGGGACTCTAAAGAGGGAGGGTTGCTTGAGGCAAGTGGTACTCATAAGTAAAATACTGGTGAGGAAGATGAGGGGAAAAGGAAATAGAAAAGTATAATCTGGGATAATAAGACAGCAAGAAACACAGAATTAGTAGCTTTTACCATAAATGTGAATGGGGTGAACTCTCCCATAAGGCATAAGCAGATAGCAGACTGAATTAAAAGCCAGAATCCTATAATATGTTGTTTGTAAGAAACACATTTAAAGCAGAGTGATACAGAGTTAAGGTTTCTATTATACTTCAGATGAAGTAAAAAAAAAAAAAAAGCAGGCAGGAGTAGCCATCCTGATCTCAGATCAAGCAAAAGCAAAAATTGATCTAATTAAAAGAGATAAGGAAGATCACTATTCTTGCTAAAGGGTACTATAGATAATGAAGTAATATCAATACTAAATATATATACACCAAGTGGTATCCATGGAAATTCCTAAAGGAGAAATTAAGAGAGCTGTAAGAAGAAATAGCAAAATTATAATAGTGGGAAATCTCAACTTTGCTTTCTCAGAACTAGATAAATCAAACCAAAAAATAAACAAGAAAGATGGTAAAGAGATAAATTGGATACTAGAAAAGTTATATATGATAGCTCTTTGGAGAAAATTGAATGGAGACAGAAAGGAGGATATTTTCTTCTCAGCAGTTCATGGAACCTATACAAAAATTGACCATATAGGAGGACATAAAGACCCCAAAATTAAATGCAGAAAGGCAGTAATAGATTGGATAATTCCAATAAATTGGGAACTAAATAATCTCATCCTAAAGAATGAATAGGTGAAACAGCAAATCATAGACACAATTAATAATTTCATCCAAGAGAATGACAATAATGAGACAATATGCCAAAATTTGAGAATGCAGCCAAAGTGGTAATAAGGGGAAATTTTATATCTCTAGAGGCTTACTTGGATAAAATAGAGAAAGAGAAGATCAATAGAGAAAGAGAAGATCAATGAATTGGGCTTGCAACTTGAAAAGTTCAAATTAAAAACTCCTAATCAAATACTAAACTTGAAATTCTAAAATTAAAAAGAGAAATTAATAATATTGAAAGTAAAAAAAAAACCTATTGAATTAATTAATTGATTGATTAATAAACTAAGAGTTGATTTTATGAAAAAACAATAAAATAGATAAACTTTTGGTAAATCTGATTAGAAAAAGGAAAGAGGAAAATCAAATTGTTAGTTTTAAAAATGAAAAGGGAGAATTTTCCACCAATGAAGAGGAAATTAGAGCAATAATAAGGAGTTACTTTGCCCAACTTTATGCCAATAAATTTGATAACCTAAGTGAAATGGATGACTGCCTCCAAAAATATAGGCTTCTCAGATTATCAGAGGAGGAGGTAAATTGCTTAAATAGTCCCATTTCAGAAAAAGAAATAGAACAAGCTATTAATCAACTCCCTAAGAAAAAATCCCCAGGACCAGATGGATTTACATGTGAATTCTATCAAATATTTAAAGAACAAGTAGCCCCAATACCATATAAACTATTTGAAAAAATAGGGAATGAAAATCTTCTACCAATTTCCTTTTATGACACAGACATGGTACTGATACCTAAACCAAGGAGGAAGAAAACAGAGAAGGAACATTATAGACCAATCTCCCTAATGAATATTGATGCAAAAATCTGAAATAAAATATTAGGAAAGAGATTACAGAAAATCATCCCCAGGATAATACACTATGAACAAGTAGGAGTTATACCAGGAATGCAGAACTGGTTCAATATTAGGAAAACTATTGGCATAATTGACTATATCAATAACCAAATTAACAAAAACCATATGATTGTCTTAATGGATGGGAAAAAAGCATTTGATAAAATCTAACACCCATTCTTATTGGAAGCACTAGAGAATATAGGAATAAATGAATTTTTCCTTGAAAATGGTCAGTAGCATCTATTTAGAACCATCAGTAAGCTTCTTCTATAATGGAGATAAACTGGAACTATTCATAATAATATCAAGGGTGAAACAAGTTTGCCCATTATCACCATTACTATTCAATATTGTATAAGAAATGCTAGCTTTGGCAATAAGAGATGAAAAAGAGATTAAAAGAATTAGAGTAAGTAATGAGGAAACAAAATTATCACTTTTTGCAGGTGATATGATGCTGTAGTTAGAGAACCCTAGAGAATCAACTAAAAAGCTATTAGAAATAATTCACAACTTTAGCAACGTTGCAGGATACAAAATAAATCCATATACATCCTCAGCATTTTTATACCATCACTAACAAAATCCAACAGCAAGATATACAAAAAGAAATTCCATTCAAGTAACTCCCCCATGCTAAACTTCAATTTTCTCATCTTTAAAATTATGGAGTTCAAACAGATGATCTCTAAGGTTTCTTTAAATCTCTTAGTCCTCTGATCTTATGATCCTACTACTTAGCTATGATTCAGGATAGAAAGAAAAGAATTATCACCCTTCATCTAGGATTACAATCCCTGAACAAAGAACTTTGTGAAACATGTTTATTTAAGTGAATTTCTAGAAAAAACTTCCTTTGTAGTTACCAATAAGTTCAATACAACAGATACCCAAGAGTATTTCTAATCTTTAACACACAATGCAACTGCTAAGGATTCAAAGATGAACTTTAATAAAAAATGAAACATTCCTTCCCTTATGACTTACTGATCTAATAAGAGGGTAAATCATGTGAACAAATAAATAGAATACAGGGTAAGCTTTGAGCATAACTTTGAAGTGAATCAAGTAGAGATATTTCATATATGGGAGCCTAGTAAGATTGCATATGGGAGGGATCAAGAAAGAAGTGGCATCTGGGTAACACACTTGTCACTTTGTCTATTTTTATAGTATCCGTAAGTGATATGATTAGTGTAGCTACACAACAATTTAAAAATGATTCTCTATAGCTAACCTTATCTATTATTATCTCTGGATGTCACCCCTTAGCATACCCAATATTGAGCATCTTGTTCTCCTTGAGATCCTCTTTTTTATACTACACTACACTATTTTGGATAGCCTCCTGCCTAATTGGCTGACTATTTGGTTTCTTTTCTTGTGTCATCATCATTGTCCAACAATATAGACTATCCCCCCCAGGCTTTTCCATGTCCATTTTTCCTCCCTTTGTCTCTGTGCCTGTGTCTGTCTCTTTATGTCTCACCATCTTTGTCTTTTTCTTTATTGTTTTGTATCTCTTTCTCTCTCTCTCTCTCTCTCTCTCTATCTATCTCTCTTTCTCTCTCACACACACACACACACACACACAACACACACACACACACACACACACACACACACACACACTAGTGCCCACAAGCTCCATTTTCCCTAAGTGAATGTTCCTAATTTCTATATATCCAGATATTATCTCTTTCATGAAATCCAGTGCCAGATTATCACCTGCCCACTCTATTATCTGGATGCCTCATGGCCATCTTGAAGTCAAAAAGTTCAAAAAAGAGTTTGTTCTTTTGACTCAGAAAATCATCCTTTCCTCTAATGGTCCCTATCTCTTCTAAGTGCATCACCACCTTTCTAGCAACTCAGCTTTACAATATTCGTTATCTTTCACTCTTCCATATCGTCACACTTCCATACTCTACTGATTGCCAAGTCTTGCTAATGCTTCCTGCACAACACATCATGCATGCACTTCTCTCACACAGTCACTATCCTAATTCAGACCTCCATTCCTTCTCACCTGGATTGTTTCAAGTAACCATATAATTAGTTATGCTTCCCATTTCTTCCCTCTTAATCAACACATTACCAACTATCCAAATGATTTTTAAAATGGAGAACCATGTTTTATCCTCTTCCCACAATTGAAAACTTTCACTGGCTCCTCATTACTTCTAACATAAAATAGAAAATCCTTAGCTGGGCATTTAAAGGCCCCTTATTCCCCCCAATATCCTCTGTCTGGCTTATAATACATTACTTCTTTTCTTGTACCCTCCAATTTTGCTTTCCAAGAAAATTGGCTTGCAAACTTTTCCCTCTAAACTACATTGCTTCTCTCTACTCTGCTCCATGCCTTTATACAAACTGTCTCTTCTACATGGAATGTCCTCTTTTCTCACCACTGAATTCAAAACACAATTTAGAAGCCAACTCCTCCAGGTATTTTCTGTTCATCTGGGTATGCCTTATGTTACCTTTGTTTAGTTGTGCCCATATCATTTCCCCCTCCTCATAAGAGAGCAGAGATTATCTAGATGTTTGTCTACTAACACATTGCGGAACCCATAGTAGGTACTTAGTAAATGCTTGAAGAATTGAATTAAATTGAAACTACATCCACACACACACACACACACACACACACACACACACACACACACACACACACAACCAATCAATGGTTCCAAAAAAATAACAGCAATTTTCTTTATTTTCTTAATGAACATAATGCACATTGTATTCTTTTTTTTTTCTTTTGATGAGACAATTGGGGTTAAGTGGCTTGCCCAGGGTCACATTGCTTGGAAATGTTAAGTGTTTGAGACCAGATTTGAATTTAGGTCCTCCTGACTTCAGGATTTGTGCTCTATCCACTGCACCACCTAACTGTCCCCTGCATATTATATTCTTTAATCATTACATACTTAAGTTTTTAAAGCTGTGGATTTTTAGATACCAAGCAAAACTTTGACGTTACAGTGGACTTGGTTCCACATGATAAATGTCATTTATTTTATGCAAGAAATTCGACAGAAAAACATAATCCTTTGATTTGCTAAAGAAAAAAAGTCCAAACATTGAGATCAGCTGTGGTTTTCCTAAGTTTCATCTTGGTATTCCCTTTTTGGAGTCATTTTAAATTCTTGAAAATACAGTTTTCTCATAGAAATGCTGACAGTGCTGTAAATTCAAAAGCGGTAAAGAGAACTCCTAGAAAAAGAGATTCTGCCTTTCTCATACTCTTTTAGAGAGAGAAATAATTAATGAATAATGCTGTCATTTCCACAAAGACAGAAAGAGCAATGCCCATCTAGGACCTTTGCAAAATCCTCATACAGTCTTTTGATGTTAATGTTTTGACAGGAACAATTTAAAGTGTCTCAAGGCAAAGTGAATTTTCTTCTACTGGCTGCTATAAACCTTAATTCTTTGAGCTCCAGGACCTAACTCATTTGAGATAGTTCTTTTTTTTTCCCCACATGAAACAAAACCTATTTACTATGTGGCCATGGTTTCCCCAGAATAATAACTGTAGCCAATAAGAAAATGTATGGCAAATACAGAAAAACTACTATTTCAAATAGTTATTTTTACCTTAAAAAACCGAGATTGAAAACAACACAAGGACACATTTGATCAGAAAAGATTGAGAGATGACAGGTGCAGCTAGAATGACTATCACACTAGTGAGTGAGAAATACCAAAAGACAGAGAAAAATCTTTCAGATTGAAAGATCCCCTATTAGGAAAATGATGGCAGGGCATGGACCAGATGCTCAGCATAAAAGGACATGAATATTGAATTATAATTATACCCCTAGACAGAAAATTCCCATGGGTGAGATAAACTGATCTATGTGAAACTCTCTCCAAACTTTAACATTATTTTAAACAAGATTTAAGTAATGTATGTAGCTCTAAGTAAAGAGACTTCCTTTTAGCTCTGCAGATAAGTACCCAGCCATTTATAAGCTTGGAGAGTAGCCTGGGGCACTGAAAACCTTATGATTTCCTTAGTGACACCCAAAAACTATGTACAGAAGTGGACCTCAATCTCAGACCTTCTTACTTCACCTTATCTGTAATCACTATACCATGATGTCTTACCAAAGTGCTCTTCATAACTGCTTGTAGACATTCTGTCCAAGATCCACAGAAGTCCAGAGTCATCTTAGAATCTGAAATAAGTATAGATGGACTGTGATGAAGCTACCCACTTGTCTTAAATATTAATACATTTATTTTTAATACTATTTTCAGCTCATATCCATCAGAGCTACAATCCAAATTATTAAAGTTTAAAAATGTAATAAAATCTGTAAGAAGGCTATACAGAAACCAGCAAATATGGTAAGTATTTGTAAATGATTGTGGATAGCTTTTCAATTATTTAATCGGCTCCCAAGGTGGCTTAAAGACTGTGGCTTTTTTTTTTATAAATTAAAATAGGTATGTGTTTGCATATTTATGTATGTGCACATATGGCCAGAGCTTTTAAAACCCTATTAGAACTAACAATAATAAGTTAAGGAGCCCTCTAAAGAATTTTAGTATATTCCTCCTCTGTTTTCAATCTCCTTATGTCTGGTTTGCAAGGGATTCAGTTTTTATTGGGGCACTCAACATTTTTGCCTATGGAAAGCAATAGAAAAGGGTGGACAAATTGAGGAAGAGGAGGAGAGGCTGTCATAAAAATGATAAACATATTGAAGCTTATTGCCTGTTTAGAACTGTAAAGTTCCATGGAGATTTTTCTACTCCAAACAATAAAATGCATCCTACAAAGAAAATGGTAGTCATAGAGAAGCAATTGCATAGAATCATATCCCAGAATGGAGTCAGATTACTCAGAGATTATTTAACTAAATGGTACAGTGGATAGAGCATAGCAGTGGGAATCAAGAAAATTCATCTTCCCAAGCTTGAATCTGGCCTCAGACATTTACTAGCAGTGTGATCCTAAGAAAGTCATTTAACCTTGTTTGATTCAGTTCCTCATCTGTCAAATGAACTAGAGAAGGAAATAGGAAACCACATTAGTATCTTTACCAAGAAAACCCCAAATGGTGTTACAAAGAGTGCTAATTGGCATGTACCAAAAGCTTTGCTAAGCACTAGACAGCATTTAGACTAGACATAGTCCATTCTCTCTTTTTGTTTATAATCAAATAGGTACATAAGACATGAATGCAGTCTTGGAAATACTACATGAATGGATCTTGGAAAGAAAAAGAAACAAGCTGTGTGAATTCTGAAGGGAAACACCTAAACAAGGGGGTTGATAGGAGTTGGTCAAGAAGTGATATTGGGTGTAGAATTCCACAAGAGGCTTTATAGGGATTGGTACTAACAAGGGCAAAGACACACTGTGTTCATTGAATATGAATAAGAATTTCTCAAGATGAAGAAGCAAAGAAGACTCATCAGTCTTGTCCATGAGGTTGTGGATCTCCTGAAATTTTAAAGCAGAATGTAATAATAAATAAAACATAATAACATATGACATAAATATGCTAATATTTATTATATATAATACTATGATATCTAATACAATTTATATAATATATAACACGCATATATAATTATATAATATAATGCACTCAGAATAAGTGAAGAATAATAGATAGCAATCTGGCTTCTAAACTACATTTTCAGAAATCTTCAATGTTTGCAAATTGTTCTATCTATGCTATCACATATAAAGCTTACAATAATCTCATGGTTTAGATGCTATCATTATTCCTCATTTTATAAATGAGGAATTTCAGGCTGGGAAAGTGACTTTCGCATAGGGACAAAAGTCAGTGTCTGGTAAGATTCTATCTTACCCTGATTTCAGGTTCTAAATTCTCTTTACTGAGCCACCCCACTGCCAAAAACATGGAACCAAGTCATACATCTGAAATGTAAGCTTTCCCTTAAGATCTCAATGACTTCAGTCAACTCTAAGACAATTAGTTTTGGAAAGAGTGTCAACCTTCCTTAGAAAAAGAATTTTGCTCTTGCAGGGATACTCTCTGCCAGTGCAATCATCAGTCCTATTCCTTCATCATCCTCCAAGAGTCAGTTCAGATGGCACTTATCCATGAAAACTCTACTGACCTTCTAAGATAAAAATGTTATCTTTCCTCTCAAGTTATTGTAGAGTATTTTGTCTATATCATATCCTTGTCCTCATCACTTCTCTTATTATGCTTCTCTATGTACCTCAGATACCTCCATCAGTAGAATGTCATGTAGTCTGGGTCCTTTTTAATGAAGAGGCTGTGTCACTTTTTAATCTTTGTATTCCCAGCATTTTCCTAGAATGGCTCCTTTGAGAGATAGTAGGCATTTAATGTATGTTTGAGAAATTACATTGAATATGTACATACATTTCAGGAGGTGGTGAAAGGAGCCCCCATTTGATATGATGAGCAAAGTAAGGAACTTTTGTTTTAGAATTTTATTTGCATCTCCCCATGGAGAATATGGACATGACATTTGGTACCCTGTTACAAGGACCAAAGCTATCATGGGATTAAGTCTCTAGGACTGGAATTGATGTCAAAATGAATTACTTTAGTGGATATATGCTTATGAGTAGAAGCAGCCCTATATTCAATAAAATTCTCTTTTCTATATTCATTTACTTTTCTGGAGAAATCCTGAAAGCACAATAGGGAAAGAGATCTCTTTCGAAAATATATGACAGAGACAGAATGTTCTTTCCCACATTCTTCTTCAAAAGTATTCTGGACTCCAGAATACTTTAGTTTTTTTTTTTTCCTTTCTATAAGAACAGATCAGAAAGCAAAGGCTTGAATTTGAGTTTCTTAGCATAAGAGAGAGAAATAGGTAAGGTATACAGGGAATTTGAGAGTCAAGTCAACAAACATTCATAAGTATTTAATGTGTGCTAAGCACTGTGCTAAGTGCTGGAGTAACAAAGAAAGGCAAAAACAATACCTGAATGAGCTTTTAATATAAAGACATATAACTGAAGAAGAGATCTCATCTCTGTAACCTGAGAGGGGCTATCTTGGGTAAGGACAGATCTGTTTTGGGGAGGGATAATCAAATAAAGACAATTTGATACATGGTCCCTGCTATTTGTAAGGAAGAGCACCAATGGATTGAACCCAAAATATATTGGAACAAGCCACTGTTCTTTAGACTCCCTTATTAGGATGAATCATTAAAAATGTATGGGTCTGATAGAATAGGGTTTATCTTTCTTTAGCCTGGAATGTATTTTCACCTTCAATGAATCCAAATCCCCAGAAAAGTACTAATAAATAAAGGCTATTTGTGTGGGTTTCTATTGAGTAAAAAATTAGTTGTCTAGTGATCCCTAAGCACAAAACATGGGGTACTGCCATGAATATTTACAAGGAAGGGAGAGAAAA
Organism: Antechinus flavipes; assembly: GCF_016432865.1. NCBI lineage: Eukaryota > Metazoa > Chordata > Mammalia > Dasyuromorphia > Dasyuridae > Antechinus > Antechinus flavipes. Next base: position 660,871,185 of record NC_067399.1, read on the forward strand.
CAGACCTCATAATGTTAAGAACTAACTTAAATGAGTGCTGTACTGCTGCCTGCTGAGAGTCTCAAGTTCACTTTCCTTCTGAGGGGAATCAAAATTCTTTCAGTGTTTAGGATTTTCAGACTCTGAAAGAATTCAGTGAAGATGGAAGAGAATTGTGGCTTTTATGGGCTATTATGAATCCCTGTAGGTATTTTCTATAATGTATATGGGCTCCTACTAGACTTGAATTTTGTGTACTCTATCTATAGTGATATAAAGAGTATCATGTATAGGGCAGGCTGTGCCCAAGAAATGCATTTGTTATCTTGCATACTTGTTTGGGAAAAAGAGAAGAGAGAAAGGGAACAAGCAGTTATTAAGCACATATTATCTTATTTAATAGTATGGGAATTGGGGTTCCTATTTATCCACATCCGAAGATATTTCTCTGCAGGCAAGGAGAGACAAAAATAGAGTGATCATTTATGGTTTTCCCCAAGGCTGGAGTCAGATCATGTAAACCCAGAGCTTGGGACCCTGGTAACACATATTATAAATAGATATACAATTATATGTATATCTGTATATTCATATGGATATTTGCTGTGACCCATCATTTAATTCTTTGCTGACCCTGAAAGTTTCAGGAGATCATGTTAACATGCATATCTTAGTTTCAGTGAGACTACTGAGATAGGGCTTAAAACCAGACGACGAAAAACCATGCCATGAATAAGAATGACACCTTATCCTAACTCCTTCCTTTTTTTCTTCACTTTTTAAAAATTTTAACAATATTTGACAGATTGAAAACATCAATCACTGACTTAACCTCAGTATTTGTGGAGAAGCAGGTCCCATACAGGCTGGTCTTAGGAGGCTATACTTCCCTTTCCTTATCCCTGTGAAACATCAGGTGATTTAGATGCCAACTTGAATCAGATGTGCTGCTAATTCTAAAGCAGAAAGAAAGTAAACAGCTGAGATACCTGAATTACTGAGTGACAAGCTTGGGGAGATGGGCAGGTATAATGAGATGAGGTTTAACATAGAAACCGGGAGATAATTTACCTAGGGAAGAAATGTAAACATGCTAGACATAAAAATTGGATCCAGTTCTTCCCTCACAAATAAATAATGTTGAAAAGAGACTCTGGTTAGAGTAGATAATAACTGGGACAAAAACTTCAAATACGGTGTTGTTGCTAAAAAAAAAAATGCCTTCCCAACAGTATGAATGTAATAGACCAATCTAACCATATAAAAAGATAAATGGGGAAGGGAAAGTTCATATGGACAGATTTCTGAAGTTTCAGGTAAATAATTTCATTGCTTGGTATTTAATAGGTACTTCTTGCTTATAGGGAAAGGATCAGAAATTTTTAGGAAGATATAAAAAGCATCACAACATGATCCAGAACTCAACAAAAAGACCACTTAAGCATATGGTTTAACTAAAGTTAACAGAGAGATTTGTGTGAGGTAACACAGAGCAAGGGCTAGAATGAGGGTTAGATTTATAGTCTATCAGAGAAGTCCATGTGAAGTGTTTTTGAGTTGTGTGACTGTTGAGGAACTACATCACTACTCTGACCTCCACTTCCTTCTCCACTGAAATAGAGAGCAGCAGCAAAGAAAAAGCTTGCCTGAGCATCCCAAAAACATGTCCTGCCTCTGGCTCTATTTACTGGATATGTGACTCCAGGTAATTCATATAACCTCTTGATGCCTGAACTTTCTTTCCAAGATTCATAAGCTGTAGAACAAGTAAGAGACTGAACTGATAAATTATTATTTATTGCTATATTAAAGAATATTCCTATTCAAAAGCTATTTAATACAACCCTCTCATTTTATAGATGAAAATGCTGAGGTCCAGATAGAATAAATGATCTCTACAAGGTACAAAAGTAGTAATGGGCAAAAACAGAATTTGAAGCCAAGTCCTCTGACTGAATCCAGCATCCTTTCCAGAATGTCATACCACATTCCCAAGCCCATGGCACCCAACATTGTCCAGGTCGAATAATTTAGGCTTGACTCTGCTTACCTTCCAAAATCAGATAAGATAGGTGGCCTTAAGGAGTCTAATCTGTGACTGTTTAAAGAGACAAACAAGAGGATGCATATAAAGTACTGTGCAAGAATTAAGTGAATATCAGCTATTAACTTTATTATTATTATAGTTCCAGCTTCTAAGGAAAGAAGACTAAAAAGAGAAAGATGTATTTTGACCAATTAAGGAGAAAAGGAAATATGTCAGATTTTGAACTTGGTGAGGAAGAGAAGAAATCTGGTCAAATTTGAGGTACAGAAATGTTCAGGCTCAGATAGTAGCCTAAATTCTATTTGTAAATTGAAAGAGAGAGCAGATCAAGGAAAATCAAGGAGAATATTAAAGTATGAAGGAGGATCAAAGAGAATTAGGAATTGGAGCTTGAAGAATAATAAAAAGTCATTGGCAAGAAAAAGCAAAGCAAATAAGGGAAAACAAGTGAAACAATTAGGGAGTAAAACAACTTTATAGGACAAGTTTGTTGGACAAATGTGGTTGGCGCAGTGCTTAAAGAGAAGTGAGTGTAGTTGTGAAGTTATTGAGATTAAGGAAAGTGAGATTACCAAATTATTAAGAGTGGGTAATTAATTGAATATGTTTTAACCAGGTATTTAAAGTTGTTTTACCATTTGTGGGAACCCCCACAAGTAGCATTAAAAAATAAGGTTGAAAATTAAAACCAGGAAAGATACAAAAACTGAGTGACTTAGATCCAGTGTCCAATGATTTTGTTTTGTTTTGTTTTGTTTTTATTTTCCTGCAATTGTCTGCTGACTGTTAAGCACTTTATATGTAGGAGAACATTCTTTCGGGAGGGGAAAGGGAAATTAATTGAATTTACTAACTTGAAGTTACTCTCCATACTCCAGGCAGTAAGAATTCACAAAGGAAACAGTAGCAAGCCATCCTTGAGAAGGAGAGTTCTGAGCTAGAAGAAAGGAGCAGCAAAGTGAAAGAACATAATATAGAGGAGAAAGGAAATGAAAAGTATAGCTGCACAAGGTAGCCCTAAAATGAGTTTTGAAGCTCTTCCTGAACAGAATAGATGTTTTAATAAGAAAAAAAAAGTTCATTGTCATTCAAAAAACAGAATAGTTAATAAAGCCACCAAAATTATCATATATTGAGAAAGGATTAAAAGAAGAATGGAAGATGATCAGAAACTAACAGTTCTCTAATTAGGACTAGAAAGAACAGCTATTTGTTTAACTAATCACAATAAAGAGTTCTTATGTCTTCCCAGAACACTTACCTAAAGTTTAATAAAGAAATTCGTACCAAAATAGATGAGGGCTACCCACTTCTGGTAATTCAAGTAGGCACAGATGACACTGCCAGAAGGAACTTTAAAAATTTTGTCAACAATTATTAAGTCTGCTCTAAGAAACTGAAGACCATAGGAACACAGTTTGTGTTTTCCTCACTATTGCCAATTGAAGACTAGGAAGACAGAAGGGGAAAACATAATTTGGCAAGTAAGTAGCTAAGACAGCATTGTCTGAGAATGGACATCTGGTACAGGGTTTAAAACATATGCATGACATATTTTTGGCTGGATATGCAGTATATCTCACAAAGGCTAGTGAGAATAGGGTTTTAAGGGTCTTGTGGATTTAATCCAAAGGATTTTAAAAAAGGATAGGGAGGACGAACACTATTTATGTATATCTACAAAGTTAGATACCATAAAGAAAAGGTTCTTAACATATTACATATCACAAATTCCTTTGGCAGATTGAAAAAGTCTAAGGATGCTTTTTTCAGAAAAAATATAGAAAATAAAAAGCATAAAATTACAAAGAAAATCAACTGTTGACAATATTAAATAAATTTAATAGAATATCAAGAAAAAAAGAAAAAGAAAAGTGTTTATGTGTCCCAAGTTTAAAACCCTTTCCATAGAGATTAGCTACAAAGAAGTAGCCAGAATAACAGGTATTGACAGAAAACAACATCCAAGAAAATAAAGAAAAATAAAGCACATGCCATCAAATAGACAGATAGATAGATAGATAGATAGATAGATACCAAAGATTACATGATAAACAATGAGAACGAGCTCCTAACTCAAAGTGGCAAACTTGAACTCATAGGTATTACTGAGATTTCATAGATGGAACCTTGGTTCTGTATGGTAATTTTTAATTCAAAAGAAACAGGAGGAAGCTGTCATTGTATAAGATATTTTCATTGTATATGAAAAAAAATCTATTATATCAGGAAATTAAAGAAACTTAAAAAAAATGTTTGAGTGAGGTAGATAGGAAAATAGAAGTGATTTTACCATTGGAGTAGAATACTGACTCCCTTGGATAGAAAGAAGAAATAGATAAAGAATTTGAGAAACAGATCACAATCCTGGTACAGATTATGACTTAGTAGTGATGCAGCGTTGGCAGTATTCAGTATTAATAATAATAATTAATAATTCAAATAACTTAGTAATTGGGGAATTACTGCAATCTGCCCTTAACTAATTATCTAATTATATTTCCTGTCTATACCTAACATTGACCTTCCTTTTTAGTCAAGTCAAGTCCCAGGGATGACCCACATACTCCAATCCGAATTCTGCTTTCCATGTGTGATTTTGATCAATTGCTTGTAATATAGATATCATAACACTTAGCATATTTTATCAGTGAATATCTATAAGTACTAGCCTACCTGCTGTATACATAAAGGCAACTATCAAGGGATCTTTGCTCTCAAAAAGCTTATATTCTCCTTAAGTAAAGGGAAGTAAATTATTTCAGGGTGGAAGAGTGCTAACAATCTTCAACATCAGAACATCCTTCCTGTAGGATGTAGCAATCCTAGCTATTACTACAATAGATTCTTTATTGGTCTCCTTTTAATAAGTCTTTCCTCTCTCCAAGTCACGTCCACCCAGCTGCCAAAATGATTTTTTTTAATTTAAAGAGATATATCAATCAGGAGGCTATTTCAATAATCCAGATGAGACATGATGGGGACCTAAACTTGACTGATGGCTAATTTTACTCGAACCTTTTTTTTTTGTCTTTGTTGCTGTTCAGAATGATTTTTTTTTAAATTTCCAACAGTATTTTATTTTTCAAATACACATAGATAGTTTTCAATATTTATTTTTATAAGTTTTGAATTCCAAATTTTCCTACCACTCTTCCTTACTTCCTTCCTCCTCGATTCAGCAAGTAATCTGACATACATTAAATATGTGCAATTCTTTTAAATATATTTCCGTATTTTTCATATTGTGCAAGAAAAATCAGACCAAAAGAGAAAAAAATAAGAAAGAAAAAGAAATGAGTTAAAAAATGAAAATATTATGCTTTGATCCACATTTAGTCTCCATAGTCCTCTCTCTAAATGTGGATGGCATTTTCCATTCCAAGTCTATTGGAATTGCCTTGAATCACCTCTTAGTAAAAAGAGCCAAGGCCATCACAGATGATCATCACATAATCTTGTTGTTACTATGTAATACGTTCTCTTCATTCTACTCACTTCCCTTAGCATCAGTTCATATAAGTCTTTCCAGGCTTTTCTGAAATCATCCTGTTCATCATTTCTTACAATATTCCATTACTTTCATATACCACAACTTATCCCCATTCCCCAAGTAATGGACATCCACTTAATTTCTAGTTCCTTGCCATTATAAAAAGGGCTGCTAGTAACATTTTTGCACATGTGGGTCCTTTTCCTTCCTTTATAATATTTTTGGCATACAGACCCAGTAGTGAGACTGCTGGATCAAAGCATATTTATTTGGGCATAGTTACAAATTGCTTTCCAAAAGGTTGGCTCAGTTCACAACTCCACCAACAAGGTATTAGTTTTATAGTTTTCCCACATCTCCTTCAGCATTTGTCATTATCTTATCCTATCATTTTAGCCAATCTGAGAGGTGTGAAGTGGTACTTTGGTTTTCTTAATTAGCATTTCTCTAATCAATAATGTATTAGAGTACTTTTCACAGAGCTAGAAATAGCTTTAATTTCTTCATCTGAAAACTGGTTCAGACTTTATTGTCATTTTAAATCAGTATTTGTTTCTTATGTAAATCTCATCTCCACAACCACACCAAAAGTTCCTTAAAAATAAAATAAATCTTATTCTTCTATTGGATGACACAAATGAGCCCTTAGCAGAATCTAAGAAACTTGGTACACAAAAAATATTTCAGGAGGGAGAACAAATCCAAGGAGAAAAGATAGAGTTGAAAAATGCTATCCAAAGTTAAAATGCAAATAGAATCATGCTATGCCGGAAATGGGGCCATGTTACTTTAATTTACTATTCAAACTGAACACAGTGAAAACAAGGAAGCAGGTACAAGAAGGCAAAAGAATTAGTAATATGATTGGAAGCTTAAAGAAAAAGAAATGGCATTTTGTCACACAAAAGATGTTCCCTGAATTTCCACCAAAAATATACTAAGTATACCTAGAATATGAAACAGTTGCTAGATAGGAAGTAAAAAACAAAAACAACAACAACAACAACAACAACAGCAAAAACATAACTGGCAGGGAGGTGAGACAGGCTCATCCACTTCTGAAGTCACATAATATTTTGTAGTTTTGTTTCTATTTCTAAAGTTCTTACTACCTTTATTATGCTATCAGATATTAAGGCATAAAATAGAAGGGTATTGAAAGTCATCAAGATGAAGTTAAGCAGAGGATAGCTGAGGGAACTCAAATATATTATCCAATGAAACATTGAAAGAAGTTAGGGAGATAAAACTTGGAGAAATTTGATGACTCTATGAGGAACATAGAATTTGAATAGATTTTAGAGACCATCTAGTCTAATCTCATTTTCTAAATGAGGAAAACTGAAGTTTAGAGAGTTTAAGTGACTTTGTGAATATCACATTAGTATGCCAGAATTGGAGCTCAACTCTTGTGACTATAACTTAAACAGAAACTCTACCAACAACATTCTACCACAAAGATGTAGGCTGGTTGCAGCCCAAATGACAAGACCCATTATTTCTTAGGTACAGCAGCATGACACATGGTAAGTCACAGAGCTCATCCCTTTGTTCATCAAATAGCATACATCACTGAGCACCTTGTAGTTATGGAAAGTACAGTAAACTGTCCTATCTAACAGAATCTACTTCACTGTATCACTGTATTTCACAGAATCTATATTCACTGTAGGAACAGATGAAAAAAACATATGTAAAACTCTGTGAAAACCTTAAAACCATATAGATATGGTAATTAATAGTGATATTATTTTTTATTAATATTGTTATTTTATTATGGAAGCTTTAACATGGGATTTTTTGTGTGGTAGATGTATATGTGAATATAAGGAACTCATATTTCTCCCAGGAGTGAATTAACATGTATATAGATGGGCAGATACAAAATAAACACAATGTAAATGGGGAAGGCTAAAGTTAAGTAGCAATAGGAATCAGTAAACCTCTTCTGAAGGATGTGAGATTTTGATGGGAATTAAAATGAACTGGGGATTCCAAAAGATAAAGGTAAGGGGGAAGAGCATACCAGGCATAAGAGAAACCATGCAAAGATATCAAGATCACAGATAGAATGTCCTGTGTGAATAAGAACTGAAATCATTGGATGGAAAGCATATTTTTTTTGCTGTGATATATGTAGCAAGAAGAATTATTATGAAGACATCCGTCTTCTTGCACACTGCTTTTTCAGTTGCCATTGAAAAATGTCCCACATCTGTGCTTTAATGTTGGCATCTGCTGCAAATTACCCTTCGATGAGCTCGACAGCTCTTGCCTAATTGGACAATATCAAAGTGACATGGCTGTTAGCGTTTAGTTCCTAGCTGGCCTTCCCGTATTCATCTCTGCTAGCAAAAAGTGTTCATCCTCATCATGAAGGTACATTGGAAGAAAAAAGAAAACCCTAGATTTTTAGAAGAGACTCTATCGTGCCAACTTTGTCAAAGTGTGTCATGTAAATTACACTTTGGAATCCCACCCAGATCCCCATTGCTTCAGAAATCAGAAGGAAAAAAAGGACCACTGGGTTAGATGCAGCCTCAAGGCAAATGATAGTAGGCATTTCAGTGTTTTGCTTTGTCTTTTATAGAATCTGAATCAAAAAGTTAAAATGGTCCTTGGAGAATACCTTCATCTTCAGAGCTCTCATTCTCCAACCACATAAGAAAACTGAGGTCCAGAGGTGAAGCGAATTGCCCTACATTACTGTGAGTTGCCAGGATTATATCTCAGATATCCTGAGATTGGAAAAATCTTCCCTACCATACAAATGAACAGGATTTTCTGCACATTGTGCTGTGCTGTGTGGCTGTTTAGAAATTAAGGTCATCTCTAGGCCATAAGGAAGTCATTGAAAAGTAGTCTCAGTGAAAGAAAAGCATAATAATTGTAAAGTCACCTCGTCAAAGCTCTCTGAAGATCACAAAACAGTTTTCTGACAACAATCTTTATGAGGAAAGTGTGATGAGTATTATGATCCTGCTTTTACAGGTCAAGAAATGGAGACTCAAGATCATAGCGGAATCATGTGATAAAATCATGAATTAAACAAAGGTCTTCTGGCTTCTAATTTCATGGCATCTCCATTATGCTACATTTCCTGATGGAAAGAAGTTTGGGGATAATTGACTGTATTATTCTTCTCTACAATCCCTAGCTCCAGTGGCAAATTCTACAAGACACTTTTTCTTATCTCTGGTTTATTTTGTCTATACTTTGTTTTGTATGTAGTTATTTCCATATTGTCCCTCTTGTAAAACTGTGAGTTTCTGGAGGACAGAGGCTGTCTATTGCTTTTCTTTGTATTTTCAGCTCTTAGCATAGTGCCTGACATTTAGTAGACATTTAATGAATGTTTCTTGTGATTGATTCTGTTCAGTCATGCCCTACTCTTGATGATCCTATTTGAGTTTTTTTGGAAGATATAGTGGAATAATTTGTCATTTCCTTCTCCAGTTCATTTTATAGATAAGGGAACTGAAGCAAATAGGGTTAAGCAACTTACCCAGGATCCCACAGCTAATAAGTATCTGAGGCCAGACTTGAACTTGGGAAACAGAGTCTTCCTGTCTTCAAGTCTAGCACTCTTATCTATTGCACCACATAGACTAACTGACCCTAGGCCCCTTATTGTTAGTGGCCACTCCCTCTTAAAATTACTTGATGAAATTGTGTATCTGTTTTGTATTTGCTTATTACTGTATAGACTGTAGCCCTTCTAGTCAAGTATAAGCGCCTATAGAACAGGCTTTATTTCTTTTTTGTCTTTATATCTCCAACATCCAGGCACATAGTAGATACTTAGTGATTATTTTTTGAACTGAACTGAATTCATCATCTCAAATCCTTTACATGGATTTCAAGTTGGGTGTCATACCCTAATTACAGTTTATAATCCATTCTAAATTCAGTATAACAATCAATACAATCTGGTTTGTGTCCTAAATTTCAGTGTGTCATATGTGATCCAATTATGTATGCTTGGAATCCTTATGATGCTAAGGAACAAATGAAATACTATGATCATTTCAAATATTCAAATAGGAATTGGCAATTATAGAAGGATATATGAACCACTAACAGACTTGTATGCCCATAAACCTTCAGGCCATCATGTCCATACTGATGAATCCAAGACAAGTGGTTATTGCACTGTGTTATTCTTGTACACATGAGCTATGTACTAGTATATTATTCAATCATTATTGAAAACCAAGGTAATTGTATAAGCATTTACATTTATGTAATTACTGTGGATTAGGTTCTTTTACTCATCTGGCACAATTACATCTAGTATACATAAAGACACACACACACACATACACACACACACACACACACACACACACACACACACACACACCCCATAAACTAAAACACTAACAAGGCAAAGCCAAGTCAAGGTGACTGGTGTATTCATTAGGTGGAGCTGTGGAGAGTAGAGCTTCAAGATAGGGAGGAAAGAATAAAATAGGGAGGGAGGGAGAAAAGGAGAGAGGGAAGGAAGGAAGGAAAGAAGAAAAGAAAGAAAGGGAAGGAGGAAGTGAAGTAAAGGAGGGAGAAAATGAGAGAGGAAGGGAAGATGGATGAAAGGAAGGAAGGGAGAGAGGAAGGGAAGATGGATGAAAGGAAGGGAGGGAGGGAGGGAAGGAAAGAGGGGAAGGGAAGGAGGGAAGGAAGAAGGGAAGGAAGCAGGAAAGGAATAGAGTGAGGGAGGAAGGGAGGAGAGAGAAAGGGAGGGAGGAGGAGAAAGAAAGGGAGGGAGGGAGAGAGAGAGAAAGGGAGGGAGAAAGAGGGGAAGGGAAGAAAAGAAGGGAGAGAGGAAGGGAAGTAGGAAGGGAGAAAGGAAGAGAGGGAGAGAAAGAAAGGGAGGGAGGGAAGGAGAGAGAAAGAGAAGGAGAAAGGGAGGGAGAGAGGAATTTACTGTTAAATTCTTAGTATACAAATATAGAAATGAAAATATCCTCTGCCCTCAAGGACTTCACATTCATTTTAGTGAGGAGACAACACCCAAAATAGTTCACATTTACTAAATGGGCAGAGACTGACACAGTTCTAAAAGTAGCAGGATGAGTGGGACCCAGTGGAGTACCTTCCTACCCTTCCAATCTCCTTAAGCTTTGTACTTTCCCACACATGTACTCTTCTACCCAATGATACTGACTTCCTTGATATTTCTCACCTATTTATGGCCATCTCTAACCATTTTCACCAACTATTTTTCATGTCTAGATTTTCCTTCATCTGTCCCTCTTAGAATATTTGATTTCCTTCAAGTTGAAGCTAGAGTTCCACCTTCTTTGTAAAGCCTTCCTAAGTATCCTTTGTTGATTAACTCCAATAATCCTAAATATACCATGTCTGTACAAAATTGTGTCACATCCTCCCATTACATTCCTAATTTCTTAAAAACAAGGACTTTTGCATTTCTTTGTCTTCCCAGCATCTAAAATTGTTTCTATTTTAATAGATGTTTAATAAATGTTTTCTGACTAACCAAGTGAAATCCACAGAGATTGAGTGATTTGCCTTAATTTATATAGATAGTAATTAACATAAATAAGTGGTGAATCCACTCCACTACTCTTGCATTTAGGAATTTTTTCCTTTAAAAATATTTTTTTCCATATCATTCTGTGTCCTTTTTCCTTCTCTCTCTCCTGATGGCAATGGTGAATGGATTTGAGAAGAGAGAAGCTATGATCTTATTACAATAATCAATTAGACTAGTTGCATCAGGAGTGGAAAACAATGGAAAAATTCAAGAATTGACACAAACATAGAATTGATAAGACTTGGCAAGTGATTGGATTGTAGAAAGGAGAAGGAATGAAGAAGTAGGAAAAATTAAGAATGTTTCCAAGATCAGGAGGCCTAAAGTCTATGGAGGCAGACACATGGTAGCATTAGCCAAAAAGCATGAAGGATATGCTCTTAAAAAAATATATATATATATATCTTTTCACCTTTTTTGAAAGTTCAATTCTCTCCTCTGACAGGTAATTCTTTCTTTGTTAAACATGATCACTGACAGATTAGAATGCCAGAGACAATGGACTCTGAGCCATGCACCTTGGCACACATAGGTAGCTACTTGTTCTGCCTAACCAAGTGCACATAGCCTGGTTCTATATTTCCAGATGATTTGATATCTTGGCTCTGCAGCCTCTTTATTCAGGGCTGTTGCATCCATTTAAAATAGCAAAACCACTGCCTTTGAATCTTCTACTTTAAAGGACAGTCTTGTCATGATGTATCTCTCTGTACATGTATGTATCCAGGATTTTCTTTTGCTGTGTTTTTTTTTTTTATTCCTATGATGGAAAGATATTGCATCTGTATTCAGATGGACAGTCAGGCATTGGAGTCAAATGGTAGATTTCAACCCTTTTTCTCCTTATTATTAGTACATTGAAATTCTTTTGCCTTATAGGATTAAGAATAAGCAATTATTTATCCCATTGGGCATTAGCTATTTCTAAATTTTGGAGATAACAATAAAATAAAAATCTCTTTTGAAACAATAATTGCTCATACATCCAAAGCACTTTTTCTATTTGTCTGATAATTCCCATATTGAAGGAGTAGGTTCCTTTTTAATATGGCCCCTCATTGTTTACTCAGTGTTCTGGAACACCTCCCTCATTGAATCCAGGGACAAGTGGAGGCGAAAATTAAAGTGAAAGGAAGAGTGAGAAGATCTGAAGTTGGTCAGAAAATACAGTTGAACAGGAAATAGTCTTATGCTCTGGATGGAATTCATGGAAGGAAGGGTCAAGGAAGATGACAATGTATCCAAAGGAAAGCTAAGCTTCAGATGCTGCTCTGAAGCATAAAAACAGGTAAAAATGGGCAGTTTAGATAAAAGAGATGGAAAAGCACAACAATCATATAAGGTAAAATATGATAGGATCCCTCTTTCCTGTATTCAAATCACTTGAAATTTGTATGAAGTTTCAATAGTTTCTATGATGTAGTTGGGGAGCATCTGTATGAATGTGTGTATGTGTGTGTGTGAGAGAGGTGGAGAGAGAGAGAGAGAGTGGAGAGAGAGAGAGAGAGAGAGAGAGAGAGAGAGAGAGAGAGAGAGAGAGAGAGAGAGAAGAGAAAAAGAGAAGGAGGGAGGAGAGAGACAGAGACAGAAAAGAAGGGAGGAGACAGAGACAGAGAGGGAGAGAGGGAGGAGACAGAGGAAGTATAAGTTAGAACTTGGTCAATATCCTTCTTAAAGATGACCAAAATGACATCACTATATTGGAGTCATGATACAGTGTGTCTGACTGGCAGATCAGAACAATGCAAGCTCAGAAGCCTATAGCACAGGTCAGGCAGAAATAGTCTATATGAACATTTGGAGTGGACATGTCTCTAAATATGTTCATCTGCTGTAATTCTGCCTCACTCATAAAGCACAATGCATGCTTTGATGTTGGCATGCCATGGTGAACATTCCTTTCCTAGTATCTCTTGTCACTCAACAGATTTCAAAGTCCTTCAGGAGAACCTTGAGAGTGCCATTATGTCACTTCTGTCCGCCATATTAGCATTTGTCTTGTATGAGTTCTTCAGATAATAGTCCTTTAGGCAAACATGCATTTGCCATTTGAGCAATGTGGTCCATTGGAGTTATACCCTTCACAGCTTAGTTTGAATACTTGTTGGTTTAGCTCAAGAAAGGATCTCAGTATCTGGTATCTCATTTTGGCAATTGAGCTTCAGTATCTTCCTAAGTTAATTCAAATGGAAGTGATTCACTTTCCTGACATGTTCTTTGTATTCTCCCCAGATTTCACAGACGTACAACAATGCTACAGACCAACACAAAAAATCTAATGCCTTCGAAGCCTCCCAAGCACTAAGCTAGCTTTGGCAATGTGTGCATCAATTTCATAATCTATATCCATGGTCCTAGAAAGTATACTGTCAAAGTAAGTAGATTTATTCAGAACATTCAATATTTCTCCATTTGCTCTAACTGATGATCCATGTATGAATGATGTGGTGCTGGCTGGTGAAGAACCTGTGTTTTCTTGGTGTTAATGTTAGATCAAAATTAGCACAAGCATGATGAATTCTGATGAAGTCAAAGAAAAATTATGTGAAGACCTAGAGACTTTAATCAGTAATGTTCTAAAAGAAGACAAAAGGCTGACTTTAAGAGGAGTCACAGACTACAGACATGGCAGGGAGTTCTTGAGAGAAATGGAGAGAGGCAGAATAGGAGAAAGGTGAAGGTATATGTGGTACAGGGTGCTGGATTGGTCATAGACTTATTCTCTTCAAGCTATATATTGGCATTCCACAAAAGCAAAAAACCCTGAGATGAGACAACTAGCAAAAGACTTAATGTCAACAGATTATAACACTTCTCTAAGAGGAAATAGTTCATCAATAACTAGGAGGGGAAGCTGAGCCAACATATGGCTGGCAACAGTGGTGGTGGTTGTTCTTTGTTCTTGAAGAGGACCAAAAAGACATCATAACATTAACCCTGACCATTACCTCCATTTTCCCATTGCTCCCCTTTTAAGGCAACAGTGGAGCAGAAAAGGAGTGAGCAGCTTTCAGAACTTTTGGTGTACAGCACTGCATTTACTCATTTGGGTCAGAACTTTTGCAAAAATCAAATTTGATTTGATGAGAATGATGGGGGGAAGTCAGAAGCTGCTAAGTGAAAAATTAGAACTACTTAAGTTTTACTAGGAGGATAGTTCATCCATGTCTAGAAGGCAAAAGTCAAGTGTAAGTGAAATTTAGAAAGATGCAGAATTCTTGATTCAGAAAGTAGATGAAATTCAGTTTTATGTTAATAGTAACAATTGGGAAAAAAATATTTTATTGTGTCCTGAAGGTCATTTTCAAGGCAAATACTTAGGCTGCACCTCAGTTTTTCATTTATTAATTGATTAATTAATCATTGATTAATGATAAGGACATGGTCCCAGAGATATGGGCTGAAAACTTCCATAAAGTCCTCAAAAGACTGTCACTATGTTGAAGCCACTGACCATTTATCTCAGATTGAAGTTAATCCCTTTCTAGTCAAATTTCCAACTGAAAATGAAAATGCTCTTTTATGGCAAAACTCCAGTTTTTAAGACTTACAAAGCAGGTGTTCCACTACACATGCAAAACTGACTGAAATTTTCTGAGTTATATGTAAATCACATGCTTATATGATAGGGGTTTGTATATGAATGTCCTATATATAAGTGTGTCTAGTAACATAAATATTATGTAATAAGTTTTATTTTTTTTACATTTTTACAAAAAAAATAATACTGAGAGTATATAAATTGAATTTTGTAAATAAAAATAAAGATTTTTTGATATGCAGGAAGTAGTTTAAAGAGAATATCAGCTTTGGGTGTTGATGGTGGGGCGTAGGAAGAAGGCACTATGGCAAGTAGGAGTTATTCCTTCATTGCCTATCTCTATAAAGCAAAAAGGAATAGGTTATCCTGTGACAATCACAGTAGGAAGTCTCTTATGCATTGCAAACAAGATTTTCTCCAATGTCCTTCTTAATAGGCTTACCCATCCCCTGGAAGATGGTTATTTACATGAGAGCCTGTGTGACTTCAAAAACAGTTGCACAATGGTTAATATGGTGCCTGGCAACTCAAGGAGAAATGCCAGGAGTGGAACAGAGGTCTCTACACAGTGTTTGTCAATCTGACCAAGGCTGTTGATTCTTTCAGTTGTGAAGGTATGTCAAATTTTGTTTCATCAGTTTTATATACCAGTTTCATGGCAACATGCTTGCACAAACTCTGGATGATGCTCTTGTGCTTTCCTAGCCACCAATGGAGTGAAGCAAGACTGTGTGCTTTCCCCCATGCTTTTTATCATAATGATTTCAACAAAGCTGTCAGACACCTTCAACAAGGATGAGAATAGTATCGTCAGCTACCACAATGAGGAAAAATTATTTAATTTGAAAAGACTATAAACCAAGACTAAAGCAGAAGGAGAATTGGTGAGTGGATTTTTTGTTTGTTTGTTTGTTCACACATGATTGTATACTCAATGAAATCTCGTGAGGCTGAAATGCAACAAAGATTGAAATTAATTGGTAGCCATTTAACCAGGATATTCAATTAAGTTATAAACTTCTTATTGTCACACTACCCATAATAATTGCTTATAATGTCACTTCCTTGCTCAGTAAACTCACTGATTCTAGATTCTCTCTGATTTCCTCTAGGACCTTAAGATCATAAATCTAGAATTTGAAGGGATCTCCATTGTCCTCTAGTTCAATCCCCTGACTTTACACTGAGTGTGTGTGTGTGTGTGTAGCACACGTTGGAGTGGTGTCCAGGCTCCTTTTTCCTGGCAAATGTTTCCAGTTCTTTCTCCTCATCCTTCCAGAGCATCATCTTTAATTTCACCATTGTGTTTTTTGTCCTTCTATAGGCACACATATCATGAAAAGTAGGGGCCACAGTAGTAAAAGTTTGCCTTTACTTTACTTTTCTTTTACTTGCCTTTACTTTCATATTGGACAGAGTGTGGATCTCAGAATCAGAAAGGTCTAAGCACAAATTTAGATCACTCTGCTCTCCAAAGTCACCAGTGACCTTAATGGACACATCTAATAGCCTTTTTTCAATTCTCATTCTTCCAGAGTCTCCATAAGTGTTTGAACCTAATAATTACCCTTTTCTTCTTGATATTTTTTTCTCTCCACTTTCATGTTTGTTTGGGGAATATTTCTCTCTCCTGATTCTCCTCCTACCCATCTGACCTTTGCCGGGTCTCCTTTGGTGGATCTTAATCTGGTTCTGTTTGTTGCCCTTCATTCTCAAAGAACCAAGATATCATCATTATTTTAAAGTCAAGTTATAGTGTGTCTTCTTGTGGCTGATCAGACCAATAAGGGCTCAGAATACTCTGCTTCAAATCAGGCACAAAATAGTTCATGTGAACATTTGAGATGGATTCTCTAAATTTGTGCATCTCACATTGCTTTTGAGTTACTTCAATTCTTCCTTGCTCACAGAGCACAACACCTTCTCTGATGAGGGCATACCGTGCTGGGTGGTCTTGTGCTAGTGTCTTCAATGTAGCACAAGCAGTTCCAAAGTTATTAAGAGGGACTTTCACAGTGTCCTTGTATTGCTTTTTCTGACCACCAACTGAGCACTTGCCCTGTGTGAGCTCTCTATAAAAGTCATTTTAGCAAGCTACTTTTGTAGAGTTTAAATGCTTGGCAGTTACTTTGAGAAAGATTCTCAATGTCTGATAGCTTTTTCTGCCAAGGGATCATTAGAATCTTCCTAAGACAATTCAAATGGAAGCTATTCGGTTTCCTGATATGGCAGTGTCCAAGTTCCATAGGAATAGACCAATGAAGTCAGTACAATGGCTCTATAGACCTTCAGTTTGGCAGTCAGTCTAATACCTCTTTTCTCCCAAACACTGAGTTATATCAAGCAACGCATGTGTCAACCTCAATTTCAATGTGAACTTCCCTGGAAAGTATACTGCCATGATAAATAAACTTATTCACAGCATTCAAAACTTCTCCATTTGATGCAATTGATGATTCCCACAAGAATGGTGTGGTTCTGACGATGGAGAACCTGTGTTTTCTTGGTGTTAATTGTTAGGACAAAATTAGTACAAGCAGCAGAGATCAAACTATACTTTGTTTGAAGTATGTCCATTTCAGAGAGTGCATTGAGTGTACAATCATCTGCAAATAAAAGATCATGTATCAATACTGTCTCTACTTTAGTCTTTGTTTATACCCTGAATGTTCCTGATCTTGGAAGCTAAGCTGGGTGGGGTGTAGTTAGTTCTTGGATAGGAGATTGCCTGAGAATACTGGGTGACAAATCTTAATCTAAGACATTTCTCCTAAGCATAGGCATCCTCAAGAGGCTCTGCTAGGGACCTTCTATTCTTCTCACTCTATTCTATTTCACCTGGTGATCTCGACACCTATGAGTTAAATATAATCTCTGTACTGATGATTCTTAAGTTTATATGCCCTAACCTCTCTCCTGATCTCCAATTTCACATCTAAGACAACCTACTGGACACTGAACAGCCTACTGGATATCTCATGGACATCCTGAAATCATTATGTTCCAAAGTGAACTCATTATCTCTCTATACCTAAAAACCCTTCTGCTCTTCTTAATTTCCCTATTACATTTCAGAGGATCACATTTCTCTTTTATATGCCATCCTCTTCTCTTCCTTTCTTTCATCCTGTCCCCATATCCAACTAGTTTCCAAGTCCTGAAATTTCTACCTTCATTAATATCTCTCATCTAATCCCTCCCTCCTCTCTCCTTTAAGTCTGCAACCACCTTAATATAGTTCTTCTTAACTTTGCTCCTGGACAATTGCAATGGCCTATTAGTTAGTTTCCCTCCATAAGTCTCTTCTCACTTCAATCTATATAAGTCCAATCATTTCATTTTTCTATTTAATCATCTCTGTAACATCTTCAAGGTTAAACAAGGTTAAAATTCTCTATTTGATATTCAAAGCTTTTCATTACGTTTCACTCCCCTTATATTTTCAGGCTTCTTAACCCCACTTCACCACGTACCTTTCAATATAATAACACTAACCTCTTCATAATTTCTTTTACAGGACCCTCCATCTCTCTACTCAAAGACTTTTCATTGGCTTTCCTCCATGCCCAGAATGCACTCCCTCCCCATCGCAGCATCCTTGCTTCCCTGGTTTTCCATCTAAAATCCTTCCTTCTGGAAGGCATGATTTGCTCATACTCCCTAGTGCTAGTGCCTCTCTTTTCATTTTCTACAATCTTGTTTATATGTACATAATTGTTTTTATTTTGTCTCCTCCTCTGAGATTACGAGGTCCTTGAAATCAGGAACTGCTTTTATCTCTTTGTTTCTCCAGTGTTCCTGATGGTTCCTGGCCCCTGTTGATGAATCATTGTTTTGGTCCTGTCTGACTTCATCTGGGTGGGGTTATTTTGGCTAAAGAGTGGAATTGTTTGCCCTTTCCTTCTCCAACTCATTTTACAGATGAGAAACTGAGGCAAACAGAATTAAAGGTCTTGCACAAGATCTCACAGCTATTAAGTATCTCAAGCCAGATTTGAACTCAGAAAGAGGACTCCTGATGCCTTTCTAGTCACCAAGTTGCCTTAATAGACATGTAGTAAATGTCACTTGGATAATTTATGGTAATCTTACCTTTAGCACCTACTAATGGTATGACTGTGGGAAAATCTTTTAGCCTTCCTAAGCTTTAGTTTGATTATCTACAAAATGCAAATAACATTTCATAGGGCTATGGCAAGATAAAAAATTAGAGAGAGAGAGAGAGAGAGAGAGAGAGAGAGAGAGAAAATATCACTTTGAAAAATGTAATTTGCTACAGAAACGTCATGTCAATGAGCTTTGTGTGCCAAGCACTGTCCTAAGCACTGGGGATATAAAGTTCCTAGCCTCAAAAAATAGGAGTAACAATATAGGAAAAAAAACACCTCCTCTCACTGAGTAATCCTTCTACTATCCTTTCCCATCTTCTGTAAATCCTTCACAAAGAATCCACCCACCCTACTGACACCCTTTCCTCTGGTTGTTCTTAGTGCTTGGTGGATACCAGGGTGACATTTGGACTATCCATCTGGTATTCCTCATGCTTGCAATATGACCAGCCCACTTCCTTTTCCAGTCTAAATGCCCTTGTTAATTGTTTTGGATAATGACCCATAAAACAAGCACAGAATTTTCTAAGTGAAAATTGGTGTAGGAGGATGATCAGTGCTCTTATTTCTCTCACAGCACACTATAAAGGAGGACCTTACTTGATATTCCAAAAGAACAAGAAACCTGACCCTCTAATATTTTGACTTCATTATGTGTCTGTTTAATTCAATCCCCTTACCTAAATGGATAGCCTATTTCCATAATAATTCACCCTGTGTTTCTTTCAACCCCATAACAATATGATGGATATCCAGGAACATAGATATTAATCAGGTTTCAGAGTCAGCTCAAATGTGTTTCTGTAGCTCATTTCAAAACAACAAACTTAAAATACTCCTGGCCATTTTTCAGGGCTTGGGTTATTTTTTAATCTCAAAAAAAGAACCACATTCTTTAAAAAAATATATTCATGTTTTCATATTTCTTTTAATATTTCTGGAAAATAATCACAAAAAACAGAATGTTTGGCGCTAACCAAGAGCCCATAAGTACGTAAACAGTTGTGCAGCAAACCTGCTCTGATAGTAATAGTTTCAAAAAATGCTCAAAGGTCCTTTGCCTCTACAGACAGACAGGCAGATAGATATAATCACAGCTTTATAAGTTTTACAGATGTGACATTTTAATATTATGGGAATTTGATCTAAAAAGAATTTATGCTATCATTGAATGCAGCCCCCTTATTTTAGAGATAAGGATATTGTACTCCAACAAGGGGAAAAAAAAAAGATTTATTCAAGATCACTCAGGTAGCCAAAAGTTCAAATATAGGTCCTCTGACTCTCAATCTAGGACTCTTTTCATGGACTTTCTCATTCTTTCCTCTCAGTTCTATTCTCCAAACCTTTCCTTTCTTATACTATCCAGTACAGCTGATTTGATGGCTTCCAATGACTATATTATTGTTTGTAGTAGAAGCCAAGTTTAGATCTCCTGTCTCAAGTCTGGTCAGTCTTGAGAGCATCAAGATTTCCATCTCATATATCTTTTATTTGAGTGGAATGACACCTTTGCCCTTCCCTATTCTGTGCATTAACACTGGGAGGTTATTCCTTCCCCCATTGCATATAAGCACTTCCTGAAGAATCTCCAGATTCTTTTTTATTGAAATGCTCCCCAGGTGGTGTGTCCAAACCATTTCCATCTCCAGCCAGGCTCTAGTGTTTGAAATATTATCAGGGAGAAATAATCCTTTTAAACAATACATTCTTCTAAAAATGCCTAGAAGTCCAGGAAATAAAGGAGGTATTTTCTTTTATGGGAGGTAGTTACTAATCAGTATTTGAAGTGGAATCCAAATACAATAATTCCTGTCTTTTAGCAGTGACTCTTAAGTCAGAGAATTTGGATCAAGTCCTGCTTCTTATATTTACTGTGTGACTTTGTACAAATTATTTACTTTCTCTTGGTCTCAGTTTCCTCATTTGTAAAATGGGAGGGGCTGAACTCATTTCTAAGGTTGCTTTCAGTTCAAGAGATATGGATTGGATCATTCCATCCTAGATTTAGGGTAAAAAGGGACCTTGGAGGTCATCTGTCCAATCCTCTGATTTTACAGATGTAGAACCTGAAGTTCATAAATGATAAACATCTCAAAATCATTCAGGTGGTAACTAGCAGACACAATATCTGAAATCAAATCTTATAAATCCAAATCACTTCTCTTTCAGTTGGGATATGTTCTTTCTCTAATTTAAGTGTTTTAAGGACAAAGACCATATATTATTCCCTCTTTGCTTCAAAAAAATTAAAATACTTTATCAGAAATTTATCATTAAAGGTTAATTTAAAAATGAAAAAAATCAGTAATATCTTTCATCAAAACTAATTAATGTATATATAAATATTATTTCTGACTTATTTTAAATGTGTCTGACTCATCATAACCTCATTTTGGGCGGGGTTTGGTTTGATTTTGATTTGTTTTGGGAGGAGGACAAAGATACAAGAGTGTTTTGCTATTTCCCTTTCCAGCTTATTTTACAGATAAGGAACTGAATCAAATAAACAGAGTAAAGTGATTTGTCTAGTATTTCACAGCTAGTAAAGGTCTGAGGCAGTATTTGGACTCACAAGGATTAGTCTTCCTGATTTCAAATCCAGTGCCTTATCCATTGCACCACCTAACTGTCCCCAAAGCATAAATAGCACTGCCATTTTTTTAGTCATGCTAGGTCCCCTTCAGAATCATTTTTCATTCACATTCACTTTTCCCTCCATATGATAATGCTTATTATGTAATCCATTCTTTAATCACTAGATTATAGACTTTTTTCTCAATTTGTATGATTCCAAAAAAGTTTTCTGTATATCTTTTTATCTCTCATACTTGTCAGTCATAACTACATTCCTTCATCCTCTTACATTAATGGAATACAACTTAAATTTTCCCTTTTCAATTTGTTAGATATTTAAGTAGCTTCCAATTGTTTTAATGTCAATAAAATACAATTTTTCTTTGTATTCCTCCAATTCAGTTCTGAACACCTGAAGGACTCTTAATAAAAGTTTATAGAATCCATGCATGAGTGGAGGAATGTATGAATGAAAGAATTGCTATAAAAGCTAGATTAGGAAGACATTTGATTTTAAAAATATATCTCTGAGTTACTATAATCTAGCAGGATTATGGAAATATCATATTATCATATTTTCTCCATGAAGAAGAAGTAACAATTATGTCAGAATAAAAGTGTCCTGAATTACATGACTTCCAGTGAGGGAGAATCTATAGTTTCCTTTAATAATCAACATCTGCTGATAGATGCCATCACATTTTTTTCACTGAAATTTTTTGTTGTTGTAGGTTATTTTATTCATTGTGGTTTGGAGGGGATTGTTATTGTGTTTTCTTTGCTTCTCAATTTGTCTCTAGGGATTTTCCAGGACAATGTACCTCCATCCTCGCTGGTAGCACCTCTGCTGTGCTCAGAGCTCCCATCCCTAGATATCACGCTCCTGTTTCTACATGCCTGGTCTGCACCTGCTCAAGTCCAGAGCTCCACGGCTGACTCATGCTGAGCTTTTCTCCCTTGTGACCCAGAGGCACTATTGCATCCTTCTCAGAAAATTACCAATTTCACAGCCTGATTTGACTTTCTATCCAAATATCTTATCTTCCAACTTCCACTGTACAAGAATAAAACCTAAGGAACAGAATGATGAGAAGTGCATCTCTGGAACTGATTCATAATTGAGCTCACTACACTCTCTCATTTGCAGATTGTGTATGCAGGAGAAGTGTTTTAATGCTTGCCTTGTCTTTTTCTTGGTTGATATTCTACTTGATAACTATTGCCAAACACCAACTACTCAATCCCTCATCCTCAGACTTTGGAGAAGTAGGTGAAGTAGGGAAAGCTTTTAGTTTTTCCCATAATACCTCTCAAAAGACATCCCCAACTACCAAATGAACAGAAGAGAATTGCTTCCCTTTGCTAATATTGATTGGTTGTTGTACTTTGTTCTTGAAGAGGATCAAAATGACATCATTATGTTGGAGTTGAATTATTATGGATTTGATTATGGCTGATCAGACCAATATGAGCTCAGAATGCTCTTTCACTGGTTGGTTTCTCTAAACTTGCTCATCTCCCATTTATTCTGAGCTAATTCAATTCTGCTTTACTCATAGAGCAAACCTTTGCTAATAAAGGCACACCATGTTTAGTGGTTTTGTGCCAATATCTCCAATGTTATACAATCAGTTTTAAAGTTCTTAAAAGAACCCTTGTGATTGTCCTTGTATCACTGTTTCTGATCAACTTGTGAGCACTTACCCTGTACGAGGTCTCCATAAAATAATCTTTTTTAGCAAGCACACATTTGGCATTCGAACAATGTAGTCAAAGTATTGCTATCTCCATTTTACAGATAAAAAAAGCTGAGAGGCTTAGAGGGATTAAGTGATATCAAATTGATGATGTAATAAATGGGAACTTTGGTTTTAAGACTTTTTTTTTTACCCTGAGGCAATTGGGGTTAAGGGGCTTAGCCCCAATCACACAGCTAGGAAATGTTAAATGTTTGAAGCCAGATTTGAACTCAGGTCCTCCTGACTTCAGGGCTGGTGTTCTACCCACTGTCCCACCTAGCTGCCCCTAAACCCATAGTCTTTTCCAACATAGCTAAATATAGTGGTAGGACTTGCCCACTATGTACTTGAAATATACAGAAACTTTTTTGTTACATATACAGAATCAAAATGATAATGAATTCATATGAATAAATCACTTTATTTACAACCCAATTTCTTTAGACTGACTAGCTACATTTATTCAGGGGGCCAAAGCTAGAGGCAAGAAGAGTAGGGTTCCAATTTTACCTTTAATATACTAACTTTATAACCCCTAGGCAATCTCTCCAACTTCTAAGTGCCCACATGACTTTCTAATTCTATAAATTGTAGAGAAGAGCCTGATCTGCACTGAGAGGGAAAGTTTCCTTAGCTAGGATTTTCCTATGGCAATAAATGTTTTGGTCCAAATCTTTATTTTCTATCTGCAAATTATTTTAATCTAGCATTTTGCCAATTAAAAAGAAAAGAATTGATTCATCTGTGTACAGAAAAACCTGCTTTCTATCCCTACTCATTCATTTAGGAGCTGTGTATTTACAGACAAGACATTGAACTTTATTAAGCCTCGGTTTCTTAATTTCTAAAAGAGTGGCAATAATAGCATCTACTTTACAGGATTGCAATGAAGCTGCAATGAGATAAGGTATCTGAAGAATTTCACAAACTGCACAGCGCTTTTATGAATGAGAGTTCTTTAAGAAACAAGCTGTCTTTGCCATAGCAGTTAGTAAATGACCTGCCTCCAGTTAATTTATAACTTGGTCTTTTCTCCAGATGAAGATGGCTAAGACAAAGAGACACTGAAAAAGAATAATCATAATAGCTAGCAGTTATATAGTGCTTTAAGTTTACAGAACCCTTTACGGATATTACCTCACTTGATTCCATAACAATCCAGTTCAGTAGATGTTATTATGATAGTTTTATTCTTTTATGTAGGTTGTCTGGGGTCAGATTTCTTATAAAGATGAGTGGCAGGATTTGAGCTCAGAGCTTCTCGACTCTGAGGCTAGCAGACTAACATGCACGCATTCAGCTTCAATATCAATTAGACATAAAAATCTAACAGAGCTATCATGAGGAGAAATGTGAGAACACTACTGAATGCATGGGATCATAGATTTAGAAGTAAAAGCAGCCTTACAAACTCAACCCTCCTCATTTTGGTGAAGAGAAAATTGAGAGGATGGTGAATCTTGTCCAAGGTAATAGAGATAGTCATTGCCTGAGCCAGGATTTGAAGTGACACACTGATGAGGATAAAAATAATAATACTGATACAAAGAAGAAAAAAAGACAAAGAAGGAGAAGGAAGACAAGAGGAAGAAGAAGGAGGAGGAAGACTATGAGTTATTATTTTTGGCAGTCCTACTGGACACCTGAATTTCATTATGTGCATGGCCCTGCTATTTTGATTAAGCACATTCTGAAAATTCAGGAAGTAATTTTTTCCCTATATTTAATTACTCCATTTTAATACATATGCTAATATTCCTTTTTTGATTTGAAAATGCTAAAACTGGGATCTGAGTTTTCTGATTCCCATAGTTCCACATAAACTGTAATCATTCCATCCTACACAATACGTGCAAGGTTGAAATGGTCTTTTCTACTCCAGAATGTATTTTGCAACCTCTCTTTTATACATCTGATGCTGTTGGAAATGGGTCATCAAAATCACCCATATTCTAAAATGGACATAACTCTTCTATTTAAGAAACTTCCTGGCAATTTAACTAATTACTCTGGGTGGTGCCTGAGTAATCTGCATTACATAATTGGACTCTTTTCATGAGTGCTGGCAGGCTTTGGGAAAAACCCATCTCTTATTCTGCCAAATTTATAGGAAAGAAAATCAACACACAATTTAAGAACCAGCAAAGTCAAAAACAGGACAAGTATGAAATAGGTTTCTCTTTGTTTTGGGGAGATGTGTTTGGAGAGCATCTTATCCCACAAGTCCATGAATTTCTGTCCTCTATTCAGTTACTTCCTGCCTCGTGAAAAGGAAGGAACAAAAAGAAAGGCTCAGGCTGAGACCCACTCTCATTTCTCTGGCAAAATGCAAGAGTATACATTCTGAGGATTTAATAATGTCTAAAACCACCTGAGATGTATTTAATTCATCCACACTTACATAAGAAGATAATACCTCTCACAGCAAGAACTACAAGATGTCTTCTATAGTTGATGTACAAAACCGGTTAGAAAAAGAGAAAGAACACAAAGGTGTCTCTCTTCTCCCTGATTTTCAGCTCTAAAAATGGTCATTTACTCTTCTTTTCCATTCCCTATTCATGGCCTCAAACCCAGCTTGATCCTCTCTGCTCCGTGGAATCTGCTGAACACACTGCAAATAATTTGTTTCTTTACATTCATAACTGTATTTATCTGTACTAGAAACCATAAACCAAGAGTCTGAGCCTTCTCAACAAACTTTGTTTTCATGCCTTCAAAGACTGACATACATTATCTTCCCAATTTAGATTCTTAAAGCATCCTGGACAGGAGGAATGCATATTAGTTTAATGTCACAGTCTTGAGCCCCCATTCTAGTGAGTTACTCATTCCCCACTATTGTTGGCCATCAGTGATAAACATCCCAAATATAAATAAATTTCCTTTTATAAATGGATATTTACTTGGGAATATAGGGAGAATAAAATAATATCCTTCCCCTCAATACTAAGGGGACATACTTTCCATATGGCCATCTTAGTTTGAGTAAAGTGGGTTCAGTTTTAGCACAATCTCTACATAACATTGGTGCCCCTAAGTTCACATCCAAATATGTTTGCTGCATGAGTCCATCTCTTGGCTACTAATTGTCTGGGTCTTGATTACTGTTCCTTGCTCCTATAGGAATTGATGTTGACATGGCTTTCAACCTTATTCTTCAAACTCCTTCAACTAAACAAAAAAATGATAAGCCAAAAACACCAGACATATTCATAGACCACATTTCAGCCTCAGATATGTCCAAGGCATGACATCTTTGTATTACTGTCTCTATTTTATTACAGAACACTGCCAGAAAGGAAAGATTCAGCCAAAATAAGAAAACTATTCTGATAAACAAATACTTTAAAGAAAACCATCATAATCTTTGCCATGTTCTTACCAGAATAGAATAAATTCTAGGATGTCTACACATACCAAAATCCACGGAAATTGCTTGATCTGAGTGCTATGTATAAACTCTTAAGGATCAAGACTACTGATCTCCTATTACATAGGGAATCCCATAAAATATAATCTAATTAGTAGATTTTTGCCAGATATAGAGTTGGAATGGGTCTGTGAGATCATCTTGCCTGATCATCAAATTTTACAAGTGAGAAAGTAGATGACTAAAGAAATAAAATGATTTGTTCAAAGTCACAAAGTTTGAATATGATCAGATTGGGATTTAAACTCAAGTCCTTTAGTCTTAAATCATTGCTGTTCCTAGCAGACCACATGTGATAATAAAGTAGATGTCTCTATGACAAAGGAAAAACAAATTTAGAACATAGTTATACAAATGAGTGAGTATAAGGTATATCCTTAAAAAAAAAAAAAACTGCACAACTTGGGAGTTCAAGACAACTGATTTTGCAAATAATCTTCTGTCTTAAAAGACGAGGAAAAATCCAATCCATGATGAAAAACTTCTAATGAAATTATTTATATGTTTGAAGCACTAAAATAGTGTTTCTCTTCTATTCTGTTCTATTTCTATTCTGTTCTATTAGAAAAGAAAAAAAGACAATCATATTAAGGGAATATATGAATTCTTTCATTTTAGTATATATATGGCTTTACTTTTCTTGCATCTGTGTAATATCTTCCAACAATGCCATAAACTAGATGAGGTTTATTTTGACAATGTCTTACACATCATAGAATTTAGAGATGGAAAAGACCTTACATGTTATCTAATCTATCACTCTATTGTTGGTAAGGAAACCAAGGCCCAAGTGATACAATGATACGTTCAAAGTAACAGAACTACAAAATAGGACTAGGAATCTATCCTAAGTGACTTTATTCCATGCTCAGCATTCTTTCCATTACCCCATGCTGCTTCTCATAAATGCTCAATAAGTGTTCAGTTGTTTGGTTATGTAAGTCAATAAATAAATGTTTGTTGAGTACCTATTAACTATATTGGGACTTGAGAATACAAAGACAAAAATGAAACAATCTATTTCCTAAAAAACTTGCATTTTATTAAGGAGAACAAAGTATGTATACACACATATATAGTGCATATGTTTAAATAAAATATTCACATATACGTCTGTGTTCATTATATATATATATGTGTATATATATATATATATACACATATATATATACATACAAATATACATAGATATGAGTGTACAATATAAATACAAAGTATTGGAAGAGCACTTCTATAAAAGAAAGTGTAGCTTGAAGTGAATCTTAAAGAAAATTACAGATTCTAATAAATGAAGGTAAAGAAGAGATACATTCTAAGCATGGGCAAAAATTGGTACAAAGCATAGAGGTGGGGAATGGAGTTTCACGTATGTGAAAGAATAAGAAGCCAGATTGACTGGACTGTAGCTCATTCCAAAGGAAGCAAGTCTAATAGGAAATAATTTCAGAATGAAAACATTCATCATCTGTTGCAAGATGGAACTAAAACTAATTTTGTTTTGTTTTCTACAAAAAAAAAATAGGCAATGGCAGATGGAAACTGTCCATCATAACTGCTAGAAGTCCAGGATTTCTGAAGATGTGTATTCTGGCACTATATGCAATAAAGTTTTATCAATAAATAATAATGATAAAAGGCTGTAGCATATTACTCTAATCAAAAAGATTTATGGCTAGTAAAGGAGAGAAGTCTGTCATTCAGTAAGAAGGATAACAGATGGAAAGCCCATGTGTTGCACTGGTGTACATGAAATTAAGAGCCCAAGAAAAGGTCATTTATATGTTGAGTGTACCTTCAAAGAAAGAATTAGGAGAAGATTTGGACATATCATATACATAACAATAAGACAAGAACTGTTCAGTATATAGAATACCAGATCTGGGTTCAGAATTTCTGCCTCAGTTTCCTCGTTTATAAAATTAGGATAATAATACTACTTGTCTCCCAGAGGTTTTATAATAATAAAATGTAAAGTGCTTTATAATTCTTAAAGTACTAAATAAATGACAATTATGAATATCATCTGCCTATTTGGAAAAAAGTGACCATACTGATAAGATTGTAGATCTCTCAGAGTTCCATGAAACTCACATTTACATAGCCCCTTGAAGCTTTGTAAAAGTGTTTTATACACATTGCCTCATTGATTCTCACAATAGTCTTTTGAAGAATGATGTGTAAGTTTTATAAAAAAATCAAATTTACATATGAAGCAACTAAGACTTAGGGAAGTAATATGACTCTCCTGGGATTGCCCAGCCAACAAGAGTCATGCAAATGGCACATCAAGGTCTCTCCTAATTGAAAGACCTGTGTTATTTGCACTACATTCTTGTGTTTCTTAAACAGTACAAAGGAAATAAAACTATGAATTGAAAACTGGTGAGGATTTTAAAACATCTACCTAAAAAGGAAAATGGAGATATGCTAGCTCCCTGACTCTCTATAAAAAGCTATCTCAAATCTGCAGCAAATAATCACATTTCCTTCCATCCTCCATGTAGATTATTCCAGAGTGAAATTGAGATCATTGGCATTTAACTTAAATTCCTCCTCTTAACATCATCTACTTCTCATTTTCTTTCTTTATACGTCACTAATTAGTAGTGTTTAGAGGGTACAAATGTTATGTGCTTAGAAAATCTCAACTTCAATCATTTAGTTCTTTATTCCATTACTTATTAAGAATTTAATATCACTCCTTTCATCCTCTTAATAAAGAGACCTGAAATTTGAAGGAAAAGGCAATGGAAATTTGCAAAGAAGTACTTTAACTAAGTAATGCTGCTCTTCTTGGTAATGGCAAATGTAATCTATTCTATTTTTT
The DNA here is from genome assembly GCF_016432865.1 of Antechinus flavipes. Lineage (NCBI taxonomy): Eukaryota > Metazoa > Chordata > Mammalia > Dasyuromorphia > Dasyuridae > Antechinus > Antechinus flavipes. The sequence continues at coordinate 660,900,484 of NC_067399.1, forward strand.
GTTGCTCAGTCATTTCAGTTATGTCCAACTCTATATAACCTCATTTGTGGTTTTGTTGGCAAAGATACTACAGTGATTAGTTATTTCTTTCTCTGGCTCATTTTTAATATATGAAAAAACTGAGGTAAACAAGGTTAAGTGGTTCACCCAGGGTTACACTGCTAGTAATTTTCTGAGGCTGGATTTCAACTTATATATTCCTGACTTTAGACCTCATACTCTATCCACTTTGCCACCTAGCTGTCCTATCTATATTCCAGAATGGTAATTCAGCAGTTATGATGCTATCTCTTATTTGTCTTCCATACCTTTATTGGTAAATAGAAACATGTTTTTATTTAAAATTTCAACGTTAACTTTTTACTTATAAAGTTCTAGGGAAATCTTGATTTTTTACTGAGGTAACTTAATGAAATAAAAAGAACAATTTAGTTAGAGTTAGAAGTTATGAGTTTAAACCTTGACCTTCCTCCTGGCTACATCAGAGAATTTGGGCAAATCACTTAAGTTCTGTGGATGTTAACTGTAAAATTTTCATCTGGCAAATTTTCTTAGGAAATAACAGTAGTTTGTGTCCTTATCAGTTCTTTGATCCATTTCTATTTTCTAACATCAAAACCTTATTTAAATAAGTCAGCTTGGAGTTGCTTTAGTTATATGATGTATCTTCATCTCACTTTAATATCCTAGGTTCATAAAGATTTTAAAACTTCTGCTTGCAAATCAGTAATGTAACTGAATATTAATTGTTGATTTAGAAATTACTTCCATATCACTAGTTATTTTCTCTATGTTGAAATATCCATTTTATTTTCATATCATTTGATTCTTGCCATATCTATTGCCTTTGAACTCTTTTTCTTGAAAAAAATAGATGATATATAGCCATAAGGTTTCTGTGTCAACTATAATTTGTCTCTTCTTTTTTATACTAGTAAATAACGTTATCCAATACATTTTATCCCACTTCACAATCACCATTTTTGCATCCAAATAACTAATAAACACACACACATACACACACATTGGTGTAGTTTTCAAGGTTTCATTTAATCCTTTATAAAATGTCCCTTTTTGTTCAATCTTTGAAACAGATATTAACACATAAATAGCAAATATTTTCATGGAAGATTTTTTGAAAATAAATGTGAGCAGTGCTATAGACAATGACTAAAACACCCCATGAAATTTATTATTTTATTCTGATTATTAAATAACATATATACCATTGCTATTTATTTCCTTCTCCTCTCTCTTTATCTATAAAGTACCTTTTCTTCCAAAGTTTCTTTGTAATTGTTTTACATTCATTTTGTATATATGAATGTGACTCCAAAGGCTAAGAATGACCTATATCTGTTTAGAAGTTGAGTTCTTTCATTTTTTTTTACTCATTTATTGGAGCAATTATCAGATATATATGTAGATGTAAATATCTATATATAGAGATAGAGAGAGATGTATATGTATAGATATAGATTTAGATAAATATGGATATATACACATATTTAGAATACACACATACATATTCATCTGTATGTCTTTTTCTATGGGTATAGCATGATTTGAAACTGGGGCCTGACTAAGAGAATTTATAAAGGAGAAAACATATGGGAAATAGTAGGACTTTCCAAATGCAATATTGAGTAACAGGTAGTTACACTTGTGGGACCCTCCTCAAACTCATGGCTCTCAGATGAGTAAAGAACCATACTCTAAAGAGAAAGGTTTAAGGAAAGCACAATACTCTTTTTTGTTCTACCCTTTTCTTATCTTTTATCTCCATAGTTACACAGTTAAATGGCTGAAATGCTTTAAAAAAAAGATAAAGAGGAATTTTCAATTCTTATTTCCCCTACTTCTTTACTCCATTTGGGTTTGATTGACTCCTGTTTCTTAATATGCAATTCTATTGTGTTAAAGTCTTCCTATGATTAAGCTAAAATTATTCCTCATAAACACCTCTATTTGACACTGTCTGCATTTAATCATGTCCTCATGGCATGAGAATAAAGGATTTATCTGGGAGCCATAGAGCAGAGAGAAACATTTCTTCTCACAGAACTAATATCTCAACCCTCCAGCCTAATGTTGGTGTTTATGCCAGGAAAGCTTACTATCACATTTGGGAAGGGGAGAAGTGCCAACATGAAACAAATTGTTATATATATATATTGTTTCATATACACACACACAAAAAAAAATTGTTAGCTTTTTTGGTACAAACATGCAATATAATTTCTAGGAAATTGAGTAAGCTCCTTGTATTAAGAATGGCTGTTCAGGAGGATGGAGCTAAGATGATAGAGAGTAGACAAGTCTTGGAGCTTTACCTGACTTCCCTCACATCAACACTAGATCAAGCCTCTGAACAGGTTTTAGAGTAACAGAACCCACAAATATTTAGATTGTAGCAAATTTCCAGCAGAAGGTATTTTGGAAGAACTTTAGGAAAGGTCTATCTCAATCAGGCATGTGTTGCAATCCAGCAAATGCACAGCACAGTGCAGGGAGACCCAAGGCAGAGAGACCTCCACATGCCAGAGGAATCTACTGGGAACCTCTTAGCCGACGTACAGCAGCATTGGCTACTTGTCCTGGTTCAGAAGCCAGTGGATCAGTAGAATAGCTGTGAGACTTCCACCACATCTACAGAAGGCAAATAGTAAACCCTTGAATGTCAACATAACAAGAGGGACTTGCTCATGCCCATCCAGCATGAGAAGGAAGTCTGTATCACAATCCCAGGACAGCATGATTGGGACAATCTCCCCTTTTCCCTAAGAACACACGTCAACCTTTAAAAATGAGCAAAAAAAACAAAAAGAGTTCTGATCATAGACAGCTTATATGGAAACAGGGAAGAAAGATCTCAAATCCAGAGGATACTAAAGGCAACACATCTACAGAGAAAGCCTCAAAGGGTAATATAACTTTGTCTCCATCTCATAAGGCTCTCTTGGAAGAATTAAAAAAGGATCTTAAAAGAGAATTAAAAGAAAAATGGGGAAAGGAAATGAGCACTCTGGAAAAAGAAAACAGAAATTTTCTAAAGAAAATAATTTCTTAAAAAATAATTTTGACAAAATGGCAAAAAACCTCCATGAAAAACAGAATCTGTGAAATGAAAAATCCTCAATGAACAAAACAACTCATTTAAAAGTTCAATTGGGCAAATACAAAAAGGAGATTTAAAAAAGTTGACTGAAGAAAATAATTCACTAAAAAGTATAATTGAACAAATGGAAGCAAATGATTCAGTGAAACATCAAGAATCAGTCGAACAAAAGCAAAGAAAGGAATAAGAAAAATAGAAGAAAATGTAAAATACTTCATTGGAAAAACAACTGACCTGAAAAATAGATCCAGGAGAGACAATCTATGAATTATTAGACTGCCTGAAAACACACAATAAAAGCAAGAATCTAGACAACATTTTCAAGAAATTGTCAAAGAAAGCTGCTTTGATGTCCTAGACCCAAAGGATAAAAACAGCCATTGAAAGAATCCAAAGATCACCTCCTGAAAGAAAGCTCAAAAGGAAAATTCCAAAGAATATTGTAGTTAAATTCCAGAATTATTGAATCAAGAAGAAAATGCTGCAAGCTGCCAGAAAGAAACAATTCAAATATGGAGGAGCCACAATGAGGATTACCCAAAACCTACCAACTTCCATTTTAAAGGACTGAAGGGCCTGGAATATGATATTCCAAAAGGGAAAGGAGCTAGGGTTGCAGCCAAGACTCAACTATCCAGCAAAATTAATATATTTTAGGGGGAAAGATGGACATTCAATGAAATAGGGGATTTTCATTTATTTTTGATGATAAGACCAGAGCTGTACAGAAAATTTGTGCTTCAAATACAGAACTCAAAAGAAGCATAAAAAGGTAAAAAAGAAAGTAAAAATAACTATCTTTTTAAAGGTTTAAATGTTTACATCATTATATGGCAAGATATGTTTAACTCTTGAAAACTGTATCTTTGTTAAGGGTATACTTAGAAAGTATAGATATAATTTGACTTTACTGTGATGATATAAAAAAGAAAAGGGGATGTAACTGGAAGAAGAGGGAAGAGGAGGTAAAATGGAATAAATTACATCACACGAAAAGACAAAAAAGACTTGTTACATTTGAGGGAAAGAAGGTACGGGGATGAGCATTGTATGAATTTTAATCTCTTTAGATTTGTCTCAAAGAGAGAATAACAGATATATTTAGCTTCACATAGAAATTTGTCTCACCCTAAAGGGAAGTAGGAGAGGAAAGGAGAAAGGAAAATGATAGGTAATAGAAGGGAGAACAGAAGAAGAAAGGAAAGAGATAAGAAAGGGACAAGGGGCTGTAAAGAGGAGGGTAGATTGAAGGAGGTGATGGACAGAAGTAAATATTGATGTGGAGGGAAAGAGAGAAAGAAAAAAGACAAGTATAATATGGAGAAACTAAGATGGCAGGAAATATAGCAATTTTAACTGTGAGTGTGAATGGGATTCCATAAAATGAAAACAGGGATGTAAATCAATACATTCTTTGTTCACTTCTTTTTTCTGTTCTGTTTTTTTTTCTCCCCCAGGGTTTTTCCCTTTTATCCTGATTTTTCTCTCCCAATATGAATTTTTTAAACTTTTTTTAATTTAATATAACATAATATATTTTTATTTAAAACATTTTCAAATTTTTGAAAAAAATTTTTTTAAAAAATATTTTAATTTAAAAAGAAAGGCTATTCAAGATATATAAACATGATGAGAAGTTGCTAGCACATTACAGAATGCTCTTTTTCTGTTAGAGAATGAGCTAAAACATCTCATTCTCAGATCAAAATATGAATTTTTTTCTGTTATCATGTATGGCAGAGAAAAATTAAATATTTGTTTCAGGATTTGGTTTCAAATCCTCAATTATAGCCAGAATGATTAATCAGAATTTACCTGATTGACTACATCTTAAAGATACTGCCAAAGGAACAACTGTCTTCTTAAGATATTGTTATAAGGGTAAGACTAATTTATGTAAAAATATGACTTTCAGCTAAAACAGATAAAACTCTAATATTATCTGTTCTGAAGCTATAGTACATTCTTATGTAGAGTAAAATGTAAATGTCCTTTAATTAAAATTGAAAACAAACACTTTGCCTCAGTTTTCTCAAAAAAAAAAAAAGTAAAACAAAATAGAGCAAAAACAGCTTCTATGCTATCCATGGCATAGAGTATTTTAAAAACTGCCCAGACATGGAAATTGGCCTGGAACAAGATAATGCAGTAGATAATGAAGGCTGTAACCTCAGCCTTGTAGCAATTGGAATGCTATATCCTCTTGTTATTCCATAGTCAATGAATGAGGGAAATCTATAGAATATTATTTTCACCATATGGTTGATTGATGGGAAGATTGGTTTTATGGACCAGAGGGCAATGACTATCCTATATGTTTACCAAAAGAACTTCTAGACATATCATACTATGAATATTTTCATCAAGATGACATAGGATCTGCCATTACAGGTTTTATAGAGCAAAGAAAAAACTATAATTAATTGCTATAGATTTAAATTCAGAGGAATTCTTTCATTGCATTGAGGAGATACTAATACAGTTTCATAAACTCTTGTTGAAAGGATTCTCAAACAACACTGATATGTTCAATGAATGGGCTAGAACATGGGGACTCAGTTTTTCCATAGTTCCCAGCTTCCCCCACAGAGTGGACAGCATACTGCCCTTTGGAAAAAATGGGAAAAGAAGAACACACCTTACTGTTCCTAGAATTCCTGCTGTCACAAGAGCCGAAGGAGGGAAAAGTAATCAAGTGCTCCCAGAAAAAAAATCAGAGAAATAAAATGAACAAGATCTTCATCTTCTCATCATTTCTCTAGCCCATGGAACATCACAATCACACCTTTCCCTGATGCATCTTCCATAGTAGGCAACAAGAAACTAAATGTAGGGATTTCAGAAATCCCTTCTGTTGGCTTCTTAGCAAGGCAGATCCAAGACAACCCTGGCTATCCATAATCTAACACTTCATTTTTATTAAGTGAAAACTCCCAAATTGTATTAGATGTGACTGATAATGATAAAGCTTTCAGCAATTCTAATAATGATGAAAAAACAATGGCAGTCATCTTGAGCCCATTGCAAAGAGATTCTATTTCTTATGGCCTTGTTGATTTCATTGACTTACCTCAGCTATTTAAAACATTATTGTATAGTTGCTTTGACAATATCTGCAGAATCAATGTGTCAAAGATATTAGCTTTGTATATAAACTTAATAGAAGTCATTTCAAAGTCATGAATGCTATTCCTAGTTTGTATAACTTAATAGAAAGTGAAACTAAAATTGCTAGTATTGTGCATCCTTGATAAGCTATGAATAACTTGCATTAATTTTGCATTTGGATTTGGTTTGTGTTGAACCTTTAAATCATCATATATAGAAGCATCATGAGTAATTTTTATAAACAAAGTAATTTCAGATGCATGTTGTTATTTTTTTTTACACTACAAAAAGATTCCCCATATGGATACTTTTTGTGTTAATTGTATCATAAAGTTATTTGTTCTTTCTTATAAAAATCCTTTACTACAAATATTGGTTAAAATGTAATATATTAAAGTTATATTTTAAATAAATGTTTCCCTTGTTTCACTAACAATATGCAAGAACTTTGCAATTACAAAAGTTATACAAATCATGAATAAGAAAGATGCAAAGTAAAGCATTATGAATTATCATCTAATAGAAAATAGTCAAAGAAAATAAAAGATAAAAATGGTGGCTTGTGAAGGAGCTATAGAAACACAGGCATATGATATACTGTTGGGGCAGTTTTGGGGTGGTCAAACAATTTAAAAAAGCAATTGGAACTATAAGAATAAAGCCACTTAATTGTTGATATCATTATATAAATATTATTGGTCTGTAAGGAATGACTAGCAGGATGAATACAGAGAGGACTGGCGAGGCTTACATGAACTGATGCTAAGTGAAATGAGCAGAACCAGGAGATCATTATATACCTCAACAACGATACTGTTTGAGGATGTATTCTGATGGAAGTGGATCTCTTCAATAAAGAGAACTAATTCAGTTTCAATTGATCAAGGACAGACAGAAGTAGCTACACCCAAAGAAAGGACACTGGGAAATGAATATAAACTGCTTGCATTTTTGTTTTTCTTCCCGGGTTATTTATACCTTCTGAATCCAATTTTCCCTGTGCAACAAGAGAACTGTTCGGTTTTGCACACATATATTGTATCTAGGATATACTGTAACCTATTTAACATGTAAAGGACTGCTTGCCATCTGGGGAGGGGGTGGAGGGAGGGAGGGAGGGGAAAAATCGGAACAGAAGTGAGGGCAAGGTAAAAAATTACCCTGGCTTGGATTCTATCAATAAAAAGTTATTAAAAAAAAAAAAAAGAAATGAGGCCTTTATCAGAACCCTTAGGTGGAAATTTTTTTCCCAGTTTTCTGTTTTTCTTCTAATCTTGTCTACATTGGTTTTATTTATAGAAATACTTTTAAAATTTAATATAATTAAAATCATCTATTTCATCTATTTCACATTTCCTAATGTATTGCAGGTCTTCTTTGACCATAAATTCCTTCTTTCTCCATAGATCTGAGAAGTAGACTATTATTTGTTCTTCTTATTTGTTTATGGTATCACTCTTTATGTCTAAATCATGAACCCATTTCAATCTTATCAGGGATATAATGTTAGGTGTTTGACCACATTTCAAATTCAACACTTTTTTTTACAAGAAGAGACATAATGGACTATGAATTCTTCCTAATCTAAAAAATATACTAAATTTCTTCTTGAAATATAAAATGGTTTCTATTTTCTTCATCTCTTTCTTTACTTTTTCTATGAGGCCTATGATGGAAACAGTATTGAAGACTCCTGGGTGTGAAAACTCCTTTCACTGACGAAGCTTGTTAAAAACTTCAGAATAAAATCCTGTTTGCCTTTTAAAAGTTCTTCATTCTATGGCTCTTTCCTGTTTTTCTAACCTTCTTATATTATTGTCCCCTCTTATTCTCTGAAACTTCACCTTTATTATTGTTCTTCACATAAAATGCTTCATCTCCAGATTCCATATTTGCTTATCCCCCACTTTTGGCATTCTCTAACTCCTTATCTGGCTTTCTTGACTTCTTTTAAGTTCCCATCTAATACTGCATATGAAAAAGTCTTTCCCAATATCCCTTAATGTTATTGCCTTTACCCTAAGATTATCACTAAGTTTTCCCATTTCTTTTTCATAAATGACTGTTTATATGTAGTTTCTCCCATTAGAATATAAGCTTCTTTAGGATAGGGTCAATTATTTGCATTTTTTTTTATCTCCAGCACTTGTGCCAGTTCCTACCACATAGTAGGAGCTTAATAAATGTTTGTTGGTTCCTTGACTTTTAGCATTTCCTAGGGCATTAACAAGATATAAATATGGTTAGCTACTGGACTAGAATTTGGTCTTGTTGACCCATTCCTCCAATTGGTCTCTCTGGCTTCTGAAAAAATTCACAACATTTTGATTTAAAGCATGGTATAATAATATTTCTTCCTTGAAATATTATTGATTCATCTTACCTGAATATGTCCTGGAAGGGAAATGATGTACAGTTCTCTTGGGAGCTTCTGCTTTTCCTATTAATCTTATGGGCTCCATTCCACTAGACTTGCTTTACTATTCAGATCCAGTCTTATTAACAATTTGCTTAAACTTCATGAGAGTAGTAAAGAAAAAGAAGAGGAATAATCTTAAAATAGTAAAAACTAAATTTCATAATAATCATAAGGAAACCTTCCATATTAAACCTTTCCTACCTACACAGCTGTATGCCCTCCTCCCTAAATTATTTTGTATTGATTTCCTATTGTATTAATACTTATAAATGATTTTCTTCAGTGTAACATATACTTCTGCAAGGCAGGGGCTATTTCTAGATGCTAGCTCAGTGTCCAGTACATTATATGTACATTATACATACTTGTTGATCAATTGATTGATTGAAAAAAATGATTCAGAATCAATACTCTGAAATAGGATGGCCCAATAAATCTAATGGCATAGCTTCCTCCCAAGTTTTTAGGGATGGAAGTTTGTGAGAACAATCTCTGTCTATACCCTGTGTTTAACACAACTTGAAATGGGGAAAATAAGCAAGACTTCTATATTCCATTTCAAAGAGAAAGGGAAATTTTTTTCAAGCATACTTGGCTGTTAACTCACTAAAAGGAACTGGAACTTAAAATCTTTCTGTCTATTTGGACAGGAAAGCATAAAGTGGTTGTTCCAAGCCAAGTCCCTTAAACTGTTGGATGATTGCCTAAATGGGTATGATAGCCATGTCTTTCTCTTGCTACACTTCTTTTCTCAACTTTGACAGCCTCACCTGCCCTCTTGTGCAACTTTGGCTAGCAAAAATAATCTAGTCTGCAACTCAAAATGTGTTTGTACTAAAAAGCTTTAGGGGAACATCACCTCCAAGACTCCAGTAGACATATAGACATATTCCAACATATCAGTCTTGTATATATCTAAAATAGAATTACACACACACACATACATGCGCGTGCGCATGCACACACACACACACACACACACACACACACATACACAAACACCCCTTTATCTTTTTTATCATCCCTGTTTTTGTTAGTGAATTCTCCCAGGAATCTAGGATGAAACCTTACCTCTCATATCTCTTTTATTTTTCATTCTCTGAACATTTGCCAAAGTAATCTTCTAAAGCAGTGGTTCTCAAATTTATTGGTTTCAAGATCTCTTTATAGTCATAAAAAATTGAGGACCCCCAAAAGCTTTTGTTTATATGATTTATATCTATCAATATTTTCTGTATTAGAAATTAAAACAGATACATTTTTAAAATATAAATTGATTAAAAATAAAAAGAAACCCAGTATATAATAGCATAATTTTTTTGTAAAATAAATTTTGTAAAAAATAAAACAAAACTATTTTTCAAAGAAAAACAGGGGGAGTGGCATTATTTTACATAGTTTTGCAAATGTCTTTGCTATTTGGCTAAATATTAAGCACTTACTATATACTGGGCACTGTGCTAAGCCCCATGCCAAAATAAAATATCTCTTCCCTCAAGGAGTACACATTCTAACAGGGGAGAGATAATGTGCATTTATAGGAATGAACACAATAGAAAATAGATCCAAATGATTTAGGGAAGAAGGCAGAAGAGAAGAGAAATGTTGAAAATTTCCTTATGTGACAGCTGGTTCTCATATCTGCTTCTACAAATATTAATTGAATGTGTTGTTTTGGAAAAGTACTGGAAAACAATCTAGCTTCACACAAATATATAATCAGAAATTGGGAAAGTATTTTTTGACTTGGGAGAGGGCATTGAAAAGCAATTGGGGTTAAGCGACTTGCCCAGAGTCACACAACTAGTCAGTGTTAAGTTTGCATTAAGATCCTCCTAACTCCAGGGTAGTACTCTATCCATTGTGCCAATTAGTTGCCTAATGGGAAATATTTTTATTGATAAATAACATCTTAATATTATGAAAATAATGTTGGGTCTTAGGGCCATACTTTGAGAACCACTTTCTTAAAGGAACAGATCTACTCATATCAGTTTCCCACTCAAAAACCACCAATAGCTTTCAAGAGGGTCAGAAATAAAATAAAATATCATGCCTGTTATTCAAAGCTCTCTGTATTATTCAGTCTTTTCAATTTTGTGTGACTCTTTGTGATCCCATTTGGGCTATTCTTAGCTAAGATGCTGGATTGATTTGTCATTTTTCTTTTCCACCTCATTTTATAGATGAGAAAGTGAGACAAACAGGGTTAAATGACTCCTCCAGAATCACACCACAAGTAAGTGCCTAAAGCTGGATTTCAATTAATAAAAATTAGTCTTCCCAAGCCCAATCCCAATACTCTATCCATTGTGCCACTAAGCAGTCTCCATTTATTTTCCATCCATATTCCATACTACTTAACATAATATAGACTATATCCTAGCTAAATTTTATTAGCCATTCCCCTCTTGTCTTGTCTTGCTTTTCTACCTCTGTGTACTCCCCTATGCTGTTCTTAATCCCTGTAGCAAACTTTGAACAGCTTCAAGTACCTTCCTTCAAGGACCAACACAGGTGCCTTCTCAAACACTATATAGTTCCTTAAACCCTCAGCTAGAGTAAGCTCTTTCCATTGTTATGACCCCACCCTCTCTGCCTGATATCTCCTAGGCCCTGGACTGATTTTTATTATGTTATAATATCAAATCATCTCATGCTGCATGTTATATTATGTCAAATTATATCACATAGATATATAATATGTTAAATAAGACAATTACCATAAAGTAATATAAATCTTGATTACTTAAATGGATCTATTATCTCAATTATTTGAGGGTTCCCTCCACTAAAGAAAATTGCAAGGCAATTGAATTCTAAGAACCATAGCATATCAAACATCCTAAAATATATTTAGAAACATCTCCACCCCAAAGTTAACATGGACTATCTGTGAATAACCTATGATATATCATTGTGAGCTCATATTGGTCCAATCAGTCAAAGTTGGACATGCTGTACCTAGACCCCAACCCGGTGGGGTCATTTGTTCTATTACATGATACTATATTATGTGATATTATATCACATAGCAGATACATAAATAAATGAATTAATAAATTAAATTATTTCTTAATGCATCAGGCTGCATCCTTTTAGGTAAGTGATAGCCCTTCGGAGGAAGGAATTGGATTTCTTGCTACATTATTAGGCACAGAATAGAGTGAAAAAAGAGCTGACCTCCATCAGGAAGGCCTCCATTCAGATTCCACTTCTGACAATAGCTGTTCAACATTGGCCAAGTCATTTCATCTCTCAGTGCTTCAGGCAATACATACATGCATACATATATATGTGTGTGTGTATACACACACACACACATATATATGCATATAGAAGTCCATCTGTGTATATATAATATGTATATATCTACATGCAAGCACGCATGTAGATATAAATACATATAAATATTAGAGCAAAAGTTGATAATCTCAACTGATGGAGGATACTTCTTTCTTTTTATTCCTTACCCCAATGCAATCACCATTCCTGCTCCTCCTTAATTCATCCCCACAAAAGACGTCTAGAAGCAACAACCAAGAAAACAATTGTTGTCTAGTTATGTTTGACTTTTCATGACTCCATTTGGCAAATACTGTGGAATGGCTTGCCATTTCCCACTCCAGCTCATTTTAATACAGATGAGGAAACTGAGACAAACAAGGTGAAATGACTTGTCCAGGCTCACACAGCTAGAAAGGGTCTGAGACTGGATTTGAGTTGTGAAAAGGGGTCTTCTTGATTCCAAACCCAGCACTCTATCTACTGAGCCACCTCACTGTCCCAAATAACAAGTTTGCTATGATGAGGCATTTTCATTGTACCATATATATGATGGGGTCCTGAACGGGGGAGGAGGGGTAATGTTGGACAGAGAGAAACTGAAGAACTGATCTCTGGGGCAGCATGGAGAAGGCATTGAGAGATCAAATAGCTCTGTGATCTTACCCTCTAGGGAGGTCATCCACTCAGAAATCCAAGTTATGTCAACCTTGAGGCTTACCCTCTGTAAGGGTTTTGGAAAGCCTCAACTTGCCAAGTCCTATCAGAAATCCCAATAATGGCCCTGAGGTTATATTTTCCTTATAAAATCCCCATGCCAAATTCATTGCCCTTCTTTGGGTCGATCTACCATGGCACTTTGCCTCATGGTGGCTTTACCCTTGCCTCATGTCACAAGGTATCTCCTAACCCTATCATGCCTTGTGCTGTCTCACCTAACCCTACTTCTCCTCTTTAGCAATCTCCTTTAGGGTAATAAGTTCCCTTCAGGATTTATCCTGCAAGCTAAGAGTATGTCCCAACCTCATGGGGTGCTCCCTTTCTCCAGTAGGGAATTTGCCCTTTGCATCATTAATTATTAAAACCCTTTTAAATGCTCTCCCCTTCTGTTTCAAATTTACCAATCCTGGTGTCTATTGTCTCCCATCAATTTATCTGTCCTTTCTTCCCTAAATCAACCTGTCTTTTGCCAAAAAGAATGGCCATTGAAATTCTTCACATAACAGGACTCAAATACTTAGTTCCTAGCATCATCTAGTGTCAGAGGTGCTTTGTTAACATGTACTAATTGTATTTCCTTTGAATGTTTCGTACCTTCCAAATGTCCCTTATTTCATGGAAGGTCCAGCCATGTAGGAAACAGAAGTCCTGACTGGGCATCTGACTTACCTGCTCCCTTACCCTGCTCATCAAGTTTCTATCCTCCAGGTCTGCTCGCTGTGAGAAAGCTCAGTTTTTCACTTAGGAAAACCTCTTCTCCCTCATTCAACTCTGGATGCTGAACAGAACTCTTGGTATCAGCAGGGAGATCCACTTGTAATGGACTCCCATGCACTCTGGCGTCTCAGTATCAGGAGGCAATCAGGAATCCTACCAGGAGCTGGGGAGAGAAGGCAGTCTGATTACAAATCATTAAAGCAACTTGTACTTTTAACAGCTGCTTCATCTCTCTCTCTCTCTCTCTCTCTCTCTCTCTCTCTCTCTCTCTCTCCCCCCAAGTGGTAGCGAATTCATTCTGAGGCCTTTCCAATTCTTTTCTTTCTACTATCTTTTTTCAGTAGACCTTCTGAAACCATCATCTATTGTTAAGAAATCCCTCCCTCATTCTAAATTCTTTCTCACGTCTTTTCTCATATCTTCTACTGTCACTGAAAACTGGGTTTCTTCTGAAGACATTATCCGTTGACATCATTTCCAGACCTGGAAGATGACTTACTCATACTCCTAGTAGGCACTCAGGGCCAGAGGAAGATTTGGCTTCCTCCTTTTCATTGCTACAAGATCTTTCCTCCTCCCCAGTTCAATTCAGTCTCATTGAATCAATTCAATTTATTTCATGTCCATTCAATTCAATAAATGTGTTACTTATTAACTAAAAAGGCTCTTTGCTAGGTGCTGGGGATACAAAGATAAAACACAAGACAAAAACAATTCTTGCCCTCGAGGAACTGATACTCTAAGGGTAGCTATAATATGGATTCAAATACATAAATGCAAAATGAGGAGTGATGTGTTAATAACTGGGAGGTACAAAAGGGCTTATATTAGAAGACTGTACCTGAGCTGTGCTCAGAAAGAAGAGATGGATTCTATAAGATGGGTGTAAGAGGGAAGAACTTCTCAACCATAAACTATCACCTGTGAAAAGGGATGAAAGTGGGAAATGTTCTCTACAGACAACAATAGCACACAAATTGGACTGAATTGGTCTTGGAAAGACAAGTGTAAACAAGATTATGTTCTTTTATATATCAGGCTGAGCAGTTTGCTATTACTGAATTAATAGGGATATAAAAGAAACCATTTTTTTCTCCTTCTAATTCACTACATCCTACTCATATTTTAATTTCTACCATCTGTGAACATATAGATTTCTACTGTTCCTCATAGTCTTTTTGCCCAATCTATTTCCTGCTGTCTTTAAACACCATGGCCTTCCAGGGTCTCAATCTCTCAACTCCAGGGAGGACCTTGATTTCCAGTCTGTGTTGATACCTGACAAGGGGCAGTCTGTCATAGCTCAAACCAAACCCTCAACCTTCCACTCCAGTGAATTATACCAGTCAAAACTCTGCCTCAAGCTGCAGTGGTTTCCTTTGCAGCAATAAAGCACTGTCATGGTGAAGGCTCCTTCACCCTCGTCTACAACTCATACTCAACACAACCCTCATATAGTAAATTTATGTCCAAGAACATTAAATGGAATTTGTGAAGAATGAAGAATTCATACAAGTATCAAAATCCTTGACAATGATGGAATCATTCATCTAAGAGATGATAAAGCTTTCTGTCTTCCCCCAGATTTTTCCCAAAACAAATACATAAAGCTCTTAGGCTATTCAAGAATGTCAGAATAAATACCTAATCCTCCAAAATTATTTTTAAGACAGAAACTCTATAGTAGGAGAAATGATAATATAGGTGAAAATTAGGAATCATTAGCCTCCTCTTTTAATTGCTATTACCTCTCCCACCCCAGGTAGGAAACTTTCCCCAATTGCTACCTCCACAAAGGTCCATGGAACTTGTCAACCTCTCAGTTGCTGCACCTTAAGGACCTCCAGACCTGTCCACCCATCCTACAACAGTATTGTCTTTTATATTGTCTCCCCTATAATAATGTGAGCTCATCGAGAGCAAGAACTACTTCTCTTTCTATTGGTATAGCCAACTACTTATGACTGTAGAAATTTTTTTGTTGTTTAATTTAGTCATTCACATATTCTTATCGATCCCAGCTACAATGCTTACTAGTTGTGGAATTGTGTATAAGTCATTTAACCTTTGGAAAACTGTTTTCTTGTCTGAAAATTGAAGATTATGGAACACCCACTTCCTACATAAAGGATTAGTGATACAGAAAAGTGCTTGGTGACTTTTACAGCACCAGAAAAATGTGTTACTATGTGTTAATATTATTGCCCCAAATTATCTTGTTTTTTTCAATGGAGTTCAGATACCAACAGAACTGGGACAAAAAATTGTATCCTGTTCTGGTAATTGTATATTTAATATCTTATCTAAATAACTGTAGGATATTTGAATTTTATAATTGAAAAAAAGTATTCAGATGTAAGCATGTGTTTGGTAGTATCATTATTATTATTTCCCATGCTGTTGGCTCTTCATTTTCCTAACTTCTTCACCCAAATCTATATAATCCATTATTTATTCCTACAAATTAGTAAATGATGTTCAGTCTCTTAAAATGGTACCTTGCAATCATGACATGCATGATTCCTATATGTCAGCTACTTAACTAGGTGCTAGAAGAATAGTCTCTGTCCTCAAGGAGCTTCCATTCTAACCAACGAGTTCTTTTCCAGATATGTTCAGTCTTGTTCATGTTGGAGTTCAATGGACCACTACTGGATAATTCCTTAAATATCTGGAATTGGGGAGAGAGGGCCAAGATGGTAGAGTTCAGGGACTCAGCTGGCCTCTCTCCCACAGCCCTCAAATATCTTTTGATAATGACACTAAACAAACCCTAGAGCAACAGAACCCATAAAAAGATAAAGTGAAACAATTTTCCAGCTCAAGATAACATAGAAGATCAGCAGTAAGGTTAGTCACACTAGGGTAAAATTTGGAGCACAGACAGAAGGCTATCAGTAAAGAAAATTAGCCCTAATAAACCAGGTGCAGAATTTGGGAGTCACTGAATTAGCATTTGCAGAGCTTCTAGAACTCTCAACTCGTAAACAGTAAAATGGCTGGATAAACTGGTCAGAAGGAGATTACAGGTATCTCTTTGTGAACACTGAAACAAGGTTCTGTGGCTTTGCCCATAGTCATATCCTAGTCGCAGTCCTAAACAGTCCCAGGGCAAGGAGTAAGAATTTGGCCACAGTGAGCAAGGCCCTCCTTACAGTTTTAGGGCAGAAAAGAGTACTTATGATCAGTCACAAAACACCAGATGCCTAAAGAATGTAAACACCTCTCTTTAGATCATACCACCTTGCAAGAATTGAAAAGTTATAACTTTTTTTGGAGTACATCTGAAAACACCTGCACAAAACCCCTGAATCAATGGACAGTGAATCATCTAGCCTAGAAGCAAAGGTCTACTTTAATAAAAAGTTAAAAAGTCAAGAAATAGGGGCAACTAGGTGGTGCAATGGATAGAGCACCAGCTCTGAAGTCAGGAGGACCAGAGTTCAAATCCGACTTCAAGTTACTTAACACTTCCTAGCTGTATGACCCTGGGTACTCACTTAACCCCAATTGCCTCACAGGAAAAAAGTCAAGAAATATACTGGGAAAATGAGCAAAGAACAGAAACATAATTTGATCATAGAAATTTACTATAGTGATAAGGAAGATCAATAAAGATACACTTAAAAGAAGAAAACAGTCAAAACTCCTACATATAAACATCAAAGAAAAATAAGAGTTGGTCTCAGGGCTTGGAAGAGCTCAAAAAGAATTTTGAAAATCAACTGAGGTAGAGAAACAATTGGGAAGAGAAATGAGAAAGATAGAAGAAAATCATGCAAAATGAGTTGATAGCTTAGTAAAGGAGACACAAAAAATACTCATGAAATAACACTTTTAAAAAAGGTGAAGCAAAATGTTAAAGGAAATACAAAAGGAGTCTTGGACAAATGGAAAGAGAGGCATAAAAATTAACTGAAGGAAAAAATACTTATAGAATGGGTAAAATGGAAAATGAGGTACAAAAACTCAACTGAAGAAAATAATTTAAAAAAAAATTAGCCTTGAACAAACAAAACTAATGCAGACAAGATTAGAAGGGAAACAATAAAATGGGAAAATATTTTTACAGTCAAAGGTTCTGATAAAGGCTATATATATAGAGAGAGAATTGACTCTAATTTACAAGAAATCAAGCCATTCTCAAATTGATAAATGGTCAAAGCATATGAACAGACAATTTTCAGATGAAGAAATTAAAACTATTTATAGCCATATGAAAATATGGTCCAAATCATTATTAATCAGAGAAATGCAAATTAAGACAACTCTGAAATACTACTACACACCTGTCAGATTGGCTAGAATGACAGGGAAAGATAATGTAGAATGTTGAAGGAGATGTGGGAAAACAGGGACACTGATGCATTGTTGGTGGAATTGTGAACACATCTAGCCATTCTGGAGAGCAATTTGGAACTATGCTCAAAAAGTTATCAAACTGTGCATACCCTTTGATCCAGCAGTGTTTCTATTGGGCTTATACCCCAAAAAGATACTAAAGAAGGGAAAGGTATCTGTATGTGCAAAAATGTTTGTGGCAGTCCTGTTTGTAGTGGCTAGAAACTGGAAAATGAATGGATGCCCATCAATTGGAGAATGGTTGAGTAAATTGTGGTATATGAATGTTATGGAATATTATTGTTCTGTAAGAAATGACCAGCAGGATGAATACAGAGAGGACTGGTGAGATTTACATGAACTGATGCTAAGTGAAATGAGCAATTCCTCCCTCTTGGATAAAAGAAACAGACAGAGGCTCTCAGTCAGATTTCAGTGGAGTTACGCCAGAAGCCCTCTCTCCGAGGCAAGGCAAGAGAGAATATATTTTCCACTTGGCTGGCTGGTCGCAGAAGAGAGTTCAGATGTATTGGAGAGGAGTTGGTGGCTGGGCTCCTGCACTTCCCCCACTGAGACCAAGCTGGTCTGAAAGACTCACCAGAAAGCTAGCTGAGCCCCAAGAGGCAAGAAAAAGGTTTTACAATGGAAGGGCAAAGGGCAGAAATTATGGGGAATGAGTAAACCTTACTTTCATCAGAATTGACTCAAGGAGGAAATAACATACACACCCAATTAGGTATAAAAAGCTCTTATCATATAGGAAAGTAGGAGGGAAAGCAAATTAGAGAAAGGAAGTAGTGATAGAAGGGAGGGCAGTAGTCAGAGGAGAGGGTGCATTCAGAAGCAAGAAGCTTTAGAAAATCAACAAGGTGAAAGAAGATAATAGAATAAAAGAGGGAGGAATAGAATGTAGGGAAATGAAATTAGCAAAAGTAACTGTAAAAAAATGGAAACAAATTTATTTGGTAGTGCCCTCATTTCTTAAACATATAGAAAATTGAGTCAAATTAAAAAAAAAATTAGGAGCCATTCCCTAATTGACAAATGATCAAAAATATGAATAGTTTTCAGATGAAGTAATCAAGTTAGAGATAACCATATTTAAAAAAAAATGTTCCAATTCACTATTTATTGGAGACATGCAACTTAAAATAATTCTAAGCTACAACATTATGCCTATTAGATTGACTATTAAGAGAGAAAAAAATGACGGTTGAAGAAGTTTAAAAAAATGAGACATTCATGCATTGTTGGTTGAATTGTGAACTGATTCAACCATTCTATAGAGTAATTTGGAACTATGCCCTAAAGGCTTTAAAACTCTGCATACCTTTTAACCTAGAAATACCACTACTAGTTATATACCTCCCTCCCCAAAAAGGACACTATGTAAAAAATTATTATTATTATAGCAGTTCTTTTCTGGGAGCAAAGAATTGGAAATTGAGCAGATGCCCATCAATTGAGGAATGAATGAACAAATTGTGGTATGTGATTATGACAAAAGGCTATTTTATGATAAGAAATGATAAGGAGAATGTTCTCAGAAAATGCTGCAAATCTTACATTAACTAATGCAAAGTGAAATGTGCTTTATGCAAAATCATAGCAATACTATAAGGTGATCAGCTGTGGGTAATTTAGCTATTTTCAGGAATACAAGACAAATCTGAAGGATTTATGATGACATGTGCTATCCATCCCCAGAGAAAGAATTGATGGTTTCTGAATGCAGATTGAAGCCTTTTTCTTTACTTTCTTTTTTTTTTTTTGAGGGTATTGTTGTTGTTCTAGGTTTTCTTTCACAACATGATTATATGGACATATTTGGATAATTACTAATGTATAACCTATATCAAAATACTAGCCTTCTCAATGAAAAGGGTGGGGTAGGGAAAGAATTTGAGACCCAAAAATTTAAAAACAAATGTTAAAAACTATTTTGACAAATGCAGACAAGATTAGAAGGGAAACAATAAACTGGGAAAACATTTTTACAATCGAAGGTTCTGATAAAGGCCTAATTTCCAAAATATATAGAGAATTGACTCTAATTTTTAAGAAATCAAACCATTCTCCAATTGATAAATGGTCAAAGGATACGAACAGACAATTCTCAGACAAAGAAATTGAAACTATTTATAGACATATGAAAATATGCTCCAAATCATTATTAATCAGAGAAATGCAAATTAAGACAACTCTGAGACACCACTACATATCTGTCAGATTGGCTAGAGTGACAGGGAAAGATAATGTGGAATGTTGGAGGGGATGTGGGAAAACAGGGACACCGATACATTGTTGGTGGAATTGTGAACACATCCAGCTATTCTGGAGAGCAATTTGGATCTATGCTCAAAAGATTATCAAACTATGCATACCCTTTGATTCAGCAGTGTTTCTACTGGGCTTATACCCGAAAGAAATACTAAAGAAGGGAAAGGGATCTGTATGTGCCAAAATGTTTGTGGCAGCCCTGTTTGTAGTGACTAGAAGCTGGAAAATGAATGGATGCCCATCGATTGGAGAATGGCTGAATAAATTGTGGTATATGAACGTTATGGAATATTATTGTTCTGTAAGGAATGACCAGCAGGATGAATACAGAGAGGACTGGCGCGAATTACATGAACTGATGCTAAGTGAAATGAGCAGAACCAGGAGATCATTATATATCTCAACAATGATACTGTATGAGGATATATTCTGATGGAAGTGGATCTCTTCGATAAAGAGAGCTAATTCAGTTTCAATTGATCAAGGATAGACAGAAGCTGCTACACCCAAATAAAGAAGACTGGGAAATGAATATAAACTGCTTGCATTTTTGTTTTTCTTCCCAGGTTATTTCTACCTTCTGAATCCAACTCTCCCTGTGCAACAAGAAAACTGTTCGGTTCTACACACATATATTGTATCTAGGATATACTGTAACCTATTCAACATATGAAGGACTGCTTGCCATCTGGGGGTGGGGGTGGAGGGAGGGGAAAAATAGGAACAGAAGTGAGTGCAAGGAATAATGCTGTAAAAAATTACCCTGGCATGGGTTCTATCAATAAAAAGTTATTTAAAAAAAAACTGTTTTGAGCAGGGCCAGGAGATCATTATATACTTCAAGAACAATACTATGTGATGATCAATCAAC
Source organism: Antechinus flavipes (assembly GCF_016432865.1). NCBI lineage: Eukaryota > Metazoa > Chordata > Mammalia > Dasyuromorphia > Dasyuridae > Antechinus > Antechinus flavipes. The sequence continues at coordinate 660,921,343 of NC_067399.1, forward strand.
AATACAATGTGATGGACCTGGCCATTTTCAGTAATGAGATGAACCAAATCAGTTCCAATGGAGCAGTAATGAACTGAACCACCTATACCCAGCAAAAGAACTCTGGGAGATGACTAAGATTTTGGATTTCAAGGCTAATTGTACAATATTTCAGAGTCTGATTCTTTTTGTACAGCAAAATAATGGTTTGGTCATGTATACTTATTGTGTATCTATTTTATACTTTAATACATTTAACATCTACTGGTCGTCCTGCTATCTAGGGGAGTGGGTGAGGGGAAGGAGGGGAAAAATTGGAACAAAAGGTTTGGCAATTGTCAATGCTGTAAAATTACCCATGCATATAATTTGTAAATAAAAAAGCTATTAAAAAACTAAAAAAAAACTGTTTTGTATGCAAATAGGAGAGAATAACATACTAAAACTAAATAAAAACAAAACATAACTATATGTTCTATGGAAAATTCCTTTTTTTGATTTAATTTTTAAATATCAGATTATCATGTCCAGATTTATACCCAGCAATGTCCTGGAGAGTACTTTCCAAAACATTCTGCCCACCCCCTATCAGAGCAATAATAGACTAAGGGTATAGAAGGAGATATAATTTTGATATACCCATTTCTGGAATTTATTTTATCTGCCCATGCACATTTGTTCCAATGGTAGTGTCTTTTTCCACTGGGAGCAGAGAGGAAGGAAAATAAAATTGTATTGATTAAAACAATTAAGTTCAATCAAGAATAAACAAAGAAGACTTGTCCTAGCATTTTCAAAATGAATTCCCAAGATCCCTTTAATTTGAATCACATAAATTCCTAAAATCTGAATGTATCAGGATAATGAACTTTGAGCAAATGACCCATCTGAATTTTTTTTTCCTTCTGCTTGTGTGAATGCAGGATTATCAAAGATTGATGCTTTTTTGTATAAACCATGTTAGTGGCATAATAACAAACTACCCAGATCTCTGTTCCTTCTAGGGACTATTGTCCTTAATTCCTTAAAACTACCTGCAAAGTCATTTTTGCACCAAAGAAATTTAGATGATAGACTATCATAATAGAACTGTCTTTTTTTCCAATTTAATAAAATACTATAAAGCACTAATTTATAGACTGGCAGGAAGCCAGAGTCAAAGAGATAGGTGAATAAGGCATATCCTGGAGATACTTTCTAGCAAATTCCAAAGATTTATTAAAGATATAGTCAGTTTACTCCTGCTTTGCCTTGCCATTTCCCACACAAGTATAAAACAAAAATCAATGTATTTTCTTGTGGTAACCAAGTAGTAAAAATGAGCAACTCCTAAACAGATCTAGGCTCTCTCACCCTTAGCCAAAATTGACTAAAGCAAAAATTTCAATAATCTAGAATATGGAGAGATAAGGTCCTTAATATGATGCTGACTACTATGGATAAATTCTTTGACCATGGCAATCCATGATAGAAAAATGGAAAATGGGCTTTGTATCTATAAAATCCTAATGCAATTGTCTAATAATAGCGCCAATTAGAAGAAAAATAGAAAAATAATAAAGATCATACTGTTTTTAAACTATCTAGAAACATTAATTTAGTTCTTACTTCCTAACTTGCTTGCTTCAACACATGGACAGTAGCACAGTATTTCAAGAACTGGATCAGATCAATATGGATATTCTTATTTCCAATTATAGTAGAAGACAAAGTTACAGCTAAATGAAAAGTTTGCTTTTGAATTCTATTTGGAGAAATAAAAGTAGTTGGTGAAGAAATTTATCACAGGTCTCACAGCAACTAAAGGCACCATTTCATAGGACATGGGTCATTTTGTATTATACCATTCAAAATGAACATTTTCAAAAGGACCAACATGGAAATCTAAGGAAATGGATAATAAGTTAATTTCCCAACCAGATATCATAGAGAAACTGTAGAGGGCCAGAATCTAGAGAAGTATACTTGAAACAAGGATACTTACAACAAGGTGTTAACTCAGTAGAATTGATGAGATGATGCTTCTCTAGTTTGCATACAATTAGTACATAGCATGGTGATATTAAGGTTATGTAGTTTATACATATTCAGTATGTGGTAATGACATAATTGTAATAGGGTATTTTAAGGCTCAGAGGACTAGAAATGAAACATTCCATTTTTGACCATCCTCCTAGTGGCTCTCCTACCTCCTGCACTTCTTCACTAAGATCAAGGCTGGTGCGCAAGTACTCCAGAAAGCTAATCCAAACATTACAATGTGGTTCTGATCCCTATTGCTTCAATCAATCAACTTAAATCAATAAAAACAAAACAGGAGGCAGAGAGACATCTTTAGCCCTTGAAGACAGTGTCTGAGCAAAAGGATGCCATTTGCAGCCTATTACTCTGGCACCTGAATTGGACTGTGGTCATATATTTGGCCAAAAAGAGGTCCTAGATTCATCACACAGAGAATATGTTTAAGAAAATACAAATCAACTGACACATCAGATAATAATATCCTAGAGCTGGATCACTTATTCAGTCTGGATTAAGGAAGGGCCCTGCATCTAGAAATGGTAGACTAGAAATGACACCCATTCCAGTATCTTTGCCAAGAAAACCCCATTGAATTGGGATCATGAAGAGTTAGACATGACTGAATGAGTAAACAATAATAACAATGCACTATGAAAAATAATAAAAATGATTATTTCAGAGATGGAAAAAAAACTGAATGAACTGACATAAAGTAAAGGGAGAACCAAAACAATTTATACAATAACAACTTTCTAAACACAAATGAGTTTAAAGACAAGAGTTCTGAGCAAATCAATGACCAAGCAGAATTGTAGAAAAACAATAATGTGACATATTATCTATTTCTTGAGAAAAAAGGTGATGAAATCAAGACTTGGAGTGAGACATGCATTTTTTGGTGTGGTCAATGTGAAATTTTGTTTTATATGATAATCTAAAGTGGACATTTGTTAGAAGAGTTTTGCTTTCTTTTTTTATTTTTTTCTAATGAAGAATATCAATGTAAAAAAAAAACAATTAAATAAAGTGAAAGCTACATAAAAAGAACCACCATAAAAATGATTGCAGATCTGTATAAATATTAGTTACAGAGATTGAAGGGTTATAAAATATATTTAATAAAAATCTCTGAATTAAATCATCTATGATTTAATGATCTAAATTCAAAGATGGCCATTGGGAATATGGCAAAAAAAAAAATGTTAGAATTGAAGAAAGGCATTTGTGGCTAAACAAGAACTTGAGTACATTATTGAATGCAAAGTGGGTAATTTTTATTACATTAAATGAAAAAGTTTTGTACAAGCAAAACCAATGGTGACAAAATTAAAAGGGAAGCAATAAACTAGGGGAAAAATTACATTCAAGGGTTCTGATAAAGGTTTCATTTCTAAGGATATATAAAGAATTGACTCAAATTTATAAGAATTCAAGCCATTCTCCAATTGATAAATGGTCAAAATATTTGAGCAGAAAAATTTCAGATAAAGAAATAAAAACCATTTGTAGTCATATGAAAAGGTACTCTAAATAATTATTGTTCAGAGAAATGTAAATTAAGACAACTCTGAGGTATTATTACACATCTCTCAGGTTGGCTAAAATAGCAGGAAAAGATAATGAGGAATATTGGAGGAGATGTGGGAAATCTGGGACATTAAAGTATTGTTGGTGGAATTATGAACAGATTCAGGCATTTGGATCTATGAAATTTGGAACAATACTCAAAAAGTTATCAAACTGTGCATTCCCTTTGATCTAGCAGTGTTTCTACTGGGCTTATATCCCAAAGAGATCCTAAAAGGAGGGAGAAGGATCCGCATATGCAGAAATGTTTGTGGCAGCCCTTTTTGTAGTGGCAAGAAACTAAAAACTGAATGGATGCCCATCAGTTGGAGAATGGCTGAACAAGTTATGGTATATGAATGTTATGGAATATCATTGTTCTATAAGAAATGATTAGCAGGATAATTTCAGAGAGGCCTGGAGATTCTTACCAGGACTGATGCTAAGTGAAATGAGTAGAACCAGGAGATCATTATACATGGCAGCAGTGACATTATATGATGATCAGTTATGGACATGGCTCTCATCAACAATGAGGTGATTCAAGACAGTTCCAATGGTGCTGTGATGAAGAAAGCCATCTGCACCCAGAGAGAGAATTGTGGGAACTGAGTGTGGATCACAACATCATATTTTCACTCTTTTTTTTTTTGTTTGCTTGTATTTTTTTTCTCAATTTTTATTTCCTTTTTGATCTGATTTTTCTTGTGCAAGATGATACTTATGGAAATATGCATAGAGGAATTGAACATCTTTAATATATATTGGATCACTTTCCTCCTGGGGGAAAAGGGTGCAGAACAGAGGGGTGAGGAATTTTATAGGTTTTATAGGGATGAATGTCACAAATTATCCATTTATATATTTTGAAAATTAAAAGCTTTAATTAAAAAAAGAAATATATTAGAAAATATGGTTCAACAAGATTTTGTGAAAGTGAATGCTGAAAACTATCATTGTGTGTTTTTGGAAAAATAAAATACCATTTGATAAACAAATAAACAATCTGGGGTGGGGAGAGGAAAGAGAATAAAGAAAATATGGTTCAGAAATATGTTTTTAAATAGACCAAATGAGTTTTCATTAACCAGAAATTAGATCTGTACTTAAATTCTTCAAGGATAAGAAAATGTCACTCTTGAGAGTATCAATATTATAAAGCCATTATTTCTTTTCATGTTATCTTTATTTAGTTTTACTTTAGTTTTTAAGGTTAATCTCCTACTCTCTCTCAGATGAGATGTGCAATATCTCCTCATAGCTTAATTCTACTCTGATCAGCACAGGAGCTTTGATGTGCTCTGTTTCCAATCCTGGGCTAATTTTTCTCTATTTAGGCAATCTTTGTGCTCCCATTTTTTTTCCCATCAAAATGGTTGCGATCATCAAAGTAGGTGGGGTAAATGGATGAGAAAGGAATAGAAAGGGAAGAAATATACCTTGTTTTTCAAACTTATCTTTAGCTTCCTCATCTGTAAAATAATTGATGAAAATATTATAAATTACCATCTCCTAGATAAATCACAAAGTACTTCATAAACATGAAACCATTTTGGAAATGTGAGTCATTTATTCTGCTCTGACCTTTGCCTGTGTATCCTTAAACATGTTTCTTACCTTCTCTGTAGCTCAGTATCCTCAACAATAAAATAGGAAATTTAGACTAAATGGCTTCTGAGGTCTTTCCCAGCTCCAGATCTCTGATCCTCTCATCTCCAATAGTAGGTGGGATGTGAGTCAATCCAAATCACTTCCTGCCTGATATTTAGGGTAATGTTTCTTCTTCCATGTGGTACTTTATCTTTAATTGTAATAACCTAGTGAACTAATGAAGGGAACTGGTAGTGACAATCATACTATTTATATCATGAAGTCATGCAATTATGAATTTAGAACAAGAAGGGGCCATCTAATTCAATGGCATTATTTTACAAGTAAGGAAACTGAGGCCCAAATAAGTTAAAATTTGGTAGAGGTAATAGTGTAATGGAGAAAGGATTCCAGTTTGTCTTCCCACTTCAAATAGAAATGTCTTTTCTCTGCACTATTATCTCCTAAGAATTTCACATTGGTTCCAGGATAAAAGAATGGCTTAAACAGATCCTATTAATTTTTTTTTTATTTCAGTATTGTGCTTAATGAACTTCTACTTATAAAAGTAAAGTTAGATTTGCATTCTTCAACCTAGTTTAAAAGAAGATTTCCTCACTCCTGCATACTAAAACCTTTTTTATTCTTCATATTTTGTAGTTACTATCTTTTCCTACAGTCACAATTCCCTTGCCTATACTTCACCTTTAAAAACCAGGACATGGCAGAAGCAATGGCTGCAGTGGTGAGAGAAACAGGGAGGAGGGGACATCTCTGCTTATTTGTTACAACCCTGTGGCTCTCTCCTTATAGCAACTTCTTCAGAGTTACCATCTGTGCTAGGCAGAGATAGCTGGGGCAGAGTAATGAGTTTCTATCCAGAGGATTGGCAAAGATTCCGGTGGGAAGGCTCAATCACCCAGCTGTCGTGATTTTTAGCTTCTGAAAATGTCATTTTTGTAAATAATCCATCCCCCTCTCTTTATTTGCAAAGATGTCCTTTTGATTGGTGAGTCTGTCTGTGCCCACTAGAAATGGTGGTGGAACGTTTGTCACTGATGTCAGACCTTGGCAAAACTGAGTTGTCATTGTTTCACTCTACAAATGGCTTTGGCCAGTTATAGTCCTACTTCTTCTAGTTCCCCTTGTTATTGCAGAATCTAGATACCATACAACCCTTTCCTCTGGAGACAGAGGCTAAGATAGTTTATAATGTAAACATCTGGTGTGGGTCACCAAGTAGTGTCTCAGCACTGGTTCCAGGCCTTATGCTCAGTTTTATTCATCCTTGAAATGACCCACAAAATCTTGACTGCCACCCTCATCAAACATAGAGTCCCCCCCCCATCTTTTCCTCTTTCCTGTCTTCCTTTGGTCTCAGTCAGCTCTCTATACTAGAGTAACACAGCTAATTTTCTCAAAGGAGATATAGATTTCTATCCAATAAGAATACTCTGATCAGAAAGAGCATGCTCCAGCTTTCATTTTTTTCCCTTTGATGGCCTTTGGTTAATCAATAAACAAGCAAATAAAAAAGCATGAATCCTAGATGTCGATGTATAAGGTTGTATACTAATTGTTTTGGTTTGATCACATTGTCTGTTTAGAATCCCTGTACCCACTGTGGCCATACACTCCTTATCCTATCTTAACAGAGCAGATGGATGTCTCTTCTGCTTCAGTTACTGTGCTATTGAAGCTCTCTGCTTCTATCTGCCTGGCTTAAACTACTGTGAAGTCTCAAAGGAAGGGGATCTGCCAGCCCTTGATGTCCTTTTTAGTTCTTTTCTGATGCAATATTGTTTGATTCAGGCCTGTCCCACCCTTCTTGGACCAAAGCTTAGTTACTACTCTGAAGCCTCTAAGGGAGGGGAACTGCCAGTCCTTAATGTGCTCCTTAGCTCTTTTCTGATGCAATAGTTTGGTTCAGTTGTGTGTCATCCTTCTTGGACCAGAGTATACTAACATTGTCCATGGGGTTTTCTTGACCAAGTGGTTTGCCATTTCTTTCTCCAGTGGCATAAGGCAAACAGAGAATAAAGTGGCTTGTCTAGGAGCATACAACTAGTAAGTTTCTGAGACCAGATTTAAAGGCCAGTCAACTCCAGGTCCAGTGCTCTATCCACTCAACCACCTAGCTACCTTAATCCCTGAAATTAAATACCAGTTACATAAAGAATCACCTAGACTTTATTAAAACTATCATTTGATCAAAATGGTTAAATATTCACTTACCTCCTCTTATGTATCAAGTACTGTTCTATGGAGCTAGAGAGAGCAAAGAAAAAGTCCCACTTCTTAAGTTTTCCTATTGTAGAAACAGCACTTTGGTTTGTGTTTACAAGTTATATTCTCTTCTCCTACACAGAGAAGCCATTCATCAAATTCTGTGATGCCAGAGACCAACTAATCTCTTTGTACATGACTTGTAAATAACAGGTGTTTATAAACGCTTGTTGGGTTGAATTAGATTGATTCATTTAAACTAGATTAACCCAAATTAGATTGAGAACAGACAACAGCACTGAATCTCATGTCAGAGGAAGTGAGATCAAGTCACTAGCTGTATGACTTTGAGTAAACAAATTAACTTTCCTTGACTCCCTAAGTTTTCTCATTTATGATATGAGGTCTCTGAGGTACCTTCTAGCTTCTATCTTTGAAGCTATAGTTCTAGAATACGGTGTCTGAGGATTATCAAATTAAATAAAATCAGATTATCCTTGTTCCCCAAGGCCTTTTTAGACTACTTTCCCTTGTCATCCATGCTATGTAGCTCCAAATGTAAATTAATGCTGGAATCAATTTTATCATTTTCAATTTGGCAACCTGGGGGAAAGGTATCATATACCAGAATTCAGCAAGGGACTTGAATCATAGCATGAGATGATTATAGAAAGAGATGGAACCAGAAGGATAAACTAGATTAATCATCTTCTCTGATATTTGCATAAGTAAAACAAGACCCAGGAGACTGTATTTGAATAAAAAGGTCATTTCTGTCTACTGAAGTCCAAAGAGATCACAAACACAGTGAGTCAACATGGCATAGCAACCAAAAAAAAACTAAACTGAAATTTAGGAGACTGCTTTTAGCCCTGGTGGAAAGGTGGGATTTGATGGAGTCAGTCAATTATACTATCTTACTTAAAGTGAGAGCTAAGATGCTATACACTGATTCTCTGTCAGGTGAGAACAATCAATCAATCAGGATATGAACTGAGTGAGAACAAGACCTGTAAGTCTCAGTTGCAGCAATCCATCACCCACAGGCTAAAAATCACTAAAAGCAAAAAAAAAAAATCCTCAGTCAGTTTAGAAGTCCTTAAAACATATGGATGAATGGAAATGGAATTCCACAGAAAAAATATTGCATGGCATGAAAAAAGTTCATCATATCTTGTGAGTCATTCATAAAACAGCAAGTTAATTAGAAACTGTTTTTCAAGTATCTGGCAACTTAATGGAAGAATCTTTCAAAACAAAACCCTCTGGAAAGAAATTGTTTGGAGAAGAGTATAAGAACCCCTACCTTGGTCTCTTCTTCCTCCAATTCAAGTATCTGGCAACTTAATGGAAGAATCCTTCAAAATAAAACCCTTAGAAAGAAATTGTTTGGAGAAGAGTATAAGAGCCCCTACCTTGATCTCTTCTTCCTCCAATTTCACTTTTTACTGAAGGAGTATTTTATGAATTTCAGAGGTTCTAAGAACTTGGATTTTTCCTATAGCATCCTAGTAGAGTTTCTACAGGATATCAATGGCTAGTCAATGTCTCTACATTAGTATTTTGAGGATAGAATAAAAACATGAGAAAAGGCAAATATAAGGCTCTAGGAGGCAATCAGAAGAAAAGCTTTGGCATATCTCATGGGAGTATATTGATGGCTCCCAGAAAACAATATGTGCTTTTTTTTTTTTTTTTACCTTATGTGCTATCTAAGCTTGAGCATACATTCAACTGAGCTCTGGATATATTAGAGGGGGAGTGTGCTCTAAATTGGAGAGTGGGATTTGTTTAACCAATTATTTTTACTATCCTAGTTTAGCAAATGGAACTCTCCTAATAGTTATATCCGGATGATCAATTGATATTTACTGATAATAATGGACTGAAATATGTTAATGGTGCTTTTTGCTGTAGCATTAAAAAATGAACTCTCCAACTTCTGCACATTAACCCTAGAAGTCTAAACACATGTGGAAGTTGAATTCTGGGGACTCAGCCTGCCAAGATAAGTGGGGTTTAAGAATGTAGCCACAGCACACAAGAATTCACAGCTAGAAAGTACCACGGGGAACATTTAACATAATTTCCTCATGCTACTGAGAAGCAAGCCAAGGCCAGAGAAGGGAAGTTTTGTGTCCATGGTCATCGAAGGAGCATGTAACAGAATCATGATTTGAATATACATTTTTGACTCCAAATCTATTATAGCAAATTTTCTTAGTTCCATCCCTGATGAATGATGTGATCCATCATAAATAAGTTCACATCCCTGAACTTCAGTTTCACAAGATGTATATAAATGCTTTCCAAGGCAGCAGGTGATGCAATGACTAAAGCCACTCCAGTATCTTTGCCAACAAAACCCCAAATGGGGTCACAAAGAGTCAGATGAACAACAATAAATGATCTCTACAATTGCCTCTAGCTCTAAATTTCCTAATTACTTTACAGGAACAATATGTTTCTTCTCCAATTACTAGAGTTACTCTTCATATTGCATTATACAAAACTGCAATTAGAGTTAGATTTGGAAAAGAATCTTTAAAAGTCTTCTCAAGTGACTAATGACTTTCATTTTATGCTTTCCCTTATGACTTGACCTCTAAATCCCATGGCAGATTTCACCTGCATCCTGCTATGTTTCTCGTATCTAAATCGACATTCCAAGGGGAAATGTATAAGTATTTCAAGGGGTTGAGTCACGGCGATAAATAACAGTGATATTAATTTTATATCTTTTTTTGCAAAATACTTTATATTTGATATCTCATTTGATCCTCTCAACAAATCCGGAAGGTAGAGGCTATTATTATCATCATTTCACAGATGTGGGAATGAAGGCTGATCTCTCATTCAAGGTTCCACAACTAGTAAAGCATCTGAGACAGTAGGTAAACTCAGGTGTGGCAGATGTCAAGCTCAGAGCTCTATCAACTTCCTCACTCACCATGCTTTATAAGCAAAGCATCATTGTAGGCCAAAGCACCAAACATGAGGAACTGTTCTTTTAAATGATTCAAACCATAGCTCTTGGACTAGTAGCTTTGGTTATTTCAAATGTCACAACTATATACTAGATATAACTGTTTAGTAGTCTCTCTCCTTCATGAAGCTTACAATCTATTTTTAATTTAGGAAATTATCTTTTGGAACAAGGTATTTGAACAAATTCATCAATTTGTGGCCAGTGTTCTGATGTTATGTTTCCTGAAACAACTATGCTGGTTCTTAGAAGGCAGCCATGCCAGAAACAAAATGAATGAATAAAAGCATAAATAAATTCATTAATATGTATCAGGCTTTGTGCTAAGTACTAGATATGCAAAAAGCAAAAATAAGAGAGTTCTGATCCCCCAAAAGTTTACATTCTAATAGGAAGAGGCATAAAAAAGAGAAAAGAAAACAGGAGGGATGTCTGAGAAGTTACTAACCCATCCTTCTGAAAATTTCAATGTTGTTTTTCTCTATATAGCTAGAGGTAGAAAGGGCAAGGGATTGTGAAAACGGCTGGGGAATAGGAGAAACTTGGGACTCTGAGTCAGAGAAAAACAGCCAATGTCCATCTATCAAAAGGCTAGTTTGATTAGAAGGTAGGGGTGGCAATGTTTGATGGGAAACAGAGTCTACAGCTTAGAGGCATGAGGTAAATAAGAATAGGATTGAGAATCTTAGATGCCAGACATTAAATTCTTCTGACATAGCCTTAAGAAATAAAAGGTCACTGCTATGGCACAGTAAGACATCAGAGGATGATTTGAGTAGAAGAAAATTTTGCATCACCTTCATTTGTTGTTGCATCGTTTTCAGTCATGTCTGACTCTTTTTTACCCCTTTTTGGCCTTCCTTGGCAAAATAATAGAATGGTTCAGGTCAGCTTCATTAAAGGCTAGGTTATTTATTTGTACCTAGAAAAGACCTTTGGAATCAGCCAGTCTACCCCTTCATTTTACAGATGATAAAACTGAGTCCCAGATAGGGTAAATGAATGACCCAAAGCCACATAAGCAATAAAATCATAGTTGGGTTAAGTCCTCTCATCTCAAATCCAGTATTATTTCTGTATGTTTCAACAAAAGCATGCTGTGCAAGATCTTAATTTCTACCCAAACTAGAAATTTTAAATCTAAATCAAGAAGCCTAAAATGTTGTATCAAGTTCTTATCTTGCTTTGTTTATTTCATTACCTTTTTATACCACTTTTATTTTATTCTTTATTCCATTCTGCCAAATCTCCTGCCTGCTCTCCTGCCTGTGGGGTAATGGGGGAAATGCTATTGCATCCTGCCAAGTCTCCTGCTTTGCCTTCTTTCTTTCAGGGAAGAAGAAAAATGCCTTTTGATTGGGTACTCGCCTTCTGCCTTTGTGGTGAAGAAGAAAAACATTATTCTATCCCATCAGGTCTACTGTCTAGTTTCCTGCCTTGGGGAGATGGAAAGAAATGCAATTTCATTACAATCCAGTCTCTAGAAAAGTTGACAGACACAATTACTTCTTCCACTCCTTCTACAGGTTCACTTACTTTTGTTGTTTAAGAGGAGTCTACTCTGAACTCATCCCTTAACAATTAACAAAGTGATGTTAATCCACCATTCATACTTTCCTTGTGCCAATATTTCAAAAAAAGTTGTCATTCAAACTGTGTTCTCTATCACCCAATTTCACTCATTCCTTCGCATCTGGTTGAAGTGGAAGAGGTGAAACACACCTTGCTCCCTGTTGCCACTTCTTTTTCCTGCAGCTTCCATTCAGATATTTTTCTCCTTTGAGATCCACTAAGTCGCTATCGGCCACCCAATCAAAATTCTGGTAACCATTATCTTTCAATCTGTAGGACACCCTTTGCCTGACAGTTTTCTGACCTCCCCAGTTCCTGCCATTGATTCTTGGGAATCTCAAATACATTATTCCTCAGCTCCTCAACTTAGTTATTCCTCATGATCTACTCCTTCATCCCACCACAGGCATACACAAAGATGAGTGTACCTTTGATTTTGTCATCACGTACAAATACACTACTTCTATGTTCATAAACTGAAATTGCCTTCCTTGATCATAATTCATTATTATTTTACTTCTTCTTCTGCATCACAGTTCCAAACACTGTTCTTAATTGTCTCCATATCCTCTAGTCCCTTATCCCCTCAGTTCTTTCCCAGATCATCAACCTTCTACTAGCAACACTTTCCTCCCCTTCTCATCTTGACCTTTTGGACAATCACTTCAATTATACTGTCCTCTTTCACTTCATTCCTAACTGTTTTAATAACCCATTGTTAGGTGTACCTGCCACAAAAATTTCCACATTTCAGTCCATCCTGCACTCAGTTGTTGAATTTAAACTATCTCAGATTTCTTTCTATCTTGGGGAGGGAGGAGGGAGGAGACACAAAAATTTGAAACACATGGTTTTGTGAAGGTAAATGTTGAAAACTATCTTTGCATGTATTTAGAAAAAATAAAATGTCATTAAAATTCATAAAAATAAAATCATTACTTGTTAATATAAATACATTTTTGTTAAAAAATATTGTAGTCCAAATTTTTAAAAAATGAGAAAAAATAAATTCTTGTTGCCTTATTGTCTGACCGACTGTATCATAAGCAACTCTATAAGTCCTACATGTATTTCTGTGTATCAGTTTGCCAATAGGCCAGCCTTGGGGTCTGTCATTTAGGCCCTGGACCTTGGACAGATGTAAAGGATAAAAATCCAGCCCATGATCACATTATTCTTTTATTTTTGTGAACCAGTGAAAAGTGAAAAGAAACAATCTCCCCAAAGAATCAGTTTGTTATTACTTTATACTTTATTCCATATGTCAAATAGTGCCCTGAAAGGATAATACTGGGGAGCATATTAAGAGGGGGGTACAAGAAAATTCTATATTAGTAAAAATGATCCAATAGGTGAGCAAATACATCTTTTCACATCTCTAATTTTCTAGCTAGTATAGCTTCCTGCCTGCAGGTAACTGTGTAAATAACAAATGGAAACAATTGGATATCAGTGTATCTGTATATTACTCTGTGACTACCCAGCCAATTTAAAATGAAATGTTCACATGAGTTTTATTGCATCACCCAGAGGTGATATTTGTTGATTGTGCTTCTTTTTTTTTCTTTGTTGTTTTAAAGGATGATTCATCTGGTCCTTTGAATTTCTTCTAAGGCAGTATCTAGATGCTAAACTTTACAACAAAAATTAAAACAAAATCTACATTTGTTGGGCCATTTCCAAATAGTTGCAGTTTTAAGCCAAGACTTTTGAGATGCTCTGCATCGACCGAATGAAACACTATCCCCCTTGGTTGAGCCATTGATCCATCTGAAATCAATCAATAATCATGACAGAATTAGCAAACAGACAATTTATCATATTCTAAGAGTAGAGAGTAGCATTCTGAGTTCAGTTAGTCCCACCCATCCTTCAACAAAAGATTCCCTTCATCTACATATAAATAATAGTAATTTAAGCCTTCCACAGCACTGTATACATATGTGTGTATGTATACATACATATATATGTATATATATATATGTATGTATACATACACACACAGAGAGAGATTTTTGTATAAATATGTGTGTATTTGATTCTCATATAACCCTGGGAAGTGAGTGCTATCCCTACATTAAATTAAATTTCATCAATTGAAGCTGAAAAGTTAAATGATTGGCCAAGTTCACAAAACTCGTAAGGGCCTCCAGCATGTCACCTAGGTGTTTCCATATACTCAAGAAGTGATATTCTATTATTTAATGTAATGATGACTTAACGCACTAGCTCCTGAGGTCAACAGTTCCTATTTGGGTCAGTCATACTGTTAGGAATTGTTTTCCTTTATAACATATCTAAATTTGTCTCTTTGAGCTTCTATCCAGTGCTCTAAATTCTTCCCTCCAGGGCAAATCAAAAGAAGGCTAATTCCTCTTCTTCATGACTACACTTCAAGTACTTGAATATAGCTATCCTCATCACACCCACGCACAGCTTTCTATTCTCCAGGCTAAACTTGCCCAGTTCCTTTAAATGGATTTCATATGGTGTGAACTCCAGATCCTTTGGCACACTGCTTGCCTTCCTCAGGTAGCCCTCCAGCTTATGAATGATATTCCTGAAATCACCCAAATTGTATAGACTTCTTAAGGTAACATTCTTCCAGTTTTAAAACATCACATAAATTGACACTTAAGATATATTTGTGGTTTCATTTCTACAGATATTAGTAATAGCAGCAAATTTCCTTTAGAAATTTATCTAGTCAATAGAAAAATTAAAAATTTCTCATCAGCATTCAACTGATAACATATTGCTTTTGACTACAAGGGACAATGAGATCCCTTGTATACCATTCCCTTTCTCTAGATCTTCAAGAATTCCCTGATTTTGACACTGAGTTTTTTTTTTTTTTTTTCCTTTATTGCCTTGCTACAGAAAGTAGGGGGCAGTAGGGGACAGGACATAATTGGAATCCCAAGCAGGAAATTAGAGGAAGGAACCATTGTGATACAGACTCTGAAATCAGTGTCAAATTGCCTATCTGAGCAATATGCTACCCATGTGACATTGAGGGAGTAGCAACCTACATGATTTCAGTTTTCTGACATGTAAAATGAATGATTAGATTAGATGGATTCTCACGACCTTTCTACCTTTTACCTAGTTAATTAACTAGTTAACTCTATCTAATCAACTAGTTAATTCTGAGGCAAAATTTACATGTGTCTCCCAACCTCAGATGCCCAATGGTCATCAGGAGCATTGACCTACAAAGCAGGATGTGAATGGATATATGAAGAGTCAATATTATAAGAAGTTCAAGGAATGTAAGTGCCCATTTTCCTGTCAGCATTGCCCTAAGATTAGTTTTCATTTTGCTTTGGGGCTGTATAGGTGAAAGTTTATATAGAAGACCAAATCACTCTTTCTTCAAAACTAGATATGATGTCTCTTTGATTTATTATATTTATATTTTAATGTATTTAGCATAGGCCTTGTTTTTAGATTGTTGAACAATTTGTAATTTTAAAAGTTATATGTTCTTTAAGATTTTTTTCACTAATTTCTATGAAGGAATGAAATAGTGCATTGAAAATTAATCTCACTCTGGAGTCAGATGAACCATTTATCAACTGTGCTACCTTGCTCACTTCATCTCCAAGGCCCTCAGATTCCTCATCTCTTAAACTAATACATTTGGTCTAGGTGACTCTTGTGTTCTCCTCCAGTTTTACTATTAAGTTACTTTAAGGAGAGCTTAATGTTTTGGAGAAAGGCATAAACATCCACAAATGCACTTGGCTTATGACTTAAAGAAGAACTTTGCATTGCTAAAAAGATTGTTTTTCAGTTTTTTCAATTATGTCTGACTCTGCATGACCCCATTTGGGGTTTTCTTGCTAAAGATATTGAAGTAGTTTGCCATTTTCTTCTCTAACTCATTTTATAAATGAGAAAACTGAGGCAAACAGGGTTAGGTGATTTGCCCAAATGGTAAGTATCTGAAGCTAGATTAAAGTCAAGTTTTCCTCTCTACAGACCTGGCATTCTAATCACTCTGGCACCTAGCTGACTTATCGAGAAGATATGGAATAACATTTTTAGATTTTTTTTCACCCCTGGATTAGCTGAAATCAGAGTAAACCTAATTTCAAGAGAAGTAAACAAGGATTTAATAAGCACAAGTTCAAAACTGAGCTCATTATATTTTCCCCAAACGTCCCCCCAAAAGACTTTATTACTTTTCCACCACCACATTTCCAGTCAGTCAGATTCTCACTCAGGTTCACAATTTAAGTGTTTTTCTTAACTCCTCATTCTCACTCAACCTCTAAATCCAATATGTTGCCAAGGTCTACCAGTGTCTTTCATAAATTCTTCCTGCTCTTCTCTATTACTGCTACCATCCCAGTGCCGGCTTTCCTCATCTTATTCCTACACTACTGCAGTAGTTTTCCAATTGCTCTCCTTGAATTTTCTGTATCCACTCCAGTCCATCCTCCGCTCAGATATCAACCTGACCTCCCTAAAACACATATCTCCCGTATCATCTACTCAATAACATCTAAGAACGCCCTACCACCTACAAGGTCATCAATAAAGTCTTCTAAATTACATTCAAGATCCTTCATAGCATCTCCACCTTCCACCTTTTCAGCCTTTTTATGCCTTACTTTATACACATATAAACACACACACACACACACACACACACACACACACACACACACACATTGATACAATGATACAATGACACTGGTCTCCTTCTTGCTCCTTAGCAGGACACTCCATCTTGCAACTTGAAGCATTTTTCTAATTATCCCGCATGCTTTGAATGCTTTCCCTCCTCATTTCAACTTACTGAGCTCCAGGACTTCATTAAAGCACCTGAAAAAAAAATCTTCCTCTTATAGGTAGCCTTTCCCAATATCTCTTAATGCTAGCATCTTCTCTTTGCTGTTAACAAATTAACCTTTATTTAGCTATTTATCCATACTTGTTTGCATGTCTCCCTCAAATAATTGTGAGCTTTTTGAGGGTAGGGATTGTATTTTATCTTTTTTTTTTTTTTCCCATACTCAGTCATCATTTAGTACAATGCTAAATGCTGGAATTCAAATACAATCACATAGAAAGAGAATCCCTGCCTTCAAGGAGCTTGCATTTGAATAGTGGATAACCATATGTAAAAGAAGGCAGAAAAGCATTACTCAAGCAAGATTGTGGTTTTAAAAAAGTGTCCAGAAAGGCAAGAGCACAGCTTCAAAGGGAATGAAAGCATGACTGACCTGGATAGCTTCTTTGATATGGAGATACTGGGAGGAGGAATCAATCAATTAGAAGAAGCAACAGGGATCTAAGGTACTTCCAGTGTGAGAAGCCCATGAGTAAATGGATGAACTTCCAGTTAGCATAAAGAGCTTTCTGTGATATAGTGAAAGAAGTCCAGAGAGTTCAGACTATCAATGCATAGAAAAGAAAAAAGTTTTAAAATGTTTACCTGATTAATTTCTAACATCAAACTCAAAAGATGAGGAAATGAATTTTTGAAGAACAATAGCATTTTAAGAAATTGATCCAAAGTTAATTGAGGGGATAATATGCACTTGTGAAAGTTTTCTTCAGAATCTATAAGGTGAATGAGAATCAACCCTCCTCCAGCTTTTGATAATCTGGTGAAATGTATAGGGCCCTTCCAGAAATTTTTGTTTATATGTACACACACACACATACATACATACATACATACTGCATATACACATCTATCTACCTAAGTATATATGCATGTGTATATGTGTGTGTGTATATATATATGTATATATACAAATACACTTATATATGTACATCTATGTGTATGTGTGTGTGTGGATATATTAGAGCATGTGCCCACTATACATTAATAATATATACACACATAATTACAAAGGAATCAAAGGTGAAATACACATTTATTTTTCCAACCAAGTACAGAGACCCCCTGAAATATATCCAAGGACTCCTATTTAAGAAATTCTGGTCTGGGGGAAGTTAAGATATCATGGAAGCTAATGTTACTTGATAATGGCATTCGAGAGGGATACATTATAGTGTGATGCAAAATCCCAGGAGAATACATTATTGACTATCATAATCAGATATGCCTTCCTGGGAGAAATAGGTAAGAGTTCAATAAGCAAAAATGGAAAACTAATATGGGAGTAAATCATAAGCTCTAACTAACCTTCCAACCACTGACAAATTGATTTGAAATTAAGTTAAGAACTTCCACACTAGACTTAGTCTCTTGTGGTCAAGAATAGTCTTATTTAATGCAATTGTTCCCAATGTATGAAATGTTTACTCTATATTGTATATACTGTTCTAGGTATTAGTGATGCGAATGCAAAAACAGTACATTTTCTTCTGTTAAGGAAATTATTTTCTTCTGGGGAAAAGTAGCATATATAAAGAGAGATTGTGATGTCCAGGCCAGCTTTCTGGAATTCCTCTAGATAGCCTTGGTCTCAGCAGGATAGTGACCAGGAGGATGGACAAGGATAGAGTCTCATAAAGGGCTGAAACTCTGAGCTGATGCACTAAGGTAAGACAACTGAGCACTTAAGGCTAATTACCAGTTGGACAATACTTTATTAGCATATACTTGGGAAATGGTCCTTCCTACTATTCTGTGCTGGTTCATTCTTTTGGTGTATACAGAGAATTGTGGGAAGGATTAGGGGGTGGAGTAAGACAAGCCAGAGTCACTTTGGTGGTAGACGAGGAAGAAGGAGGTCCTGGAAATCCTGTGTCCATCCAATTCACTTCTACTCTAAAAACCAAGAATAAAGACCAAGGACTTTCCCTTAATCTGACTCTGATCCAGTGTGCTAACTCAGTCTTCATAGAATCTAAAATCTTTATTGTCTCCTTCACAGTTCTGTATCTATCACAATCTGACCCAGTCTCCCCCAGCAGTCTTTCAGTCTGCCAGTATCAACCAGTGTCCCTCCTGGTCTGACTTTGTCCCCAGTTCTCTCAGCCCTTAATACCCTATTACAATTATATCAATTGTAGAACTATTACATCACCATGCTAAGTACTAAGTATATGTAAACTAGAGAACCATTATCTCATCAATTCCACTGAATAAACATCTTGTTGTAAGTATCCTTGTTTCAAGTATACTTCTCCAGAGTTCCCGTCCTCTACAAGAAATCAATATAAAATATATAACAAATAAATTCAAATAATTTGGGAAAAGAATTAATAAATGGGGGAATTAAGAAAGGTTTCTTGAAGGAGATATACTCAAGCTGAACTTTCTAAGGATTAGGGATCCCAGCAGGAAGACATAAAGAAGCATACTATTCTGAAAATGGAGGACAGACTGTGTGATGGAATTAGAGATAAGAGGGACATTATCTGAAACACAGAGAAAAAGATGTAGATCAATTTGGCAGGAATATAGAGCACATGAGGGGAAATCATGTTTGATTAGCCAAGAAAAGTAGATTGGAGCCATAACATGAAGGGCTTTAAAAACTAAATAAATAAGTTTTTTATGTTGTCCCAGAGGCAAAAAGGTACCCATTGGTATTTTTGGAACAGAAAAGTGATGACATAGCAACCCTTCACTTTTGTAATATTACTGTGCCACCAGGATAGAATGTAGATTCAAGGAGAGAGGGGCTGGATGCAAGAAGACTAGAAGTCTAGAGATCAGGTAATGAATACATGAACTAGGGTGGTTTGGTGAGTGGAAAAAAGGAATAGATGAGAAACATGTTGGAAGGTAAAATTGACCAGAATTTGGCAACTGATTGTATATGGAGCTTGAGGTAGAGATTAAAACAGTTCCTAGGCTATGAATTGGAATATTGGAATAAATTGTGATGCTATTAACAGGAATAAGGGAGAAAAAGAAAACAAGTTCAGGGAAGAAGATAATTAATACTGCTTGAAATGTTTTTAGTTTATCATGTTTATAGAATGAAAAGTAGATATCTTCTGATAGACAGATGGAAATACAGTCCTGGAGCTCAGGAGAAAACTTGGAGATGGGATTAATGAGGGAATCATCTGCACATGGATGAAAACTAAGTCTGCAAGAGCAAAGGAAACCACTTGATCAAGCAATCAAAAGGCATTTAGTAAAAAATAGACCCCAAAAAAATTATTGAGCAAAAAACTAACCCCATCATAAAAGAAAGTTAAAGGAAGATAATAGAGTGGCCCCTGCATAGTACTGAGGAGCAGGTAAAGAGCTAGAAGGAGAACAATGAGAGAAAAATATTTTTTTTAAAAGGAAGAAGATGGTGAACAAGATGAAGGTGTGTTCAGCTGTGGCAAATTCTATAGAGAAGTCAAGAAGGATAAAGACTAAGAAAAGACCACTGAATTTAGTGTTAAGCCTTGCAAAAAGTCATTTTGGGGAGAAGTCAAAGGTTTGGGAAATGAGTAGGAGGTAAGAAAAAAGTTTCTTTCTTTCCCAGCATTTATCAAAGTACTGTACACACAGTACACAAGTAACAAATGCTCATCATTGGTGTTTTTGTATGATAAGGACATAACTTTGAGACTGAGAGCAGAATAATAACCATACTCCTGTCACCTTGTTTTTCATTTCAACCTGAATGCAATCATTTTTCCCTTCCACCAGTGTCAAGGGGGTGAAACTTGAGTCTTCCATACAAAGTTAAGAAATAAGCATTCCAGAAAGGGCCTAAAATTTCATTTCTCACCATGCTGAGATTGCATCGGAATCGGCAGCTCCCATGCCAGCAATCCCATTAAAATCCATGATCTGAGAGGGGTCCAGGGGTCCTCTCTGCTGAAAGGTTGATGGAGGTGGCTAAATTTCATTGAGTTACCAAGCCATTACCAATTAGAACTGTGGGGAGAGTTGAGAAGGCAAAATGCCCCCTGTCAATAGTTTCTGGGCACCTCTAAAGAAATTCACTTTTCACTATGCAAAAATTGTGTTCCCTGACAAGGATTCAATTTAGCCTGCTAGAATTTCAGATGTGCAGAGCCCCATACATGCCATCTCATACCAAAGAAAGTGTATTACATGCTGTCTCTCTATACTCTCTCCTGAAACACTGCATTTTTTTCCTGTAGACTCTTACCCAAATCAAGGAGAAATAGAAACTGAAATGATTGGCATTTCAAAGGTACCTCACTGAGCATCAAGCTCCAGCATGAATGTTGGAAGTCACAGCAGAAATAGAAACACATTACTGATTTTGTCCCTTGCCAGAGCACTTAGTTTCAAAAATGTTGTCTTGAAGGTTTCTCATAACCTGCATGACCCAGAGTAGCTGGGGTTTTACAGGCAGATCAGTTTATTCCATCTTATTTAAGCTTTATAAAAGCATAATTATCCTGTCACAGACGAAGATTTCAAATGAATTTAATGAAATGCCATTAACCTAAGACAAGAACTGTTGGAGCTCAGAAAACTCTCCTGTGGGGTTTATTTTTCTTTTCTTGATATCCAACCCATTGCTTAAAAAGCTCTCAATCACAAATTGCAATTCCAGTGCTCCCTATAGAAAACGATTGCCCTCAATATTTTCTGTATTTGAAAAAAAATTAAAGAGGAAACATTAAAATCCCACCAGGTGCCAATAAGCCAAATAACACATAATCAAAATCAATGGGAAGTTATAAAAAGAAAAGGAAAAGAAAGGAAATGGAAAAATGTTATGTACATGTTTTTGTAAAGTCAATATACTGAATCAATTATTATCAATTTGGTCAAATATCAGTAATTCACAAACCAAGTGTAGCCAAAATGAATTCCTCCCTAACTTTCTCACGAACCAATCCTGTGCAACAGAAGGCACAATAATATGCCTTATTGTGTTGTGACTCCATTTTTGGAATTTGATGAACACATCATGTGATCGTATGCCCACGAAGTAAATAAAACAAAATTGGGCACTGGACATGAAACATTAAATGATATGATCAGATAATTTGATGATCTTGGCATCTGACCTTTTGTTTTTTAGCTTTGCTCTATCTGAACCTGCACCTACTAGCTTAGACCTTCCAGATAATATGTCCTAGAAGTTTACTCATTAAATTTTAGACCATTTTGGGAATGAACTGTCTTGATAATTTACTTAGCTCACTACATCTAGAAGACTACAAATCAGACCATGCTTTATAATATACTCACTTTTTATTTATTTTTTTTTAAAGGCAATTTGGAGTTAAGTGATTTGCCCAGGGTCACACAGCTAAGAACTGTTAAGATTTGAATTCAGGTCTTCCTCATTTCAGGGCTGGTGTTCTATTCACTGTACCACCAAGCTGCTCCTACATTCACTACTTTATATTGGGCCATCATGCCATTTTCCCCACCATTAGGGTACTTCTTTCCACTTCTTTCTTTCTCTGGCTTTGAACATAATGATCAAATCAATGCTTCATGACTCTTTAAAAATTATGACATCTACATTCCTATGGAGCCATCACCATCTCTGCCTCCTGAAACCAAGATTCCCTATTCTAGGTACCATCTCTCCACATGAACTTATGTTCTATACTAGGAGAATCTAAATGTGTTGAGAGTGTAGCGTCTGGCATATTATAAGTACTTAATAAATATTTTTGCATTTATTCTTGAATTAATTCATCCAATATTTATAAGGAATGAATAGCACAATATAACCAAAATGATGACATAATTATGAAACACCCTGGAAGGATGGGTTGAAAGAACTGGGATTTTTTAATCTAGAGGGAAAAAAAGACTTAGAGGGTACATTATGATTGCCAAGAAATCTCTTAGTTTCCTCCTAGCTCGAATTCTTTAAATTTTACAAGTCCTGCACCCCTTGGGAAGCCTTGGGAGGCCTATGTACCCTTTCTTAAAATAATATTTAAATACAATAAAATAAGATATATAAGAAAAATATATAAATGAAACTGATATAATAAAAATTAGTTTTAAAGTTAATATATCCCATATTGAGAACCTTTAAGATGCTAAACTAGTCTCTCATGAGCTCTGAAATTCAATTGGTCTAGAGCTGGCTTATACAGATCATTGACACAACTACTTTTTGGAAGCTATACTACAGAAAGAAATGACTTGGACAGAGGAGGGGAGCAGAGGCATCTATGCATGTGTGTGTATGTATGTGTATACGTGTGCATGTGTGAATTTATCTCTACCTATATCTTTCTTTTTCTTTTCTTGCTATCCAACCCGTTGCTAGCAATGACTGTAGCACCTGAATGTTAAAGATGTTAATTATCTAGAAAGTCATACAGAGAAGAGGGTGAGAGAACAGGAAAATAATAAATGGTAAGTGAGAAAAAAAAAGGTGTTTTTGTTTTTGGAGACAAAGAAATAAACATTTCTCTAAGGGTATGATTCCTGATTCTGAATCTTTTGGTGAAGTGTTTACTGGCTGAGACATTTGGATTTTAGAAGAAATGAAGCAGGGACAAGTAAGACATTTGTAGGAAGAGATGAACAAAAGCTTGTCTTTAGGAATATCTTCTTCCTGGGAAAAGAAAAGTTGTGAGCTCAGCTCTTGATGCCTCTGGGAAATGAAGTTAGAGACCCTTTATCTAACTTGGACACCACAATACAGTTTTAGGTTTTATCTCTTTTCATTTCAAATTTCTTAAATTAAAGGTACTTCAAATCATACCATGAATTTATTTTCATTTGGGTTCATAGAACGTGAGGAAGGAGATTAAAAAAAGAAAAAAAAAAACCTTAATGGGAAATGAGACACTAAATATATTTCAATTTTATTTCAGGAATTCTAGGGAGGATATAATAATGAGTCAAATTTGTGATTAATGAAATTTTATATGAGGGTGAGTTTGTATTTTAAATTGTAGAAAGAACAGAGAACACCCAGTAGTAAGGTGAGAAGTATACAGATGCTTCTGGATTTAAGAAAAAAATCTGAACTACCTGGATTTAGCATCAGTCCCCAACAAATGCTCAATAGATACATAAGCAACCCCACAACCCTTTAAAAGAAATCAATTTCTGGGAAACATCCTCTCCTACTGTACACATAAGGTAGAATCTGTCTAAATTACATAAGTATTTGAAGAGCCATGATTTTGGAAATGGAGTAGACTTGTTCTGTTTGGCTGAAGTGGACATAAATAAGGGCAGTAATTAGACAATGGGAAGGGGTAAATTATGGCTAGAGCTATAGGACAACTATAACTGTCCTGACACAAATGGAATGCTCTGGCAACTTAAACTCTAATTAATCACCACTAGCTGGGGATTTCATAAAGGAGATGTTTATTCTGGCATAGGTTGGAGAAGAGAACTTATGGTATGGTCCACCCAAAATAAATAGAATAAAAAGTAGTATTTTGGTATTTTGGTATATAGCACACTTTAAAATTTTTTCTGAATTGATACAGAGGGAATTGAGCAGAACCTGGACAATAATTTATACTATAACAATAATACTGTTTAAAAAAACATTAAAAGTGGTAAGAATAGCAGGTTTTATAACAATAGAAAACCTAGAAGAAATGCTGGAGAGAGATACTGTGGTTTTTGAAAAGCATTAATGGATATGAATATATTATGCTTATATATACCTGTTTTATGCATATATACATGTATATGTAATGTATATATGTATATATTTGTAAATATAATATGTATATATGTATATGCATGAAAAAAGGCCCTATAGGAAGAAGAATGCATAAAAATTATGCTTTTTCATAGCCTCAAACTTCATTCCCTCTTTATACTTTTGTTTATTGTGTCTGTTCTTCCCCTCCATCATTTCTTTTAGTCAGAATTTTGCTACACATCCATTGAGAATCATTGAACAATCCCCAAAAAAGACATGACACAAGCCTCTAAGCACAATCTGACAGAATGAAGCTACTTTCCAGCTCAAGATAGATTGGAAACATAATCAAAAAAGGTCAGTGTCACTGGGGTGGAAAGGGTGTTCAGCCTCACTCAGATAGACTGTGGAAAAGCCAATGAGAGGGTCTTTATAACAGCAAAGCAGCAACTGAGACCCTTGATCCCCTCTCAGTAGTGGAGCAGATCAGCGGGACAGTCTCCAGCCCAAGCACAAAAGGCAAATTCTGAAAAACCAAGCTGTTTCCTTAAAAGAGGAGTCAAAGCTACCCTGAAACCACAAGGGGGCATTATGCTCAAAGTCAAGGCTCAGAGATGCACAAGAAGGTTGGGACAGCACACCTTTTATGTGTGAGCAGATCTACAACATAAAAGTTAAAAAAAAATTGAAAATACCAAAAGGAAAGGGGAAAAAAATGAGCAAGAAACAGAAAAGAACCCTGACCATAGAAAGCTACTGTGGTGACAGTGAACACCAAAACACTAACTCAGATGAGGACAAAATGTCCACAGAGGAAATATCAAAGAGGAATATGAATTGGTTTGAAGCCCAAAAAGCCTTCTTGCAAGTGCTCATAAAAGACTTTTAAAAACAAATAAGAGAGATAGAAGAAAAAAATGAGAAAAGAATTGAGAAGTATGCAAGGGAAAGTCAAAAGTTTGGAAGAGGAAGGCAATTCCTTTAAAAAATACAATCAGCTAAAAAGCAGAATAAATTAATTGGAAAGAGAGATACAAAAGCTAACTGAAGAAAAGCATTACTAGAAGGGATGAAATTAACATTAATGACTATATGAGACATAAAGAATCAGTCAAACAAATTGAAAAGAATAAAAAAAGTGGAAAAAGATGTGAAATATCTTATTAGAAAAAACAGCCAACCTGGAAAGTAGACCCAGAAGAGGTAATTAAAAAAAAAAATTATTGGTATATCTGAAGGCCATGACCAAAAAAAAAAAAAAAAAAGAGACAGTATAGCATTCTTTGAAAGATCATCAAGCAAAACTACCCCAATATTCTAGAATTAGAGGGGGAAATACACATTGAAAAAAATCTATCAATCACCTTTGGAAAGAGATCTTACAAGAAAAACCACAAAGAATATTGTTAGAAAACTCCAAAACAAAATCTCATAGAAAAAATACTACAAACTGCCAGACCAAAAAAACAAAACTCAAATATCAATGAGAAACACTCAAAATTACCAAGGATTAGGCAGCTTCTATAATAAAGGATTGGAAAACCTGGAATACCATATTCTAGAAGGCAAAGGACTTGGAGTTACAACCTAGAATTGACTGCTAAGCAAGCCTGAGCATCATCTTTCAGGGGAGGCAATGGATATTTAACAAAGTAAGAGAGTGTCCATTATTTCTATTGAAAAAATAGAAATAAACAGAAAATTTAATCTACAAACACAAGACTAAAGAAAGAGGAAGGTAAATAGGGGAAAAACATGTTATTTATTTTTATTTTTTTTTAAATTTAATTTTATTTAATAATAACTTTGTATTGACAGAATCCGTGCCAGGATAATTTTTACACAGCATTATCCCTTGCAATCACTTATGTTTCGTTTTTTCCCCTCCCTTCCTCCTCCCCCCCCCAAGATGGCAAGCAGTCCTATATATGTTAAATATGTTGCAGTATATTCTAGATACAATACATATTTGCAGAACCGAACAGTTCTCCCACTGCACAGGGAGAATTGGATTCAGAAGGTAAAAATAACTCGGGAAGAAAATCAAAAAATCAAATAGTTCACATTCATTTCCCAGTATTCCTTCTTTGGGTGTAGCTGTTTCTGTCCATCATTTATCCAATGAAACTCAGTTAAGTCTCTTTGTCAGAGAAATCCACTTCCATCAGAATACATCCTCATACAATATCGTTGTCGAAGTGTATAATGATCTCCTGGTTCTGCTCACCTCACTTAGCATCAGTCCATGTAGGTCTCGCCAGTCCTCTCTGTATTCATCCTGCTGGTCATTCCTTACAGAGCAATAATATTCCATAACATTCATATACCACAATTTACCCAGCCATTCTCCAATTGATGGGCATCCATTCATTTTCCAGTTTCTAGCCACTACAAACAGGGCTGCTACAAACATTTTGGCACATACAGGTCCCTTTCCCTTCCTTAGTATCTCTTTGGGGTATAAGCCCAATAGAAACACTGCTGGATCAAAGGATATGCACAGTTTGATAACTTTTTGGGCATAATTCCAGATTGCTCTCCAGAATGGCTGGATTCGAAAAACATGTTATTTAAATGTTAAACTGTTTCCATCCCTAGATGAGAATATGATATCTGTAACTCTTGAGAACTGCATCTATCATTTGGATAGAAAGAGAGCCTATCACATGGATAGAGAATGTGGTTGTAAATAGACTCTGGATGTGAGGATATCAAACAAAACATAATTAAGGGATGGGAAAAAGAAAGGGAATGTATAATGGGACAAATTAGATCACATGAAGAGGCACAAAAGACCTATTACAATCAAGGAAAATAAGGGAAGGAGATAAGCATTGTCTGAAATTTGATTTCATCAATTTTGGCTCTAAGAGGGAATAACTTAATCATTCTGTTAGGTTTAGAAATTCATTTATGAAGAAGTAGGCAAAGAAAGAGAAAAGAAAGGGGAAGGCCTGGATAGAATGGAGGACAGAAAAACTAGGAAAAAAGGTAAGAAAAGGGCAAAGGTGAAAGGAGATAAGTAGTGGGTGGGGTAGGTCAAAAAATACTACTAAGGACATGGCAGAAAGTTAGAACAAAGAAGAGAAAATAGTATGGAGGAAACACAGAGTTGATAATCATAACTGGAATGTGAAGAGGATGAACTCTCCCACAAAAGAGAAGGGAATAGAAGAGTGGATATAAAAAATAGAATCTTACATTGTTTACAAGAAATGCATTTGACACAGAGAGATATATACAGAGTAAAGATAAAAGGTTGGAACAGAATTTATTATGCTTTAGCTGAAGTAAAAAAAAAAAAAAAGTAATGGTAGTAATTCTGATCCCAGATAAAACAAAAGTAAAAATAAATATAATTAAAGAAAAAAAAAAAAAGAAAAGTACATCTTGATAATGGATACGATAAACAATGAAATAGTAATGATATTAAATGTAAATGCAAGTGGTAGAACATACAAATTCCTAGAGAATATATTAAGCCAATTACAGGAAGAAATAGCAAAACTATATTAGTGGAGGATCTCAACCTTCCCCTCTCAGAATCAGACAAAACTAACCACAAAATAAACAAAAAAGAAACTAGATACAATCCTAGAAAACCTAGGTATGATAAACCTCTGGAGAAAACTGAATACAGAGAGAAAGAAATACACCTTTTTTCTCAGCAGCACATGGCACCTACACAAAAACTGATGATGTATTAGGGAATAAAAAACACAATCAAATGGAGAAATAGTAAATGCTTCATTTTCAGACCACAATGAAATAAAAATTATATTCAATAAAGGGCCAGAGTATGATAGACTAAAAAGCAGTTGGAAATTAAATAATCTAATTCTAAAAAATGAGTTGGTCAAACAACAAATCAAACAATCCATAATTTCACCTAAATGAATGACAATAATTGACACAACATACCAAAATCCATGGGTTGTAGTCAAAACAGTTCTTAGAGGAAAATTTTTATCTCTAAATAGCTATATGAATAAAATAGGGCATGCAACTAAAAACATTAGAAAAAACAAATTAAAAACCCTCAATTAAATACCAAATTTAGAAATTCTGAGATTCAAAGGAGAAAATAAGACTGAAACTAAGAAAATTATTGAACTAATAAATAAATCTGAGTTAGTTTTATGGAAAAAAACCAACAAAATAGATAAACTTTTGGGTAATTTGATTAGAAAAAAGAAAGGAAAAAAGCAAATCTGCAACATCAAAAATGAAAGGGGTGAAATTGTCACCAATGAAAAAGAAATTAAAGGAATAATTAGGAGCTATTTTGCCCAACTGTACAGTACCAAGTCTGACAATCTAACTGTTATTTATAATTATAAACTGCCCAGATAAACAGAAGAGGAAATGAATTACTTAAATAGCCCCCTTTTAGAGAAAGAAATTGAATAAAACATTAATGAACTCCCTCAGAAAAAATTTCCAGCTCCAGATGGATTCACAAGTGAATTCTACCAAACATTTAAAGAATAATTAATTCCAATACTATGTAAACTATTTGGAAAAATAGGATAAGAAGGAGTTCTGCCAAATTCCTTCTATGACACAAATATCATACTGATACTGAAATCACAAAATATAAAAAGAAAATTACAGACCAGTATTTCTAATGAATATTGATGTAAAAAATCTAAATAAAATAGTAGCAAAGAAATTACAGCAACTTATCAGCAGGATAATACACTCTGACCAAAGGACCTTATATCTGGAATACAGGTCTGGTTCAATATCAGGAATATCAATACCAATATTAATATCAGATTGATAAACTCAATCTATGCAAAAACAGATGTTGACAAAATACAGCATCCATTCTTATTAAACACACTAGAGATAAAAAGAGCTTTTCTGAAAACAATAAGTAGTATCTACCTAAATCCTACAGCAAGCATTATTTATAATGGAGAGAAATTGGACACATTCTCAATAAGGAAAAGCGTGAACTAAGGATACCCATTTTTACCACTGTTATTCAATATTTTATTAGAAATGGCTTAAGTGATTAGGAAAGGAAAAGAAATTAGAGCAATTAGAGTAGGCAATGAGAAAATAAAACTATCACTCTTTGTGTGATGTATGTGATGTAATGATATACTTAGGAAATTCTAGAAAATCATCCAAAAACCTACTATAAACAATTCACAGATTCAACAAAGTTGCAGAACACACACAAAAAAAAAAAAAACACATAAATCATCAGCATTACTATATATTACTAACAAAGCCCATCAGCACAAGATAGAAAAAGAAATTCCATTTAAAATAACTGTAGAGGAAAAAAATATATTTGGGTGTCTATCTGCCAAGGCAAATCCAAGAACTATATGAACACAATTGCAAAACACTTTTCACACAAATAAAGTCAGATCTAAACAATGGGAAAAATACCAATTGCTCATGGCTAGGCAAAGCTAATATAATAAAAATGACAATTCTGCCTAAATTGATCTAGTTCTTCAGTGCCATACCTATCAAACTGCCAAAAAATTATACTATACAACTAGAAAGAATAATAACAAAATTCATCTGGAAGAACAAAAAATCAAGAATATCAAGGGAATTAATGAAAAAAAATGACAAAGGATCATGGCTTAGGAGTGCCAAACCTAAAACTATATTATAAAGCAGCAGTCATCAAAATCATTTGGTACTAGCTAAGAAATAAAGTGGTGGATCAGTAGAACAGATTAGATACACATGACACAAAAATCAAAACCTATAGTGATCTAAAATTTGATAAACCCACCAAATTCCAGCTTCTGGAAGAAGAACTCGCTATTTGACAAAAATTGCTGGGAAAACTGGAAAATAATAAATCATAAACTCAGCATAGTCCTACATCTCATATCCTATACCAAAATAATGTCAAAATGGGTATGTGATTTGGACATAAAGGATGATACCATAAAGAGGTAATTCACCTATCAGATTTTAGGAAAAGAGAGGAATTTATGATGAAAGAAGAACTAGAGAACATCATGCAAAAGCAAAATGGACAACTCTGATCACATTAAATTAAAAAGTTATGCACAAACAAAACCAACAGAACTAAGACTAAAAAGGAAATATAAAGCAAGGAAAATTATATACAGCCAATGTTTCTGATAAAAGTCTGATTTCTAAAAGATATAAAGAACTGTGTCAAATGTATAAAAACATAAGTCATTCCCCAACTGAGAAATGGTCATTTGATATGAACAGTTTACAGTTTATGAAATCAAAGCCATCAATGCCTTTTTTGCTTTGATCTTTCTCTCAACATGGTTCATAAAGCAATGTGTATTAATATAAATAAATTAAAAATTATAAAAAGAGAATCACTGAACAAGAATCCTATCTATAAAGTAACTATAAAGTGTCACCCAGCTTTTGCTTGAAAACCTCCAGTTAGAAGAGCCCTCACAACCTCCCTGGGCAGCCAAATTCCACTCTGGGGCAATTCTATTGAGGTCATGACTCTCCCTTCAATCCCGCCAAGTTTCTTGCCTTGGAGTTCCCTTTGTTTCATCATTCACCAACTCCCCATATTCAATCACTAGTCAAAACTTGTCAGTTCTACAACCCATTTTTTGGTTTCCCCTTGTCTATACTCACATGGTCACATAACCCCAAATATGTAGAGGTGTTGCTATAGCTGAAGAGAACAGATCTGCAATTTTATTGCCAAAGACAGGAAACTCCCTCTAAGAAAACATGTCAACAACATCTATGCAACTTGTCTTGGACAGTTTTCTGAGGCACTCAAAGATTAAATGATTTGCTCAATGTGACACAGTCTATTTCAGAGACTAGAATTTATCATAGATCTTTCTTCCTTTGAAGCCATACCTCTGTTCAGATTTTGACTATTATGTCTTCAAAATACAAAAACAACAATTGAATGGCTATCCAAAGTTTGAAAGTTTTCAGAAGAAAACCTACACACCCCCATCAGACTGAAAAATCAAGTCTTTATTTTCCAGTCTGTGCTTCACATAGCTGTGAAAATAATTTTCCTAAAGCACAGATCTAACTCTCCTGCTGAAAAATATTCGTTGGAGCCTTTTAGATAAAATATAAGATATTTTCATTACACTTACAGCCCTATAAAGTCTGGTTTTAACTTGTCCTTTTAGACTTATTTTGATTTGCTCCCACTGAATATCATGGCCAATTTAGTTTTTGCAAGACACTTACATAATAGCAATATATAGATGATATATTTTTACTGAATCAGAGAATTCAACATATACTAGTACCACTGATCCATCCTAGGCATCCCTCACAGTACAGGTTGCCTAGTCAGGTGTCATGGAAAAAAGTTTATCTAGTCTTATAAAGTCTTATCACCATAGTGATGAAGGAAGGAAGCCTAGATTCAGGCAAATGGAAAAATAAACAGGGGTGATAATTCTCCCCACTAAGGTGCTAAATTCCTCTCCAAATGGTGACAGCCAGGGACAAAGTTCCCATTGATCCATGCCAGTTAGGGCCCTGCCCCTGATCCCATAGCTTGCTGTGTATGAGGCAAAGTTTCATTCATTATCTCCCACCTCTATAGCCAAAACTCAGCAATGGCTGTTTAATTCAACACTTACTCTTGAAGTACAACTTCCTTAAGCTTTTGAATTTGCTCTAGTTTGAAATATTTAGTTACTCATTGTGGTATATAAATGTTATGGAATATTATAGTTCTGTAAGGAATGACCAGCAGGATGAATACACAGAGGACTGGCGAGATCTACATGAACTAATGCTGAGTGAAATGAGCAGAACCAAGAGATCATTATATACCTCAACAACGATACTGTATGAGGATGTATTCTGATGGAAGTGGATCTCTTCGATAAAGAGAGCCTTAATTGATCAAAGATGGACAAAAGCAGCTACACCCAGAGAAAGAACACTGGGAAGTGAATATAAACTGCTTGCATTTTTGTTTTTCTTCCCGGGTTATTTATACTTTCTGAATTCAATTCTCCCTGTTCAATAAGAAAACTGTTCGGTTCTGCACACATATATTGTATCTAGGATATACTGCAATCCATTCAACATGTAAAGGACTGCTTGCCATCTGGGGGAAAGGGTGGAGGGAGGGAGGGGAAAAATCAGAACAGAAGTGAATGCAAGGGATAATGCTGTAAAAAAATTACCCTGGCATGCGTTCTATCAATAAAAAGTTATTAATAAAAAAGTAATAGTAAAGGGAAAAAAGAACAAAAATAATATTTAGTTACTCCTTGCTCTGAAACAAAATCTCTCCGTCTCTCTGTCTCTCTCTCTCTGTCTCTCTCTCTGTCTCTCTCTCTCTCTCTCTCTCTCTCTCTCTCTCTCTCTCTCTGTGTGTGTGTGTGTGTGTGTGTGTGTGTGTCTTACTTTCTCTCTCTCTTTTCTTCAAACATTTTTCTTAGTTTTATGTTCTGGGATAAAGCAGAATTATTCTAATCCTTTAAGCCCCTCACTATTTACTACCTTTCCAATTCTTTGAAATTAGTTATCACATCTCCTCTGTCTTCTTTCTTCTAGACTGGGGCCCCATTTCCTTCAGGTCATTTTCATATGAGATAGTCATGTTTCCTTTCATTATCTTGGTCACTTCTCTCTGTATTTCCAAGATTGTAGACTGAAAAAACACAGTTCAAACAAAAACTACCCTGAACAAATATAAATCTTTCTTTGATGATTCAGAATGCTTTTCATGATCCTTTTCTTCCTGTGAATCATTATTATTAATATCAATCATCATTGTCTAAAATACAGCAATACAATTAAGAAATCATGGGCATTCTTTGTTTTTATTATTCATTCATGTCTGACTCTGTGACCCCATTTGGAGTTTTCTTGGTAAAAATACTGGAATGGTTTGTCATTTCCTTTTCCAGCTCATTTTAAAAATAAGGCAGGTAAGACAAATAGGACTAAATGATTTTCCCAGGGTCACACAGCAAATGTCTGCAGCTGGATTGAAACTCATGAAGATGAGAATTACTAATCCCAAACTGGCACGCTCTCCATTGTACCACCCAGCTTCTTATTATATAGATTGGGAAATTGTAGACCTAAAAGGCTAAATAATGCAATCCAATAGATAAGTATAATATGCCTATGTATATTATATGTAATAGAGTACTATGGTGAACATTAGGAGAGATAAAAAACTTGAGTGAATTACTCACTGTCTCCATAGAGCTAATTTTAGTGACTTGCCCATTGTCAATCAGTTAGATAGAAGAACATGTATTGATGACATGCCATATATTGGAATTTGACAACATAGATTTGGAACTAGAAAGAACCTTAGAATTAAAGAGGATCTTGTCATTTTATAAATGAGGAAAATGAGAGAAAATATAATTTGTCTAAGGTCACATAAGTATTAAATGAAAGACTTAAGGGTTTCTACTGCCTCTTGCCAGCTTTCTTTGTGTGAAGACATCTTGATTATCACCTTCTGGTTTGTTCTTCATAAAATTCAAGTGAAAAATACAGAAAAGAAAAAGAAATAGGAATAGATCAAGGAGGATTAACTCGGCTCTCTTGTTTCCTGAACTCAGACATTTAACAGTTGTGTGATCCTGAGCAAGTCACTTAATTTGTGAACCTCAGTTTCCTCATCTACAAAATTAAAAGGAAATGGGAAACCACTCCAGTATCTTTGCCAAGAAAACCTAAAATGGGGTCACAAAAAGTTACACTGAACAACAACGTAGTTATTTTTATTCTGGAAAATTTAATAGCTCCAAACCTGTGAAACTACTACTTGGTTTGATTGAATTAAATAAATAGAAAGAGTGGACCTCAGAACACAGTCTAATATTCTCCAGCAAAAGAGAAAGTCAGTAAAGTGATACACACATACACAAACACACACACACACACAGTTATCTAAGGAATTATCACAATTTTAAAATTCAGGATGTAATTTCCTATTTCTTTTAAGGGTCTACTATCCTTTCAGGTATGTAGCTTCTTAGGAATCACCTTTGAGTCTTCACTCTATCTCACTCATTCCAGGTAACCAATTAACAAGTCTTGGCAGTTCTCCTTCCACAACATTCCTTGCATCTGTCTCCATATATCACCACACATGGCCATTATCTTAGCCTTTCATCACCACTTGTTTGAAGGACTGTAATATCCTCCTCACTGGATGTCCTCAGGAGTGTCCTGGTAAATGACTTACTCTCAGAGAACAATATGTACACATGACACATTTTAAATGTATGAATATTCTCTCTATTATGAACATTTTATCCATTGATTCCTAAATCTAGACATCAAAAGAAAAAATCTTCAGCACCCAGTGGGTCTTTCACCTGCTTTGAATCTCTCCTATTTTTAAAATGGTTTCCTCTTCTTCTACATGACACCAGAATAATCTCCTACCAGCAATATGGAACTCCACAGGACTATCAAATTGAGCATACTTTTGATCCAGTAGTATTTCTACTGGGCCTGTATCTCAGAAAGATCCTAAAAGAGGGAAGGCACCCACACATGCAAAAATGTTGGTGACAGCCCTTTTTGTAGTGGCAAGAAACTGGAGATTGAGTGGATGCCCATCAGTTGGGGAATGGTTGAATAAGTTATGGTATATGAATACTA
Source organism: Antechinus flavipes (assembly GCF_016432865.1). Taxonomy (NCBI): domain Eukaryota; kingdom Metazoa; phylum Chordata; class Mammalia; order Dasyuromorphia; family Dasyuridae; genus Antechinus; species Antechinus flavipes. Next base: position 660,956,389 of record NC_067399.1, read on the forward strand.
TGGAATATTGTTGCTCTATAAGAAACAATCAGCAGGATGATTTCAGAGAAACCTGGAGAGACTTACATGAACTGATGCTAAATGAAGTGAGTAGAACCAAGAGAACACTATATAAAGCAACAACAAGATAATGTGATGTTCATCTCTCATGGATCATCTCTAGGTTACATCTCTTTTCAACAATGAGTTGATTCAGGGCAATACCAATAGACTTGTGATGGAGAGAGCCTTCTGCATCCAGAAAGAAGACTAGATGTGGATCACAACACAGTATTTTTACCTTTTTTTGTTGTTGTTGTTGTTGTCTGCTTGCTTGATGCTTTAGTAGCTCCCTATTTTCTCAAAGATAAAATACAAACTTTTATTTTTTGACATTTAATTTCTTCTAGGTCTGGCTATAGATAGCTTTCCTTTTTCTAATATCCTACATTACTCCCCTTTATATTTTCAGTTCAACCAAAGAGGTTTATCACTGGCACCCATATAATCCCTTTTCATCTAGGAATCCTATTTGTTCACTAGGATTCAGCTCATTTTCTACCTCCTGTGAGAAGCCTATTCTCAGACCTTTTTGTGAATACTCTGTATGTGTGTCTCTCTGTCTCTCTCTACTTCTCTATCTTTTTCTCTGTCTCTGTCTGCCTCTGTCAATGTCTTTTTCTGTGTCTATCTGTCTGGCTCTCTCTTTCTCTTTTTCTCATTCTCTCTCTTTCTTCATGCCTGTGTAATGTAGAATATAAACTTATTGAGCTCAAACACTGTTTTGATTTTGTCTTTGTAGTTCTAGCATCATAGTAAAAGAGGGTAGATCTTTGATTTCATTGATGTAAAGAATGACCACATAAGAAAACACCAACTGCCAATGTAGGGCAATACTTCTACAAATTGTTTTCTTTTTTTTGGGGGGGGGTGGGGGGTAGCAGCCAAAGAAATTGAGGTTAGGTGACTTGCCCAAGGTCACACAGCTAGAAAGTGTTGTGTTGCATTTTGAACTCAGGTCCTCCTGACTGGAGGACCAGTGCTCTAGTCACTGTACTATCTATCTGCCCCTGAAGATTATTTTCTTAAAGATGAGTTCCCAGAGCATTGAAAGTTAAGTGACTTTCTATATTACATAGCTAATGCTAATCTGAGTCAGGACTGGAACCCAGGATGTTTCAGGCTTTTTACATCTCTTTTTCCATTCCAAGTTGCTTCCCTTGTCATGAATATTGTAGGAATTCAATATGTATTGATTAGATCACATTAGATTGGATTGGATTAGATTGGGTTGAGTTGGGTTAACTGAAATTCATGATCAAGAGTTGGGACTGTGATCATGGAATTATTCCTAACACAGTAATGACCCAACATCAATGTTGTTTTGTTTATCTACTTGACCATCTGGATGTGTTAAAGCAATCAAATTAACATAATGAATGCTAATTATTAAAGTCAGACTCCCCTTTCCAAAAATCACAATCTAATTCTGGACCAGTCCTTTATAAGTAATCAGTCTGATTTGCATGTTTATTGGACACAATGGCTTCCTTCACATAATAGCAGCCTCTTCCTCCCCCCTGCCAGTTTCAGAGAATCACACTAATACACCTGGGTAAGCTGTTGTCTTATGTTCTTTGAGCCAAATTTAGAAGCCACATCTGAAGCCTTCCTGCTACTCCTCAAGAAATCAATAATGCATCTCTGCCCTGCAAGATGCCAGGCACAGATTGCTTTCTTTCCTGTGTGTCATGTTAGTAGGCACAGTGTGCAGATGATGGACGGAGGCAGTAGACAAGAGGCAAAATGGCCTAGAAGTCCTGAGCATGATTCCAGACTGAGAGCGACTCAGCCTTTGAGGCCAAATATTCTTATTTCACATGCTCAGTTAGGGTCGCTCCTTTGGCACCCTGAAAAAGAGAGCTTCAGCCCTTCATGATTTCAGCTAAACATTTTTATATAAGTGTGTAAATCGTGTATACATGTATACACACACACACACACACATTTATTTATTTATCCACACATACATGCATATATGAATCTATACATATATACCGTGTTTCCCCGATAATGACACTGTCTTATTATTTTTTTGGACAGAAAAACACCAGAGGGCTTATTTTCAGGGGAGGGCTTATTTTAATGAACATTGACAGCAATTTAAATAAACAGGTAAATGTGAACAAAAAAAAGTACCTTTATTCAATAATGATCATGTCATCTTCTTCAACAACATCGTCATAAGTGTCCATACCCTGAATTCCATCCTGGATGTCTTGCGCCTCTATTTCCTTCAGAAGAAGTGGACCCAATCTGTCATGTCCAGCAATATAGCTCTCTTTAAATGAGCATGTCTTGTCCAGGTAACCTGCTCATAGTGACTCAGCGACACAGCTGTCAGTAATTTTATCCATGACTTTTTCACCCACATCACGACTTCTTGCAGACAGGGCTTCACAAAGTTTCCACGCTGATTTCTTTCCATTCTATTTTCAATGTAGTCATTGACTTCCATGCACAAATGGTCCTTGAATGGCTTGTTTATTGCAATAACAAGGGTCTGGAGATAGACAGTCATTCCTGCAGGAATCATTACTTGATCTATTCTTCTCTCTGCAAGGAAGTTCTTCATTTCTTTAGCGCGGTGAGTGCTGGCTGAGTTCTTCTTTTATCCTCCATCATGCCCCCTGAGTTCTTCTTTTATCCTCCATCATGCCCCCTGAGTTCTTCTTTTATCCTCCATCACGCCCCTTTTATCCTCCATCATGCCCCCTCACTCCTGCTTACATACTGGGTTTTTATGTTGTCCTGCCTCAGCTCTCCTCTGCAGCACTGCTCTCAATGGCGCCAGCAACCAAATCACTAGGGAAGAACAGGATGACGCGCTCACTGCATCTGATTGGATGCAGCTTGGAGCACGGCGTGCATTTCACCCGGGGGGGGGAGGGGGAGGGAATGGGGGGACGGTGCATACAGAGGGTACTGTAATTTAGCGTGTAGTGCAGGAGATCACCTTCACTACAGTAGCAATCTCAATAGGGCTTATTTTCGGGAGAGGGCTTATTTTAGAGGAATCTTACACCGTAAGGGGAGGGCTTATTTTCGGGATAGGTCTTATTATCAGGGAAACATGGTATATAGCCACATATACATATAATTATCTTTGCTTTTATTTGGCCAAATACATGAATCTATACATATATGTATAGCTATATACACATACATAAATAGTTATATACACATATAAATGTCTATATTTATATATATACCCAAATGTATACATGCATTTATATACATATATAGTTATATATACATATGTGAATCTATATATAAATATCTATAAAGAGATCTATATATAGATATCCATCTTTATAATAATCTATATAGAAGTATTTATATATATTCATATATACACATATATGAATTTATACTTATATGTATAGTTATATATATGCACATTAATCTATACATATACAATTATACACACATAAATATCTATACTTATATATAGACAAACATACACATGAGTGTATACCTGTAATCATACATATATGCCACCACATATAATACATGCATCTGCACATATACATCTATAGTCACATATATCCATGCAGCTATGTCTACATGTGTGTAGGTGTATATTTATACATTTATGTATATGCAAATGTACATTGTAGATGTAGATATATGTTCATGTGTAGATACATTAATATATAATTTCCCTAGTTAGGCAATGTGGTTTAGCAGAAAGAACTCTGAATTTAGAATCAAAGAAACAGAATCACATCATGGAAAGTGTGCTGGATTCCAGGTTTGTAAACAAGGGTTCAAATCCCACCCCTTCTATCTACCACCTTTGTGAACAGGGAAAATCACTTACCCTTTCTCTGGATATCGGTTTCTTCACTATAAATGGAAAAGTTGCCCTCAATTTACAAATAAGCATTGTTTGAATATGCAATTTTTTTTAAAAAGAAGCTGTCAAAATTATCAATAATATTATTTTGAAAATATCTTGTAAAGATTTATACACATTTGCCTGTTCACTTATGTGGCATAGCAAGACAGAGACTAGGGGATAAAAATGCCCTGGCCTAGTTCCACCATGTTCACTAGCTATACCACTTTGTAATATACTACCACGTCCACTGGCTTTCTATGAATCTCATTTCATAGTTTTTAATAATGATTCAAAATGGCATGTTATCAGGGAAGAAGTATTCTAGGGAGGAGTTGTTCTCTGTTTAGTCTGAAGAGAAGGGTCAGGGATGACACAAAGAGGTGACAAACTATTTGAGAAGTTGTCACATGGAGGATCAAAGAGATTGGTTCCTCTGGGTCCTGAAAAGATGGATGGAAATCACAAAAAGCCAACTTTCAACTTGATGTCAGGAAAACCTCCCTAAAGTTAAAGCCTTCCAAGGATCAAATGGGTAATTTGAGGGATAGTATGTTCCCCATCATTGAAAATCTTCAAGCAAGGAAGTCTATTTCTCAGTTGTTCTGGTGGGGGTTATGTTTCAAGTATGCCTTGAAACCAATGACTTTTGAAATCCTTTCCAATTGTAGCTTTTTACTCCCATCTCTGCCTCAGATGGCTATGAGACATGGTGTGTCATTTAACTGATCTGACTTATTGTTTCTTCTATCAAACAAGAAGGCTCAGGAGGCTCTCCAAGAAGTTCCATGCAGCTCTAAGATATCATTAAGCCTTGTAATGCCTACTTCATCACATTCATTTCAATTCAACATTTTTAGGTAAGTATTGGGCTAGACATTGAAAACACAGGGAAAAAAATAGTCCCTGCCATTAAGGAATTTACATTCTCCTGAGAAGATATGAAACCCACATGCAAAAGTATTATATATATATATTATATATATATATATATATATATATATTATATATATATATATATATAATATATATATATATATATATATAATTCTATTTATATTTTATAATATATTTTTATATTTTATAATACTGTATTTATAATATTATATATATATATATACACATATATATATACATATATGTTAGGGAAAGAATTGAATCTTTATCCAAAGCCCTCATATGCTCCTTAGAAATCCATTATTTTATTTTGAAAAAATACCTAGGGGCTACCTCTTATCTCATCAGACTTTTCCTGATTCCTTCAGAAATTACCTGACTCTTCACCTCACTTCCAATACCAGGAATTATGATCCAAAGATTAGCTACATAAGAATGGCCCGCCCCAGCCAGGTTCAGTAGAATCATAGATAGGGACTAGGTAGCTATGTGATTTCTTTGGTATAGAGAATACCCTTGAAAATAAAACTTTCAACACAGGATGATATATGTCTCTTTATTATAATCTCAGGGAGTTGCCTATAGACCTGAGAAATTAAATGATGCACCCAATTACTAAAACTTATTCAGTTCAGACTACATTGTCTTTACAAAAGATGGAAATAAAAAGACAAAACAAAATAATATCTGCACTCAAGTAGTTTATAGTCTAAGCACCTAGAGATACTCAATAACAACAGTACACAAGCAATTCTTTTGTGTTTTTTATATATCATACTGTTCATATTTTTTGATGAATCAGTTAATGGGGAAAAAAAAACATTAACATGCATTATTTGTTGCTTAATCTTGCCCAATTCTTCATGACCATATTTGGGTCTTCCTTGCAAAGATACTGAAGTCCTTTGCCACTTCCTTCACCAGTTTATTTTATAGATAAGAAACAGATATATATTTTTAAAAAATGAGTGTCCTTTCTAAAATCACATAGCTAGTAAGTGTCTCAGGCTGAATTTTAGCTCATGAATATGATGAATCTTGCTGATTCCAAGCCCAGTTCTCTATCTATGGCATCCATTGAATAAGTAGTCAACAGTGATACAAAGCCTTAAGAATGACAAAGCTCTTTTCATATAATATGGCACTGGTTCTTCATAATAAGCCTGTGATGAAGACACATCATCTGTTATAGAAATGAGGAAACTGAGACTAAGTTGGCATAAAAAACTTACCCAATACTACACAACTTATAAATATCACAGACAATAGTCAAATTGAAGTGTTCCTGACTTCAACTTCAGGGTTCTACCTACTACACTACAGCATGTTTTCTTTCTAACAAGTAGAAAATATGGGGTAGCTAAGTGACAAAGTAGATAGAGAACTGGCACTGGAGTCAGAAGGAGTTGGGTTCATATCCAGTCTGAGACACTTAATAATCTTAATTACTTGCTATGTGACCCTGGAAGAGAGAGAGAGAGAGAGAGAGAGAGAGGAAGAAGAAAGGAGAAGAAAGAGAGGGGGGGAAGGGAGAGAGAGAGAGGGAGGGAGGAAGGAAAAGATTCATCTGTAAAAAAACACAGAAACATGCATACCTGAAAATTCACAACAGGAGAATGGAAATACATTCAGTATTTTGTAACAGGAAGATAAATAGTGAATATGATTTATTAGTAAATTATGATTTACTAGTAAATACATTCTCCCTGAGCATTGTGAGGGTAATTAATCAGGTAACATTAAGATGCTGTAAATCAATAATGTTTGATAGACACAGAGTCCCGTAGTGATGGGAAAACATATGGCACACCTAGCTTAGGACGGCTATGTTTAGTTAACCTTTCATGACCCATTAAAGTGAATGTCTCAAACCATAACTTCATCTGCACATTCCTAGACCACTCTTTGGAGGTTAGACAGAATACAAATGTACATCTTTATCCAACAAAAGAAGATTATTTCCAATTAAAAAAGAAAACATAATGAAGTAGACTCTTGAAGGTTAGAGATCCAGGTGGCTTCCGGAGCTACAATAGCTTCTTGTCTGATTTTTATAATGCAACTGTGCTAGAAATTTCATTAAATTAGGATTTCTCCTGGGGTTTCTGGGTTACATTGTGACACATCCACATTCCGAGACTGTCCCTCATTAGTGCAAACCAGAAGGTACCAAGAAGACTATTTTAGTTTTGTTTCCCTGGGAAACCAGGTGCATGAAGTCACTATGTATGTCACTCTGCTCCCTGTCAAGGCCTTTGATCCCAAAGGCATAAGTTAGATTTGGCTGAGATGGGGAAGAGGAGCCAAAGATCAGAGGGCCCCCATAGGCTGGGAATATTTTGTGATTATTCCACACTCCAGATGATTAGTTTGTTTCTCTTTCATTGCTAAGAAATGCAAGATGACTTGCCTTTTGCTGAAATCAGTAGGACAGATATAATGTCTAGGACATTGCAATGTTAGCTCACTGGGAGGGCAACTGAAGGAGCAAGGAAGTCACATTAAATAGAGAACAAGGGCTACAAACTATGGACACTATTTAGGAGAAAGAGGTAATTGACCTGCAAGGGCCACATTGGTGGCCACAGAGGTAACAGGGAAAGATTCCAATCCCTCCAGGTGGTCTAGGTGGGAGCTTCTTAAGCTCTTTCCACTCATGACCCCTTTTCACCTGAGAAATGTTTACCATATTCTGGGTAAATATAATAAGTATAAAATCAAACATTTACTGATAATAAATCATGATTATGTAATCCTCACATTCACTTATACAACTCCATATGGGGACATGACTCAATTTAAGATGCTTTGGTTTAGATTGCAGAGAAGCAAATTTAGGCTTGATACAAGGAAAGACTTCCAAACAAGTACATCATACAGTGGAAAAAAATGAATCTAGATTCAGAGCCTAGATTCAGAAACATGTCAAAAAAAATCTAAGAACATAAAGCTCAAGGTAGAAGATATCTAAACATTTTTCTAATCCAATTCTCTCATGTTATAGTTGAAAGATTGACTCCCAAGGTGTAAAGGATCACAGGCAGAGTAAAGAAAAGTTGGGACACTGGGAAATTTTTTTTATCATTCTGGGTCTCAGTTTCCTTATCTATAAAATGACTTTCTACAGTCTTTTACAAATCTGATTCTGTAATCTATGACCCTGTGACTTCTCCAATTGAAGAATGGGCTACAAAAACCCAGGATGAAATTAGGCTAGTTGGGAAAGCTAGAAATAAAAAGGGGGGAAGTGTTCGAGGCATTTTTTTTTTGATTTAGACATATTGGAATGGAGGACAATGCTTGATAAAGGATTGTCACCATTGATTGGGGCAGATGGGGCAATGACAATTGACAACAGAGAGAAGTCAGCACTCCTCAATTCTTTGTGATTTTCTTTGTTCTTTCAAGGAGAATCATCTTAGAATGGGCAGGGGTTAAGGGATTTCTTTTCACTGCAAGCTTTTCAAACAGAGGTTGGATGACCCTTTGAGGCATGAAGCAGAATGGAATTCTAGTCATGTACAGAGTGGATTAAGTAGTCTTTTGCAGTCATCTACAAATTGAGGCAAAATTCATATGATCTGCATTCAAATTTGACTCTGTAACTTGCTTTCTATATGACTTTGGTTAGGACGCTGGTCTTCAAAGTAAAATACCATAAAGTAAAAGGATCAGATTAAGTGAACTCTAAGGTGTCTGCCTATTTGAATCATATGGTTTTAAATATGTTTAAAATGAGTTATATTTGAATCCTCAATTTGAAATGAAATAGAATACAAAGAAAAACACTTTACCAAAAAAATGAAATTGGATATGATTAAATATTTATTTTATGATTAAGAAAATCCTTGAGGGTCACCTTAATGAATGTTATTTTGTGTGTATGCTTGAGAACTAATCTTTTTGCTCTGGCTAATAGAATGTTTTGTGCCATTACTATATCTGTTTTTCTGATCAAATTAGGTGTTTATATTATATAAATGAATCTTGCTCTTTTTAAGTCAATAGTCAATAAACATGCAGGCACTGTGCAAAGATTGGGACTTCAAATCTAAAAAAAAGAAACACAATTCCTAAGGAGATTTTATTAAGGAAACTATGATCCAATGGTGGAAGAAGACAATCCATAAAAGGAAGCATGATGTTTGTAGAGTTGAAATCAAGGAGTGTCACCAGTGGGAAATTAAAAGACTGCTGGACAATTCTGAACCTTCTATAAAGAGGGGGAGGGGGGGAGGAGAAGCGTGCTCCACTCTCTAGCCCTCCCATCAGAAGAGACAAGCAGAGGTATACTTATATACTACATTGTTTTCAGGTTCATGGAGGTGTATTTAATCCTACATATGCATAAACAAAATTTATGGAAATACAATAACATGCCATTGCTTTAGTTTTCTAGAGTCACAGAACGTTAGAGGCAGAAAAATAACTAGAATTATTGTTTTTTAACCTGAGGCAAAAATAGTTGCATTGGGAGTGTAGAGGAGTACAGGAATAAAGAAATGTCAAATGAAGACAGGGAATGATGTAAATCTCAGCCCAATGCAAGGTTAGTGGAGAAGGAAGGACACGGGTAAGTGCAGCATAAAGATGGGTCATTGAAGATTGCATCTGGAAGATATGGGGGGAGGTAGAGATATAGCCGTGCCACATGGTAGCTTGGATAACTGAAATTGGAGAGCTGTGGCTTCATGTAAGCTTGTGGAGACCAATGAAGCATGTGACAAGGGCAGTAGTTCCAAAAGGGAAGAAAAACATTGCTCTGGGAAGGCAGCATCCCCCTAAGCCAAAATCTTTGGAACTAATACTGTTCACTTTATGCTATTATACCCTAGGTTAGAAGTGGAAAGCATAGACCTAGTTCAAATTTCTTATTTTTAAAAAAATAAAGTATTCATTGATTTGAACTGAATTAAGTTTTGAAATGTTAAAAAAAAAGGGGGGGGGAGAAGAAGAAGGGTTCAGTATCACACAACTGGGAAATAGCATAGCCAAGACTTGAATCCAGAATGTCTAACACTGAGTATCTCCAATGATACCACATTTTCTTCTCTCATGAGAAAAAAAAATAGCTAAACTTGTTTAATTCCTATATAAAGCTGCATTAACTTCAAATACATTTTAAGTACAGAAGAAAATGTATGACTTTATAAGATGGCATATTAAAATTAAAAAGGATTAAAATTATGCCCCCCCAAGTTTGACTTATGTATAGATCCAGTCCAATTTAGCTCTTTTAAAGAGCTGGCTACCATTCTAGAAGGAGGTGGGGAAAGCACCCCTATCTTACACCTAAAAGCTCATGGTGTAAAAACTGAACTCCTTCTGCTACACTGAGTTACAAATGAAAAACAGATCCCAAATCAATTTGGAGAAAGATTAAGGGTTATAGAAAGTTTTTTTTTTCAGATTATTATTACCTGTTTTAGCTATGTAAGATAAATAAATTCCTTTATAAGTCAGTAGATATCTGAATAGCCACATGCAGATAGCATCCTTTGTAAGACTTTTGAGATACCCAAAAAAGACAAAGGATTTTTAGGTGCTGGGAATATAAAATAAAAATAAGAAGCAGACTCAGTCCTCAAAGAGTTAATGACCTACTAGGAGAGTCAGACTTCTACATAAATCTCACTAGATTGAGTATGTCACTCAACCAGAGTCTATCAGTCAACAAGCATCTATTAATTGATTACTCTGCATTAAACACTAGATTAAGTTCTAAGAAACAAACAACAACAACAACAAAAAACCAACAATGTCTTACCTTAAGGGTTTTACAATCAAATGGAAGACATCACAGGTAAATAAATAGGCATCTATTTATATAATAGACACTGGGGTGGTTTGCCTTTTCTTTCTCCAGTCCATTTGACAGATGAAGAATTGAATCAGAGTTAAGTTCAAACAGGGTTAAGTGAACTGCATAGGGTCACACAGCTAGTAAGTGCCTGAGGCCAAATTTAAACTCAGGAAGACGAGTCTTCCTAACTCCAAGCATGGCACTCTATCCACTGGTACCACTTAGTTGCCGCAACTATACACATACAAGATATTTTACAATACAAATAGGAGGGAATCTCAGAGAACAAAGGGGAAAAATAGGGAGAAATTTCTGTTGCAGCTAAATCTTAAAAGGAGGGCAAAGAAGTTAGGAGGTAGAAGAAACTTAATTTATTGATTGCATCTAGCTTTGTTGTATCATTTTTTTAAATGACTAGCAAATAATAAATACAGTTGTGTCTTATACTCTCTGCAATTCTCCCTCATTTGTATTACTGGAAAGATAGAGTCAGCTATAGGTTATTGTGTTCCTTGCTCATATTATCATCACGGATCTTCTCAGTAACATGCACAAATCATCTTCATAATGATTTTGGAGAAATGAAAATGGCGGCATATAAGCTGATAGTTATTGATATCTACAATATTGCTTTTATCCCCCAGTAGTAACAATGCCTGCATTTTTTCCCAGTCATTTTCTATTCTCCCCCTCTCATATGTCTTGAAAAATCAATCCTTAATGTTTTTAAGTTTAAATCATTTTCAACCCTGGGGATTTCTGCAGTCAATTACATATGTATAATTTAAGTATTGGAAGTAGAATATGAGCTGAGCCTTAATAGAAGCCAAGGGTTCTAAGACACAGAGGTAAATAAGAAAAACTTTCTAGCCCAAAATACCATCTGGGTCACGGTACAGTGATGGAAAGTAGAATTCTGAGTTTAAAGAATTGTAAGTAGCTTATACTTAGAGGACTTGTCAAAGGTGGAAGAAAAGATTAAAAATGTGTCACTATGTACTTAGGAATGAAACTGATGTATAACCCCTTCAAGGGATTAAAGTTTAGTTGGGTATGAAATGTTTATCAACCCATTGTTTCAAGCAACTACGTGTAAAATGGGAAGTAGAGTGATGTCCAATGCTGACATTATAGGATTTTCAAGCTATTCCAGGGAAGAGATCCAAAGATTTTACTTAGTATAGGTATATATATGTATACACACACACACACACACACACACACACACACACACACACACACTTAGAATACTTATATTCCGGTAGCTAGATCCTCATTGTTCCTACAAATACAGGGGGAATGGCACTAATGCAACCTAGCAAATGACCCAAAGGCATGATAATGAAATGCAAGAAACATTCTTTCTTTTTCTTCCTTGTTATTCCACTTTCTTTCCATTCATCCTTCCTTAGGTTCTTTATCTATCCTTCTCTTTTTTTGCCACAGATTTTTTTCCTAATTATTATTGCAGGTTAAAATTCTAATTAATGTGCCTCCTCTGAATTCATATGTATGGAAGGTACATGTTGCAAAATAAGACATTCAGGCTTCCCCTTTCAGTCATTATTAATAATATATATAATATAATATAATATATATCTTGTAATGTTCTCGGGTTTGGTTTTCTTGGGGTCTCTGGGAGCAGCTTTCGTTTTAGTTCAGTAATCACCACAAGAACAGCCAGGTGTTAAAGTCCAAATCCTTTATTATCTCCTTCCTGGGGCTGGGCAGCTTTCTAGAGAGCTTTTCAGATCGGCCTTGGTCTCAGGCGGGGAAATGCAGAAGGCCAGGCCAGCCTGGCTTAAGGTGAAATGAATTTCTGTCTTCTTGGCTCCAAGAGCTTCTAGTGTGCTTGTCCTCTATGGTTCTCAGTCCCTGCTCAAATACTCCACACTGAGTATAAAGCAATCATTATATCACTAGGAAACCATTATTTGTTGTAAGATTAAGTCAATCATATTGAACCATGCTAAACTAGATAACCATTGTCTCATCAATTTCACTTAGTACTTTGTAAGCATCTTTGTTTCAAGTTCAGAGTTCTGGCCCATAATAATATCTTGTGACAAGATTGATTAATTTCTCAACAAATTAACTAAACTAAACTAAACACTAAAATTAGTCAAGAAGCAAAAATAGGTCATGGACAATTCTGAATGGCCACTGGCAATTATATTCTAAAGAGGCCAACTTGAAAGAAGCATTTGAGAACATGTCCAACTCACTCTGGCTCCCAGAGAATTTACTGAATTTGCAAAAGTTCATTAATGCAGTAAGAAGTTGATCTGACTGCAAAACAAGTGTGTCTGTCCCTGTCCATCAGAACTCTTTTCTACAAGCTTCCAAAACAGAACTTTGAAAAGTTCAGATGAAACTTTAGACAATCAACAGTAAAATGTCAGATATACAAAGGTCTTTCAAAATGCTTTAGTCTAATCCTCCTATTTGGCAGATAAAAATGATGCCCAAATAAGGCAAATAACTTACCCAGTATCACCCCATTGGTTATTAACAATCAAAACTGGAATCCAGACATCCTGACTTCCAAAGTTGATGTTCCTCCCATTCATTTCACTGAGCTGTCTTTCAAAAGCATGATAAACTTTATCCCCTTTTCATAAGAAAGTTTTTAAAAGATATTTCAGGAGACTCTGGGATTGGATACAGCCCCTAAAAATTTACGTAGCTTTTTCAAACTAATGCCAAAATTTAAGAAAAGTATAACTTGAATCTTGGGTGAGAAAAGATTAGATAATAATGACTAGAAACATGAATCATACTTCCATCTACATGTGGCACTAAAGAAATTGATATTTAAAAGCCACTTAAAAATATATGGTCTTTGCCAATCTGGATCCTGAAAAAAAAAAACAGTAATGAGGTAATCCATTTCCAGTCTTTCCTTGAAGAGGTTAGACACTATAGTGCTAAATGTGATAAACACATGAAGAAATTATCCTAGTATCATTTGATTTGATTTAACTGGTTACCTTTTCACAAAGGTTAATCAAAAGGTTAATCAAAGGTTGATGAGGAAAAAGAAGGGGACAGTTAGGTGAAAAGAATATTCAGAAAGGATAGTGAAGTATAAAAGACAAAAATAAAATTTCATTTTTAAAAATAGGCCTTTGTCTACATAATTTAAGGGAAATATATATATATATATGTACATATATATATATATTCTTTTTTATTTATTTTATTTTCAATTCATGGTACAAACCAAGCATTTCCATAATGCATTACAATAAAAAGATGGTTAAACATAAAACTGAAAAACTACCATATACAACTTGTTATTCCCTCCAAATATAGAACAAAGTTATCATGTAAATTTTTTTCTTCCTTTCCCTCCCTTCACTCTCTAGCTGGCTACTATTAGATACAAATAGGTAGATAGGTATATTACTATTATTATTTTATGATTATGAGGCTATGTTCAAGATCAATATACAAACAGAAATTTCAAGGGAAACTACAGGGTTTTGTTTGCTTGCTTTTGGTTTGTTTGTTTTTTCCTTTGTTTTGGATTTTGTTTTTATTTGTTTTTCTTTTTAACAGTGAAACCAGTTTTACTTTTCATGCTATGCTGAGTCCCTGATGAGACTCCATATGCCTCAAGCTTATCAAAGACGCAATGCTTTATCTACAGAGATGCTTTCCTCAAATAGCCCACAATTGTCACACCATATCCAGAACATGTCTCCTCAAGTGGTTTGTACCAAGTTGACAGATCCAATTAGAGTCAAAATACCCAGCAGTCATAGTCACATAGTAATGAATTTGGGGGAACTTTTTTTTTCTTTCTTGTCAACAATACAAAGAACTGAGGGGCATAAATGAGTAATAAATGACTTTTGCTTTCTACAGTGTTAATCAGGTCTGGGGATCTTAAGGAGCAAAGAAAAAATTCACATTGTTACTCTAATTATGTTGTTTATAACAATTTCATTGAATATACTCATTCAAATTAAAAAAAAAAGAGAGAGAGAGAGAGAGTACAGGTATGTCTATATTGTCATTTAAGGTATTTTTCTACTGCATTTATCTCTCCCCTCCTTGGTTTGGTTGAGTGAAATGAAATTGAAGGTAAGCAATTGAATGATTGTTTCCCCTCAGAGATAATTGGGGTTACATGACTTATACAACTAATATCAAGGGATTAGAATTCAGATATTCCTGACTCCAAGGCCAATTGTCTATCCACTGTGCCACCTAGTTACCTGAATGTTTCTTTTTAAAACTTTTTTGGGTTGCATTTTAAGTTCCCTCCTTTCCTTCCTCCCTACCCAAGAAAACGTCACTATTTGATGCAGATTTATAAATATATATGATTCTCAATGGGCCTCAACTGTTGGGCATTGTGTAACTTGAAGGGGTTATTTTGTTTGTTTTTACTGAGATGGACAAAGGAATATAGTTATGTACAAATTTACCTACTAAAATAAACAGATCCTAAGCCCCTCTGAATACCCCAATCATGTATAGGTCAGTTAAGGCTAAATACAAGTGTTGTTAAAATTGCCTTTCTGTCAGAACCCACTGATATGGATACCCAGCAGCCTCTATTTAACCACAAGCCCCACTCAACTCATCCTCAGTGGGCAGAAGCCTGTCTAACCAACCCACAACATTTAATAATATGACATATGAACAGTAGAAACAATTCATCCTCTGGGGAAAAAAATTAAAAGGTTTTTTCCATTTTCAGAACTATACCAGGCCACAACAGGATTGACAGATATTTTCTTGTCTCTTCAGTCACATGGTTGATTGATGAAACATAGCTAGTTGATCTCCACATATTTCAGAAGAAAGAAGTTGGCATTCGGAACTCACAAGATCTAGGTTCAAACACCAATTCACCTTCCTACTTGATGTATTACAATGGGCACAATTGTTAACATTTCTATGCAGCAGTGTTCTCAGCTGAAAAGTTAGGATAATGTGATACCTACTTTGTAGAGCTATTATAAACTTTAAAAGAAAAAAATCTAAAGTTTTTTTTTTAAGTTTAAAGTTTTATTCATAGTTATCATCATTATCATCAATGGACTAACTCCAAAGTATATAGCCGGGATGCTTCTATTGTCACTCATGATAGGCTGAACTTAGATTTTTTTCTGCTATATACTTGCTAAAGTTTAATTACCCTATTTAACAATTTTCCTTTTTGGTACTTTTCTAGTTCTAATTTCTCTCTTAATAAGAAGAGCTAAACAACTGTCTTGAGCTCTATTTCACCATCTGTCTAAACTTTGAGGGTAAAAATTTAAAAATTCACGAATTCATATTTTAAGGTATCTGAGAATTAACTCTGGAACTTAGAATAGTGGAACTTGATGGGGTCTAAGACATTCTCTAAACTAGACTGAATTATAGAATCTCCAACTAACAGAACTGGAAGGGACCTCATAGACTACCATGTAGTGGTCCAAGAAAAATTCTCTTTATAATACACATTAAATAAAAATTTTGCTTTTCTTTGAGGATGTCTAAAAAGAAGGAATGCTCTATCATTCAAGGTAGCTCATTCTAATTCTTGTAACTCTAAAAACTAGGAAAGTTTTCTTTCCATCAGATCAGAGCTAGCCTTTAACTTCTTCATTCAGAGCCAGCCTTTCAACTTCTTCAATCTCAAGGTAAGCATTAGAAAATGGGTGCTTTATCAGGCTGATTTAAAGTTATCATGTCCCTCTTATATCTTCCTTTATCCATGCAAATCACAACTAATTCCTTCAACCAACCTTAAAACAGCAAAATAACAAGATCCTTGATTATGCTGGTCACATTTTATGTGTGATATACAGAAGAACTATTCGGCTAATATATAAAAATCAAAATTTGGCATCTATTTTAATCAAAGAAACACCCTTGTTTAAAAAATATGATTCCCACAAACTATCTACAAATCCTATTCATCAATGAGGCCAACCTTGTTAACAGATACTTCTATGTGTTTCTACTGGGCCTGTATCCCAAAGAGATCATAAAAAAGGGAAAAGAATATATGGCAAGGAACTGGAAACTGAATTGGGGAGTGGCTGAATAAGTTATGATATGTGAAAATTATGAATATTATTGTTTCATAAGAAACGATCAGCAGGATGATTTCAGAGAGGCCTGGAGAAACTTATATTAATTGATGCTAAGTGAAATGAGTAGAATCAAGAGAACTCTATACATGGCAACAGCAAGATTATGGGATGGATGTGGCTCTTTTTGACAGTAAGGTGATTCAGGACAATTACAATAGACTTGAGGGAGCCATCTGCATCTAGAAAGAGATCTGAATGTGGATCACAACAGTATTTTCATTTTTTTAAATTGTTGTTTGCTTGTTTTTTGTTTTGTTTTGTTTTGTTTTCTTTCTCATTTTTTTTCCTTTTTGATCTGATTTTTTCTTGTGCAGCATGATAATTGCAGAAACATGTATAGATAGAAGAATTGCACATTTAATATATATTGGATTACTTAATGGCTAAGAGAAAGAGTGGGGAAAGGGAGGGAGAAAAAATTTGGAACACAAGGTTTTGCAAGGGTGTATGGTGAAAACTATCTTTACATTTGTTTTGAAAATAAAAAGCTAAAAATATAGATACTATTATAGACAATCATTTCAAGTTCAAAATAATCCTTGAGCAGAATTATGAAATTCATTGATGCTAGCATGCATCTAATCTGCTTTTTTGTATCTAGAAGTATTCAAATGTGGTCATTGTGTACCAAAAAAGTGCCCTTCCTAAACACTTGGAATTTGCCTGGTCAGCAATGGAGAACAGGCTCTATGAGTCCTCAAATTCTTGTGTCTCTCTAGTATAAATTAAAGGAGCACTTTTATGGGTAGGGTTGGGAGATGAGAAATAGATGGATTTATTTTCTTCTGAAATGGATCCAAACCATTTTTATAGCTTATATCACATCAAATATTTTGTGTTTCTTAATTTTCCTTCTTTTTGTTTCCAAGATTTTAGACAACCCTGTCTACACAATATCAGGAGATTTAGAAGAATAAAATAACATACTGAATTTGTCACCTGTAGCATTTGTAAATTATAACAGAGAATGGTTATTTATTGTGTGCCTATTATGTGGGATGTATTGGGTTAGATGCTACTGAGGATATTAAGACAATCATCCCTACTCTTCAGATGGTTCTGTACTACAGGAAAGTCATGATTTGTTGAGTCTCACTTTTTTCTACTGAAAAATGAGAAGGTTCAACCAGATAACCCTGGAAGTACTTTTCATATCTAAATCTGGTCAACCTACACATTGAGAAAAATCACTTTGGCAACCCCATAAGATGGATTGCAGTAAAAGATATTTAAGTCAGAAGGCTAAAGAGAGGTTATTGCCAAAGTTTGACTGAGAGGTGAGGAAGATCTGTACCTTGGTGTTGGTCAGCAGAGAGAAGAGGATGTTGGGAAATGCTGTGGAATAAAGTCAGAGGATATGAGAAAGGAACAGATATGTGAGGTGAGTGAGAGTGAGGATTCAAAGATAAAATGGAAATTGGTAGTCTGAGTCATCAGAAGGATGATAAAAACCCTTATAGAAATAAAGAAGTTTAAGGGAGAAGTAAGTTTGGGAGGAAAGAAAATAAGTCATTTTCCTGAAAGTGAAAAACTGATGAAACCTGAAAAAAAATAAGTAATTTATATGACAGTGCATGTATTTATTCAACAAATAATTCATATAATGAAAAAAAATTTTAAAAAACAAGTACTAAAGCAAACTGTTGAAATACTTTGATACAGTGTAAAGACTCCCATCAGAATGAATCACTTTCAAATCCATTTAAAATTTCAATCTCTTTTGTATCAAAACAACTGGTAGCACCAAAAAAAAAAAAAAGTAGGCAAATTGAACAGTACTAATCAAATGGATCAAGTGCCACATTTTTGTTAGTTTTTTTTTTTTAAGTTGAGACATTATAGTCAGTACAGAGACAGTAACCACATTCTCCATTTGCAATACATCCTTTGACTCATTTTCCAGTGCACTGAGTAGAAAAGGAGAAAAATGAGTGAGTGCAAATCAAGCAAGTTAAACTTCTGTCCTTTTCCATTGTGGGAGGCTTTGACTAGCATCATCTTTGCTGGGTTTGGGTTTTTCCCCCCTACAAGAATGATTCTAAAGGAATTCCTTCTTTAAAACTGTTGATTGGCAGTTCATTTAATGTCTCGGTACACCCCCACGCTTGTAGGGTCTTATAGCATGGATAACTATTGTGGGCACATAGTATATGTCACTTTGCTTTTCATTTAAATTTTGACTTCACCTTTCTTGAGGATTTCACTGCTATAACAAATGAATGCTACAATTTAAAGGCTTCCAACTGTATACATTTTTTAAAAATAAAATTAGTTGGAGCAATAAAACTTAGTGAAAATAAGACTGATATGTGACTGGATTTAATTGAATATTGAGATGAATAATCATCCCTGAGCAGAGGTAAGCAATTCCTTCTGAAATAGTAGTTAATCATTTCTGACAGCAAGTGTGCCTAGTGCCTTAGACTCCTAGATTTAAACCTGGGAGGAACATAAGAGGTCATCACCAATCCCCTCTATGTTTACCTGAAAAAATATGAAGCAAAAAGAAGTACTTTGCCTGAGGCAGCAAAACCAGTCAAAAGTAAAGCTGAGAGTGAAGCAAGATCATCTCATTCAAAATCAAGCATGGTTTCCCCTTTGCCATATCATTTGGTCTACACTGTGAAGCATCTTTTTTTTTTTTTAAATAAGGAAAACTCTGCTAGTCTAAAAAGAAAATGGGAAATTATTTTTATCTGTACTTTAAAAAAAATTACAACATTAATGCTAATCAACATGAGTTCTTTAAAAGCAAGTAATTTACATTTGGGTATAAAAAATGCATAATTAAGCAGTCATGAGGGGATAAAATAAAGATTAATTAGTTTAGCATCAAAAGTCCCAAATTTTCAGATGAATTCGAATGACAAAGGAAAGATTCAAGTCCTTTGATTCCAAAGCAAATGATTTTTCTTTCTATTTTAACACATAGCTTTCCTTCACTGAAATATAGAAATAAAGAAATATAGAGAAAGATGTATCCAAATATGTCCTGTGGTCAAGAGACCCCTACGTATACTATGAGCTTTGGATTATCTTGGTGGATCTATGGGGGCATAGATTCTCTGTGGCTCTGGTCCTGCCTGGCCCAGAGTATTTGTCCAGGAATAGCTCAAAGATAAAAGTTTACATTTAAGGTATCCTCAAAATATGGTTACTAGAGTCCCCTTTTACAAAGACATTCCATATACAATAGGAGTATCATATATAGGACACACACACACACACACACATATATATATATATATATATATATATATATACAGAGAGAGAGAGAGAGAGAGAGAGAGAGAGAGGAATGTATATATATATATATATATAGTCATGGTAAATATACAAGAGGAAAAACTATCTTCTAATTCTATACCACTCTTAGTAGAATTTTTCCTTTTATCATTATAAGAGGAGATGTGTTCATAAATCAAGTTATGTAAAAAGATGAGGAAACCAACTTCAATCAAACAGCAGCATCTTATACTGACAAGTTAACCCTTCTATATCTTGTTTCTATATGATTGTTTTCATGCTATCTGTCTCATTAGACTATATAAGTTCCTCAAGAGCAAGGACTGATTTTTCACTTGACTGACATCTGAGAGAAATAAGGATTTTTTCAAAATTGGCTAAGATGCTTCTATAGTGTAGAGACTATAGAATCTGAGCAAGCCCTGCTTCTTCCTTGGCATCAAAATCGCTCATACAACATTGCCATAAAGCTAACATAATTATAAGTTTGCTCCAATAAACAGCCAGCACTTAAAGCTTAGGAAACTTATTTTTAAATTCTGAAAAGCTCCAAAGTGGGGTGTCTACTAGAGTGATTTTGTTTCTATATTTAGGAAATTGCCATTAACATAGTATGATTCAATCTTTTGGACAGAGCACATTTAGTCTTTTAAGACACCTCATTAAAATAAGATGATCCCATCAGAATTATTCCCTTTGGGTTTGGAGTACCACTACATGAAAGCATTACCCATTACTGACTTGTAATAAGGAAAATAATATTGTCTTATCTTCCTCTACCTTGTGAGGAAAACAAAAACAAAAATAGATTAGTTCTTGTTCAAAACAGTAATTTTGGGGGTTTGTATTTAGAGTGATCATTTACCTTATTCTGGTCATAGGACCTGTGGTGATTCATAGATCTGAATCAGGAATCAATAACAGAGATTCTCTAGTCAAACTCTATCACTTTTCAGGGGGAGAAATTGAGATCCAGAGATGAAAAGAGATTTGCTCAGTCAAACATGTGGTGGTAATAATAAACATGATAATAATAAGAATTCCTTGCAGAGTCCTTTAAGTACTGAAAAGCACTTTATCAATGTTAACTCATTGGAAGTGGTGGATGACTGGTTAGTATTTGACAAAATCAAGACTCAAACCTTGGGTTTCTTGCTCCAAATTTGGTTTTGTCAATTTAATCCAAGTTTTCATTGAATCACACAACTATTTTACAAGATACAGAGAACTCAATGATGGAGTTATATATTAATTTAAAAATAAAAGTGCCATCTAAAAAAAAAAAAGGTCAAAGTCGCATGAAATGGCAAAAAAAAAAATCAAAGTACAATAAATTGAAGCAAATACAAGATTAATTTACAAAATTCATATGCTTTTCCCCTGAATTACTTCTAACATCAAAAATTAGGCTCTTTGTTTTGCATTTCAGTGACGTTTTCTCACTATAAGATTTTCTATTTAGGTCTCCTTAGGTCCAAATGACTCACTGGTCTCCCCCCCACCCCCACCCAGCTCTCTGTCTCTAACCAGAAGAGTATTTGCATAGCATTAGCTACACAGTTTCTGGATCACCATTTAATCAAAATAGACTTAATTAAAAGATAATCAGGGAAATTACATTATGTTCAATGGTACCACAGATAATCAAATAATACCACAATTTTTATAGAAAATTTCTCTGATAAAGATCCAATTTCGCAAATATATACTGAGTATAGAACCGAGTCAGATTTATAAAAATAAGAACCATTTCCCAATTGATGTGTCCAAAGGATATAAATAGGCTGTTTTCAAAAAAGAAATCAAAACCATCTATGACTATCTTTTAAAAAAATACTCCAAATCCCTCTTGATTAAAGAAATACAAATTAAAATCACTCCAAAGTATCACCTCACACCTTTCAGAAATGACAAATGCTGGAGGGAATAAAGGGAAAATGGAAATACTATCTACAGTGGAATAGTGAACTGATCTAACCATTCTGGAGAACTATTTAGAACTATGTCCAAAGTGCTATGAAACATCATATAACCCTTTAACTCAGTAATACTACTATTACTAGATTTTTAACCCTAAAGAGATCAAAGAGAAAGCAAAAGAATCTATATGTTGAAATTTTTTTTGTGTGACAAAAAATGAAAATCAAAGGGATACTTTTCAATTGGGTAATGGCTAAAACAAAATGATTGTGCTATAATATTATTATGCTATAAAAATGATGGGGGAGATAGTTTCAGAAAGGGAGGTCAAGAGTTACATGAACTGATGCAAAGGGAAGTGAGAAGAACCAAGAGGTCACTGTGTACAATACCAGCAATGTTATAGCGAAAATCCACTGTGAAAGATATTCCAATTAATACAATGATTCAAGACAACTCCAATGGACTCATGATACAAAAATGTTATCTGCCTTCAGAGAGAACTGATGAACTCTGAGTGCAAAATTAAATGCAATTTTCTCTCTTTACTTTTCTTGCTTCTCTGTAATATGGCTGATGTGGAAATATGTTTTGCATGATTTCATATGTATGATTGATATTACATTGATTACTTTCTCAATGGATACAAGGATGGGAAGGGAGAAAATTTGGACCACAATTTTTTTAAAAATAACATTTGATGATTATATAGGTATATTCTATACCAAACTTCTTGGTATCTTGTTAAGAGGGTAAAGTAAGGGAGGAAGAGAAAAAAATTGGAACTTAAAATCTTATAAAGATGAATATTGAAAACTATCTTTACATGTAATTAGACAAATAAAATACTATCTTTTTAAAAAAATAAATAAATAATATTTTAAAATAAAATAAATTTAAATATCAAAAAATGAGAGCACTGCCTGCTATGCAATATAGACTGAGAATGTTGGCCCACCGAGAGTTGTTACTTTTTCTGAGATGGCACAATCAATATGTGTCTGAATATGTGACCTGACCTTAACTCTCCCTGGGTAAATTCCCAGAGTAGCTGAATGGTTCAATTGATATAGTATCAGACTTAGAGACAAGTTCAACACTGGTCTCAGATAGGACTAGCTATAAGACCTTAGACAAGTTACTTTATCAATTTGCTTCAGTTTCCTTATCTATAAAATAAGCCTACTAATAATAGTATCTTCCTTACAAAGTTGTTATGATGATCAAATGAGATAACCTTTCTAAAACACACAGTGCCTGACACTATATAAATGTTAGCTGTTCTTATTATTATTAATGATGCTGAAAGTAGGTGCATATCCACTATGCCAAAGTGTTTCTTGATATGCAATCAAATACTCCTCCCTAAACAGGAAATGAAATTGTTTTAGTATGGCCTCATCTTTAGGACACTTGGCAAACACTACTTTTCTCCCACATATTTACAACTCATCACTTTAATTAAATGTTCTAGATTTTATTGCCAATAATCAAATTCAGTCTTATTGGTCTATGATTTAAAAGTACCATGCAGTCTCTTCCATTTTTTTTTTAATTGGAGTATTTGACCTTCTCATTCTATAATATCTTTCCTATTCTTCCAAATGTTACAGAGATCAACAGTGACTCAAAAATTAAATACTCAAGTTCTTTGAGGACTCTGGAATGAAATTTGCATGAGCCTGTCTTTGAGTACAAAATATGTGGACTGAGATAAGTAAAGAGACTTTCTAAAAACAAATTTAAGAAATGCATCTGGATTTATGAACTCAAATGATTGCCCCAAAACAGACACACAGATATGCACATACAAGCACATATACAGAAACCATTTAACAGAATAGTGCAATGAAGTGAATATTGATCTTGGATTCCAAAGACCTAAATTCAAATCCTATACTAATATTTATTTGTGACTTAAGTGATCTTGGACAAGGCACCACATATTTGAAACTCAGTTTCTTTTTCCATAAGATAGCAATTCTCAAATTGTGTTTTTTAAACTCCTTGGAGGGCCCAAGACATTTCATAAAGTTATCAAGGTTAAAAAAAGTATTTTTATAATAATACTAAAGTTTTTTGCCTATTTAATTTTTAATCTTAATTTTAATTAATTTAAAAATTAGAATTTAATTTAATTAATTTTAATGATTAAATACTTTTGATCAAATGTAATTTCAATTTCAATTTTTGCCTATTAAAATACCCTCTTTTATAATTATATATCTATTTAAATCAAATTGTCTTTATATGATTCAACCAAAGCAACATATTAATTGACTGAATGCAGAAGCAGATTTGAGAATCCAGTTGTGTTTTGATTTTTTTATTAAGTTGGACATGATTAAACTGGATCTACAAAAAATACATGACTATGAAACTCTTTTCACACTTTTTTGTTCTGTTTAATAAAGGTATTTGTCATAAAATATGTTGTTTATGTCAATATCATGAGTTTGTAATTGTCTCAATGAATTAAAAATTTTACATTTTGTTATTATTTCTAATGTAATAAATCTGGGTAGATATAATCTACATAATGTAAAAGTCTTTTGGTCTTCAATAAATTGTAATAATATAAAGGCATCCTGAGACTAAAAAGTTTGCAAATCAACGCCACAAAACAAACTTGAAATATGTGATCTCTAAGGGCTCCTCCAACCCTCAATCTATAATCATTAATCCTAGGTTGGATTACTCCAAAATAAATGAAAACAACATAAAATTAAATCCAAATAGTTTAAAAACCAAGGATCAGGTGAAAGCTAA
Organism: Antechinus flavipes; assembly: GCF_016432865.1. Lineage (NCBI taxonomy): Eukaryota > Metazoa > Chordata > Mammalia > Dasyuromorphia > Dasyuridae > Antechinus > Antechinus flavipes. The sequence continues at coordinate 660,981,002 of NC_067399.1, forward strand.
AAGCTAAAGTTACAACACACAACTGGCTAACCACCAAAATGGAAAGTAACATGTACCAAAATATTTGAATACCCTATTAGATAATTTCCCTTATATTCCATTTAAATACAAGGTTATCATTGAATCTAGGTGTATGTGGAGATATCATGATTTGACTTCTGATTGAAGCTCACAAAAGGGTGGACCGCATACTGAACTTAGAGATTCTGTCTCAGCTCTTTAGAACCCTAAGAAAGTCATTTTATTTTGTTAAACCTGTTTGATTATCTGCAGCACTCATTATTGGGGCTATTTGTAAGAGTAAATGAGATGATATTTATAAACATCTGGGCTAATCATAAAGTACTCTACAAATGGAGTTTGAGAAAGGATTGATGTGAGGAAACAAAATTATTTCAAATCATAAGACTTTGAATAAGTCACTTCCCTTCCCTGGATCTCAGTTTCTTCCTCTATTTAAAAAAAAAAAAGTGTTGAACTATCTAAACTATCTAAAACTTTTGAACCTGACTCCAATGGCTTGGAAATTATCCTGCTTCTTCTTAACAGATAAGCCCTTTCCTGTACTTGCTTTATCTAAAAACAAATGTTAAGTATCAGGGAGATTCTCTGGGAGGAGAAAAGAGATAGAATATATTCATCTCCATGAGGAAGGGTGATTGACACATTCCCAAGTGCAGGAGAGAAGGTTCAGCTGAATGTGCACAACTGAGGTAAGTAAAATGGCATAAAGAACTCATTGAGCAAAGAGCTCTGGGGGACATGTATGTATTCCTGCCCATTAGGGTTCCAAGCTATAAATCTACTTAATTAGATTTAATTACAATCCTGCCAAAGACAACTCAGAGATGATGAAATCTGAGAATGACATTTTCTGTATTGCTGGAGGGATTGTCTGCTTATGCAAATCAGTGACATAGCTTCACTCAAGAGAACTAATTGAATGAGTTGGTTAAGCAGGAACTACTAATGAGGAAAGAGAATAAAGGAAACACCAGGTATCCAGGACTCTTTTGAAAAACCCAAATTTCTTGATTCTACCAAATTCTGCTGACTACATATGCAAAGGAAAGTCAAGGGTTTAATGGTTGGCAGGCCGCAGCAGTGGACAGTGCACTAAATTTGAAATCAAATTATGTGAGTCAAGTGTGGCTGGAAAAGTCACTTAACCAAACCATGCCTCCATTTCCTTATCTACAAAATGAAATCATTTGACTATGGGATCTCTCAGGTCATTTTTGACTGGAGGTCTTTTGAAATATGTAGGTGAGAAAATAGTGTTCTACTCAGCAACTAGGTATGCACATGGAAAATGAGAAAGGATCATTAGTTTAATTTTTCTCATCATTCAGCCCTTCCAAAGCCAGAAATATAGTATCTCAATGCAAAAAGCATAATTTTTAGGATGTTTGTACTTATTTGCTTTGTTTTGTTTCAGACAATACAATTCAGTTATTTTCTTCTACATGTTATCATCTGGGGGCAAAACCCTTATCATCTCACCATAGTTATAGCTCTGCTATACACCAAGGCTTTCCAAGTTGATATATCTTGTTAGAGTTCATAATATACTGTCACAGTATTTAAAAGCTTAAGATCTCATCTTTGATGGACCAGTGGATGATGATGATGATGATGATTGATTAATATCCATATAGTGCTGTAAAATATTCAAAGTTTTTGCATTATCTTATAAGACTCATGACAGCCTGTTGAGGTGAATAATAAAGAGGTCAAGTTTGATGAAAAAAAATTGGTTATAGACTAAAATAGTTCAATACAGCTACATCTAGAAAGGATTCAACTAACTGACCAGTTTGTTTCTCATATACAACACCTCATTTCCCATGTCCCATACCTTTGGTCTGGCTCTAGAATGTGAGTAAAAAAAAACTCCTCATCAGAAGTGGATCTCTTTGATAAAGAGAGCCTTAATTGATCAAAGATGGACAGAAGCAGCTACACCCAGAGAAAGAACACTGGAAAATGAATATAAACTGCTTGCATTTTTGTTTTTCTTCCCGGGTTCTTTATACCTTCTGAATCCAATTCTCCCTGTGCAACAAGAAAACTGTTTGGTTCTGCACACATATATTGTATCTAGGATATACTGCAACCCATTCAACATGTAAAGGACTGCTTGCCATCTGGGGGAAGGGGTGGAGGGAGGGAGGGGAAAAATCGGAACAGAAGTGAATGCAAGGGATAATGCTGTAAAAAATCACCCTGGCATGCGTTCTATCAATAAAAAGTTATTAAAAAAAAAAAACTCCTCATCACACTTATAATTCTGTCAACTCAAGTTCTACCTTCTCAAAAGGCTATTCCAAGTCCTCCCATCTAAAAATTACCTACCATCTACTCTTCCATCTACCAGTATTAATACACACCTTATTTTTATGTTATCTCCCATATTGAATGTAAATTCCTTGAATGCAATTTTGTTTTTCATATTTCCTCAACATTCAGAATCAAATCTGGAATATGTAAATATGTAAATGTTTAAGAAATGATCAATTAATTGAAATAATGTTTTAGTATACATTGACTTAAGTTCTTGGCATAAATTCTGAATTGACAGGCTTAAAATTACTTTGGACTTAGCAAGTGGCACATTGAAATTTTGTATCCTTGAATCATCCATCCTCTTACAGTCAATTTAGTGATGTCTCCAAGAAATTACCTAGGTGAATTCTCAGATAACAGGCAAACCTCTGTCCCTTTAGAGTTATATCAAGCAATTATGGTGCCCTGGGCAAGCTGCAAGGTAATTAAAGTAATGGCTACCTCAGGTGAAATTTTTTATAATATTTTTTTCAAATTACATGTAAAAAGATTTTCAGCATTCACTGTTTTACTTTATTAAAGTTGTTTATTTTCAAAACACATGCATGGATAATTTTTCAACATTGATCTTGGCAAAACTGTGTTCCAAATTTCTTTCCTTCCCCATCCCCTTCCCTAGATGGCAAGTAATCCAATGTATATTAAACATGTGCAATTCTTCTATACATATTTCTATAATTATCTTGCTGCACAAGAAAAATCAGATCAAAAAAAGGGAAAAAATGGGAAAGAAAAATGCAAGCAAACAACAAAAAGAGTGAAAATGCTCTATTTTGATCTACACTTGGTTTCCATAGTCCCCTCTCCGAGTAGATGTATCTCTTCATCACAAGATCACTGGAACTGGTCTGGATCATCTCATTGTTGAAAAGAGCCACATCTATCAGAATTGATCTTTGTATAATCTTGTCGCCATGTACAAGGATCTGATTCTGCTCATTTCACTGAGCATCAGTTCATGTAAATCTTTGGATTTTCTTGAAATCCACCAGCTCATCATTTCTTACTGCAGATTAGTATTCTATAGCACTAATATATCACAATTTGTTCAGCCATTCCCCAAATGAATTCCCTCAGATTCCCATTCTTTGACACCACATAAAGAGCTGCTATAAATACTTTTGTACAGATAGGTCTTTTTTTCCTTTTTTACAACCTTTTTGAGATAACAGTAGTATTGCTGGATGATGGGTATGCAGTTTGATTGCACTTTGGCCATAATTTCAAATTACTCTCCAAATCGGTTGGATCAGTTTACAATTCCACCAGTAATGTATCCCAGTTTTTTCACATCTTCTCCAGCATTCATCATTTTCCTTTTCTTTCATAGTTGTGATAGTATGATCAATGAATGTGAGGTATTATCTTGGAGCCATTATAATGTGCATTTCTCTTAACAATAATGATTTAGAGCCTTTTTCATATGACTACAGATAATAACAGATAATTTTTTTATAATCTAAAAATTGCCGATTCATAGTCTTTTATGAAGTCAACTTTTTAATGAAATAAAGGAGAGATTTTAGACCTTAAGACACAAGGTTCTCTTGGAGGGGAAAACCCTATAGTGGGGAAAAAGGAACCACAGACACTAGTCTTCTCAAAGAAGACTCTACAGAATATTCACAAAGTCCATTCTAGGAAAACTGTAATGAAAGGAAGAACCAGGAATCATCCACCTAAAATATGGTCACAAAGGGAAAGCAAATAGATCATCTACTACCTTTTTATTTTATCTAAATATTAAGTAGCTACTAAGCTCAGATATATCTACCTGAAAAACTTCAAGTAAGGCTAGTGCCCTTGAAAGTTTGTGAATCAGAAGAAAGAGCTTTGCTACCTCCTACAAGTTATGGCTCTGTCAAACTCTAAGGTTTTCCTGATTGGTAGGGACTATTAAAGTTTATATTTCATTAACTCTACATTCAAAAATCCCAGACCACATCCCTGACCCAATGAAAATCCATTAGGTGCCTTTAATTGTAAGAGTCAATGAAAATCTCCAAAAAAACCTTCAAAAGAATGAAAAGCTGTACTCAGCAAAATATTAAAAGAAATTATTCCAACTGCTTTGTCCTTTGTTCTAGCGCCATAAAACAATAACCAATGGTCTTTTCAGCTAAATTAACTTCCCTGTAGGGTAAGGAGTGCTTACAAAAGAAAAACATCATTTCATATTTCTGGAATTTGAAAAATACCTTACACACACAAACTAACATTGAAAAATCATTTGAGGGAATTGTCTCAGATCCTAAAGAGGCAAATCAATAAGATAAAGAGAGCACTTGGGTTGTAGAGTATATAATAGGATGAAAACCTAGAAAGCTGATGAAAATCAATACCTGTTCATCTCTGGAATAGCTTATGCGATCAGTGCCCCTCTCGCTCACTGCCAAGAAAAATGTTTTCCCAAATGTCTATCAGTGCAGAGGAAATATACAAAGGAACAGAGCTGTAATGAGTGGCAAGTCACTTTGCACGAAGAGTTCTCATACACTCAGCTTTGAAACTGGAGTTTCTCACTACTCTGAGGCAAAAGTCATTGATGAACAGTGTTATCTCAAGGTGTGTTCTCATTACTATAGTTACGTGTCAATTGTGATCAGTTCTCCCAATGAGATCAGGAAACTTTGTGAGAAAATTCTGGGGATGACAGAAAATTATGGAGGCACTAGAAATTAAAGTTGCCTTTTACCTCAAAGACCCATGATGCCATGGATATTGAGTTTCATTTATTTGAGGCATGTGGAAATAAATCCCTGACCATATCATATCTTGGGGAGTTGTCATGACTGGGAAAAAGGAAGAAAAAAAGAAAATATATATCCCTGGAAGCCAAACTTCTGGCTATGCCATTCTTTTCACTAAACTAGGCTGTTCCTCTTAAGGAATGCATAGTTTTTTCAAGCCTTTTTGTCTTGCCATTGCATTCACTACATTGTCATAGGATCTGTTGTGGAAACAAGCAGAAACGGATGGGAATTGCACCTCTGATACTTGGATCATAGATTTAAAAATGGAAGGGTTTCAAATGGAATCTATTCTGACCAACTCATGTTAAAAATGAGAAATATTGTAAGGAATTCTAATTCATGAGTCCAGGACCACAGAAGTAGTCAAAATCAAGATTTTATTGATGCCCTTTGATTTAAAAAAAAAAAAAAAAACTATGAAGTGTAATTTTTGTGAGGATATCAAAGACCACTATTTCCATTCAAGTCTCTCTAGATATCTAAAATATCTAGCTTATTTAAAATTATATTCACTTCATTTTCATTTATTTTATTAGGTTTATTTAGTTCCAGAGAAAAAGATTAGTTTCCCAAAATTATAATCCCACTATCCATCTCCAAATGTAGTTCATTTAACTTATGTTTGAAAAATTTAGATATTATAGTATTTTATGCATTGCTTCATTTTCTATGGTACCTTTTATCAAAATGTAGTTACTCTCTTTATCTCTTTCAATTAAATCTCTTTTAGCCATTTAATCCACATTTTTAAACTCCCTTAGGAAGTCTTTCTAAGTTGAATTTTCATTAAACTTATTTTAACCTGATCTGTATCTTTGGGTAATGTGATAATGCTGTATATAATATCCCACCATTCTCCTTCACAAAACTGTATAATTGAGCTTATATCCAAAATCTTTATCTTGGTACATGGAAAATAAGAAAAATTTTCTTGACTAATATACTTATTAGCCTTTTTTGATCTCCAATGTCAAGTGTCTTATATTAGCTAGCTATTTTTCTGCATGTGTTAATGTATATAGGGATCAAGACAGATAGACGAACAGATAAATAAAAAAGTTACTTATCTGCATATGTACATATAGAAAATAAAAAAATTGCATATATATATATATATATATATATTTGTTGTTGCATTCATTCTTTCTCATCTAGAGATTGCAGGGAATTTGAGAGTTGAGAGGGACCTTGGAGCTCATCCAGGTCAATTGTCTCTCTCTGAAAATGAGAAAACGGAAACTTAGCATAAAGGATTTTGTGAGTTCAGATCACATAGTGAGGTAGTGACAAGCTAAGCCTGCATGCAAATATCTTTCATCTGTCCTCTGCCATCTGTTCTATTATGACATACATGGGGTTAAATTGGCTGAGAAGTGAAGTTATTGGAGTGGGCCTGAGCAAGAATCAACTGCAATTGATATGAAATTTGATAACACTCCTACTGCCTGAAGTGAGATTTTTAAAAATGCCTTCTCCAATCCTGGCTTGACCAGGAATTTGGTGGAATTCCATAGATTAATTACTGGTAATTACTGGTCTTCTGGAACATGTTATTCTGGTAAAAGGAGATTTGAAATGGAGGAATTTGGAAGTGAAACAAAAACCTTGGAGAAAGCAAACTTCAAAGAATGAATGGATAAATGAATGAAGAATGAAAAACAGCTTTTATTGAGTCCTTCCTGTGTTGCAAAGACAGTCCCTATCCTAAAAGTATTTTCTAGTGAGGAGAAAAAAGAGAAAACAGGAAAGTGGCGATTTGAAAGAGAAGGAAGGTAAAGTTACTAGGATGATGGGAGGTAAAAACAAAAGTAGGTTGACAAATATCATCATGAACAATAAAAGAATGAACTTGATCATAATTCATCATTCCTAAATTGAAAGAAAGAATAAAGTAAAGTAAAAATAATGGTCCAGGAGAGAGAGTCGCCAATCAAAAGATAAGGGGGGAAGAAAGGCATGTCCAGGGCAAAAGTTTCTCTAGATAATAATGTCTCACTGGTTTGAAGGGAAGGGAGAAGAGTGGAGATGCATACATAGACATACAAAACTATGGACATATAAGCATATTATATAAAAAGTCATCAGTTTTTACTAATCTTTCCTACTATGATATTCTTAATTTTTATTTTCTCTCAGAGATCCCCATAGCCATCAAGCACTTACAAGTATTCTTTTTATATTTATAATTAATTACATTATAATTATATAATATAGTATAATTATAATTTATAATAGGAGTCAAGAGAAACATGGATTCAAATTCTCTCCTGAGATATAAATACCAAAACACTTCTCCTGCTACATTCTAATCCAGATAGATAGATAAATATACATAGAGAGAAAGAGATATACATATATGTATATGTGTGTATGTTTGTAAAATCTTCCATCATTAAAATGTAAATTTCTTGAGAACAGGGACTGTATGATTTATTTTCATTATTAATGCCCTTGGCATTTAGCATAATATTTAATACATAGGTTTAAACAAGTTGCAGTCATTCATCCTTTAATTAATACATTCACTCATTTATTCATTTATTCTGCCATTCCTATTTATTACATATTTAGCCATGGACAAATCACTTCAAAAAGAGTTTGACTTTCACTTTCCTCTGTTTCAAAGTAGTATTTCTATCTCCGATATCTACCTCATTGAGTTTTGTGAGGATTAAAAGAAATGATGTGCATAAAATGCTTTATAAAGCTTAAAATACTAGGCAGAAGTCATCTATTATTTTGTTATTTTCTTATTATTTCACACCATAAGTCAGTTTAACACCACCATACTTAGGCCCTTTTGTCTGACTAGCATTTTCTTAGCTCAGTGTCTCAGAAAAAAGGTCTAGATTTCAATATTTTTAAAGGTCTTCCTTCTCACTTCATTCCTCCTAACACTTCTGACTGAATCTCTCACCCTTTCTTCCCCACTTCTGTTAATTTTAATGGTAATAATGAGTGAAAGAGGCTGAGCAAAAATTGCCGGTTAGGGACAAAACACCTTTCAAGTTCAATACTAGTTTCTAATAATGGTAGCTCCCAGTCTTAGGAACAAATGTCAGCTTGAAAGACTCTTATTCAAAGGCACTATGCTAACTGTGTTCAGGGAGGGGGATTGCTTCCCACCCCATGCTTTGTGGATACTGAGTCAGGTCCATCCACTTTGATAATGACATGTATTTGATTTCACACCTGGTGAGAATTCATCTTGAACAATAAAAATTTTATTACATAGATTTCAGAGGGGACAGTGAAGTGTGCTTTAAAGGCACAAATAGCATCAGTTCTCACAGCCAGAGGTGACAAATGGACAGGGCAATGCACAGGAAATCTTGCTCAAAAGTTTCTTTTCCTTTGAAAATTTTACTAAAGGAGAAATTCCATGGAACTTTTTTTAAGTTTTTTAAGGGCATGGACTGTACACAGTCAGTGCTTATTAAAAGCTTGATTGAATGAATGAAAATTGGCATTTTCTGGATACTTAATTACCATTCAAACTCAATTTGCACAGGGCCATAAAGGAGTATTTCCTGCATTTCCTGTGTCTTCAAGCCTTTCTTGAGACCCTCAGCCAGATAACTGGCTCTTTCTCACTTCTAAAAAAGGTGAAGCCTAAAATTATAGTCAGGAAAAAATAGGCTCAGATCTCAGCTACTTAACAAATTCAAATCCAGCAGTCATTCTTTAAACATCTATTTTGTACAAAGCTTAATGAGTATGATGAGGTAATTTTTTTTTCTCTCATAGACCTCTGAAGCAGGATTTCTAAGAGTAAGAAATATTCTTTCCCCACTTCTATTTTCATTCTCTGGACATCATTATCACTCAGCAACTTCACTTTTTTTTTTTTAATTTGGAAGTATCTAAATTTTCTACCAGTTCTGAATTGTGGTAGCTGTTGTGTCTGTGTCTGTGTCTCTGTCTCTGTCTCTCTCTGTCTCTGTCTCTGAATTTAGCATCTGTCTCACTATCTCCCTCTTCTACTCAATTCCTGACTCCAGACTAAGGGACTTTAATATCTTATAAATACTCCCTCATACTCTAAAATGCCAGTTCTTCAGCCTCCTTAAAAACTTCCAAACTGTTCCTCCACTTTGATTCAGTCACACAGAGTATGCTCATATGCTGGACAACTCCATTATACTCAAGTATCATTTCCCCAATTAGAAATAATTACACTACAAAACATATCAAATTGCTTAACATCTAAAGTAGGGGTAGGGGAAAGGAAGGAAAAATTTGGAACACTAGGCTATGCAAGGGTCAATGTTGAAAAATTATCCATGCAGATGTCTTGAAAATAAAAACTTTAATAAAAAAATGTTCAATAGAAAAAATAAATAATTACATTGCCCAATCTGACCATAACTTTCTGCCATCAGTTTATCTTTCATTATACCTTATCCCTCTTAAACTTATCCTTTGCCCTCAGCAAGACCCCATGTTATCATTAAATTGTTCTTTTTTGTGAAGAAAAAAAAACATTCAAACAATCTAAATTATACCACATTGGGAATAGACATGCAGCAGGAATCTTTAAAGTGATTCAAGATTGTTGTTGGCAAACAAGCCAAAAAGAGATTTTCAAAGTTCCTTTGGTTCTGGGGTCCTGGAACTGCTATAAAGTATTTGTCTGTCTGTTATACTTGACAATTTTTATGTAGCCCCAAAATTGAAAATGTGAACGGACTAAATCCCTCCCATAAAGCTAAAGCCTTGTAATACCTAACCATCACAAAGCTAATTGTCAGCAAGTTGCGAAGCAGCAAGTGACTTTGTTGCATCCCTGGTGCCCGTTATCTCTCATCTCTAGCCCCTTCTATGCTTCATTCATAATATTGTATGAGTCCAGGACATCAGCACTGAAGATAATCAAAAAGCATCTCGATACTACCAGACCCAGTAGAAACACTATCCATTGAGATTCTAGTTTCATATCCCAATGGAAACATACACAATTTAAAAATGGTTGAAAGGAAAAAAAAATGTAGTGATCAAATTGTCCAGCCAATAATTTTGGGTCAAGGAAGTCTATGATCAGGTTATTAAAGGATTATTCAAAATATACATGCTCTAAATGCTACAAAACTGGGACCACTGCTTTAGTGATGCCATCTGCCATAGCATCTATAACCTCAGGCATGAACTTTATACTGAAGATTTAGTATATAATACTTGCCCCACCTCCCGTTGTCACCTTTCAAAAGAAGAACTATTTGCAATTTTATATATTTATTTAATCTGCCAAGATATCAAATTTTATGATCCTTTTTGAGCCTTTATAGAGGTAGGTTTATACCACAATGTTATATATAAAGGTTTTTTAAAAAGAAATTCTTTCTCTTTATGAAGGTTTTGTTCAGTACACATAAATATATAGATATTATTGACAGCATCATGTCTAAGAAGATTCATAGTTTAAGAACATAGTAATATGTCTGAAAGAAATTATACTTCCTAAACATTTTAGGCAATATATTGCTTCTCTAACTTTTAATAAAAGTTCTGTTAATTATGTTACTTTAAAATGGTACACAATTGAGGTCTTCTTAAGAAACTGTGATCACTACGGTTTATCGCAGCAAAAATAAAAAGTCTCTGGGTCTTAGTTTCTCATCTTTAAAATGAAGATATTAGATTAAGTAGCCTTTGAAAGAGTCTTTTCATTTTTATCATGTGACTTATCCCCATGGCTTCTATTTAAGTATTGTGCACTCTTTAAAGCAGCCAGCATTCAAATCATCCAACATCCAGGGCCATCTCCAATCATTGTGATCTCTTAACTGGTCACTGAACCCAGATATCTCTGAAGGAGAGAGGGAGGCAGGTGACTTTGCCCAGCCCTCCATCACTTAAATCCAATTCACTTGTATGCCATGGTGTCACCTCCCTAATGCCATGGTCCTCTTCAAGAACGAGAGAGAAATAACAATATTCCATTTTTTAAAGTCTGCTTTATGTCAAGATCAATGCTAGGCACTAGGGTTACCCCCCAAAAAAGTCCTTGACATCTAGGAACTTATATTTTTCAGTAGTAGAACAGCTTAAGCAAAAAAAGGCAAATATGTAATATGTACAATATCATTTTTCAGGGTAGGGCAATAGTAATTGTGGGAATCAGAATATGTGTCATGTCAGAGCTCAGATTTCAACTAAGGTAAAAAGGAGAAAAAGATATATTCATGGAGATGAAAAATAGAATATTATATATGAAGAAGAACAAGCAAACCAAGTGGTTGGTCCATAAAGTACATAAAAAGGGGTATGTAAAATCAATTGGCAGAGAGAGACTGGATTCAGATTTTGAAGGGCTTCAAATGGCAAACAGAAGAGTTCATATTTTATCTTAGAGACAATAGGGCCACTGAAGCTTTGTGAGCAGCAGAGATCATTGGTCAGACCTGTACTTTAGGAATACCAATTTGGCAGTTGAGTAGAAGGACCTCTTCCTTCTATTTACCTAACATATGACCTCTGTTTTCCCCACTATAATGTTATGACTATAAATAAGTAAGATGACATAGGAGATAAGAATGAGAAAATTCAAAGTCCAGAAGGATAGTTTGGGGGAAAACATGGGATATAGTGAAATGCATCTGCTTCTATCAAAATTTGGGTTTTAAAGTCTCTCTTAATGCAAACAACTAGACAATTTTTAATAACTTAAAAATCCCAATCAAGGCAAAGATCAACCAGCATTTCAGAGTACTGATGATGAAGGAGGGTCCCCACTTCATAACAGAAAGGAGATAAACTCTGGATATAAAATGAGATATACAGGTTGGGAATGTCCTGTAAGGGTATTCATTTTGCGTAAGTACACATATTTATTACAAAATTTTTGTTTTGCTGAGGGAAAAGAAAAGGAAAAGAAATTCTTATTTGAAAAAATAAAATTTCATTTTAAAAAGAAAATATCTGAATTATTATCTTTATGATTTAGTCTTTGATAGTCAAATAGAAAGAATATTATCTACAATACAGAATATAGGAAGGAAAGAACAAAAGGTAAAGGTCAGTCCCACTTATAGCTCTCCAGAAGTGCAAATGTGACTCATATCTTTCCCAGGCACTTCCTAAAGTAAATTCATGACCTCATGGCAAGCTAGCTAGAAACTACTTAGACTTCTTTGCTATTTGAAAAGTGGCAGGACCAAAAAAACATTTGATTTATTATTCAATATCTAATGATAGGGCCTTAACTCAATTAAGTCAACAGGGCCAGGTCAAAATAATTTGTCACCTAAACAATTTCACTGTTAAGTTCATCCCCATTGATGAAGTTAGATGTTAGATCCAAAGACTACCCTGCTTGGCCCGATCTCATTCCATTATAAATCATCATCCTTGGCAATGAAAAGAGAAGAAAAAGAATTGAGCAGCTCTATCATCTGCCAGTTATCCTTTGTCTCATCTACTCCCAAATAGTACTCCTGTTTAGTTCATTATGAGGAATTTAAGTGATAAGTATCACATACTGAATACATAAATGAATAAGTGATACTAGTATCCATCAGATCATAACATCAGAGAATTTGGAGCTGAAAGGAATAACAATGAATCATGTTTCTATCCTGCTTCAAGATTTACAAAGACTTTCTTAACATCCCCAAAAGGTAGGTTGTACAAGTGCTAGTAGCATGGACATTTTACAGAAGTGAGGCTCAACAAAATTTAGTAGTTTGTCTGCAACAAGTTGCAGGGACTAGAACTTTCTACTAACCATGAGTTCAATCTTTATATTTTTCTGAAAGGGAAACAGAGACCCAGAAGCATAATATACCTTCCTAAGCTCATATAGGTAGTAGTATGAATTTGAGCTGCATTAGAAATCAGGCCCACTGATTCCTATAATTTGTGCTTTTTGTTTTTATAGATTTTGTTCTTATCCTAATATAGTAAAGGATTTTTTATATTCTTCTTGTATAAATTTAATTTCTTGAAGATTTTCCTTCTAAACAGTAATTTAACAAAATAGAAAATTTCACTAAGTACTAAATAAAATCTAAAATGGTAAAATCTTTATTGATTGAAATTTTCAGTGAAGGGTGTTATTAGCAAAAGAGAGAAAGTTTAAAATTTTATAAAATACATGGGTTTCTTGTCTTATGAATATCCTAAGTAAATTTACAAATATAATTAAAGAATACTGTTTTTGTTTTGTTTTTTACTTTCTATTTTCCTTTCTTCACTAATCTAAACTAAAAATATATTTGTGGAGAAAAATAGATAAGAGCACAACTTTTGACTATATCACATTCATAAGTTAGACTTCTGGAAAAGAAACTTCTGAATAAAATAAGGAGGAGAAAGTGTATGAAGAAAGAGTTCAAATATTATTCTGGACACAAAACTCACTGGTTTATTATTCTGCAATTCTTAGAGTTTATAGCTCAAGAAAAAAAAAAAAGGAAGAAAAGAGGAAAGCATTCAGCTAATATACAAATCCAGTAACCACAGGGGAAAGGTGAATTAAATGTACTATCATTGAGGCAAACCTGAAGCTCCAGCTAGATGGAATGGGTAGTATTTACCAGATTAGCAATCCATCAAAGCCTTTGGTACAATGTCTCAAGGCATGGGTGAAAGTTTCAAAGGAGAAGATTCAAGTTTGCTTTACACTAGAAATTCTTGAGGACAAGAATTATTTCCCTTGCTAACTTTGATTCTCAGTATGTAGCACAGAATCTTAAACAGAAGAGGGACTTTTGATAAATGTTTGTTAGGTTTGATTGAATATAAGAGAAATTTCTATGAACTAACCAAGTGAAATTGGCTTCCTCTGGAAGAAGTTGGTCTCAATGGAGGTTTCCAACCAGAAGCTAGATGAACACTTGCCAGTCTATAGAGGACTTGATTATACTTGATTATATGTTGAACTCAATGGCCTCTAACATCTCTTCCAACTCCGACAATCTATGATTCTATAGTTTCAGCACACCAGTGGGATTCAGAAACATAAGTGTGAGGAAAATAAATTTAATCCTGAAAATGAATTTCTAATACACAAAATACCTCAGCTCTTTTTTTTTAGGTGATAAACATTCAAACTCTAGAGACAGACCAAATATCAATCATATAATAAAGACTACAACTAAAGAACAACCAAGAAAATCTTCAGATGTCATTTTTGAAACTTATTTTAGTATTCTTTTATTTTTAAATTATTGACTTCCAAATTCTTTCTCTCCTATCTCTGCCCCATCTGCTGAGAAGGCAAGCAAATTGAGAGCAATTAATTATACATGTGAAATCATGCAAAGCATAATGGTATCACTGGGTCAAAGAGTATGCATAGTTTTATAGTCCTTTGGGCATAGTTTCAAATTGTTCTTCAGAAAGGTAGAACTGGTTCACAGTACCAACAATGTACCTATTTTTCCCTTATCCCCTCTAGCATCTGTCATTTCCAAAAAAATAAATAAATAAATAAGTATGAAGTAGGGCTTCAGAGTTATTTTAATCTGCATTTTTATAGTCAATAGTGATTTTAGGGTACCTTTTCACATGATTTTAAAGAGCTTTTCATTTTTTCTTCTGAAAACTTTCTGTTCATATCTTTTGACCATTTATCAATTGGAAAATGAATATTATTTTTTTAGAAATTTGACTCACTTCCTTATATATTTAGAAATGAGGCCTTTTTTTCTAGAAAAACATTTCAAAAAGAAATTTGTTAATGTTCTGGGATGACCAGCTGTAAATAACTTTGCTGTTCTCAACAGTACAAAGTATTCATGCTCACACTGATGAAAAATCTTATCCATATCCAGAGAAGGAACTGATTTTAAGTCTGACTATAAATTGAAGCATAAAAAAATTATTACTCCATGTTTTTGGTACTTTTCATCAAAAAATGGTTTCCCTAATTATCTCTTTTAATTAGATCTTCCTGCTTTGTAGGTATGTTTCTGTTTCAAGTGTGTCTCTTATATTGTTGAATTCTGCTTTCTATCTCCTTCCATTTTATGGATGAGGTCATCCCATTCACATTCACAGTTGTGATTACTAACTGTGTATTTCCTTCTATTCAAGTTTCTTCTGTTCATTCTTCTCTTCTCTTCTCTTCTCTTCTCTCTCTCTCCTCTCTCTTTAAAAAACTGTTTTGCTTTTCCTCCTTTAATCTTTCCTAATTTTTATCATCTTCTCTCCCATATTTCTTCTCCCTTTCTTCTTGTTTCTCTATTGAGTAAGATAGATTTCTATACTCAACTGAATGTGTATATGTTTGTATATACATATGCATATGTGTGTGTATACACACACATACACACACACACATGAATGTATATGTATTATTCCCTCTTTAAACCAATTCCAGTAACAGTGAAGTTCAATTATTGCCTGCCACACTAATCCCTCATTTTCCCCTCCATCAGACAAACTTTCCTACAAGCTTCTTTTATGTGACAAATTTTTCCCTACTCTACTTTTCTTTTCCCCCTTTTTCCAATGCATCCTACTTTTTTACCCCTTCATCTTTTGTTTGTTTGGTTTTTGTTTTGGAGAGCATCGCACCATGATTTATTCATCCCCATGCATTCTGTCTATATAGAGGCCTTCTAACTGTACTAATAATGAAAAAGTTCTTAGATGTTATATCTATTCTAGTAGAAATAGTTTAAATGTATTATGTCTCTTTTGATTATAGGTTTACCCTTTCAGACTTTTCTTAAGCCTTTTGTTTGAATGTCAAATTCTTTCCTTTAGAAATGTTTGAAAGTCTTTTCCTTCATTGAATATCAATTTTTTTTTTTTGCTAACTAATATCCATAGTTTTGCTAAGAAAGTCATCCTTGGTTACAATCTTAGCTCTTTTGCCTTCTGGAATATTATACTCAGGGGTCTTCAAACTTTTTAAATAGGGGGCCAGTTCACTGTCCCTCAGACTGTTGGAGGGCCGGACTATAGTAAAAACAAAAACTTTGTTTTGTGGGCCTTTAAATAAAGAAACTTCATAGTCCTGGGTGAGGGGGATAATCGTCCTCAACTGCCACATCTGGTCTGCAGGCTGTAGTTTGAGGACCCCTGCATGCCTCCATCCTTTTAACACAGAAACTGCTAAATCTGGTGTGATACTGACTATGGCCCCATAGTTTTTTAATTGTTTCTTTCAATTTATGTGAATTACTTTCTCCTTGGCCTAGGAGTTCTGGGATTTTTCTACAGTATTCCTGAGAGTTTTCATTTTGAGATTTCTATCAGGAGCTAATCAGTGTTTTATTTTATTTTTTTTTCATTTCTGTTTCATGTTCCATATCTAAAATATCTGGGCAATATGCCCTTATAAATTCTTATAATATGATCACTAGGATCTTTTAAGAATTTTTCTTTTATTTTTAATTTATGGAATAAAATAAGCATGACTTTAAGATAGTCCAATAATTCTTAACTTTTCTCTCCTCAATCTATTTTCCAAGTCAACTGTTTTTCCAATGACATATTTTACACTTTCTTCTATTTTTTTTTCATTCTTTTGACTTTGTCTTATTATTTCTTGATGTCTTGTGGAGTCATTAGCTTCTTCTTCCTCAATTCTAATCTCTAATGAATTATTTTCTTCAGTTAACTTTTGTACCTCTTTTTCCATTTGATCAGTTCTGTTTTTTAAGCTGTTATTTTCTTCAGTATTTTCTATTCCTCTTTTACTAAATTGCTAATTCTGTTTTCACAAATTTCTTCCATTACTCTCATTTTTTAAAAATTTTTACTCTACCATTATTATATCTTTCTTTAACTCTTCCAGGAGTTTTTTTGAGGTTTGTGTCCAATTAACATATTTTTTCTCTGAAGCTTTGTTTATAGCTGTTTTCATATTGTTAACTTCTAAGTTTATGTCTTGGTCTTCCTTGATACTGTAGTTATTTTTTATGGACAAGTTCTTTTTTTCTTATTTGCTCATTTTTCTAGACCATTTATTGAATTTGAACTTTATGTTAAGGTGGGTTTTGCTCATATAGTCACAGAGAGACACTGTCCCCAGCTCAGATTTTTCCATGTTCTTAATGTTATTTTGGTAGAACTCCTAAGGTGATATGATCTTGGGAGAGTTGTGGTCACTGCTCTCTTGGTCTGTGTTGGTCTTTATCCAGAAGTGCCCCTTTTTCCCTGCAACAACAAATGCTAGAGTTCCTTTTCATCCTGGAATTGTGACCAAGTCCCCTGTTCTCCTGCAATCACAAGCACGACTACTCCTTTCCACCTTGGAACTGTAATCAGGACCCCTCCTTCCTTGTTACTCATCAGAATTACACCCTGAAACTGAGATCCAGAAGTGTATATGGACAATAGAGTTTGCAATTAGTTCCAACTGCTCCCAGTGCCAACAAAGGTTCCCCTGTAATCTCTTTCTGAGCAGTTGTTCAATACACTTACCATATCTGGGCTGAGAGTTCCTGATCTTGCTATTGGAACAGTTTCAGCCTCCTCTAGGACCTGCTGCTGATACTGCAATGCTGAGCTCTGGGCCAGCTCTCACTCCAAGTATCACAGATTTCTCTTACCAACCTCCTAAATTGTCTTGTACTGAAAAAAAAATGTTTCACCCTGATATTTCATTGATTTTACCACTCCAGAATTCAAGTTGAGGCATTATTTTAAAGTTGTTTATAAGGGAATGTTGGGAGAATTCACCTGGTTGCTGCCCATATCCTGCTCCAAATATTCATGTGGTGAAGGACCACAAGATTATGGAGAATTATGGAGAGATGTAAGCCAAATTTCTTAGTTTATCACATAGATAGGGATAGCTCACATTCATATGAATGACTTCAACAGAGTCTTGTCATGTGCAAGGCTCAAATTATTCAGAGAACCATTCTAACTTTATGTAAAGGCTTTCAGAAGAGTCCCAAATAGTAGAGAAAAAAATGGACTCCACAAAATCATTTTGCATATAGATGGAATATAACCTTTATGAAAAGATATGAGTTATAGAGTCACTGAATTAAAAGAGTCATTTTCCCCAATGTATTGATAAACAAATATCCTTGATATAACCACACAGAAACAAAACAAAGCAAAACAAAAGTTTTCTAACAATAAGAATAATTAAAATGGATTGGACTATTTGACAAATAGCCATACATTCTTTACTTTGAAACTCTAAATGGAGGAACACCATCTTCCAGGCAAGACCAATCCATTTTAATTGTTCTAATTGGGTTTTTTGGGTTTTTTTTTTGTTTGTTTGTTTGTTTGTTTTTTAGAATTGCCTTAATCCATTTCTCTGTAGTTTCTATGCATTGCTCCTTTTTGCAATTGAGGGAAACTATTAGGTTGAGAGATATTGAGTTCAGGTTTTATAAGGATTCATTCAATATACAGAAATGATTAACCTGAAGAATAGGAGGCTCAGGAGGGATTCATTAGTTTCCTTAAGGTATTTATAGGCTAGTCATATGGAAGATGGATTAGATTTGATCTATGGCTTAAGAAAGAAGAATAAGTACAGATGAATAGAAATAGGAAATAAACAACATTCTAACAATTAGAACTTTCTCCAAATGGAAAAACCACCCAAGAAGTTGTGGGTTCTCTGCCATTGGAAGTCTACAAGTCAAGACTGTATGATCACTTCTCTGGTTAGTTACAGAGAGAACTCTTGCTCAATTATTGAATGCACTAAACAACCTTATAAGACACTTCCAAATTCAAATATCTGGGATTCTATGTGTTTAAAATGCATAATATTTCTTTTTCCTTAGTCATCTTCTCAAATGAGGTTTCTTCCTAAGCACAAAAATGAATGGAGGTATGAATAAATAATGAATGAAGGCATCAAGGACATGTGATGAAAGATCTTAGGATATGTAATCAATAGGTCTGTATCTGATTTCAACTGTACCTGATTTCAATTTTCAATCAAAGTGAAATTTCTGCTATTTTCTTTATAGACTCATCTCATTACCAGGAGAAAACTTTAGTTCAGAATGACCCTCATATATTAGGGAATTATGTCTTCTGCTCCAATGACCTATTTCTAATTTATTTTTTTCTTAAATATTAAAAGTTTACATATTCTTAAAGAGACTGCTTAGAAGAATTCAAACTTCCAACAATGTGTATATAGTTACAATAAATGTGTGTATCTATAAATATACATATGTGTGCTCATGTTCATTCATGTATATATTTATACATACATGTGTGTATGCATGTATATTACTTATAGATACTCCAAATGAAATAAAACAGGAGGTAATGTCAGACAGAAAAATAGTTTCTTGCAGACCATGAAAATAATATAGTTAAATCAAACTTTTTTATATATAATAAAGATCTCTAAGAAATAAGAATCAATGGCCAACACGTCTTCAAACAAGGTCATCCTTCACACCTCATCTGTAACCTGAAGGGTGATAACTCAGAAGTTCCACCTAGATTTAAAGCTATAAGCCCAGACTAAAAGAAGAGAAAGCAATTGGCTTCTTGATAAAAATCTTTAGGAGTAACATAAATTAATCTGGAAAAAATACATTCTATTAAGTTATATAACTACCCAACAGAGTTAGAATAATTGATCTTAGTCAAGCTGGATGTGCTTATAGAATTTTCTCTGAAAACAACTTTATTTATGCTCCTATAAAAGCAAAATAATGTTATAAGTATAATGTACAATGTGCTTTTTTTAAAAAAAAATGCCCTAGAGGGACACAAAAGGATGGAAATCCAAACCAGCATAGAACCTTTAAAAACTAGAATGATGTAGTTCTTCAAAAAAATGCTCTTTCAGAAAGTATTATAAACATATAAAAATATGTTTTTTATTATATCACCAGTAAGCAGATTTTAGGAAAAACAATAAAACATTTTGACATTTTTCAGAAGACAAAATAAAATACATTTTAATCACAGTGAACAAGATAGATTTAAAGCATTGTCTCTATTGAAAAGTCACAGAATTGTCTCATTGTAAGGCAGAATACAACATAGGTTTGGTGGATATTTGGTTTCTTAGTTTTTTCTAATGGTGTACAATAATTTCCTATCAAGATTTTCATTGGCTAAATTAAATAAATGTCCATTAATAACATTCATATTGATAAGGGAGCCAACATCTCCGCATTTACTGAGAAACCAGAGTGGTATCCACTAAACACAATTAACTTCTTCCCTACAGAGGCATATATTCTAAAGTTATTCAAGAAAATTAAATTCAACAATATTCTATCAGTCTGATTCTATATCCACTTTTCAATACAGTTTAACTAAGATGTTAAAGACTAAAAAAAAAAATGTTACCCCAAAATGAACAATTTCGATTTCAATCAAGTTGACAGGTCAACTTAATTAAAAACATAGACCTTTAAGGATTTTTCCAACAAGTTTTAATCAGTCAACCAACAAAATTCTGAAAATCTGATATAATCTCCATGACAATGATAAGGGAAGTATAGCTAGAGAAAAGCATGTATCCACAAAGGGAGCTCTCTAAAAACCTCACATTTTTAAAAGATGACTAGAAGCAACTTGAAAGATATATATAAAATAGTAGAGGAATAAAGCAATACACAAATGCTATTAAAAAGGCTAAAGCCCAGAATGTGCTCATATTTCTGAAAAATACTAAGGACAAAAAAAAGAGCTTATTTCACTTTTCTAGTGGGAGGTAATTTCTTGTTGGAGAAGAATTGCGTTTTTTCAAACCTACATCCAGAGAAGGAAGAAAAATTTTTAAAGTTTGTCTTGTGAGTGTAACACAATTATATAAGACAACAGGCTACTCAGATTATATTTTGTCTTGTTTTTTTCCATCTTCACATTAAGAAGAATGGTACAAAAATGTCTAACCATGGTGGTGGAGTGTTTGGGGATCTTGTGACCTTTACAGGAAGATTGAGTTGCTCTTACTCACCCCCCACATTTTTTAATTGAATTGTAACTTCTTTCAAGTAGCATCTTTCCTTTCATCTCATTCCAAACACAAGGAAAAAATGTAATGACACTTCAAAGATAGCTGTTCACCCTGCCAGCTTCCACTGCTGACAGTGAGCAACCCATATCTCAACAAAGCATCTCAACACATAAACCAAACCAGCTTGAGATTAATCAACAGATCTCAAATTAATCAATGACACGGGAGAGGAGAATGTCTACCTCTATACATGTAAAGAATTCCCCAGCAGAACAGATGAAACAATTTGTTCCAGTGACAATGAAGGTAGCTGAAACAGCCCTGGGGAGAACTTAGAGCTCGCCAGTGACATCCCCTGCATCCCAGGGCATTGCCAATCATCTTGACTTGTATCTTGTGACTAGACTTTGATGACTGGAAGAGAGAGTTAAATTGGCAATGTTGCACAACTCTGTTTTACTTAAATCCAATATACACAAGAGTCAAGACAGCAGTCAGTGAGATCATGATTAGGTTCAAAAACAAAGGATAAACAAAAGACAAAATAGCTTCCTCTTATTCTTGTTTATCAGAATCCCTTTAGAATGGAGGGGCTTTCCTTGAGTCACACTATGTACCTCTGTCAAAAGTGCTGCTCATGGAACTTGTCCCTGAAAGCAGTAGGCTTTCATCTTTAGTATCCTGATCTCCTTGGTGGTGTCTGAAATAGTCATAATCATAATACCTTTCACATGTTTGTGGAGCAAATTGAAGACCAAGATACATGAAGAGATAACAAAAAAGAATATAGCTGTTTTAAATTAAATGGGTCAATAAAATGTGATAATTTATATCAAGATATCCTGAAAAAAACTTGGAGATAAAAGTTTACAAACACTGTCAGTAATAAATGAGGAATCATGGGTAATAAGAAAGACATAACAGCATATAACAAAAGATACCCTGCTCCTCAAAATGTAAATAATTCCAAAATTCCAAAAGCAATGAATTTGATATAGAAAAATAGAAAAATTCCAGGACTGATAAACAGATTTGTTGAGCTCTTTAAAAACTGAAAAAAAAAAAAAAATGAAGTAGTAAGTACTAGGAACTACTAGAAATAAGGTATGGAAACTTGAATTAATTTAGGATTTTTGATAATTTTGTGTTGTTGGACCAGAAAATTGAAAGAATACTTAGTATATGTAGTGAATCTGGATTTCATCAAGTCTTTAGATAAAGTCTCTTATCATATCCAAAGGGATAAAAAAAGGAAAATCATCATGAATAATAGTATAGAAAGGTAAGTTGGTGGCTATTGAATAATGGTGCACAAAGGGGTTAATCAACTGTTGAGTATCTACCTGTAGAGAAGTTGCTAGTGTTCTGTTACACAATTCTCCACTTAATCTTTTCTGTTACATGGTCATTTTTATTAAAAATTTGAATTATGACAGTGATTGGATGACTTTAACTTTCTAAACACAAAATTGAGAAAGATGATTAATAAATGGATATTAAGGTCAGAATTTGAAAATATAATGATGATAAAACAAAATAAGCAATAATAAATTGGAGTAAAGGTGGAAGAAAGTGATATGAAATCAGATTGGGTTTTCTCCCCCCCAAAAAAAAAAAAGATTCAGTAGGTTCTCATTGCCTGAAATAATAATGTGAATCTCATACCTCCATGTCTTTATTCAAACTATTATCGGTGTTTAGAATGCTTCATTTCATCTCTTTATCTATACAATTTTTCCTCATTTATTTTAGTCTGACCCAAATGTCATCTCTACCTAGATGCCATGATCTCCTGGTCATTAATGACCTCCTGAAACATTATATCAAACTTTGTTTCATACTTTTCTACCACATGGATTGTTTAATATCATGTATTAACTTGTGTAAATTATGTCTTTTCCCATTTCTCAGAAGTATGAGGTCAAGTTCTATGTCTTCTCTATCTTTATATTTTCTCAGTGCCAAGCAAAATAATCTATACATTGTTGTTTCTAGTATTTCTGCACTTGATTCTGCACTTTGAATGAGACTTCTATTACGCAAAGACTTCAAATGCAGTATGAAAAGTTTTTATAGCTATTAACTAATTACTGAATGACTCAAAAATGTGATTTGCTTGTTGAAAAGCTTACTTGCTATTAGGTATCAATGAAAGACAGATAGCGCCTAGAGCAAGAGTAAGAATAATCTCACTGACCTTTGGATTCATCAGTTCCATCCCATCTAGAGTATAGTTCTCAAACTGCCCATTCAATTTTAAGAGGAATATGAAATTTAGGGGCTATAGAAAGGAAAAGTCACATGCGTTGATAAAGGATGTCAAAACTGCATTTCAAGAACAAAGTTTAAAAAAACAGGAATATTTGGTCTGAGAAGAAAAAAGACTTGGAGGAAGTATGGTACCTTTCAAGGGCTTTAGGACAGACGACTGATTGGGCTTGTATTATACACTCCAATGGGTAAAATTATAGTCAAAGGGTAAAATGCACTATTGATTGATTGGTCTGGACACTGACATAGGAAAATACTGGTATGGTAACTCGCTTTATACTACATATCAATGATTTATCTATGATTTACAGTGTTTAGGATTTGACTAAGGCACCACAAGGAAGCTTTCCCAAGCTCACATAGAGAGTATATGAGTAGCAGAAACTGAATCCAAATATTCTTGACACTAAAGCTGGTGCGGAGTTCCCCATTCCATAAAGTATTTCTGGGTAAAAATTAACAGAACTTCTGATTTTGGTTCAATAGAAAGAATTAGCAAATCAGCTCCTGACATTGATGGAATTAAATGCTTTTTGAATGAAACCTTCATCACTGGAAGTGCAAAAATAAATATAATTTTGTAGAGAAGATTTCTTCATTGAGTAGTATATTTAAGAAGATAAAATCTAAGCTCCTTACCACTCTTAGATTCTATACCAAATTTGTAGCTTGTATAAACAAAGCCTGAATCACCCACATCTGTTAGTGAATATTGCATAGATTATCAACAAGTTGTTGCTATCTTCTTTTGAGGGTCTTGAAAAGTAGAGCTTCCAAAGTAGAAAAGCTCTTCTGCAACAAAGATTTCGAAATTAGTCAGGGGACAAATAAGCCAAATTGACAGCAACTGTTGGCATTCTTGGTGAGAAATTGTCAGTTGATATAAAGAGTTCTTGCAAGGCCACTTATTTTAATGATAGTCTGAATCCAGTTCATGGTTTTGGAGAACCAGTTCCACACAGGGACCACACATTTATTGGGATGTCAGAAAGAATAAGAAACTCATGATTTTCCCATCACATTCTACTTTCTTTCCTTTTATTTCACATATTCATAATCTTAATGATTCATGACCCAATGGGTCCTGAAATTTTTTGAAAAGATTATCTCACTCTTATTGAAGAGAATTGAAGAACATTGAGAAAATGAATGCTTGTCATATTTCAATACATTCAGATCAACTTGTCACTTGCAAATGCGTAGTGGGAATCAAAGGACTTCAGTTTGCTTCAAACTTTGCCACTTTCTAGCTGTGTAAAATTAGGCAAGTGGCTGAACCTCTCTGGGATTCAGTTTTCAGTAAAAGTGCGAGTTTGGATAAAGGTTGGATTCCAAAGTCCCTTCCAGACTAAAATCTATAATCATATGATATTTTAATGAAAGGAGGGCAGCATCCAAAATATATAGAGAACTGACTCAAATTTATAAAAAAATCAAGCCATTCTCCAATTGATAAATGGTCATAGGATATGAACAGACAATTTTCAGATGATGAAATTGAAACTATTACCACTCACATGAAAGAGTGTTCCAAATCACTATTGATCAGAGAAATGCAAATTAAGACAACTCTGAGATATCACTACACACCTGTCAGATTGGCTAAGATGATAGGAAAAAATAATGATGAATGTTGGAGGGGATGCGGGAAAACGGGGACACTGATGCACTGTTGGTGGAGTTGTGAACGAATCCAACCATTCTGGAGAGCAATCTGGAATTATGCCCAAAAAGTTATCAAACTGTGCATACCCTTTGATCCAGCAGTGTTTCTATTGGGCTTATACCTCAAAGAGATACTAAAAAAAGGAAAGGGACCTGTATGTGCCAAAATGTTTGTGGCAGCCCTGTTTGTAGTGGCTAGAAACTGGAAAATGAATGGATGCCCATCCATTGGAGAATGGCTGGGTAAATTGTGGTATATGAATATTATGGAATATTATTGTTCTGTAAGAAATGACCAACAGGATGAATACAGAGAGGCTTGGAGAGACCTACATGGACTGATGCTAAGTGAGATGAGCAGAACCAGGAAATCATTATACACTTCGACAACGATATTGTATGAGGATGTATTCTGATGGAAGTGGATTTCTATGACAAAGAGACCTAACTGAGTTTCAATGGATAAATGATAGACAGAAACAGCTACACCCAAAGAAGGAACACTGGGAAACGAATGTGAACTATTTGCATTTTTGATTTTCTTCCCGAGTTATTTTTACCTTCTGAATCCAATTCTCCCTGTGCAACAGGAGAACTGTTTGGTTCTGCAAAAAATGTATTTTATCTATAATATACTGCAACATATTTAACACATATAGGACTGCTTGCCATCTTGGGGGGGGTGGAGGGAAAAAATGAAACATAAGCAAGTGCAAGGGATAATGTTGTAAAAAATTACCCTGGCATGGATTCTGTCAATACAAAGTTATTATTAAATAAAATAAAATTTAAAAAAAAATAAAAGAAAGAAAGGAGGGCAGCAGAACAAACATCTTTCATTGAGTAGCCACTGATTCCAAACATAAATGCACACACCCTCACTGTCACTTAAAGAACCACACCTCAGGACTCTTCAAAAGGAATTCCTAAGCTCCCCAAGTCTTTTCTTAGTCCACTGTTCTCTATTGGTTAAATGTTGTGGGGAAAGAGCAGTGTAATAATACTTCTGTGTGTCTGTGTATATGAGTTTATGTGAGGAGCTTTGTATTTAAGTGCAGGGCAAAAACTACTTCAATCTATTTTATTTATCAGAATATAACTCAATCAATGAAAAAACTTCAAATGCAGTAGGAAAAGTCTTTATATCATTGAATTAAGTGAAATGAGTTCACAAAAGTTTGTTCAAGTTGTCTGGGGGTGTTGTAATTCCTTCTCTGTACTGTATAAAAGTACCAAATTGGGTAAAATGAAGAATCTAGAACCTGGAGTATATGCTTTTCCAGAACATCTGTAGAGAACAAAGATAATATTGAAGTGTGATAGAAGAGGAAGACAATCAAGAAGATCCATTCAGCTTATAAAAATATAGGAGCAGAAGATTTAAACTAATGAAAGTATCAAGAAAAAGTCAGTATCCCCCACCTAGAGACTGTTTACAGACAGTTTAATGTAGTTTGCCCTTTCATTAATCAAACATTTCCAGTACATTGAGTTTTACCTCAATCACAGAGACCAGAGATTAACTAGAAATAGATGTAATTGTATAGTTAGGCAGAGTTCTCAAGCTCTGCCTAAATGTAAGGAATTTTTCCAACTGGGAACTTAAAAATGACTAGACTCACAATTGTTTGTCTTAAATACATTTCCTAAAGTCAAAGAGAAAAGAGCCACACACCCATAGGGGTAATTTTATTTTCCTTTAGGCTTAACATAACTTGTTATTGTTAAGAAAGCAATAGCTCCATTCCATAAAATGCATGCGTGTACATATTTGTATATAGATAGATAGATAGATATTATTAGTCATATATATGCTATATACATACATGTATATATATATATATATATATGTTTATGTGTAATTTTATATGTATGTGTACATATTTTTAACTTGAGTTTTCTGATTTCCTACAAAGAAAGACACACAGCTTTGCCCCTGATCTGTCAAGCAATGCAAAAATAAATCTTTACATTTCTCTACTATTTCCATGCCATTTCTCTTCTGCAAGACGAGAGTAAATCCTCTGTAGTCCCCATTGTCCTCTGAGGCTGACATCCCTTCCTTCTCTATCCCATCTCTTACTTTTCTAGTCAGCATCAGCTCCCAGCCCTGCCCATATCCAGCCTTTCAAGGGATGTGATATATTCTCTTTAGATACACAAAGGAGAGAGAAGTTATAAAAGGAGAAAAGGCTAATAGAACCATATAAAAATAATAAAATGAATTTAGAACTGGATTTGCACTTTGGAGGCCATTGAACTAATTTCCCTCATTCTACAGAAGTGAACATTGAGGCAAAGAAAAACTGTGACTTGCCCAGCATTTCACAGCTAGGTAGGACATGGCCAAGATGAAACTTGAACTTGAACTTGACTCTTTCTAATTCCAACTTCAATGCCTATTCACTCTACCATATTGCTTTTCACACTAATTTAAATTTGAGATTTCCTGTTCCTAGAATCAACATTAGAAATTTAGTCCTGGCTGTGTATTGTAAAGTAGACAGCTTGGGAAAAACTTTCTCTTGTATGAGTGCCTCTGAAGTGCTGCAAGAGTGAGCTATGAATTCATCATAGTGCAGAGAGATTATTTTTTGAGAAGCAGCTTAGGAATGTTGGAGGGGATGTGGGAAAACAGGGACACTGGTACATTGTTGGTGGAATTGTGAACACATCCAGCCATCCTGGAGAGCAATTTGGAACTATGCTCAAAAAGTTATCAGACTGTGCATACCCTTTGATCCAGCAGTGTTTCTACTGGGCTTATACCCCAAAGAGATACTAAAGAATGGAAAGGGAACTGTATGTGCCAAAATGTTTGTAGCAGCCCTGTTTGTAGTGGCTAGAAGCTGGAAAATGAATGGATGCCCATCCATTGGAGAATGGTTGAGTAAATTGTGGTATATGAATGTTATGGAATATTATTGTTCTGTAAGGAATGACCAGTAGGATGAATACAGAGAGGACTGGCGAGACTTACATGAACTGATGCTAAGTGAAATGAGCAGAACCAAGAGATCGTTATATACCTCAACAATGATACTGTATGAGGATGTATTCTGATGGAAGTGGATCTCTTCGATAGAGCTAATTCAGTTTCAATTGATCAAGGATGGACAGAAGCAGCTACACCCAAATAAACAACATTAGGAAATGAATATAAAGTGCTTGCAGTTTTGTTTTTCTTCCTGGGTTATTTACACCTTCTGAATCCAATTCTCCCTGTGCAACAAGAGAACTGTTCGGTTCTGCACATATATATTGTATCTAGGATATACTGTAACCTATTTAACATGTAAAAGACTACTTGCCATCGGGGGGACGGGGTGGAGGGAAGGAGGGGAAAAATCGAAACAGAAGTGAATGCAAGGGATAATGTTGTAAAAAATTACCCTGGCATGGGTTCTGTCAATAAAAAGTTATTAAAATAGAATAAAAAATAAATAAAAGAGAAGCAGCTTAGAAGGTTGGATGATTGGACATAGCCTTATTTAGCACATGCTCATCCAAGTAGATGTTTGTTCATTTGTACAGATTTCCTTCATCTTCAACTTTAGCAACAGAATGAGAAAGTACAGTAGCTGATGTTTAGCAGTTAATGTAAGTTCTGTGTCTATAATCAACTACAATAATTTAGACTAGAAAATCAGAAATCAACTATTTTGTTGAATCTAGTCAGTCTAAATTGGATCTAAGCCTATTTGCACACTCAGATTCAGAGAATATGGACATTTACTATTTCTTGGCCTTGATTATCTTCCACTCCCTTAAGTTCCCTGGACCTCATTTTTTTTTATCTGTAAAATTAAGTACTTTCGCGTCTAGGATTATAGTTGGGGTAAGGAGTGGGCTTAACCATTATTAATAATTATGATCAGTTGCTTCATCCATACAATGAGAGGATTGGAATAGATGGCCTCTGAGGTATCTTCTTAACTCTTGATAAGTAGTCTCTGACCTTCATCAAAAGTCAAAAACGCTAGAATACTAAAGGTATACCTTTCCCTATATACTCTACCTTTCCAAGGGTGTAATTCCTCAGGTAAATGTTAAACTCATAAAGTTCAAATAAATTCAAAAGTCACTCAAATTAGATATCATGTCCCTGTACCAAGGGCTGAATTAATAAATAGATTGTCTGAAAACACAGACCATTAAACCAAAGGTTAAACTTTTTTAAGGGATGAAATATGGCCTTAACATTTAAAGTCCTAAGGCAATATTTTTGCATAGACCCACTCAAACATGCCTGCCTGAACACCCGTTTTTCCACAAAGGCAGAAAGTCCTATCTCTATCAGTTGCCCAAGCCAGCTACTGAGCTGACACAACCCATGATTTACTTTCTCTCTCCACTAAGGTCAACAACAGCCACAAAACAATGAAATTAATGGAATGCTAAAATGATTGTTCTAGACTTCCCCAGAAACTCATTGAGAAATCTCTTATCCCTGAAAAACTAAAAGATCTGGCTGAAGAGAGAGTACTCCCCTGAAAAACAGAAGGGAGGAAGCAACAGGACATAATTTCCATCCTATTTTGTTGAAATGTCAATGGCTTAGCAACCCAAAATGGCATCCAGTCAAAAGAGAGTGGGAAATCTCAGTCTTTTTATTCTTATTTTTGATCCATCAAACCCTTATCAAACCGTAATCAGTTTGGCTTTCAAGAATCTTGCGTCCAGTCTGGAAGGATCATATGGGTTAAGCACCCATCAGTGAAGCAACTCTTTTCCCCCAAGAGGAAGAAATCCCTGCTTGCTTTAAAAAATTCTACCATGGAATTCATTTTTTTTTAATTTACAAACTCCAGAGATGTAGAATTCCATGTATTCTATCAAGAAAGCCAGCACAGCTATGATGCAATGGATAGAATACTGACCTTGAAGCCATTCCAGTCCTGACTGACACAACAGAGAACAAAAGAATTAGCTACAGTCCCTAATACATTCTAGGATAAAAGAACTAGAACTTGAAAATACATAAAGAAAAGGAAATGTTCAGAAAAATTTCTAGTCCCTGTCCCCCATTTTCCAAATGTATAGACTGAGATCAAGGCCAAGAATGCTAAATGATTTCTCAAAATTCACGTGCATTTTACAAATGTCAAAGACAACATTTGAACTCTGGTTTTCTGACTCCACTATAGCAACTCATTCTTTGAGATTTGCAAAACAATTCATATATTGTAATCATCTCATCTGAGCCTCATAATTCTGTGGGGTATTGACTGCGAATAAAATTATCTCCATTTTTTATATACTTCCCCATATTTACCCTGTTATCCTGCCTATGTGACTTCACTTATGTCTAGAAATCCTTTCCCCAAATCGTTTCCCTACAATTTCTACCTATTGAAACCCTTTAAAATTCAGCTTAAAATCATCTCCATGTAGCCTTCCTTGGTACAGATTCTTTTCCAAAACCCCGAATCATTCATCATCATCATCATAACTACCATTATCACCATCATCATCATCATCAAATGCTAATATCAATTCTATGACCATGGGCAAAGTACTGTCTCTAGTCAGAGAATCTTGGATTCGAATCCTATCTGTGATGTTTAGCATAGATATCACCTTGGGCAGCTCATAATCTAACTGATTTTAATGTCCTTGAATTTAATCTAAATGGTCTTTGAGGTCACTTCCAAGTCTATACTTCTAGTCTACTTAAGGTCTATAGTATGCTTTGCTTACATTATCTCTTTTAAAACTCACAAAAATCTTGTAAAGGAGGTAATAAAGAATTCTACAAATGAGAAAACTGATGCACAGTAAAGTGGGTAAAATTGTCAGGGAGAATTTGAATCTATGTCTTTCTTGAATCTAAGACCACAACTCTAACCATTAAGCAATTTTGTCCTCCTGGACATCCTGTCCAAATCTCAGACCTCACATTTAGCACTCACTTTATATTTCTTCTGTACATTTATATGGTATCATTTCTTCAATATTTGTCATATATTATATACATGTTATATTATATATGTCATGTGTTTATATGTATATATACATGTTATAGCTAAATGTTTTATCCCCCTACAAGACCACAAGGTTTTATGAGAGCAAATCTTTACTGCCTTTATCTTTGTCTCATTTTCTTAGGAGGCCTTTAAGTAGAGTTTGAACTACCTGATGTTAAGTATGTTCTTGTGAAGATGTCACTCAGATTTGACTTGTAATAGAGAAGAACAATAGCTATCATGGATAATTGCTTTAAGGCTGGCAAAGTACTCTACAATTAGCTCATACGATCCTCACAACAGCTTCAGGAAGTAGGGGCTATTATTTTTCTCATTTTATAGATGAGGTAAAAGAAACTAAAGGAAACTAAGTGTGAAAATGGTTGGCTTGTCAAAGTCACACAACTCGTAAATGTCTGAGAGAATATTTGGACTCAAAACTTAATGACCAAGTCTAGCTTTTCTTTGCTGCACCAACTACCTGCTTGTTGAGGTTATATTCCAACTCTCAAGTTCTGGGGAATCCCCTAGACCTAGTCCAATGTTCTGTCTACTTTGAACTCTTAATGCTTAAAGTTGACTGGAGACATACGAACTAGGATGCCAAATATAAGTGAAAGGAATCATGGGTCATTCAGTGAAAACAATCCAGTGATGGGGATTAGGAAACATGATTCTACTGAAATTTTTTCAGCTTGTTTTAAGCGAGACAATACTGAAAGCAATAGCACACATGTGACTTATTTAGGATAAATGATTAATTAGCAGTATTCTCTCCCTCACTCTGGGCAGTTTTTTTCTTTCAGTATCTCAAGTTCCCCACAAGCAATCTAGGCAGCCATGTCACACAGCATTCACTCATCATGCTGAGCTTGTAAACCTGCTAACATCAAGAGAGGTTCTTTACATAAACTGTTATTTTAAGCATGCCTTTTTCTTCTTACTTGCGAATTTTGCTTCAACCTATGTGTGACATTACATGGGTTAATTACTTTTGGTCCATTATTTCAATAAAAGTTTATTAACCTATGTTTTAGGAACCTTTTTTAAAAAATACTAATTGTCTATATAATCAGTTTTCTTTATAATCCTATGTGTCTTCTGCATTTAAAAATATTATTCCCAGATGACAGCTATATTTTTCACCAAACTGCCAAAGGTCCATGATTCTTTTATGTTGATGAGATCTATTTGGATTCTAATAGTGGAATAGTTACCAAATCCTAGCCTTATATGATCTATAAATGTGAGATTTATATTTATACACGGGAAGTACCTCTGGGTGACTGATCTTTTTTTAAATCAGATAATCTAAGACTTTCACAATTGGGCACCCTCATGGCACAGTGGATAGAATGCTGGGCTTCATTTCAAGAAGGTCCAAGTTCAAATCCAAACTCAGATGTTAACTATGAAATCCTAGGCAAATTATTTACCTCCGTCTGCTTCAATTTCCTCAACTATAAAATAAAGAAAATAATAGCATCTTCCAGGTGTGTTGTGGGGATCAAGTAAAATAATGATTATACCATGCTTAGCACAGTGCCTGACATAGAATTGCTTATTAAATGCTTATTTCCTTCCTTCTTTTCTCCTTTGGGAAGGATATCAGAGGCATTTAAAGCTTATTTCATTCTATTATCCTCCATATTCCCGATGATCCAATTTAATTGGATCCCCAAATCTACTCTCACTCTTTCTACCTCTCTGACTTTGTTCACACTACTTCCTGTGCTAGAATGTCTTCCTTCCCCCATATTATCTACTAATTCCCTATCCATCTTTTAAAGAAAGTCCATCTCAGATGTCAACTTCTCCAAGAAATTTTCTCTGTTCCTGGGTTGGCAATTATCCCCTCCCTCCCCTCCAGACCTCACATAGCTTCTTTATTTTCATCTCTCTAGTGTACCTAATAGGTAATATTGTATTTCAGAGCTATAAAGACAAGGGGTCTTATTCTTTTCCAACTACTATTATAATAACAATTAGCTCTTTAAGATTTACAAAATGTATTATAAATATTGTCCCAAATGATTGATCCTCACAACAATCTTGTGACATAGGTTCTATTATTACCTCTATTTTTTAGATGAAGAAACTGATACAGGTTGAATAAATTACTTAAGATCATACAGCCGATAGATTTATAAAGCAAGAATCAATCCAAGTCTCCCAAGTCCGAGGACTGAACTACAATTTCATCTTTTTGTTGTTGTTGTTCTGATCTTTGTTCTCAAAGACAACCATCACATCAGGGAGGTGATGCCATGATAGGCAAGTGAACTGAACTTAAGTAAGGGAGGAGTATACAAGGTCACCAGCCTCTCTTTCTCCCCTCCCTAGCCCTGTGAGTCCAGCAACAAGATATAGATCAAGATGACTGGAGATGGTCCTGGATGCAATTACTTAATAAATGTCTATCTTTTTATCTTATTAAATGAAACTCCAAAAGTGTAGGGACTGTGTGTCATGGAGAGACTTGCTCTCTCTCCCTGTGTCTGAAACAGTATTCTTCCTGTAGGGATTGGTTTAAAAAAGCTGTGTTGAATGAATGAACAAATGTTTGAAGTGGAACGAGGAGTAGAGAAAAGAAGTAGAGATTAGATAAAGAAGTATATAGATTACAAGAGGTAGAACATTCTTTTGTCATAGTACAAAAAAAACAAAATTATTTGAAAGTTCAATAATAGTTATCTTATCCCCAAATTGTAGCTCACCCAAGGCTTATAATGGGAAAGAAATAAATGACTTTTTGTAGATTCAGACACTTTGGGGTGTGGGAGTATTGTTCCTCATATAATACCCTCTCCCAATATCTTGGAGTGTGGGTGTTAACAAAGAAATCTTTGAGGAGGAATAGATAGTAGTTGGTGGCAAAGTGCAGCCCAGGAGATTTATAGAGCCCTGTGGAATCACATACAAAAGGCTTGGTCTGGCTTGTGAATATTGGAGCCAATCAACCTCACTTACAGGCATATGTATTGTTTTTAATCTTTCATTATCAAAAGAGACATAGAATGGCTTAAATTCTTGAATTTAGAAATAAAGACAGCGAAGTGGTAAAGTGAATAGAGTGCTAGGCTTGTAATCAGGAAGAACTGAACTGAAAACCTATTTCAAGACACTCAGTAGCTATATGACCTTGGATAAGTTCTCTCAGCTTCAGATTCTTTGTGTATAACATTGAACCTTAAGACTTGGGTTCAGATTATGATTCTGTTTTGAGTGACCTCAGACAAATGATTTTTTGTCTCTCAGAACATGTTTCCTCAACCGAAAATAGGAGATTGTCCTTCTGATTTGCCTTCTGGCCATAAATCTTAGCATCCCCATGAACAAGATTCCAGGGAATAGACCAAACAAAAAGTAGTCAGGGCTCGAGAAGTATTAATTAGCCACTAAAAGCTAAAATGATCTGAAAATCTGAAAATGATCCATATTTCACTGTATCTTCTCTCTTACCCTTCCCAACATAGTTGATTAAACTATCTGGGACACAGAGTGGAAGCTTAGCAGCTGTCAGTCAAATGTTCATCTTCTCTAACACTTTAAGTTGATCTCTTTTCAAGTCTGTGGTTCTCTTTAAAGTCTCTAGGAGCTTTCCAACAAAAGGGATTGAGACAAAGATTGACAAAAATGAAAACCTTGCTGAATATGCATATTCATGAACCCCTTTCCAATCCACACCTATTATTCGGTTTTCCAAGATGGGCCCTACATCTTGTGAAAACAATTTGCCCTTCTCTTATTTCATATGGAAAAACAAATGGGAGAGATACTGGTTGATTTTTATATTACGGAAGAAGAAATTCATGGCAATGGCTGCCTCAATAAATCCTAATTGAATTAGCTCATATTAGCATGTGAAAGTGATCAAGATGAAATGGGTTGGAGGGGAAGAAGTTAGAGGGGGGGCAATGCAAAATGAATGCAAATGATTTGCTTCTAGGAGATCTAATTGAATAAAGGGGAGGATTGAATTAACTAGGGAAGAATTAAGTGGAAATGACTATAATTCCTAGACAGTGCACCATGTGAATAAAATAGACTTATAACAACAGGCATCTCAAGGTAGTTTTCCCCCCTCACCTAGAAGCACAAATTTGTAGGAACAAAGAGGTCTGGATGGTTCTAACAACTGTCTAATTGCAGCTGTCTTATTTATTCGGCCTTTCCAATGACCACAATGAAAGGAATATATTGAATATGAATAATTGGCTTACCACAACATTCTCCCGGGGGTAAAATTGATATAACTCTTTAAGGCTTATATTAGAGAAGTTGTGAGTGTGAGAGGCCGGGGAGCAGGCTGATGAGGTCTAGACTCAGGCTCTGAAGATGAATCCTGACTGTTATCAACAAAAGCTGCTTGAATGATGATATAAAGCTGAATGGACAATTCATAAAGCTGGTCTAACCATTCAGAGATGTGAGACAGATATCATAGGTAAACAATAAATTGGGCCCAAAATTCAATGGGAATGGCAGCATCTTTGGGAATGTCTTCATTGAATTATGTCATGCTTTTATCCAGGGAACTAGATGATAGAAGTCAATAAATTATTATATTAAAGATTGGCAACAGGAAGACATGTCCTAACTCTCCCTCCTACACTTGCTATGTGAGCCTGATCAATTTACTGATTCTCAGAATCAGTTTTCCCCTCTTTAAAATGGGGATAAAAATAACATTTGTGTCACAGGGTTGCAATGAGAATAAAATGAGATTTGATTGATAGATAAACAGATCAACAGGGAGACAGACAGGACAGAAAGACAGGGAGAGAGACAGACAGAATGATATAGATAGATAGATAGATAGGAGCGAGCTTTTTGGAAAACATACAGCTCTATGTGAATGTTAAGCTAGAAATAGAGTTAGTGATATTTCCCTTTTAAAGGGGACTTCTAAGGGAGGAAACTACCTCTATTAAAACAGATTAGTATCTTCTCTGCAACATAGTCTTAGACCCAATTTATTTGTTGTCATGAACTCCTTCAGCAATCTGGTAAAGCCTGGGGACCCCATTCTCAGAATAACTCTTCTTTTTTAATTCATAATTGTAAGAATGACAAAACTTTAGTCAAAAATGAATAGAAATAAACATGTAAGTTATTTTACTATCAGTGTTCACACTGAAACCTATCCCTGGAATACTTGGAGATCCATGAACTCCAGGATAAGATCCTTTGTCTTAGAGAATTTCTTAAAGAATAAATGACTTGCCCCACATCATACAATCAAGAAACCTGTAGCATATTAAAGGAGCTCTTCCCTACCTCCAGTCCCAAGTCCAAGGCGGGTTGATGGGAGACTTTGGGAAGAGTGTTGAAGGTGATGATCTCTGGAGAACTGCAGTGTTAAGAGAAAACATGCACGAGGAGATATATAAAACTATACGCACATGTTTATGCACGGATGCGCATATATGCACAAACACATGCATGTGTATATGTATACATATATACATGTATATTTTATGACATCTTATAAAGTGCTTTGCACACATTAAAGAGGTAGCATAATGTAATGGTTAGCAAGCCAGGCACAGCACCAGAAAGGCCTGAGTTCCAGTCTTATCTCTGACATGTTGTATCTCTGACTGTCTCTGAGCAAGTCATTTAACATCTCATTGTGCTAAGCATTTCTCTAAGACAGGGATTTTTAATGTGGGGTACACAGTTTTAAAAACAATATTTTGATAAGTTTGATTTCTTTTGTAATCTTATATATTTAATTTTATGCATTTAAAATGTTTATCTTGAGAAAGGGGCCAATAGCGTCATCCAGTGGCTAATGGGGACTGTGATCCGATAGAGAGTAAAGTCACTGCGATAGAGAAGGTGCTGACCTGCACTGGTAGAGGGAGTTTCCTGACCAGCGGGTTCCCTGTACAATGAAATCATAGATCTGGCCTTTATCCCCATCTGGACATATATTATTCCATTTAAATTTTTAACATGGCCATATTTTAAGGATGATAAATGTTAACCTCCCTATTTTGCAGAAGAGGAAACTTGTCCATGGTCACCCAAACAGAAAGCAGCAGACAAGATTATAATTGAGAGCTTCCTGGACTCCAGTGCATTGCACCAAGTCTCAATTTGATAGTCTGGGCTAGGTTGGACACAACTTCAGGTCCCTGGGCCTATGAGAAAGGGAAAATTGGAGTAGGTGAAATCCTAGAGGAGGAGGATCAAAGGGTCTTTGATTTGTACCAGGAAGAGACCTCAAATGCTCTCACGGCCAATCCAGTCAGTTTACCCAGGGGAAAACTGAAGTCCCCAAAGAGGAAGTGCCTTCTTCAAAGAAAAAGCTCCAACAACACAGGAAGCAGGATTTGCTGGCCTGGGGCCAACTGGGCACAAAAGAAAAAATGTTGGGCTTGGAACTAAGGGAGCCAGAGAGAGACACTATTTCTGCTGCTCTGGCAAGTTGTCTCCTCTGCCCAGACCCCTATTCCCTCTGCAGTACTTTACCTGAGATGCATCAGTGGCTTCTGAAACAAGCCTTGCTCTAGACCTACAGCCCAATCCAGTGCTTTTGCTACACATAAGAAGGACCAAAAAAACAAAACACACACACATGTACAAACATATACACATATATTTATTCACAAACACACACACACATACACACATGTATATGGACACACAAACACATATATACATATATTCATTCACAAACACACTACACATTCACATAATACACATGCACACATGCACACACATATACACACATGAACATACATACACATATATGCACATATATAGACACAGACGTGCACACACACACTCCCCAAACTTCATTATCCTTGCTCTCTTGTCATTGACAAACTTGTCAAAGACAACTTTCAATAACAAGAGAAGTTGAGGAAATAAATATTTCTTGCAGTATTAAAATCTCTACCATCAATTTTCAAAGCAACAGAGATTAAAGTGATTATTCCCAAACACCCACATTGCCTTTCTCAGGGCATCTCATCTTCATTGGTACTACTACCTTGGACCTTGCTACCACAGCCAACTCAATGAAATTGCTTATTGGAATTAGTTTCTTTTTATCACAACATCACTATAAAACAAAACAGGTCCTCCGCTAAAAATCAGGCACAAGTGAAATAACATAAGGATGGGTAGGCTTGGAATGAATGAATTTTTCTTGGCCATCGCTTTCAGCTATTTCAAATCTGCCAAACTGAAGCCGAAAATGTGAAGATGGGGAATATGCAATCACAGTGTTATCCCACATAAATTAGGTGGCCCAGTGGATAGTTTGCCTGGCCTGGTCAGGAAGAACTGAGTACAAATATGACCTGAGGCACTTACATAGATCATGACTTTGGGCAAATAACTTACTCTGACTTGATTTCCTTAACTGCAAAATGAGGATAGTTATAGCACCTACTTGCCATGATTGTTGTGAGGATCAAATGAAATAATATTTTTAAATGCTTATCAAAGTGCCTCAAACATAATAGATGCTATAAAAATATTAGCTATCATCATTAATCATCGTCATCATCATTACCTCTTTTCATTTGGTACCTGAATTGCAATAGGCTGCCCAAACATAAAGGTCACAATTTATATCTATGTTACTCTTCATTAGACAGATTACGTTTCTTTGTTTGTGAATTTCTCATTCTTCCTAAAGTTCAGTATCCCCATCTGGAAATGGGAAAAGGAACAAGAGAAGTAAATAAGTCATTCATAATTTTCCCTGCCCACCTACTTCTCTTTCATAGTCTAAAGGGTCAAAAATACATTTATTCTTGCTCTCCTACCCCACAATGAATGCACTATCTGGCTACTTGCAAATATAGCCTAGCTGGGTATTGGCCAATGGCAGACATCCTGAGATTTGCATGAGTACAAGTTTGGGTAAGAGTATGGCCAAGAGCTATTGACTACAGTCAAAGAAAATTCATTCATTTTCAGGTTAAAAGTCCTCAGGAAGGAGAATAACTCCAAATCCCTAAGCTTTATAGATCATAAGATTTAGAGTTAGAAGGCTCCTGAAAAGGCTTCTGGTCCAAATTCCTCATTTTTACATATAGAGAAGTTGGAGACCAAATAAGTAGGATGCCTTGACTGTGGATGAACATATTCACTACCTGGCAGAGCCAGAATTCAAATCCAATCCTTCAGAGTCCAATCCTGCTTTTGATTCATCACTCTGAGTTGCCCATGCATTTTCAATCAGAACTGGATGAAGCAAATTTGAGACAATGGATGTGGGAGATCAGCATCTCAGGCACTGATGGACAAACAAACCTGCAGGGATGAATGAAAAAAATGCAGAAATGAAGGCTAGTTGGCAATCCCTATT
Source organism: Antechinus flavipes (assembly GCF_016432865.1). Classification (NCBI taxonomy): domain Eukaryota; kingdom Metazoa; phylum Chordata; class Mammalia; order Dasyuromorphia; family Dasyuridae; genus Antechinus; species Antechinus flavipes. The sequence continues at coordinate 661,020,191 of NC_067399.1, forward strand.
ACAGGGAAACTCAAAGCCAGAAATCTGAGGATTAACAGATGCAGGTTGAATTTGTAGTAATGGGATCAAAATTGAAATGGATCTATATAGTGTGGGAGCAGCTACATGGAGCAATAGATAGAGTGCTGGGCGTGAATTTAGGAAAACGTGAGTTCAAATCCAGCCTCAGATACTTATTAGTTGTGTGATCCTGGGCAAGTATTTAACCCTGTTTGCCTGTTTCCTCATCTGAAAAATAAGCAGAGAGAGATTCTAGTATCTTTGCCAAGAAAACCTCAAATGGGCTCACAGAGAGTCAGACATGACTGAAATGACCAAATGACAACATAGTATAGAATCGGGGCAGCTAGATAGTACAGTGGATAGAGCACCAGCCTTGAAGTCAGGAGGACCTGAGTTCAAATCTAGTCTCAGACACTTAATACTTCCTAGCTGTGTGACCCTGGGGAGGTCACTTAACCCCAATTGCCTCAGCAAATTTAAAAAAAAAAAAAAAAAAAACTAAACATAGTATAGAATCCAGAGAATAGATAAAAAGTAGAATACTGAGTTTCAAAGTCTCTTCATGAAAACAAAAAATTCCTGATATTCTTGACATTTTATATTCTTTCCATTTCTCTCTTCTATACCCACATTCATCCACTTAAGACAACTGTGGGTTCAAATAGAGTCTCAAATGATTCTGTCACTGGGGTCTTCAGTTACCTTGTCCCTTCCTCCTCATTAAAAACAGTGCAGAATAGTAGATACGTTGTTAGCCTTGAAATGAAGAAGATCAGGCTTCAAATACTGTCTTCCTACCTTTTTGAGTCAAAATCTCCATGGGATTCAGCTTTCTCATTTTTAAAATAAGAGGTTTTGTTTTCAATGTTCTCTAAGATTCCTTCTTTTTAATTTTTTAATTAATTTTTAAATCTTAATTTTTTAATACTTAATTTATTATTATAATTTATATGTATTATTATAAATATAAATATATTATAAATTATAATTTATTAAATTATAAATTAAAATTTTAATTAAATTAAAAAGTTTAATATGATGCTCTTATGATTAATGAAGTCCATCCAAATCTCAATCATAGAATCACTGAATATGAAGCTGTTCTTCCTAATGTACCTCAAAATGCATTAAATTAGGTTGGGGTTTTATTATTTTTTTTGTCTACTATTTCATATTGCCGATTCATATTGAGTTTGTAGCATATTAAAATACCAAAACCTTTTTCAGGATAGCTACTGGCTGATCAATCTCTCCTTTCTTATACTTTTGAAGTTGAATTTGTATACTTAGCCATGATATTTTTACATTCATACCTAATGAGATTCAACCTCATGCAACATTGGTAGATTCAGCCCATATTCTAGCCTGTCAAGATCCTTTTAGATCTTCCCTCCATCATTATATGTTAGCTATCACTCTAGCTTTGTGTAATCCGTAAATTTGATAAGCATGCTATCCATGCATTTATACAATTTTAAACAGCACAGGGCTAAGTACAGATTTCTAGGGTATTCCATTGAATATGTCTTGCCATATTGACACTGAACAATTAATAACTGTTCTTTGTTCCATCATCTCATCATCACTGAATCCTTCCACATGAATTATTATCTAATCCTTTCCATTGTCTCAATAAGAATAGTATAAGATACTTAATCAAAAGCTTGACCAAAATCAAGTGAACTTAGAGTTAACATAACAATTAGTTTACTCATTTAGTTAAATTTTAAAAAGGAAATTAAGTTGTTCCTGTATAACCTGTTCTTGATGAAGCCATTCTAACTTTTTTGTAACCACAATAAGTAGCTAGAAGGTAGTTAGAAATATGGGATTAGAGTTTAGGATGTATTTGTATACATTTGATGGAAACTATAAATGTAGATAGTTTTCCACACTCTCATTCCAGAGAATATGCAGAGAGAGAAGAGAAAAGGACCCAGGACAGAATGTAGAAGGATATCCACATCTAGGGTGGAGAAAGATGAACCTCTAAAAGACAGTGAGGAGGGTGATCAGATAGGGTGCAGAAAGGGCATCATATTATCTCAAGCAGATTATCTCTCAGCAGGAACTGGTCAACAGAATCAAAAGCTGGAGGGAGATCAAAGAGAAGTCCTGAGAAGAAACTATTACATTTAACAAGTAAGTGATTTTGGATTACCTTTCTTTTTTTATTAAAGCTTTTTATCTTCAAAACATATGCATGGCTAATTTTTAAACATTAACCCTTGTAAAAACCTTATGTTCCAAATTTTCCCTTTCCCCCAAACCTCTCCCCTAGATAGCAAGCAAATTACCTTTCAAAGAGAAATTTCAGTAGAATATGAGGTCAGATGCTAGTTCCAATCTTTTTGGCAAGCAAGCAAAGAAAGGCAGCAGGTGTAGACTGATTTGTGTAGAGGTTTAGTGAAGAAGAAAGGAGACACAGGGAAAGAACTTGAGAGTTTGACAGGATAAAGGAAAAAAATTTTTTCTATGGATAGGGAAGTTCAAATCATTTTCTTTTTCTATTCATCTTAACTCCCCTTTTTAATTGTTAAGGAAAGTATCATCCACAGACTGATAAAACTATATGTTTATTCAGAAAGGATCTTTCAATCCCTCTAGTTGAGGCTCCCAATTTTATATTTGAGGACATTAGCTTGTTTTTAAGTCACACATGACAGAGTCAGAATCTGAACCTGAATCTGGCTGAATTGTAAACTCTTTCCATTGCACTATAATAATATAGGATAGTTCCATTACAGTATAGTTAGTCCAACAACCATTTATCAAGGTTTTACCATCTGCCTAAATGTCCAGTATCTTTGGCAAGAAAATCCCAAATGGAGATAGATATGACTCAATAACAAATTTGTGCATGTGTATATGCATAGACACATATGTTACATATGTATATGTACATCACTTATACATATGCACACATACGTGTTTTTGTGTACAGTACAAGTATTTTCTGCACACACATTCCTCCCAATTAATCAGAGCTCCAGAAGTCTCTGACAAAATGAGGCTGTGGGTATGTTTCTAGCTATCTACTTATAAAAGCTAGAACTCCCTCACTTGAATGAAACCAAGAAGGAAAGAGAATAAGGTCAAGTGGTTGGAACCTTTCCTAAAAGTCTTTGTTCACTACATCACAAGCAGCCTGGAAACAGCCTCAGACTACTTGAGACATAGGGCAGAGTATGATAGTCAAAAAGACTGAGTTCTTATTGGCCAATCCCTAATATACTTACAAGTTATTTCAAGCGAAAGAAAGCAGTAACTTGGAAGAAACAGAACCGGTTTCATTGAAATGTGTGTTGCAAAGGGGTTTTAGAAAGGAGGCAAGATGAGATTGCATTACACTTACAGAGGAATCTGCATGATAAACATCCCTCTGGTCAATTTAGATAGATAAACTGAACTGGAAAGAAGAGAGTAGAAAAGGGAGTATTATAGTTGTGAAACAAAACTCAAAATATAAATTGGGGCCAAACTAGAGATTGAGGATTGTATATTTTACCATATGAGCACAAAGGACTCACTGGAAATTTTTGAGTAATGGAACAGCAGGTGAAAAATGTCTTTTAGGAATATCAATTCTATAGCTTTATGGATAATGAACTGGAGAGGGAAGGAACAAGAAAGGAGAAGACCAATTTAGAATCAACTGCCTGGTTCCCAAAGGCCATGAGTAAATACCAAATGAAATGATCTATTACTTCAACCTTCAAAATTCTTGTGATGCTTCAGTTCTCTAAGTTTTGTTTTGTTTTTAGAGAATCAAAACAATAGGCACATTATTTTTTGAAATCATTTTTTTCTTATATAACAATGCAATCAATTGGTTGGCTTAAAATTAGCAATCTCCATTGCCTACTGAATGTCTCCTGTCTAGACTCAATCTGCCCTACTCTTCCTATCGCTCCTCTAACTGCTTTGTGCTCCTTCTATGTTTTGACCTGTTCAACATACTTCCTTTCTATGTCCTGACCTGACCCATCTACTTCTTTTGCCTATGCAGTGACCTACACTGTACCCATACTTCAAACCACATTTATTAGGCAGGTCCAAATTCAATTTTAGAGTAACATTTAACTATGGCAACTTTGAAATCAATGGCATATTTTAGAAAAAGTAGCATTTCTCTGTGTTTATTTTATGACAGAAATAAATCTCAGTAAAATTAAGATTTATTCATGTCTATTAATCTAATCTATTCTGCTCTAGTTTATCTGGAGACAATGCATCAAAATTGATACTCAGTCTCCAGATCAAGAGTACTGGAGTAATTGAAGGTTGCTGCTTCCTAGTTTCTCTGTTTCTCTGTTGCTATGCTAACAACTGATGAGGAAAAGAGTGGGGAGAAAATAATTAAAATGTCTGAGGACAACACAAGATGAAAAATCGGGTCAGTCAATCAATCAATAACATTTATTAAATGCTTCTTATATGCCAGACGTTGTGCTAAATGCTAGAGATACAAAGACAAACCAGTTTCCATCTCAAGGCATTTGCACTTAATTGGAATAAAGAGTACGTGGAGGGTGCTTCTTTCTGGGAGTCTCTCCATTGGAAGGCGCATTAGGGGGTATTTCAATGGGCCTAAACCAAAATTTGCTAAACCAAAACATATTCCCAAAAAGACTTTAAATAAAACAGACTCCACTAACCCCTGAGGTAGTCCATTTATTTTGATATAGTTCTAATTCTTTTGGCAACAACTATTTATTAAATAGCTGGGCACTGTGCTACATACTTGGGGTGCCAAGAGAGACCAAAGCAATTCCTGCTTTCAAGGAACTCACAGTCTAATAGCTCCAACAACATAGAAATCATCATACATGAACAAGAGAATATACAAAATAAAGTGGAAATCATGTTCAAGGGTAGGCTTTATCATTAAGGAAAAACTGGGAAAGTCTTCTTGCAAAAGGAAGGATGTGAGCCAAGAGTTGAAAGAAGTCAGAGAGGTGGAGCTGAAAAGGCACAGGTTATGGGGGCGTTCAATGAAAATTTATTGAGTCAGAAAATAGATTGTCTTGTGGGATAAAGAGCAGAGTAGTGTCACTGAATCATAGACTATGGAGAAAGGAGTATAATGCAAGATGACTGGAAAGATAGGAAGAAGCCAGAATATGGAGGGCTTTAAAACCCAAACAGAGGATTTTATATTTGAACCTGTGAGATAATAGAGAGCCACAGCTCCCATCAATTTGATGGAATTATAAGACATGAACCTTTGGAATGGAGATATTTCTTAGACATGCACATAGAATGGCTGGAATACTTCCTTCTCAGTTCTACCTCTTAAAATCTGTTTTCTTGAAAATGGTGAATGAGCATCACATTCTAGATTATGCTTTGCTTGTTTCCCTCCAAATGATTGATTGCTCTACCCTTTCCCACTCACCAAAAAAAAAAAAAAAAAAAAAAAAAAAAAAAACAAAAAACCTTGGATTAATTTTGTTTATACTTAAAGGTGGAGGCAACTAGGTAGTATTGTGAACAGAGCACAGGGAAGCCTGGAGTCAGAAAAAAAAGAGTTCAAATTTGACCTCAGTCTATTACTAGCTATATGATTCCTGTGATTCAGTTCTTTTTCTATAAAATGAGCTGCAGAAGAAAATGACAGACCACTCCAGGATCTTTGCCAAGAAAACTCCAAATAGAGTCACAAAGAGTGAGACATGACTGAAACAACCACACAACAAGTAAAAGTGGAAATTCTCTACTCTCATCTCAGTTAATATAACAGCAGGTCCAGATGCCTAAATTTAATCAACCAACAGGGTAAACTGTTTCAGAATGCTAAGGAACTTCACTGAGATATGTGAATAAACCCACCTTGATGTAAAAGGATTGTAATATTCTGACCGTTGGATGAAAGTAGTTAATAATAAATAAAAACCATTTTGTTACTGAGAATCAGATGCAACTCAGAGCCAATGTGTAAGTTCAACATTCTAGCAGTGAGGAATCTATTTTAGGAATCAAGGATTCCATTTCAAAAGTTGAAGTCAAGCCACCAGAAGGGAATAGGAGCAAAGAGAAAATTCTCTACCACCATCCCTCCTTTGAACTAGAAATTGGGAAGAAGAATGGTTAACAAAAAATGAATTCACTTGGCATTAGGGAGACTTAACTAGGGGCCAAATGAATATTTAATGATTATTTTTGGATTGAAGTCCAGAGTGCTAAAACTTCTGGTATGGAAATTTGCTACACCAAAATAGATTAGCCATTGATCTGTAAACTCTAAGAGGTTTAGAATTACCTTAGGTGTACAGACAGATTTAGTGACTTTCTCATACTCACATGACTACAGTATTTCAGAGGCAATATTTGAACCCAAGTCTTGCTTACTGTGATTCTGTCTCTCCATTCATTATTTTATGCATAATTTTCTAATTTATTATTTACTTATTTTACCATTCTTTTTTTTATTCTTTTTTTTGAGTTCTAGATTCTCTCTCCTCTTGATGAGGTGTGAGAAAGTAGAAATTCCTGAGAAAGCCTAAGGCTATATGGCCTTGGGAATGCCACTAACAATACTGGCCAATAGCAGTAATTTAATACTGATTCTGTTGGTCAATAAAGCAAAGAGCTAATGATGGGAACTACCCCACTCCTGCTACTCTGAAATTATACCTCTAAACCATGATATTAGCATATCAACTTAATCTTTGTTTCTCTTTCCTATAAAGTTATCTTCTTGATTCTGACTCTTTGCTAAAAATTCCTTTGTCAAGTAATAAATCTTTGCCCCTTAACTTGGAGACTGTGTGCAAATTCTTTCACCAAACTCCATCAATCAGGAGGACCCTGAACTTTGGGGGTGTCTTTCTCCTCAAAACTCTTTCCCCTTCTTTACCTACTGTGAAGGCAAGTAATATGCTCTCAATTATACATATGGAATTATGTTATGCTACTTTAAAATTATGAGTTGGATAAAAAAGATGTTCCATGATACCACATATTCAGATATAGTTTAATTTAAAAAGATGTTATTTCTTGTTAATTTTTCTCACACTATGCTAATGGCACTGAAATAGATCAATAATGCAATGTGATTTACCCTGAAAAAATATTCCCTTTTATAAAATCTGCCATATAACCTATCATCCACTTTAAACAGTCTTGCTTTTCACTTGATAACCTGGGGAATGAGCTCAAGGAAAGCCACAAAGAGGTACCCTAAAAGTCCAGTCTGTTGGACAACAACCATTTCTTAAGACTGTTATGATCTGACAACTGTAATAAGCCCTCTGGATAAAAAGGAAAGCAAACAACAATCTCCATCCATAAGGAGCCCAAATTCTAATGAGAAACATAACATGGACACACAAAATAAGTACAGAATAGGTGGAATATAATCTCAAAGAAAGACATTGGCAATGAGAACAGAAAGATGGACTGGGAAAGACTTCCTATAAAAGATATAATTTAAGCTGAGTCTTATAGGAAGTCATTTTTTTCCTTGGAAGGAAAAAAATCTTGCCTATTCAATTAGAAGATAGAGAGAAGCCCTTCCTCAGGATAATGATGTAAAAAACACCCAGTGTATCAATGGCTCTTTTCTTGGTTCATCTAACATCTATCATTATATATGTCAGTCATGAGCCCAAAGTTCCAGACCTAGGAAAAACATAAATATACTTAGTTGAAAGACTGTGAGAAAGTATAATGTCTGATGAAAATGGAATTTAGCCTTGAACTATCTATCCTCAGAGCAAGTCTTCAGGAAATGTTGAAGATCCTTGAAATACTATTTAATCACTATGTAGATATCAAAGTTTATGGGAGTTAAGGTAAATCATTTACCTCCATAGACCTGCTTCCTCATCTATAAAATGTGAGTACTATAAACTAAGCCATCTTATCTTTTCCAGCATTAAATATCTAATGCTATGACCCCATGATCCATTTAATTAAGGGGCTGGCCACCTTAGATCTCCAAGAGCTTTCCTGGTTTGTTTCTTCAAGCCCATTTGGAAGGCACCTTGAATTTTTCATAATTTCAGAGGGAGATGAGAAAGAAGCCCTGATAGGTGGCTTGCTCTGGAAATTCAAAATGGTCATTAAAACTGGTGCATCTCTTTTCAAAAAAATCAAACCAATTTTTGCCAATACTTCAGGGATTTGTGATTACATAAAAGCAACTCATAAATCCTTCAAACTACAATTGCTGAACCCTGAAACCTGACTGGTTTTGTAGGGATTTATAACAGAGGGGAAGATTTAGGAAGGATATAAGCTCCATCTTTTGAAATTAAAAGTGAAGGAGGTACAGCTTCTAGGAGAAATACAGCAGTAATTCTGAGGTCCCCAAACTTTAGGAGTTCTGTTGTCAATGATCTTCAAGTCTCCTGGCTTTAGAAATATGGTCCTAGAAACGTTGATGACTGCCAGATAAAAATCTCTTGGTCTGAGATAACAGGGTTTCTGTGACAAATGGTGAGATGTATACCAGACCAATCCTCAGTTCTGTATCTGAGCCACAAAATTAGCATATGAAGAACCAGATTTCTCTGACCTTTCCTATAATTTATGATCTTGCTTCTGATTCTTTGCTAAATCTTTTTGAGACTTAACCTGCTTTAATTGGCTTTATATTTACAATAAACTTTGTTCCTTGACTTGGGAATGGGTTCAAACCTGCAAATTCTTTTGAGACACCTTGGGACACCGGCCTATGACTCCAACCTTTTAGGATCTCCTTTTAAACCTCAACATAAGGATTATTTTCTTTTTGTTAGATATTTTCTGTTTTGGGCCTAGAAAGCAGAACCCAGAACAGGAGGAGAGAAAGAAGGAAAACGTTTTCTGGCTTTTATTATGTAGCCATCAGCTAAAGAACTTGCTCCAAGACTATAGTTATGGGATTGAACTAGGAATTGCTAATGCCAACCTCACCAAAAGGAAGCTGGGTAAGGTGAGGGGGAATGCTTCCAGAGGTATCTAGTTTCCAGATACCACGTCCTATGTAGCTGAATCCAAGCAGAACAGAGGAAGGAAAGAGATAAACCACTGGGACCTGGGTTAAGAGACTAAGAAAAGCCTCAGGCAGAATGTTGTATGAATAAAGCATTTTTAAAGTCCTCCTTGATTTTTGCAAAGATAGAAAACTTTGGATTTTTTTAAATTAATACTTTTAATGGATTGGTAAAATTTGTTACTTCATACTCACAAACACACACACACACACACACACACACACACACACACACACACACACAAATAGCCTCCTACTTTTCCTGGGGAAAAAATTAAACAATCTAACCTAATAAACATATATTAAGTACCAATGTCACAAGCACTAGGGAAACAATATAAAGAAATACAGACCTTACCCTCAGGCTTCTTACGATTTAAGGGGCAAGTCAACACACTAAGGAAAGCTGACAACTGGATGTATCTTGTTCTGTAGAGTTGAAGCCTGGCAAAATAGCTAATGCAAAGTAAACAAATGCTTTTAGTGACTTGTTGATTTTGTTTCTGTTACTGTGAACATTCAGTAGTTTTTCTGTACATAGTTGTTTGAATGGTGATGTCTCTTCTGTTAAACTGTGAGCTGCTGAAAGGCAAAAACTATCTTGTTTCTTTCTTTGTAGCACATCCAATAATATAAACATAGTAGATACTTAATAGTTACTCACTGTCTAAAGGATTATGGGTAAAATAAATCTGATGAGGGCAAGGCCAGTTTCATTTTTTGGCTTTGTATTCTCAAGGCTCAGCACAATAGCTAGTATTAGTAGGTCTTTAATAGGTACTTGGTACATTGAATTAATTTTTTTTTCTTTTAGTTCTGCCTTCTTCACTCTGCATGCTTTCACAATGTTTTTTCCAGTTCTTTCTCTTTATTCTTCACATTCATCATTCTTAAAACACAGCAATATTTCTATTTACATTGAGTCTACATTTTCTGCTGTGATACTGGAGCTACCTGCCAGTGGCTGCTGGGGATCCAACTCAGACCAGCAGAATGGAACCCTTCATGTGAGAGGATGATGATGATGATGATGATAATGATAGGGGACTGAGAGGCAGTTGCAGTTCTCTGACCTCTCTCCTCTTCCCTCTGCCTCCAATTTATTTCATTCCCAGTCCACAAGCAACACCTGTATCAGTAAAGGCTGCTTTGTAACTCCTTCAGATGTTGTGATCCACAGCTGTGAAGCTCTCAGAAAATTGACTTGCCCCTTCACTTAGGCATGGTTCTTAACAATTTTCTTTCTAGATCTTCATCTCCACAAATAATACTGCTAAAGAACTAGGTTTTTTCCCCTAACTAGTAGTAGTCTCCTACTACTACTAGTTAGTAGTTTCAGATACTCCTTGTCATGGAATCTCTGATTCAAAGAGCATTATGTATTAATAATGTGTTAATAATTAATAATGCAAGGGCAACTTGCATTATTCCAAAGTGTCTTCTGTAATGGACTAACCAACTCAGAATTCCACTCACAGTGAATTAGCATGATATTTTATTACCAAGTTAATTCTCCCAAAATATGTTTTTGACTAAAGACTCTCCCCAGTTTCTCAATGGCCCTAGTAGATGAGGGATCACATCCTTTGAGACTCACTTTTTGTAAGGATTCATAGCTTCCACTGGAATGGAGATACATAAATATCATCTGAACCTAGTTTAAACTCTACTGGTTCTCTGTTTTTCAATGTATCTGAATATTGAGTCACTGGAGCTCACGTTCATCTTGAACTAGGTCTTTCTTTATGTCACTTTTTCCTCTTTCTCAGGTATTTTATCAAACCAAAAAACTCTAGAAAAAAAAATCTTCAAGTAAAGCCCTTTTATGCAGGAAGTTCAGAACAGTAATTCTTCCCTTTTACTATTCATCAATCAATTCATCTGTCAAATAAGAGCAGAGAAACAGCCTTTAAAATCCTGCTGATTCCTTAGATTTGAAAAATCTACTCTCTCTCTGTTTTCTCTTTAGCACTGTTGGTTTTCTAATCATATATTAAAAACAGCTCCAAAAGAGGAAGGGGGGAGGCTAGAAAAGAAAAACATATTTTTGGTACCAGGATTTGTCTATACCAGGAAAAATACACTGTTGGAGATGAAAAACAGATTGTATTGCCTCTGTGATCAAACTTAATTCCCCATCTGATTGCTATCTTTGATCAAAACTAGCCCTAGAGACCAAAGCAAGTGATATATTTAATTTTTCCTCTTGCACTAATAATTGCTGCTATACTAGCCAAATGGATGGAGTTTTATATTTACATTTAACATTTTTAGTTTTGACTCCCTTTCCTTGTCTGTAAAATGAGTGTGAGAAGGTTAACTGGCCTATAAAAGTATCTTCCTGACCTATAACTATAATCCTGTTTCTATACTAGTCCCAAGTCAAAGAAAGGAGCAGCTTGTCCACAAATACAGTGTGACTTTTCCTTCAAACAAGGTTTGCTTTTGCTAGTATTTTGTCTCAAACTGCCATGGCATGTAGGGAAGAAGAGAAACTCATGTTGCATAGAAAAAGACTGAATAATATCCTAGGTGAATTCCTCGTGATATCTGGCAGAAAAAGCATCATCAGGAATATGGATGATTGATCTGAAAAAAAACTCAAACTCCCAGTCTTGCTCTGGTGCCATCATGGTGAAGATAGTAGGAGGGCAGATGAGATGGAAGAGACTTTCTACTCTAATCCCATCATTTTATACATTAAAATATCCATATGACTAGAGTTCAAATGACTTGTCCTCTGTTAAATGCAAACTCCTGAGAGTAGGAAATGGTTTCATTCTTGGTACCTAGCAAAGTACCTCCCATATAGTAGGTACTTAACAAATGCCTATTGAACAAATGACCACCAAACTGAAAGTAAAGTGATTTTAATAAACAACTGAGAGTGGGACTAGGTTCTCTAATTGTAAGTCTAGTACTACTCTGCCTGTACTGGGAGGCCTCATGTCTTAAAGTCTAATAGATTTAGCTGATCTATAGTCGGTTGTCTTGTCTGCTGACATCAGAATTCCAAAGAGATATTAGTATATTTAGGTAAAGTCTGCACCCATTATGCCTTTTTTCCCATCCACTAAAGCTAACTTGTACAGGCAATTCTGTTATTGTTTCTTAATGTATATCACTTAAAAGAAAAGAAAAAAGAATCAGCCTCCTTTTCCTTCTACTAAAACTAGGGAAATTTAGGATCTGTGTAATTGTTCCCTGCAGGCAGTTTCTCCCAATGAGGCAGATGGTTTTTATGTAAGGTACATCATTTGGGAAAGGTAGCAGTATAAAGCCTTCTCATCATTAATGTTTAAAGAGAAGGTTTGGTACTTCACAGAAAAATGGATTTCTTCTCAAGGACACTTGAAATAAAATCTCACAAAGATGACAAGGAAATACCGGAGAAAATCTTGATAAGAGACACCTAGCATCAGTCCTCATCAGCAAAGCTACTTCTTGGTAATAACTTGGGGAGTCAGGTAATATAAGCAAAGGCTAACAGGTATGAAAGTTATCTTTTTTTATAATTTTCACTTGAGGGCAATTTTGTTCAATTAATTTTAACCATAACAAATAGTTTCATATGACAAATGCTTCAGAATCAGGAACACAATCGCCTGTGAATTTGAGCTCTATGCCCAATAGACTGGTGAAAAACATAGGGTACCTCCTTTTCTTCTGTGATGTTATTAAACCAGTGGCGCCCTAAATATTTTAGCTGAAGTAGTAAGATTTGCTGCTAGCATCTTTAGACATGAAGAGATGCTCTATGCCTATAAATCTGTTCAAATAAATTCAATAAAAATACACCCAAACTAATGAATTCAGTTAAAACAACAAATTATTTATTTTTAAATTTTGAACCAAACCTGAGAAACCAAAGAACTAAAAAACAATGGAAGAAGGCCTGGGAGATCTGTTCTTTAGTCACTGGCCTGTTAGCTGACAAAAAAAAAAAAGGAGTTTGGATTTGTCTCATTCCAATGTTCTCCTTTTCTCTAAATTCTATGATTTTACCTTTTTCTGTCCTTTGATCAATTAATAAACACTTATTAAGTATTCACTATGTGCCAGACACTGAGATAAATATAAGGTTACTTCAGATTACATTTAGAAAAGACAAGATAATCCCCAATTTTTTTTAAATTTATACCAGTCTAGTTATGTGTGTGTGTGTGTGTGTGTGTGTGTTCTATGTACATTCTTCATGAAAAACATTGGACTAAATTATACTTAATAACAATAATGATGATAATAGGTAACATTTTAATAAAGCTTCAAGTTTTTGAAATTAGTTCATTTAATCTTTATAACAACCCTGCAAAGTAAGTATAATTATTGTCCCTCTTTTATGCACGAGAATACTGGGGCATAGAAAATTTAAGCAATTTGCCCAGGGTCACACAATTAAGAAGGCCAGAATTTAACTTGTCTTCCTGACCACAGACCCTGCATGTTTGATGCTGGGCTAGTTACAAATAATACAAAGATAAAAAGAAAATTGGTCTCTACTTTGAAGTTTACACTGTAGAAGGAGGATATCATCTTCAAAAAGCTTAAACACAAGATAATTACAAGAGGAGAAACAGCAGAAAGGCTGCCTAAATAGGACCCTGGAGTACTAAGAGGCAGAGGTAAAACACAATTGAATTTCCACATACAAGGAACAGCTCTGTGCATTGATACATTCATAAATATGGAATAACAAGATTGGGAAATAGTACATAGGTTAGGGACATAGATGGTACAGTGGATGGAGCACAGGCCCTGTAGTCAGAAGGACCTCAGTTTAAATGTCACCTCAGGCACTTAATGCTTACCAGCTATATAATCCTAAGCAAGTTATTTAACCCAATCATCACACACACACACACACACACACACACACACACACACACACACAAACACACACTTATACACAAAAATAGTACATAGGCCAAGTAAATCAGGATATAAGAAGTGGGAAAGAAGTTATAAGAAATAAATCTAGAAAAGTATATTAGATCCAGATGGGGACAGAATTTAATTACTAAGCATTGAGCCACAAAATCTGCATATTCTAGGATATTTCTGGATAAAGTCTACATATGAGTATTCACGCAATTGGACAATATACATTGATCTAAAACCTTGCTGGCCTTGAGACCTCCTGAGATTCTGATTACTTTGGATGAGATTATTGTCCCCTGACCTCAGCATTATAATGCATTTCATGTTCCACTACCTATGCTCTACTTACTAAGTCAGGGAAGTACATGCTGGAAATTGTTTCTGGCAGCAAAGATTGAAATTAAGATCTTTACTTAATTTTACACTGCAGAGGCTTCAAACTAGTCTGTGTATCTTACAACTTTATTATATTAAAAATGTAATTGGTAAATATTTAACCAAATAACTAAAAATGCAATAAAACATAGGTTATATTACATTTTAAAACTTAATATGAGGCTTATAGAGAGTACTTATGTACAGTTTAATGGTCTGTGTTTTTATTTGTGTTTGACACTATCTTTCTGCTATGTTACAGAACTATACAACTAAAGTCCTGACATTCATGGCATTGTAAGAAATTGAATTTACTACTTGACTTAGTCAGACATAGTAGAAAAAGAAGCTAATTTTCTATTATACTATATTGTAGCACAACAATCCTACAACATTTCCAACTCCTGACCTCCAGGGAATTCTGGGAACTGTGGATCTACTATACATATCAAGTACTATAGACTCAATTTAACAAAAGAAAGAGATAAAGGTACTTAAAACCAGGCAGATTAGGTTTCAAAATGTTCCCTCTGGGCAGCAAGGTGGTGCAGTACACAGAGCACTGGGTTTAGAGTCAGGCAGATTTGAGTTCAACTCTCACCTCAGGCATGTAAGATATGAGTTACTTAACCTCAATTCCCCTCAAAAAAATTTTTTTTTAAAAAGAGTTGCTCTGATATATATATTACCCAACTTCTCAATATTATAGGCAATATCAGATGGAGAAGAGATGTTGAGACAATGTTTTAAAAATATCAGATGTAGAGGAGATGCTAATCTGCCCAGATTAGGACAGAATTTAAATACTAAGCATTGAGACACAAAATGAGGCATTTTCTAGAATATTCCTGGGTAAAATCTGCATTCAATTAAGTATACTGAATTATGAGTATCTGGATTATTTTACTTTGGCATTGGTCTCCTATTTAGGTGCCACCAAAATACGATCATAGTCAAGCAAACAGTATAGTTGGGCTTAAAGGAAAACAGCAGAATGAGAGCTAACTCAGGAGAAACCTCCTCAATTTCTTTCTTAAAAATAGCAATAGAAATGCCACAATGGAAAAAAGTAGCAGAAATCTTCAAAAGAAAATATCTAAATCACCTAAAGAAATGAGCAAATTGAAAAAGAACTCCAGCCCAATGGGGAAATGCCTAGAATGAAAGGAAAGATTGGAAGAAAACTAGTTGAATCATATCAACAGCCTTAGCAGAAAAAAGGTAAAAATTCTCTTAAGAAGCAATAAAATGGATCATGAATGTGTGGAAAGTAAAAAAAAAAAAAAAAAAAGAAGAAGAAGAAGAAGAAAAAAGAAATGTAATGAAAGGGGGAAAAAATCGCAATAAGCTCTAAAGAAGGAATTGGGTACAGTAAAAAAGTCACAGTACAGGAGCATGGGAAAGCTCAATAGTTGAAAATATGTGTGAATATAACACATCAATGGAATTGATGAAAATCAAAAATTTTAGCACTATACAGAAAAGAGGAGAAAATAAAAAAAGCATAAGCATATAAAAGTACTAAACTGAAAAAACACTTGTAAGTAAGCTAAGTCAAAATAAGGAAAGATATGGAGGATGCTTTGAGACAAAATTTAAACTTTATAAGGCTTTCTGGAATGGTCAAGAAAAAAGAATATGAGAAGTTGTCTTAGTAAGTTATAAAATAAAAATTTACAGAAATATTAAGAATAAAGTATTATTTGAAGCTATCTGGAAGTAGAAAGAAACTAATCTCCAATTGAGCTCCAATTTGAGACACATCAAACATTATTTAAGCAATAAGAAATAGCTTATAATTGTTTATAAGAAATTGCAATAAAATAAGAAATTATGAGTAACATTTATATGAATATTAAAAATAGGAATTAGTTGACATAACATGGAATTCAAGGACATTAAGCATGAAAAATTAATCTCCAATTGATCTAGACACATCTTTGTCAAACAGCCTTGTCTATATAAACAATAGGAAAGACAAAGAAATAAAACAGTAGTAAAATTTTCTCACATTATACAAGAGACAACAGAAAAACTGGAATAAAATAAATAGGAATTAAAGGGCATTATTCTAAACTCATCTCCTACCAAAAGAAATCCTTTCCTGATCCTTCATGATTTTCATGTTTTCCTTGTGAAACTACTCTCCAATTTATCCTGTCTATATCTTTTCCATATGTAATTGTTCACATGTTGCTTTCCCCCATTAGACTGTGAACTCCTTGAGAGTAAGAACTCTCTTTTTTTTTTTTTTTCTCTCTCTTTCTTTTCATCCCCAACCCTTAATACAATGCCTGGCATGTAGAAAGTGTCTAATAACTGCTAGTTGATTGACTGTTAATCCTAAAATTGGACTTCCATCTAAGTATCACATTTAAAACAGATAATACGCATATTAAAACTAAATCAAGCAAGCCATAAAGAAAAGATCTTGCTTCCAAACAGCTTTTGTATTTCCAAAGTCAACAAGAGGACCCAAGACCTTCAAATGCTTTTAAAAGGTTTTTTCTGATTAGTATGGCAGAAATTAGGCATGGACCCACACTTAACACCATATACCAAGATAAGATCAAAATGGGTCCATGACCTAGGCATAAAGAACGAGATTATAAATAAATTAGAGGAACATAGGATAGTTTATCTCTCAGACTTGTGGAGGAGAAAGAAATTTGTGACCAAAGATGAACTAGAGACCATTACTGATCACAAAATAGAAAATTTTGATTATATCAAATTAAAAAGCCTTTGTACAAACAAAACTAATGCAAACAAGATTAGAAGGGAAGCAACAAACTGGGAAAACATCTTTACAGTTAAAGGTTCTGATAAAGGCCTCATTTCCAAAATATAGAGAGAACTGACCCTAATTTATAAGAAATCAAGCTATTCTCCAATTGATAAATGGTAAAAGGAAATGAACAGACAATTTTCAGATGATGAAATTGAAACTATTACCACTCATATGAAAGAGTGTTCCAAATCACTATTGATCAGAGAAATGCAAATTAAGACAACTCTGAGACACCTCTGCACACCTGTCAGATTGGCTAAGATGACAGGAAAAAATAATGATGGATGTTGGATGGGATGCGGGAAAACTGGGACACTGATGCATTGTTGGTGGAGTTGTGAGCGAATCCAACCATTCTGGAGAGCAATCTGGAATTATGCCCAAAAAGTTATCAAACTGTGCATACCCTTTGATCCAGCAGTTTTACTTCTGGGCTTATATCCCAAAGAAATACTAAAGAAGGGAAAGGGACCTGTATGTGCCAAAATGTTTGTGGCAGCCCTGTTTGTAGTGGCTAGAAACTGGAAATTGAATGGATGCCCATCAATTGGAGAATGGCTGGGTAAATTGTGGTATATGAATGTTATGGAATAGTATTGTTCTGTAAGGAATGACCAGCAGGATGAATACAGAGAGGCTTGGCGAGACTTACATGAACTGATGCTAAGTGAAATGAGCAGAACCAGGAGATCATTATACACTTCGACAACGATATTGTATGAGGATGTATTCTGATGGAAGTGGATTTCTTTGACAAAGAGACCTAACTGAGTTTCAATTGATAAATGATGGACAGAAGCGCTACACCCAAAGAAAGAACACTGGGAAATGAATATGAACTATTTGCATTTTTGTTTTTCTTTCTGGGTTATTTTTACCTTCTGAATCCAATTCTCCCTGTGCAACAAGAGAAGTGTTGGGTTCTGCAAACAAATATTGTATCTAGGATATACTGCAACATATCTAACATATATAGGACTGCTTGCCATCTAGGAGAGGGGGTGGAGGGAGGGAGGGGAAAAATCGGAACAGAAGCGAGTGCAAGGGATAATGTTGTAAAAAAAAATTACCCTGGCATGGATTCTTTCAATATGAAGTTATTATTAAATTAAATTAAATTAAATTTTTTAAAAAAAGGCTTTTTCTAAGAGAGAGAGAGAAAGCGCTCAAGCACAAATAACCCAGTATTAGCCTGGTAATCAATAAATTCCAATGACTCCTTATTACTAAGATAAAATAAAATGTCATCTATCTGACATTTAATCTCCTTCATGGTCTGACTCCAGTCTACCTGTCCAGTCTTATTATTCAACACTCTCCTTCACATACTTTATCTTCCAGCCAAATTGGCCTCTCTGCTGCTCCCCACAGCCAATATTGCACCTCTCATCACAATGACTCTTTATTAGTTAATCTTCCTGCCTTCAGTGCTTTTTTTTCTACTCTCTACTTCTTTGGATTTCTAATATTCTCCAAATATTAACTTAAGCACCACCTCCTACATGAAGACTTCCTGATCACTCTAGCAGCCAGCATTTAACTAACCCCACTTCCTATAAAATCAGAAACAGAATTTTAGAGTAATAAGTAATTTCAAACCATCTAATCGAAGGCATCTAATCTAATGAAAAATCCACAATATCATACTCAACAAGTAATTACCTAGTCTTTCACTGCAGACCTCCAAGAAGGGAAATCCACCAACCCTTGAAGAAGTTCATTAAAGAAAACACTAATTCTATATCTTAGAACATCATCATCATCATCCACTTCTGAGTAACCAAATACCTCATAACTGTGACACAATCTGAAGGGGCAATTACCAGGAGAGGTGACAGGTCCCCAAATGGAATATTCCTTCAGAGAATACACAATCTGATGAGGTTAAAGTCCAGCACTAAATATTAAGGTTTAGCACCAAATGATGGGGTTCAGTAGCAATCAATATTTGAAGAATTCACAATGGCTTTCTCCTTGCCAAGTATAGTTATCTCTTTTGTCGAGCTGAATCTACAATGTCTAAATATGTATAATAGAACCACAGTTCCCAGAATTTCCTGAAAGTCATGAGTTGAAGGTGCTTTATGAGAAGAGCTTATATGCAAAATGAAGAGATAAAATAGATTTTAAATGTGATAAATATGAAATTGATTTTGGAGGGCAAAGGCTTGTTCTCTCAGCAAAGAAAGGAGTTTTAACAATAAACAATGGAAAGGACAAATTTCCTAGTGGAACTCACAATTAATCAGGAGAAAGGGAATACTTCATGAAGTGGAAGTATATCATTGACTGGCAGGCTAAAATCACAGAGGAGCTTAGCATCCTAAAAGAGTATAATTAGCTAAAGCAAGGAGAAAACATGATAAGGCAAGAGGGAGAAGGTGGTGGAGAAAGACACCACAAGGCAGAAAGCCATTGCTGGCTAACCCAAAAGGGGTTCAGCAAAGATGGCACAGGCCATTGACAGATTTATAAGGGAGTTATAACCTCAGGTAATGGACATCATGACTTGGCTTTTTGATTGGATACAATAAGATGCGGTTTCTCAAGACCCTCCTGGGCCTATAAAACTGAGTTGATAACCATCAGTGCCCTTCTCTGCTTGCCTCAGGGAGTATTGTAATCCTATCAGTACTTCAGGCTTTTTTCTACCAGTGAGGAGATTATCACATCATAATCCACAGATCTAGCACACATTCATATAATTGACCTATGGATAGAAAATATTGTTGAGATATTGGGGTCTTAGGATGGTGAGCAGAGTTCTTGGCTTGATGTAACAAATATGAATACTGTTTAATATAATTTGGTTCAAATAACAAAGTACCTGTTGTCTTGTAAAGGTTCAAAAGGTCACTATTTCACAACCTAATTGGCATACTATTTTAATGAAACTCTGATCTATTCTCTAGCTTCTACTCAATATAATTTACTATTTCATTTAAAAATAGAAATTCATTTAAAGCTGCATTTCAGCTCTTATGACAGTTTCTGGGTATACCATAGGCTGGTGGGGAGTCCACATGTGTATATCTAGGTGGAGGCTATAGAAGTGGCTTTGTGCATAATTTATTTGCTTTATCCTGAGCTTTCTCCACCTTGAGAATTCCTTTCACCAATTTGTTGAAGCAGGTTAAGACTTTTGTGCTCATAATAAACAGTACACATAACATTTTCTCAGTACGGAATAAAAGCTGCTTGAGAGTAGAAATTGTTTTTGCCTTCCTTTGCTAGTCTATAGCACTTAGCACTGTGCCTTGAATAATAATAACACTTTTTTTTTAAATTTTGACTGAATAACACAGAATTCTCTTCAATACTCTTGTTAATATGCTCAGATCCAGGATCAGGACCTCAGAATCACCCTCAGTGCCTGGAAGGGATGGGAATGCTACACACACACACACACACACACACACACACACACACACACACACACACACGCTACACTATACTCAAGAAAAACTATTCACAAAAAAATTCTTTAAAAAAGAAACAATAGGTAGTCACAGAAGTCATTTCAGATTCAGCTGTCTGTATACTCAGATCATAGACTAATTAGAACTAATGAGAAAATCAAATTGAAGAAAAGAGAAGTATGAGAAAAACCATCAAATAACTCTAACCTATTCAATTGTGTTGTCAATATCAATGAAGAAAAGGGGGAAAAAGTAAAGACATTGACAGATCCTGCATCTCCTGCAAATTTTTAACCATTAAAATAATTCACACTTCTCAGATCAAGATATCCCAGTTTCTGAGAAAATGTAACAACTCCTAGATTATTAGGTTAACTAAATTATTAAATGTATCAAAATTGTAAAATAACAAATGTACCACCCAAAGAATATGCTGAAATACATAAAATAGAAAATTACTTAAAGCAAGAATTCTAGAAGATTGGGTAAAGGCTTTGGGGAAGAAGCAATGAGAGAACATGATTGAGAATCACACAGGATAAAAAATGCTTGAATGGCTTGAGATATGCAGCAATAGAGGAAATAAGTACTCTCATCTATGAGATTGCAGGTTTATTGAAATATCTATCTTAATCTATTAGTAAAAGTTAAAATTTTCTGCTATTATTAACTTTTTAGTTTACTCTTTCAAGATTACTACCTGTTCCTTTGATATTGTCCTCACCTTTTTCTCTTAAAATATTCAAAGTTCAGCTACATAAATCTATTCCTGACTCCCCCAACTTTTTTTTATTATATATAGCTTTTTTAAAAACATGTGTAACATAGATATATAGAAGTTCCACATATAAATCTGCACATATTATTTCCCCAGTAGAATGCAAGCTCCTTGAGGGCAAGAACAATTTTGTTTTTGTCATTGTATCTCTAGCAACTAACATACTTTCTAGAAATGTCAAATGCTTTTTGATTGATCATTAATTTTGTTATTTTAAAGTATTAATTCAAATATGCCTAATGCCATCCATCCATGCTTTCTTTTGATTTTTTGAAATTACTCTCTTTGTTTGGCATTTATTTGACTCTTTCTGGGTTGAATATGTTTCTTGTAAATAATATATGTTTGTTTTTGAGCACTGTCATTTTCCTGGAGCTTACATTCCCTTAATTTGTTTCTACTTAGCATTGCATGCATAAGTTATAACTTTTCTTCAAACATTTGTTTGAAAAGAGTAAAGCTCTGTAACTTTGGGCAAAATTAAGGTCTCAACTTCTTTGGTTCTCAGTTTTCTCTCCTATAAAATGGTACAACACTTAGTTATTTCTGAAAGTCCTAGCTTTAAATCTATAATCCCATAACTATTAATGCACACAATTCTTAATATTATTTTTCTTATTGGTTAATATATAACAAAATAGTTTTCAAACCCTGTCTTAAAGTGATAAAAACATAAATTTATTTAATTTTTCAGAGATAGATATTTTTCTTCAAGATTATAAAAATACATTGGAATTTTGGTCTTCATTTTTAATTTTGCTTCTCCATTATTTCTTTATCCAAAAGATGTAGTTGAAAGATTCAAAGATTTAACCAAAGCCATAAATTTTGTTGCCTACTTTTTTTTAATCCTGGTTTGGAAAGTGAATTGCTTTAAATATCTATATATCTACAGATATATAGATTTCTATAGATATAGTCATATAGATTTCTAGATATATTTTAATTAGAATCCTAACTATTGTTTAGAATTTTACTCAAAGTAAACATCTCTTTGCAAATTCTTTTAAGTTCAAATATTTTCATATATCCATCACTTGTTTTTCAGTAACTCCCAAATGGCTTAGTAAATCTGGATTCTAGTGAAGTGCTTATAATTACTTAGAGTTGCATTATATAATCCCTTGTCTTATTTCCAAAGTCCAGCCTGAGTTTTCCTGAAGTTGCTTGGTGTGTTATTTCTTTCCTCCTGAACCATATTGTCCTTATCATTGGATATTTCGCACTGGAATTTTTGTCTGCTATATCTAAGAATATTAAATCCTGCACTCTCCCTTAGTGAGTCTGTTTCTATTTCTTTCCATTTGCATACTCTCATTGGCTTTTATTAATTTCGAATAGTGTTTTGATGATTTTTTTTTAATATGCAGTTAAGGATTTTCTGTTTGTTTATTTTTCTACAGTAAATGATGTGTCTAAGAGACCATGGTCTATTTGAAAAGATTAGCTGACATGTCATTATTCTAACTTAAAAAATAATCTATGTATAAGATATATTCATCACACTGAAGATGATTTCTTTGTCTCTGCCAAAACTGGGAAATTTTGTTTTGGATGCTTTGTGATCAATTAACATCTAGACTAACATGGGTGATAGAGTTATAAGATTTGGGTATGTTGGGATCACAACTATTAAAGATCAAAAATCCTTTCTATAAAAGGGCTACAGATTAGAAAAAGAGAACTATACCAGATAATCATGGATAAGTAACAGAAACCAGAATGGTCTAGAATATCTTGAAAGTTTGTTTAATTGGCTGGTTTTTGTCCAAATAGTCCTACCCTGGGAAACTCCAGAGAAGTCAATTGTAGAGAGATAGTATCAGCAAGATAAAGAAGTTCCCAAAGCAGAAATTATATACTCCCTAAATAAAACTCAAGTATGTGCCCACAGAGATGGTAGTGGTAGAGTACCTACTACTTTCTAGAAAAAGAAATGGAAACATGCACAATGTGTGCTAGATAGATTTTGAGCATAGATGACTATTCCTATATAAGGAATTGTGTCAGGACAATTTTATCCTATATTGTTTTAGGAAGATCCTAAAGATTACCTGGCAAGATAAGATAACTGACACTGGGATCCTTTCTAAAGCCTTGTGGTTTGTGACCCTATATGGGATCTCATAACTGAATATAGTGCTCACAAAATTATTATTGATTATTGGTCAGTGTTTGATTTTTATGCCTATTTTATATATCTATATACCCAGGGTAAAGTAAAAATGTCTTGGGTGAAAAGGAATCATGAGGGGAAAAGTTTAAGAAGCCCTGCTCTAAAGCACATTCAAACTCTATTATAGATAGCACAACTCCAATGGTCTTGCTACACAGCCTAAATGCCAAATTAGACTTACCTAAAAGATTATTTTACTGAGAATTCATATGAGGTAAATGTTCCATTGGTCAAAAGAAGTAGTGTAAGGACCCTTTGAAGGTATCCCTTTGAAGTTATCTCTGAAGAACTTTCACATTGACTGGGAAACACGGGAATCACTAGCATAAGACCACCCAGCATGGTATACCCACATCAAAGAATGCACTGTACTCTTTGAATAAAACAGAATCATAGAAACACACACACACACACACACACACACACACACACACACACACGACCTGAGTGCATCTTGAACCACTTTCATTCCAAATGTTGTAATGTACCACTTGTGTCCAAACTATGATAGTGCCTTCTGAGCTCATATTGTCCTGATCAACCACAGATGAAAACACCATACTCTGACCCCAACATAGTGATGCCATTAATCTTTTGAAAGAACAAACAAACAAACAACAACAATCTAGATGTGCACAAATTATTTCCCTTGTTACAATATGTTTCTTGAAGACAGAGTTTTTTCACTTCTGCTTTTTGTGTCCCTTTTTAATAATGTTAATAAACATTTTTAATAAATATTCCAATCATTCCATCTTTTACATCATCTTTTCCTCACCTTTCTACTGCTCAACCCCTAATTCATATCCTTCTTCCTTCTTCCTTAGACTAGAATAATAGGCTCCTAATAGGCTCCTTTTTCCTTCCAATCTCATCCTGCTCCAATTTGTCCCACATAGTGCAGCTAAATTGTTTCCTAATTAATTAGTGGGATGCTATTGGTTCTCCATGCATGCTAATGAATTCCTTAAAATTCAGCAGTGAAGGCTTCAAAAACCCTTTCCAATACTTTATGCTCTATACAGAACCCAAAATGTGTGACAAACTGAGTCGCCATACACTTCTTCCTAATTTCCGTATGACAAGGGCTCATAAATTTGTTATTAACCAAGGCAAACAGTCACCTTTGATTTCTCCTTTTCCCACACATTTCATCAGTGGTTAAGCTCTCTGGACTCACCCTGTTCTCCCTCATTTCCACTCCAATCATTATCAAATGAGATAATATTTGTAAAAGCACTTAGCACAGTGCATAGCACATAGCAAGTGCTCTACAAATGTTTACTCCCTGCCTTCTACTCCATCTCCACTTATTGCTATCCTAAGTACCCTTCAAAAACCAAATCAAATTGCACCCAGTCCATGAAACATTGGCATTTGCTCCTAGTTAAAACTGGTCCACTTATACTCAAAATGATTGCCAAATCAATACTCCCCTAACTTTTGGAAAGAGCCTGACAAGCAGCCATCTTATTATTCTGCTTTCCATTCTTGTGACTTTCCAAACCAAAACACCTTTCCCAGATCATTACTTTGCTATATATTTTATTTTCCTCAAGTAGAATACAAATCCTTTGAGAATATGAATTATCTTAATTTTATGTTTGTGTCCTTGGTATGTAGCAAAGTCTGAATAAATGTTTTATATTCATTCATCTCATGTCATAACATTTCTTTTCTCATGTACTTACCATTTAAATTGTATTCTGTAACCTGTGTAGTTGTTGCTATTGCTCATTCTTCATTTGAAGAGGATTAATGACATGACTGATATCTTGACCTGCATATTAATTGGATTTAAGAGAGGCAGAGCTGCAGAAAGTTGTCAATCTCACTCTCTCTTCCAGAGTCAGTAAAGTCCAGTGTCAATACTAAAATCCTAACACTTGGCAATGACTTGGGATAAAGTAGATAATCTTGACATCTTTGATATCTGGCCAAGGTCTAGCACTTCATTTGCATTCGTGGCTCTTGGAACAACTTGTTCTTATCTGCCCATTTAGGCAGTGGATGTTTTCACGTGCTGGGACTAGATATACGCCTATTTCAATGATAGATTTGAGCCTAGTGATTACCCTCAAACTTGGTTTAGGTATAATGCAGATAATTAATGGGGATTACATATAATGAATAAGCATTTGTCTAGCAGCTATTATGTGATGGACACAATGCTAAGTCCTTTACAAATATTCTATCATTTAATAAATGGGCACTGAGGTCCTTCGAAGTCTAAAAAGCCTGTGGTTGTTTGTTCAGGTTGGAGTTTGAGAAGTAAACAGAAAATCACTTTACTATTCATCATTGTCTGACAGGTTGACTCAGATTGCTACTTACTATGTTAATGCAATCAAGAGTGGCCAATCATTTCCCAAATCAAAATAATAAGTTGACATTTCTACAGTTCTTCACAGAAGACTTTCCTTATAATTATGCTGAGAGGTAGGCAGGATAACCATTACTATCATCCCCATTTTATATATTAAAAGACAGCCTCAAAGAGATGAAACAACTTGCCTCTAGTCACACAACTAAGATGTGTCAGAATTTGGACTTGAATCCCTGTGATATCATGGTCTTATTATTCTGTAATACTTCTTTGAGATAGTCTAATTGGATTTGCCCAGAGGCATGATAAAATCTTTGAGGGGAGGAATTATTTCTTATTTATATTTGTACCTTCTGAAGAACCCAGAATAATGCATTGTACATAGTAGGTGTTTAATAAACATTTAAGAAATTAGGAAATGGATGAGTAATTGAATTCTCCTAACAATCAAATCTCATCTGAGGATTTTAAAGATTCAGCTCCTATTTCTGAATAGTTATCTGATTCCACTGAGAATAAGAGCACACTACTTTGGGGGGCAGGAGAAGATCTAAGAAATAGAATTAGTAAGAAAGCATATGCAAGAAAACTAAGCAATCACATTCCATTGTGTTAGCCTGATACTAGTTGGGCCCTGTAGCTTTCCACATTAACATTTGATGGAAAACCAGCAGGACTTTGCACATTGGCTTTTTGACCCTGCTGAGAAAAAGTTATTTCCATGCTGTGTTTGCTAGGAAATGGCTTCCTCAAATAATCTATTTGGTCACCTCATGTTAATCAATCCATATTAGAAAAGTCGACCTGGCAAGCAGAGAAAGTCTTTTCCTTGATGGTTGGAAAACTTGACTGCAAAAATGAGAAAGTCGCATTTTCAATCCAGACCAAACTCCATTTTTGTGTAATTGTGACTGACAGAGAAATAGGTCCAAAAGTACTGAAAATTCATCTAAAACCATTACATTGGTTAACGTGAATATATGACTTAGACAAATAAAAATATCACAAGTAAATTAGAGCAGCATGAAAAATTTTATCTTGTTAGATTTATGAATAAGAAAAGACTATATGACCAAAGAAGAAAGAGAGCATTACAGATATGAAATTTATAATTTTGATTATGTAAAATTTGCAAAGATTTTAAACAAACAAAACAAAGAAGCCAAGATTAGAAGGAAAGCAAGAAACTTGAGGGAGGAACTTTTATTACAAATTACTCTAATAAAAATCTCATTTCACAAATACGTAGAGAACTGAGTCAAATTTATAAGAATATGAGGTTTTTCCCAATTGATATGTAGTCAAAAGATATGAACAGGCAGTTTTCAGAAAAAGAAATGAAAGCTATCTATAGTCATATGAAAAAATTCCACAAATCACTATAGGCCAAAGACATTTAAATTAAAACAATTCTGAGCTATTAAGCCCCAATTAAAAAATTGACTAATTTTATCATGCCTCTGGGCAAATCCAATTAGACTATATCAAAGACATTTTACAGAATAGTAGGAAGAACACTAAGTATTTGATAGAAAATGGAAATGACAAATGTTAAAGAGGATGTGGAACAATTAGGACACTAAGAGCACTGTTGGTAAAATTGTAAACTTATCAAACTATTTTGGGAGAAATTTGGAACTATGCCTACAGGGTTATAAGACTGCGGATTACTCAGCAATAAATCTATATCCCAAACAGAATTTTTTAAGTACAAGGAGTTATATGTCCAAAATTACTTAGGCCAGTCTTTTTTGTGGTAGTAAAGAATTGAAATTGAGGAAATGCTCATTAATTGAGGAATGGCTAAACAAGTTGTAGAATGTGGTTGTGATAGAATACTATTATCCTATAAGAAATGATAAGCAGGATACTTTCAGAAAAACCTTGGAAGAATTAAATGAAATGATACAAAATGAAGTGAGTAGGACCCAGAAAACATTGCATACAAAAATAGTTATATTGTAAAATGGTTAATTGTGAAGAACTTAGCTATTCTGATTAATACAATGATCCAAGATAATTCCAAAGATTTATTATGAAAAAAAAATATTTACCCCCATAGAAAGAGCTGATGGGGCTTGAATATAGATTAAAACACACTTCATTTTCTTTTTTTTTCTTTAATTTTTTTTTTTTTTTGGTCTGTGTTTTCTTAAGCAATATGGATACTTGGAAATATATTTTCAAGACTTCAAATATAAAATCTATACCAAATTGCTTGCCTTCTCAGAGAAAAGACAGAAATTTTGAAGATCAAATTTGTAAATGAATGTTAATAAATTTTGCATATAAAAAACTATTAAATTGAAGTTTACTGAAGAACCTGAAGATTTATTGTGTCCTACTTTTAGAACAATATCATATCTATGTCTATGTGTTAGCTAAAATGTAAATTTCTGCTGTAATATTGGCTAACAAAGGAAAATTCTATGTAATCTCTATGTTTGTCAGAATGTTGGATTCTATTGAGGTAGCTAGGTGGCACAGTGGATAGAGCTCCAGTCTTTGAAGTCAGGAAGACCTGAGTTCAAATCTGGCCTCAGACACTTAATACTTCTTAGCTATGTGATCCTGGGCAAGAAATTTAACTCCAATTGCCTCAGGGGAAAAATAGATTATATTAAATTTCATAAAAGATCACATAAAACGTGTTTCCCTCAAAAACATATACAACTAAACCTCTGAACAAAGTCTGATGGAATGAAAGCACCCTTCAGCTCAAGATAGATTGAAAAAACTTCAGGAAAGGTCAGTCTCATTGGAGTGAAAAGGATGTTCAACCCATGTCTTATTTGGAAATGTCAGTGAGAAAGTCCTACTCACAGCAAATCAGCAACTAAGACCTTCAGTCCTGGCTCACTAGAGCAGCAAATCAGTGGGACAGCTTCCAGTCCCAGCTCAGAAGGCAAACTCTGTGAAACCAAGCTGTTTCCTGAAAAGAACAGACAAAGTTATCCCCTCTAAACATAAGGGGCCCCTGTACTCAAAGCCAAGGCTGAGAGTTGCACAGGAAATTTGGGATAGTGCCGTCTTTGCCCCAAGAGCAGTGCTCAATCATAAAGGTTAAAAAAAAAAAGGGGGTGGGGGGGAGGGATACCAAAAGAAAAAGAAACAAAATGAGCAAGAAATAGAAAAGAACTTTGATCATAGAAAACTATTTTGCACAATTCTATGGCAGCAAGTCTAACTCAACAAAAATTCTAAATAAAATATTAGCAAAGAGATTACAGTAACTTATCAGCAGGGTAATACACTATGACCAAGTGGGACCTATACCAGGAATGCAGGGCTGGTTCAAAATCAGGAAAACTATTACAATAATCGACCATATTTATAACAAAAGCAACAAAAATTATATAATAATCTCAATAGATGTAAAAAAAAAAAGCTAAGAAAAAGCTTTTGACAAAATGCAGAGAAACAATCAGATGGGAGAAAGGGATTACAATTGGGGAGAATACAGGGTTTTTAACCCAACAGAAGGGCAGTGCCCTGTGTGAACAGCTCCAATATAATCTCCAGGTGATGTGGAGAGATCCAGAAAGTGTTGAATGGCAGGGACTAGATAGGCTAACTGCTTGGGAGGAAGAGTTTGCTTGTATTTCTACAGATGGAGAAGGAATCAGAAGGGTGCCAACAACCTGGAAAGAGACTGAAAAAGAGAAAAACCTTGAAACATAGGAGAAGACCTAAGAAACATCTGACTCGAAGAGCATGGTTGATAATGAGACTGTTACAGAACTTCGAAACCCACAGGAATTATTGGATTTCCTGAGATTAAAAAAAAATGTTGATAAGACTGTTGCAGAACTTCAAAACCAGCAGGAATAATTGGATTCCCTGAGATAAAAAAATGTTGATAAAACTTTGCGGAACTTCAAAAACTTCCGGAATCATTGGATTCCCTGACACATGAAGTAATGGACAATAGATTGGTTTTGGACTATTTCTAGAACTTATGGATATGTATAAGTCCTCATGTTGATTCATGTTGTTTGTTATATAACTCTTGGCCTGTATTACTATATGCTTGTGTAATATCTCCTATGGTGATGGATTTATGTATACCTGTTTTAAGTGAGACCCTTCAGAAACTTGCTAATCTAGTTTGATTCCCTATTTTTCTTTGGTGTTTTCATCTCCCTTTCTGAGATGTCAGGGAGGATATGATCACTTCCTTATTTGATGTTTTCGCCCCTTTTTCTGAAAAGTCAGGGAAGGTGTGATCACTTCCTTTTTGGGGTTCTCACCTCCCTGAGAAGTCAGGTAGGGCATGATCAACTATGTTCAAAAACAAAAGAAAGTGGGAGATGTTATGGGCCAGAACTTTGTAGTTGAAACAAGGATTCTTAAAAGGTGCTAAGTGAAATTGATAATACAATGATTATCTAGTTTACCATGGTGATTAATAGTTCTCTAGTTCAGTACATGTACTTAGTACTTAATATACTTCTACAAGATTCACATATATGATAATGATCAAGTAAATGAATCTATCTCTCTTTGGCTCCAAAAGCTTGAGCAACCATCTCCAATCCTCTTGTCTTCTCTGGCTCTGACCCTGGCTGAGTTTGTCCCAGGTTATATGCTCTCTTATAATTACATTATCATAGGTGTGAATCTTGCAGAACTATATTAAGTACTAAGACATGTACTGGCATGGCCAAGTCCCATGAGACTCCGGCGTTTCAGGGTTCACTATTTACCTTTTGTGTTTGTGTTGGATATTTTATAACTTCTCTGCTGATCTACTGGCTTGCAACCAGGGTAGATTCACTGGTATAGATTCCTCCCGAGAAATTCTCTGGGCACCTCAGAGTTTACATCATCTTGGGTTCCTGAGTTTGCCTGTGTTTGGGTTTCCACACGGCTGCCTGTGCTCAGCCCACTTCTCTCTGTGTCCCATTGAAACAAATCTTTTCTGGAGATCTTCCAAATTATCTTCTGCTGGAAATTGGTTACATTCCAAATATTTGTGAGTTCTGTCACTCCAAAACCAGGTCAGAGGCTGGATTTGCTGTTAATTTGAGGAACATCTCCTCTCCACCATCTTGGCTCCATCCCCTAGGTCAAGAAATCAAGAAAGGCAACTGCATATGCATCTTGAAGTGAAGTTTTCAGAGGAAATATAGATGGGAGTCCCACAAAGTTGGCAACCGTAATAACTAGGCTACCTCATTGAAGGAAATTCCTTAATCACTGAGATTACAGAGTGATTTGAGCATTAACATAATGATGACAATTATTAGAACTTCAGAAGTACAATAACACCTCTTTATATCTAAATAATTCAAATATGACTATTTTGTTCAAAGATGAAACTAATGTTGAAGTGGTCTGCTTACAGTAGAGGAAAGTCATGTCTTTGTAGTTAGGAAGAAAGTCCTTTGACTGAGTTACTGGCCTTGTGAATGTGTTCAAGTCCTTTGACCGCATATGTGAGATGAGATTAATAGTGCTTTTACTCTCAAGCTCATAAGGTTTTAGTAAGGGACACATGCTGTCAATTTCAAAATTCTTTAGAAATGTAATGAAGAATGGAATTGTCAACTCATGTTAAGATATCTCCAGTAAAGTCCTCAAATACATCAAAATAATAAGAAGGTGATCCCATTTTCTCAAACTTATACACTAGACAGCAAACTTTGTTTGATCTTGCCCAACTGGAAGAGAATAAAGTGTAGGCCTATATGGTACTTGAACTCAATCTAGATTAGTTCATTACTGCATTGGTCATTAGTTTGTCATTTTTTTTATCATAACAATTCTTCAAAAGTATCTATTAAATTAGAAGACAGAAGTAATCAGTAATGATAATGATACACTAGAGAAGCCCAAGAAACCTGAAGTGTTGAAAAAGCAATAAGATTATCTGCCTAATCTCATTTTTAAATAAATTAAAATATAATATTTGTTTAAAAATTCAACAAAAACTTTGCCTCTCTGCATCTACTGCTCCTTTTTTCTATTCCCCTAAGGCCAACCAGACCAAAGCAAATCCCTTATTCATGCAACAATCTTTCAAGTATTTCAAGAATTGATTCTCCTCAGAATGTTCTCTTCAACAGGCTAGCACATCCCCAAGAAATCCAAATAAACTTTGGGAGGCAAGCTGTCAAGTTCCTTCACCATCCAAGTTCCCCAGCTCTAGCTCTACCTTATCTGACAAACTAAACAAAATCTTCCAAAGGCAATTTAACTAAGGCTGTACATAGCAAGACTATCATGATCTTTTCTTAGAACTAAACAACTGTTACTGAAGCCTAAAACTGCATTAACTTGAGAGGAGAGGGAATCATTTCACACTATAGAACCCATTTTCACCTTAGAGTCCACAAAATCTCACAGGTCTTTTTTATATAAGCAAAGTTTTCCAGTCATTCTTAATTGTTTATTTCTATGAAAGGAAAGGGTTGGATTAGATGAAATCCTGTTTGCGAATATATCTTTATTCTAACATTGTCTCCATGAAATTGCTCATTTAAATTGTGTATTAAACATCTCAGACTATTTTTGTCTTTTTGTTTTTATGGTGTCCCAAATCTCCTATGAATTTTCATAACTTTTCCTAATTACAGTATTCCTCAGTGATCAAATGTTAAGAATGTGAAGATTTTTTAAAGATGGACAAATTAACAACAACCAGCCACAAAAAAGTATTCAAAATCATTAACTAGAGAAATGCCCATTAAAACAACTTTTAAGTATCCCAATATGCCATTCAAATAAAAATTGGTTTAAAGACAGATCTAGTTAATATTGGAAGACGTCATAAGATAAGTTGATTTTCAATTCTGGTAGAACTAAGAATGAGTCCCATCACTAGAGAAAGCAAAATGGAATTAAACAAAATAAATTACCTAAAAATTCATATTCTTTGACTCAGCAATAGTAAGCTTAAATATCCCAAAGTTTATTGAAAGTAGGAAAAGAAAATTTGTACAAAAAAATAAAATTTCATCGTGATATTTGTAATGGCAAACAATGGAAATAATACATGTACTCAATTGAGACAAAGCTTAGAAACTAGGAATATGGCAAACTTTTCAGGAACTTTCCTTTTCAGGACATATAATTTTTGTTGTTTCATGTTAGTTGATGTTTATGATCTCAATGAACATAAAGGGTATCAAGAAAATAAATAAGTAAAAAAGTAACATTCTTATCTCATTTTTCACTTTTGAACAATAGAGAAATGGCCAACTACTTTCAGAAAGGCTGGAACTGTTTAGCATGTTGATGTTGTAAAGTCCTTGAGGGAAGGAAATGTTTTATTGATGCTCTTTTATTCCCAGTATCTAGCACAATGGGTGATTTTATACACACACACACACACACACACACACACACACACACACACAGATATTTAATAAATATTTAGTTTTTTTCCCCCCTTAGGCAATTGGGGTTAAGTGACTTGCCCAGGATTGCACAGCTAGGAAGTGTTAAATGCCTGAAGCCAGATTTGAACCCAGATCCTCTTGACTTCAGGGCTGGTGCTCTATCCACTGCACCAAGTAGCTGCTCCTTAATAAATATTTGTATATGATTTGGTAAAAATAACACATATGTATACCTTCTCTTTTTTGCCATATTCATAGCATTGTTTACACATATCACAATTCATACATATAGATATAAGTATGTATGTATAAAGTATATATGTTATCTATGTATATGTACATGTTTATAAACATGTATTATTACTTGTGATTATTTAATTGTGAATGTATTACTATTATTATTCCCAGCCACAACTGATATAGAAGCTAATTTTCATTAAATTACATGCTCAATGTATATTAGTAATGTGATTTGTCAGCCAAAAAAGCTGTAATCTCAGACTACACTAAAAAAAAAAAAACATAGCTACAAGAAACAAACTGATGATAGTCTAATTTGCCTCTACCTTCCTCAGACTTCTTCTTAAGTACTATGTTCAGTTTTGAGAATTACATTTTAGAAAGGATCTTGATACAGTGGAAGACATTCAGAGGAAACCAATCAGAATAATGAAGGATTTTAAGTTCATGCTATATGTTGTTTTTGTTTGTCCTTAGTTTTTGAAGAAGACCAATAACATCATGGAGTAATAAGTTGGCTTGTGCATTAATTGAATTTAATTCAAAAAGTCATGCGCTTCCTTCTCCTTTTCAGAGTCATTTAAGCCCAGTGGAGCAATGAAATTCAAGATGGCTAGTAATGGCCCATGATGCAATGGATGATTTCAGCATCTTTGATGTCTGACCAAATTTTATGTGCTCCACAGAACCTGCTCCAGCTGCCTTTTTGGCCTTTGGAACAAATTGTCCCCATTCACTCATTCAGTTGGGAAGAAGTCTTCATATGATTCACTCCCTAACTCATGAATGAGTTTGAGACCTATAAATCACACATAACTTGGTTTAATCCATCTGCTGAGATGGTTTACCATCATGCTAACCCATCAGGCTATTTGAAGATTGGTTGAAAGAACTAGGCTTGTTTAGACTGGAGAAAAGAAGAGTTGAGGGAGGATGGAATAAGGGTAAAGATTTGCTAACCATCTTCGAATGTTCTAACAGCTATCAAGGAAAGAAAAGATTAGATTTCTTCTGTTTGAGTGCAGAGTATAGAACTAGGAGTAGTTGTAGGGTAGGAAGGCGGAGGAAGCATAGCCAAAAAATAAAGGCAATTTAGTTTTGATAAACTGACAATTCAAGCTATACAAAAAGGGTTGGCTGCCTCAAGAAGAGATAGGTTCCCTGTCCTTGGAGATAACTTACAAATATAGGTTGGATACCAAATTATCTGGAAAGTTGGAAGGCCAAGGGAAAAAGAGAAATTCCTTTCTTCTTTGAGTTGGATTCCAAAAATTTTATCCAACTCAAATTGTGGGATTCTGTTATCTATAATATAATGTATTAACCATAATATGTTACACTATATCATATAATCTAAGAAAATGTGATTTCTGTTGTATTTTAATAATGTAGTAAATGTACATTCTGTGTGTTTTATATGCATATATGAATATATGTATACATAGATTAATAAATGACAATGATTATAGTATAGAAAGGTTTTAATAAAACTTTCTAAAAATAAAAACAAATCACGCACAGAAAAAAATGCTGGATTAAGTTATTTCAATCATTAAAAATAAATTGTTTCAATGGTATTCTATTAGTGCCTTTGTTGTCATTTTCATTATTAATCATAGCAGCTGGCATTTCTATGAGGTTTTATGGCTTGAAAAACATTTGGCAGATACTATCTCATTTGAGTCTTTTAATCACCCTGTCATTTGAATGGGGGGAAATGTGAAGGTTTTATTATATTTAAGGCATTACTTGGTGCCAGAATTACACCCCCCTCCACAAAAAGAAATTATTTCTGATCACAAGGATTTTACATTCTCCCAGTGAAATTTATAAAATTTATTTATATTTATAAATTAATTTAGAATATATTTATAAATTTAGAATTAAAAAATATATTTAAAAAAATATTTTATAGTTGAAGATATTGAGTTGATATTAAGTTTCACAGCTAGTAAATGTCATGAGTAATTTTTGAACTCAGCTTTTCCCCACTCCAATACAACCTTCTTTCTATGCAATCAGTTTGCTTCTCAGTAGACAAACTTTGTTACAATCAACTGAATTAAATCATTTTTTTTTTCCTTTTCAGACTAATATTGTATGTTAACACAGTTGGTGCTTTATGTGCTAAGATCCTTCCCACTACTTCTCAACTCAGTTAATATTATCTGTTAAGAAAGAAATTCACAGTAAAAGACCCATGTGGGTCTCTAGGCATTTAGTACAATTATCAAAAGATCCAGAATAACAGAAGTAGAGGCTTCATGATTTTGTACATCTCACTTTCTTTGTATTCCCAGAACATATACCAAGAGCTTTAAAAAAAATTGACTCAAGAAGTTTAATAAGAACTTAATGTGGAGTCAAACACCTGATTTCAAGTCCCCTGTGACTATGTGACCTTAAGAATATAATTTTACCTCTCTCCACCTTAGTTTCCTCATCTGTAAAATGAAGATAATTGCATCTACTTCCCAGAATTGGCATCAGAATAAAATACAATACTCATAAAGCATTTTGTAAATTTTAAAGTACTAGCTAAATTCTAGATATTGTTATTTTGTTTGTTATTGTTGTTAATTATTAAAATTTCCTGGGGCCTCCATTTTTTCAACTGTAGAATGGGAGATTTGAACCTCTGAATTCCCATCTCTAGATATATGATCTTACAAAAAAACCTTAAAGAATAGAGAGCTGCTGCTCTCTTGAGTATATTCTACTAAATGTATACTAGAATGTTCTCTATTCTTTGATATCTTTGATAAGAAGAACTATCCTTGAACTTGGCAAAATGTCTTTCTCTGCAAGAAGGGTCCATGTTTGGAAGATTCTGGGTACTCCAAGGAAATCCTATACTCCCACAAGTCCTGGAGCTATATGTATTTTTTAACAAGATAGCTTATAGGCTGAAGAAGGGGCAAACAGTTTCTGTTGGAATTGTAACCAAGTGGCAAACTAAGCAATGGAGTAACCTGTGTTCTATAAGTCCATATAGATTTTTGTGGCTAGTTGGTTTACGCATATTAGTCATCAAATATTCATTACATTCTATATGCCAGGCATTGACAATATCTTTTTATATATATTTTATGTGTTCATTGGTGCTTTTGTTTGTTTGTTTGTTTTTAACTATCTACTTTTAGTGCTCCTTCCATAAAATTCTCATTTGGGATAAAGGGAAAAAAAAAAGTGGCACAAACACATGCCTTTTTGCATGACTTCACCTCCCTGGATCTTTGTTTCCTAGTCTGTAAAGTGAGGAAATTGGACTAGATACAATATGA
Organism: Antechinus flavipes; assembly: GCF_016432865.1. Classification (NCBI taxonomy): domain Eukaryota; kingdom Metazoa; phylum Chordata; class Mammalia; order Dasyuromorphia; family Dasyuridae; genus Antechinus; species Antechinus flavipes. The sequence continues at coordinate 661,056,784 of NC_067399.1, forward strand.
TAATCATTTATTAAAACTTTACTATGTTACTGTACTGTGTTAAACTCTGATGATACAAATAAGAAAAAGAGAGACAGTTTCTACCCTGAAGGAGTTTACAGTCTTAGGTGGGAAGATAACACAGAAAAGAAAAATTAAAAGCTTGGAATGGTGCAGAATATGATAAAGGAGATGACTGGATTAAAAAGCTCTAAAAAATAATAATAGTTTGTCTTTATATATAGAGTGCTTTAAGATTTGCATATGTCTTACAGATATTACCTCTAATTTTGTAACAATTCTATTATCCCCATTTCCAGAAAAGGAAACTGAGGCAACCTGAGTAAGTTATTATTGCCTACTCAGTGTCTGAGGAAGGATTTGAATAGCGGTCTTCTGGATTATATATCGTATACTGATTCTTTGTACTACATAGCTACCTCTTTATAGATCTATGATTCCAGAAAATAGGCCTAGAAATTTATGTATAACCACAACTATTCAGATAACTGCTGCCTGAACACCTGATATGTTCACACTCCCAGGTTCTCCAATATCTTTAAGTGGGTTTGGATGTATCAAGACTCTCAAACTTTGATTCCTACCTTCATCATTACCATTACTCCTTTGTTTGAATAGTCCCTTACCTTCCATTTAATAACTTAAGAGTTGAATTAGCTTTTATAAAGAAACATGTATATTTACTTTAAAGGAATTGCTAGAATAAACATAAAAACATCCCCTAAAAACCCCATAAAAATATGAAGATGTAAAGTACCCTTCTTCATCACCTAAGTTTCTGGGGAAGGAAAGAGGCTTAGATTCACAGCTTCTTATATAATATAGTCATTAAATTCAAAGTTCACAGTCACCCCTGGGCTCAAGATCTGGGCACTCTGGCTTCTCACAGCTTCCCTGCAAAGCTGGTTGACTGCATATACATAATCTGCCTCCAAGAATGCCATAGTTCAAACTCTAGAGACTGAAGGGATTCTACTACCTTCTCCTCAAACTGAAAAGTACAAAATAAATGAATTAAAGAACAATCATCCATCCTATTCAAAGGACCACAGGATAAAAAGATGAAATAAAAAAGGTAGTCCACCACCCCAAACTCCCCAACAGTTCAGTTCATTGCATCATTGATATACCCTCTCTGGATACAGAAGAAAAGAGAGAAAGCTTCTCAATCTAGCAATTTTTAAAGACTCAGTCTATTCTGCCAACAAAGCCAATGAAAGAGGCTCTTCCCACCCACATGGTAGGGAAACAGAATTTCTTCTCCTAGAACAGGGTACTTATGTGTTAGGTGCTCTGGGAATGCTCCAAAACCCTAGCTATGTAGATAATAATCCAAACTACCCCTTTATTAGTTCTCTGAAATAAAGATTAGATATGCATTATCCGAATTTTGGTATATATTACTACATCTATGAATTTTAATTACGAAGGTTGGGTGAACATGCTTATAAAGGGATATCTATCTTCTCTTTTTAAGTCCTTCTTTTCCATTTTACTGCCAGGGCTGATTTGCTTGGGATACTTCCATTCTAATTCACAATTAACTACAAATTAATTTTCTTGGGGAGCAAAAATGTTTTCCCTGAGAGATGCTACTTATTTTTTTCACATTGTCTCTATTATTTGTCATTAGCATAAAACAAGAAGGTAGAGAGCTAATGAAGTTGCCAATTCCGATCTTTATCCTGTGGACTTTTTCAGAACTTGCTATTAATTTTTTATTTATTCCAAAGGATTCAATAGGCCATGTTCACAAGGACTCCTCTGACTATTAGCGAAATCACTTGGCTTCATGACAGCAGGCTCTAATTCTCAGGACATTAAAGAAATCCTGATGTGAACAGCAGTGTCTGCATTTGCCAGGCATTTTGAGCCATATGGCCAAATATAAAGAGTAGTAATTAATGATTCAAAATCCATTTGTTCTGAAGTCTCCAGTGGAGTGCTCCAAGGATCAATGCCATGCTATACTATTTAACATTTTTATCAGCGACTTGGATAAAGGAATAGAAGGTATATTTAAATAATTTCCTAACAGAAATTTAGGATTATTAGCTAGTAAAATAGATGATAAAGTCAAGATTCAAAAGCATCTTGAAGAACTAGACCATGGATTAAATTTCTAAGATGGAATTCAGTGGAAATAAATGTAAAGTCTGATCCTTGGGTTCAAAAAAAAAATCATTGTGATAATGTAAGATCAGAGAGTTATGGCTAGAAATACCGAGGGCTTTTAATGGACCATACCTTAATATGAATCAACAATATGGTATAGAAGGTAAGGAAACTAATGGAATTTTAGGCTTTGTTTTGTTTTTCAGCTGTTTTCCAATAGTGTATGATTGTGATCTCATTTGAGGTTTTCTTGGCAAAGATACTGGAGGGATTTGCCATTTCTTTCTCTAGATCATTTTACAGATGGGGAAACTCTAGCAAATAGGGTTAAGTGACTTGCCTAGAGTCACGCAGATATTGTCTGAAGCCAGATTTGAACTGAAGAAGAAGAGTTTTCCAGATTTCAAAACTGGCACTCATTCCAATGAGCTACCTAGCTGCCCTAGATTCAATAAGACAGGTATGATATCCAGGAATAGATGGTGAAAGAGCAACTTTCTGTATGCCTGGTTATGACACATCTGGAATATTATATCCAGTTCTGTATTCCATGACTTATGAAGAATACCAAAAAGCTGGAGAGTGTCCACAACTAGGCAACCAAAATGGTAGATAAATTAAAGTCCATGCTACATGAGAATTGGCTGAAGTAATAAATATTTAGCATGGAGAAGTGTGGTGTTTTTCTTCCTTAAAATATAATAATGGTTCTCTCTGGGACCAAGTAGGTTTCTCGGGGAGGTTTTCTGGAGGCAGCCTTAGTTGCAGTTCAGATCAATAGTTACCCTAAATGCAGCCAGGTGATAAAAGTTCAGATCTTTTATTATCTCCAATATAGCCCAGTTAGCTTTTCTTAGAGGCCTCTCTCTCTTCTTGGTTCTAAGGACTCTTGCAGCTTTGTTCTTTGCTTCTGCCTCTGCCTCCAGCCAGCACCAAGGTAAAAGTTGTAAAGAATCTTTCTTACCTCCGAGAGAGGGCTTCTGGCTCTCAATCTCCCAGAGTGCTCCTCTCCAACCCCAGTCAATGTTCCAAAGTAAAACTCTTCACTCAGAGAGGGCTTCTGTCTGAACTCACTTGATGCTCCCTTCTCAATCTAAATTCAGCTCCACTCCCCTAACTGGTTCACTTCTTTCTCTTATATATCAGAGAATGGGATTGTGGGTTTTCTCCCAAAGTGTTCTCTGGACCTAAGAGCTTCAACGGAGGTGTGAATTTGGATATCTCATACTAAACTCTGAAATCTCCCAAACTTGTGAACTCCAATGAGTAAAGGTGTGAACACAAGCATTGTATCAATTAGTTCTACTTAGTACCTTGTTTCAGATTCTGGCCCAAAACATCTTCTTATAAGATCAGATCAATAATCTATCAACTCTAATGAGTTAGCAGTTTGTAAAGATTCCAACAGAGAAGAGTTGAGTTGGGAACATAAAAGTCTCCAAATAGTAAAACAAACAAAAAAACAAAACAAAGCAAAAACAAAAACAAAAACAAAACACTGTTTTGGAAGAAAAAAATTTATTTGTTTTGTTTTCTTCCCTGAAGAACTGAATAAAGATCAAAGAACAAAAATTCTAGAAGCAAATTTAGCTTTCACATCAAGGGGAAAATATCCCTAATAACCAAAAAAAAAAAAATTAAATTGACTCCTTGACAAAGTAATAAGTTCCTCTTAAATGAAAGTCTTTAAGCAATGTCTAGATGACCACGGTTGGGTGTGTTGGGGAAGTGGGTTGCTATTCATATGTGAATTGAATGGTACAGCTTTCAAATGTGAGCCAAGAGTATCTTTGGCTCCCAAAAGCACCATAGTTTGGTTGAGATTTGAAAGAACAAATTGCATGAGCATGATAGACTCTACATTGCTGAACTTCAAGAGCTGAGAAAACTGCCTCCAGTAATCTTGACTAATGGACTACATGGGGTTTGCTATTTGTAAATAAACCTTTGAAAGCAGACGTTGATAGGATGATATTGAAATAGTCTTCAACACCAAGATAACAATCTCTTTCTAGTCTTTAATTTTACTGACTGTTTAGGATTCCTTAATCGCCCAAGTATTTAAATAGCATTTAGAGCTTTATGTTTCTTTTATAACTAGGAATTCCCCAGGCTTCTGAAGGGCACAGCCTTGTATATGTAGATATTGACTGTTTGACTGTTTTAGAGCAGGGATAATCTGAAGAGAATTGATACCAGAGACCTTTATACTGAACCCATCAGCCTTTTTAATCATGGAAATATTAGTATCAAAGTAATTGATTCCCCAAGATACCAACTCATGAAGCACACGAGACAGGAAATAAAATCATCTCTTGCTTCATAAAATATAAATCTTAGAACTTGGACTGAGACATCAGAAAACAATTCCAAATCTGGGAGGAAAACAACTCCCAAAATATAACTTTATGTTTATCCTAAAGTCATTGTGGGATGTATGGCTTGTAGAATCTGAGAAATGGTGGCCACTGAAAGAAAAAAAAAAAAAAGGAAAGAAAGAAGAGACTTCTACAAGTTGTGCCCTCAACTCTAGCCTCCAATAATATTTTAGCTGTAATACACAGGATGAGAAAGGGAATAATCCCACTAAACATAGCCTTGGACAGTCAGCGGTCAACCATTGTGTTCAGTGATGGGTATGACATTTTAGTAAAAACACTGATGAGCTAAAGTGTCCACTTTGAGAAAGACCTACTTCAAGATTAGAGGATCAATGGATGGGAGAGAGATTGTTTAGCCTGGAGTAAAAAAAAAAAAAAAAAAAAAAAAAAAAAAAGACAAGATTGATTGAATAACTGCTTGCAAATATTTGAGGAATTGACACATGGAATGGGGACTAAATTCCTTCTTGGGCCCAGAGGAAAGAACAACATACTGTGCAAAGAGAAAAGATGGTTTAATGTGAGAAGAAATTTGCTAAGAAATAGAGCTATGCCAGAATAACTTGTGCTACATTACAATGCAGTGAGTTCTACCTCAGTTGAAGGTTTCAAACCAAAGCTAGATGACAATTAGATAACGAGCTGGCAACAGTAGCATACTAGGTATGGAGTCAGAGAGACTCATCTGGATTTCAGATCTGGCCTCAGAAACTAGCTGTGTGATCCTAGACAAGTCAGTGAACTTTGCTTCTTACCTCATCTGGAAAGAGAACTAGAAAAGAAAATGGCAAGCCACTTACCTCAATATCTTTGCCAAGAAAACCCTAAATGGAATCATAAAGTGTGAAGCACAGTTGGAAAAGAACTGAACTACAAGAAAGGTGTCAACAGTTGGGCATATCAGGGAGGATTCTCATTTGGTGATAAGTATGATTACTGAGGCTCCTTCCAAGAGAGCTCCCTCCTGAGAAGCTTTCCTATGAGACAGCAAGATGGTGGATAGAACACTGGATTTGCAATTAGGAAGATTTGAGTTCCAATCCTTTTGTAGATATTCACTAGCTAGCTAGGTGACCCTGGGAAATCAACAAATCGCTCAACTTCTATTTCCTCATCTTAAAAATGAGTGCAATAATAGCACCCACCTTGCAAGACTTCATGAGGGTCCAGTGAGTTAACATATGTAAAATACCTCATGAACCTTAAATTATTACATAAATGCTAGCTATTAATACCATATTTATTACCCAAGAAGATGCAATCATAGATCTTTAAACATTAAGATGAGAGAAAGAATCAAAGTAAAAGATGGCTAATAGAAATATTTTCTTTAATTAGGAAAGACATTAGTAGATTGGTGATTAAGCAAATGATTATTAATGAAAATGGATATATTTTAAAATATCACTATATAAGGCATCATAGAAAAAGAGAATAAATTTATGGGCAGATTGTGCCCTACAGCTTAGCTTTGTTGTAGCCATTTATTGTAATGCTAGCATTTGAAAAGTCATGGCGAATTTTACTGGGAAAACCTACCCTCAACTCCTCATCTACAATCCCCACTGCCATCTGCTGAATTGGAAGAAAAGATAAAAAAGAATTATGACACTTAGAGATTTTTCCCACACACATTTAATGAATGTTTTGAAATCTAAATGAATTGTTAGCTCTTCATTTAAACTTCTTTTTTTTTTTTTAATCCTAGTTGCTTCACTGTGGCTCTGGGAAATTCTTCAACTGCAAAAGATTTTTGCCTCAAAGCTGAGATATTCATGAGTCCTATCCTGATAGTAGGAAGCTGGAAAAGAAATAGACTTGTCTGTAGCTGAGAGATCCATTCTCCATTAGCACTATTATCTGTCTTAATGTAATCATGCTTAAGGCCAGACATCCTTTGATCAATGAAGTCTGGGTGAATATCAGAACAACTATTCAAAAAATACCGATAACACCCATGGCACTGACCTGACTCAGGGGTAAATTTTAAAGTACATCAAGAAAGCAATGAAATTGAGAATAGATAAGAGAGCACAATCCACCTTCCTGAGCATCCTGAATCATATGATTTGAGTGGTCACTTTCAGCAGCCAGTCATGTATTTATTCAGAATTTTAAAAATATCACCCTAAACTGTTAAGAAAAAGAACAAGTTAGCTAAGCAATTAGAGAAGAAATTTGGGAGCTGTTTCCAAATGAGCATCTCAAGCACCCTGGCAGTCAAAATTGTTTGTAAACTATTAGGAATGGATTGATTTTCCAAAACTACTCCAAGTTAGAAATGCCTTGTTTCCCTCTGAGAATTCCTCAGTAGTGTATTGAACACCGAGGAACTCAAGTTCTTGTTACTAATTGAAAAGTTCTAATTACAACATCTTGGTTCCACAAAAGAGGCTACAGTTACTTTAACATCATAACCAACAAAGGTTTGGGGAATACCTCTCTGGGGCATTAATCATTCCTTAGGATTGAATTTTGCTCTGCCTTCCTTAGAAGCTATTTCAGTTGGCTCACACTTGAGTAACAGCAAGGCATTTTTTCAAATATCCCAAATTGCTCATTTGGAGAATTTTACTTGCTCATAGAAAGTGTTATATTTTGACACCTAAGCCCCCAAACCCAGTGATACAACATGTCTACAAGAAATCCATGGCATAACGTCAGCTCAGTAAAATGGAAGCATTTGGATCAATGTCCAACACACAACAAATGTTTAATTAATGTTTGTTAATAGATGACTATGGATGAATTATTTGATTCAATGATTATATATTGATTTTGTATGATTATAATAATATTATTCACAGGCTAAAGAGGTGCTTTGGCAGTCACGAATACCATCAGAGGGACTGCCCACAGTGATGTGGCAAGAGGAGTACTCAAAATATCAAGACATGATTCAAAAGACATGTAATGACATCTTTGTACATGTAAGTGATAAGTATTTCATATGTATGATCTCCTATGGCCTTCCCAACAAATGAGCAGTACAATGTGAAATGAGCAGCACAGTTAGTATTGTTCTTTTTCAAAAAATGAGGAAACTGAGGATTAGAGAGATAACTTTGCCTAAGATCACACTGTTAGGAAGCATGTGCTTTGAACTCAGAGTTTCCTGGTTCCAGTCTATCATTGCACTTCTTCATATTGTCTCTTGGAGAGGTACATCATATTACTGAACTTGGCATCTGAACTGCAAAAAGCATAAAAGACATCATGGAAATAAATATTGGATAGGAAAAGTAGATGGGCCAACCATGTAGCAAAAATGAAAAATAGTCCAGCCTAACCCAAGTGCTATAATGGTAGCATTCAACTCCAGAGAGAGCCAAGGGAGAATCTCCAACGTGTTGAAGGTATCTCTATTAAAAACCATGTACAAAAATTTCATAGGCTGAAGAGGGATGGATTGGTGGTCATGGGTACTATCAGGAAGGTACCAATAATGATGTGGTAAGAGAATCCATCAAAATATCAATGCAAACTTGACTAAATGCCAGTGTGCTCTGTTTGCTGAAGACACTTTAGAAACCAGAATCCTGGTTGAATTCACATTATGAGTTGCTTTTAATATTCTAAGTGAAAAGAGGGAAAAACAAAGTTGGAGATAAAGATGCATCAAATAACACATTATTTTAAAAAACATATACTTGTCCTTCATATGGAACAATGTTTTATACTTTATAAAATCATTACAGAGAATAATAATGATGATTGAAATTACTAGTAGCATAACAATAATTATTATTGTTGTATTTGATTACATATTTTAAGAGCAAATTGAATGGCATCCATAATCTAGAATGCTCAGTATACCTCCGAGACCTTATGTATTTATGTGGCCTTGTTCATTTATATTAGCAGCTACTGCTTAGCAAATGTGTTCTTCAGTTGTATGTATTTTTATACACACATATGCCTACTTATGCTGTTGTTCAGTTGTTTCAGTCATGTCCAACACTTTGTGAACCCATTTAGGATTTTCTTGGCAAAGATACTGGGGTGACACCATTTTTTTTTCCTCCAGCTCTTTTTACAGAAAGTAAAACTATGGCAAACATGATTATGTAACTTGCTCAGGATCACACAAATAGTAAAATTCAGAGGCTAAATTTCAACTGAGACTCTCCTGATTCTAATACTGGCATTCTATCCACTGACCCATCTTAGTTGCCCCTGAGTTTATGAATTCATTTGAAATCCATCATTAATATATTGTGCTGTCCTTTCATACTTAGTGACAATTAATTACCTCTCTTCCATACTCAATTCATACTAATACATTTGCCACTTAAAAGAAAAAAAAATTTATTTCTCTTTTTGATGAAAATCTAGACTAAAACCAAATATAGAATTGTTCCTGACATATGCTGGGGGTGATGAAACAAGGAATGTTGGGGGGGACCTAATCTCCTGAAGAGATATCAGGCCCCTCAGAACTCTATCTGCACAAATATGACAGGGTTTGGCACAGGCCCTCAGTCCCCTGCCATTATCTGAGTAGTTTTCTTGAACTACTATGGCACTAGAAGGATCTAGGCATATGTATCTGTTCTGTATGTGTATATGAACATAGGGAGCATATGTGTATATGAAAGGAAATGACTGATATGATTCAAATATAGATTAAAATACAATGGAAAGATTAGACTGACTGCCAGGAGACTCAGGTGTCAGACTCAGTCTTGTCACTAATTAGCTATGTGACCTTGAGCGAGCAACTATATTTCTCCCAGTTTTACCTGCCTCATCTATCAAGTGAAATGATTGGGCTATATGACTTCTGAGGCTCCTTCCAGCTTTATGATTCCATGCCTTTCCATTTTGCTGTAAATAATTATTCTCCACAGTGTACCATTCTTCTTGGGAAACTGTTCATTGAAATTGGAAATGTGAGTTACAGTAGGTTATAATGGGACTGCTGGGGTTGGTACTACTATTTAGTATATTGGTATCATTTATTGAGCCCCTGCTTTGTGGAAAACCACAAAGCTCTGTAAGATACACACACACACATTGGTGACCTCATTAAATTTCATTCCAAACCCTTTCCTTTTCCGAACTTCCCAATTTCTACCAAAGGCACCATTCTTCCTAGGGTTCTAGCCATATAACCTTGGCATTCACCTCAATTCTTCCTTTTCCTCACTTCACATACTCAATTCATTACCAAATCTTGTTATTTCCATTTCCACAACATTTCTTGCAAGTGAATCTTTTTCTCAGCTCCCACAAGTTGTCATTTCAGTTTAGACCTATATCACTTCTCACTTAAATTATTGCAATGTTCTCCTTTATTTTTGTATAAAATAAAGAAAAAAAGCCCTTTCCTTGACCTCTCTATCCACTTTTAAGGTTTTTTTTTTCTTCCATCTCCCACTTAATAGTATTTTTTTCCAATTACATGTAAATACAGTTTCCAACTTTAGTTTCATAAGATTTTAATTTCCATTTTTTCTCTCCCCTGCCTTCCTCCCAACAAGATGGCACACAATCTGATGTAAATTACACATGTACAATAATATTAAAAATATTTCTATATTCATCAAGTTGTGAAAGAAGCAGAACAAAGGGGAAAACCATAATAAAGAAAAAAAACAAAAAAAAAAGGAAAAATGATGCTTTGATCTGCATTCAGACTTTAGTGTTCTTTTTCAAGATATGAATTTTATTTTCTATCATGAGTGTTTTGGAATTTCCTTAGATCATTGTATTGCTGAGAAGATCTAAGTCTATCAGTTGATCATCACACAATGCTGCTGTTATTATGAACAATGTTCTCCTGTTTCTGTTCACTCCACTTAGCATCAGTTCATATAAATCTACTTCAGTTAGCATTATTTAAATTTTTCTGGGTTTTCCTGAAATGTATCCACTAATTATTTTTATAGAACAATAGTATTCCATTTCCTTCAAATACAGAATGTGTTCAGCCATTCCTTAATTGATGGGCATCCCTTCAATTTCCAATTCTTTACCACCACAAAGAGAACTGCTAGGAATGTTTGTGTATATATGGGTCCTTTCTCTTTTTATGATCTCTTTGGGATACAGACCTATTCACTCTCTTTTCTTACATCATTCTCTCTTCTCACCATCAAACTTGTAGAAAAGATTGTCTATACAATTGCTTTTACTTCATTACCGTCTTTTCCTAACCCCAGGAAAACCATGGAATAACAAGTTATTAATGACCAAATATAATAGCTTCTCTGAGTCTTTACACTTTTTATCACCTTGCTACCTTTGATATAACTGACTAACTGGGATATGGGGAGTTCAAAGAGTAACAGCACTCCCAGTGTGAGGGCTTGTCAAGCCCTTTTTAGAGATTTCCATCTACCTTTCATATCTACCTAACAATCAACTTTCTTTTTTTAAATGTTTTTTTTTCAAAATATATGCAGATAGTTTCCAACATCCAGCTTTGCAAATTTCCTTGTGTTCTAAGTGTTTTCTCCTCTCCCTTACACCTCCTCTAGAAAGCAAGTAATCCAACATATGTTAAACATATGCAATTCTTCTATATTTATTTCCACATTTATCATGCTGAACAAGAAAAATCAGATCAAAAAGGAAAAATGAGAAAGAAAACAAAAATTAAACAAAAACAACAACAAAAAAGGTGAAAATACTATGTTGTGATCCACATTTAGTCCCTATAATCCTTTCTCTGGATGCAGATGGCTCTCTCCATCATAAGTCTATTGGAATTGGCCTGAATCACCTCACTGTTAAAAAGAGCCACATCCATCAGAGTTGATTATCACATAATCTTCTTGTTGTGCATAATTCCTCTCACTTCACTTAGCATCAGTTTGTGTAACTGACAGTAGACTTTTAACTGTATTTACAAGAGGCTGTAGCACATGTAGCAGCTATACCTCAGTAAGTTGCCTTGGCAGATGGGCTAAGCCAGGTTGAGGATAACCAACAGTGAGTTTGAAGAGTGTCTACCCTAAGTATATAGTTTTCCCAGAGTAATGGATTGATAAAAAAGTTTGTCCAACAGCCATGAAGGTGGCCAAAGCAGACCCTGAGAAGTGCTTCAAGTCTGTTCAGACAGAGAACTCATCAAGGTTATCCACTGCATCATGGGCCATCACCAGTCATCTTGACTTGTGTCTTACTCTTGGACTTTGATGACTCTGAAAGAGGAGTGAGGCTGGAGACTTATGTGCCTTTGCCTCACTTAAATTGGAATGCTTCTCATGAAAGTTTCTCTAATGAACTTTCATACGTTTTTTAAGTTTAACTCCATATTTTAGGCAGCTTTTTCTTGGACTCTCTATTCATAAGATTTATTGCAAAGCTTTTTTTCTACCATCAGTTTCTGTATACCCTCTTTTCATTTGAAAGATCCAGTTATTTAGGATTTAAATTGACCAATTACTTTTACATTAATTTTTTTTTATAACAAGAGGACTAACCCAATCCCCCTCCTCCATAACTCAATTGTCCAAGTCTCTTCTTTTCAGGATATATTTTCAATATTACAAATTTGGAGTTGGAAGAGAGCTAGACAACTATTTATTTAACGAAGCCATCATTTTTTATGATAGCTTTTAATTTTCAAAACATTTACATGGATCATTTTCATTATTCATCCTTGCAAAATCTTGTGTTCAAAATTTTTTCCCTTTCTTTCCTCATTCCCTCCCCTAGATGGCAAGTAATCCAATATATGTTAATATATTCAATTCTTCTATGCATATTTCCACAATTATCATGCTGCACAAGAAAAATCAGATCAAAAAGGAAAAAAAAAGAGAAAGAAAACAAAATGCAAGTAAGCAACAACAAAAAGAATGAAAATACTATGTTGTGATCCACATTCAGTTCCCACAATCCTCTCTGGGTGCAGATGGCGCTCTTCATCACAAAACCATTGGGACTGGCTTATATCATCTCATTGCTGAAGAGAGCCACGTCCATCAGAATTGATCATTGCATAATCTTGCTGTTGTTATTACAATGATCTCCTGGTCCTATGCACTTCGCTTAGCATCAGTTCTTGTAAGTCTTTCCAGATCTCGATGAAATCATACTGCTAATCATTTCTTATAGAACAATAATATTCTAAAACATTCATATACCATCACTTATTCAGATATTTCCCAACTGATGGGCATCCATGCAGTTTCCAGGTCCTTGTCACTACAGAAAGCGCTGCCACAAATATTTTTTCACATGTGGGTCCTTTTCCCTCCTTCATGATCTCTTTGAGATGCAGGCCCAGGACAGACACTGCTAGATCAAAGGGTATGCACAATTTGATAACCTTGGAGCATAGTTCCAAATTGCTCTCCAGAATGGTTGCTCTCCACCAGCAACATATTAATGTCCTGATTTTCCCACATCCCCTCCCCCATTCATCATTATCTTTTCCTGTCATCTTAGCCAATCTGAGACATGTGTAATGGCAAATCAGAGTTGTCTTAATTTTTATTTCTCTGATCAGCAGTGATTTGGAGTACTTTTTTCATATGACTAGAAATGGATTCAATTTCTTTATCTGAAAATTGCCTGTTCATATCCTTTGACCATTTATCAATTAGAAAATAGCCACACCATCATTTTACAAAGGAAAGAAGTAAAGAAACTCCTAGATAAGAATTTAATGGGCTGGAAACTAACTCCTACTAAGCTGCTTCCTGAATGTAACAGATACTTAACAAATGCTCATTGACAGATTGATTAGTGGCTCCTTGGGATAGTTGATCTAAAAAGAGTTTTTTGAATATGCATAAGGAAGATTATGGGTCCATTTTTTAAATATATAAACATCAGCATTTCTGAAGAGGGTCTTTCAGCTGTTTAGGTATTGTCAAGAAAAATATGGATGATTGGGGATAACTCTGCTTATGCTTACATTTAATTGGTAGCCTTTTCTATCTGAGAAGAAAAAGAGACATGCTTCTTAATTCCTTTTTCCTTCAGCTTTTCTCTTTGACTTTCAAGGAATCTTAGTTCCCCATCTTCTCACTTTCTGTTTGTCCTTGTAACAGTAAATCATTTATACATGTGACATCTATTTGTAATGTCAATGATGCCTGGGAAGGTTTCAGAGGCACCAATGTTGATGGATGATCCAAAGGTCTCCTGCATGTCAATCGTATTGACCTCAGTGGTCAAAGGCATGGTTGAATAGGAGAAAGGTATCTCTCTGTTGACAAGGGTGATGGTGAAAGAGGACTTGGCAAGATCAGCTAAAGTATTAGGAAAGAGTATTTTCTCTCTGAAGATTCAGATATCCTGAGGATGTGGTAGAAAGAAGACTAGAAAGGGTATCAGAAGACCTTGGTTTTCACCCAAATTTTATTACTAATTGGAAACCAAGTCATTCAACCCATCTTTGCTTCAACAACTTCATCGATCATATAATGTAGAGCATTTGCTAGTAGGCCCCTTGGAATCAAGTAAATTCAATTACTTCATTTTATAAATAAATAAAATGAGGCCCTGAGAGATGACTTGCCTGAGACCACATCGAAATTTCACCTCCTTTCTGTTTACTCCAAATCAAGTTCCCTTCAATTACATCATACTACTTCTATAGAGATAATTAATTACTTAATTCGTGGGATTGTTGTGATTGGCTAATGAGATCATGAGCATAAAAATAATTTAATAGGATTGACTGCTTTGGAAATTTAAATGCATTTTATTGCTGGAGTCAAGACAGGCAATTAGTGGTTTTACTGGGAAATAGGAAGAATGCTAAATTGGATCTCAGGATCCAAGTTTGAATCCTGCTATTACCATTCACTATGTACCCATGATATATAATATCCCTAAAACTCAGTTTCCTCATCTGTAAAGGAATTGTACTAGATAGCTTCCATGAGCCTTTCCAGCTCAAGAACAATGTATGATTCTTCCAAAGGTATTCCAGTAGACTTTCCCCCTTAATCTCTGATCCATCCCATGTTTTTATTACATTCCAACTTATGCATTTATACAAGTACTGGTTTTATCATACCTAGGAAAGTATAAAGTTCTTGGATATAATGACTATATTTCTTCATCTTCAAGTCCCCTCAGAAGATTGACTTATTATAACCCTAGAACTCAGTTTTAATAATGTTTTCTGTTTATTTCATTAATAAAAAGTGCATAATACAAGCCTTTTATCCTAATCTGAGTACTCAATAAGATATTAAAAGGAAACACTGGATGACACAGACATAAATTTTGGCATGATTTGCATATTTTAAATGAGGAATTAACAATATTACCTGATCAATTCCTCCCTTTTTGACAAAAACATACATGATTTTTCATTTCAGAAAATATGTTGAGAGCCTAAACCTACTATTGTAATAAAAAAAAAAATAACAACTGAAAATACTTCCTTGTTTCTTCATGGTTACTACAAAGCCTGCCATAAGTTCAGCAGGTAAGGTTTTGAACAGATCTGAATAGTGAGAGATAGACTTTCAAAGTTTAAGTATCTCCCAAGAAATCTTCTAAAATGGAAGCTATGTAAACTCCATACAAACATGATGGAATATTCTCAACACAAATCACAAAAATATATTAGAAGGACCTTTGGAATGGGTCATACCTGGAAATTAGAGATTCTTCAAGTTGAAAGATGTTACTTCCTGAATCTGAGATCAGGACCTGGTACATCATGAAGCATTTTCCTACAAAATATTTCCAATGATAACTCTTTCCACAATAATCTCATAATCCAGGAGGCAGAGCTAGCAAATGGAGCACAAATGCTGCAGCTGTGACCAATAGTCCTAATGAGGACATGGATTTCTCTGCTTGCCTGAGGGCAGAAAATAGAAAAAGTTTTTTTTTTTTTTTTTCCTCTCTCTCTGTTGGTGTTCCTCCACTGGATTTTGTACCACACGATGACATTAGAAAGATGAAAAGATCAGGTGAGAGTTCACCTATGGTAGAACAGCATGCCTCTGAGGAGTCTGGTTGCATGAATAATTTTGCCTAAATGTCTGTACTTGTGTTCCTCAATATTATATAAATTCTTAACTAAGCCTTACATTCTGGGCTTGCTGTAAACTGCATGAGTTCTTGGGTTGGTTTTAGATTAAATGGCAGCTAGGTAACTAGTAAAATAGCCAAATAGATGGATAGATAGATAATGGATGTATACAATGGTAGAAAGAAAGAAACTTATTTTATGGATTAAGCATTATCCTGTCCTAAAATAGATAGGGGGTACCCAATTCAACTGGTAGGGGCAACATGAGATGTTATTGCTATCTCAGATGTCTTGATACACAGTAGCTAGTTTAGAACTGAGAATGGATTTTTCCAAAGAAAGGTATTTTTATTTGCTTGTTTGTTTTCAGTTGTTCTACTGTTGCCCAACTCTCCCTGACTCCATTTGGGTTTTCTTAGCAAAGACACTGAATGGGTTTGCCATTTCCTTCTCTTGCTCATTTTATAGATGAGGATAAAACGTGAGTGAAATAGTTCTTATTTGTTTCCTGACCCTGGAGTAGGTAGCAGCAGAGAAAAAAGAGTCAAAGTTTTGGATGGCGATCTAAAATGTTTTTTACTAAGTCAGATGAGGAAATAATAGTCTAAAAACAGAGCCTTAAACTAGGAACCATATAAGACATGGTTTGAATCCTGATTCTTTTTTTCTCCTTTAGACAAATAGCTAAGAGATCTCTTGTCTCCCCATTAATAATACAGGAATGCTGGAATTATCTCCTTCATCAGGCTTTTTGAGAATTAAATGAACTAACATGTGTCCCAAAGTAACCTTGAGATGACAGGAAAAGGGAGCAAGGATTTGTTAAGTACCTAGTTAACATCAGAAGCCAAATTTGAACTTGAGTCTTCCTGACACCAGCTCCAGTGTCCTATCCACTGTGCTGTACACTTGAGATGTAATAGAAAGTGACCTGGCCCCAATATCAGAAAGTCCTGTCTTTATATTGACTGAGTGACCCTCAGCAAGGGACCTAAGTCTTCAATTACCAGATAACTCTGTAAGATCATAAAGTGCATTGAATGGGCTGGCCTGCATGGCGAGAGGGAGCTGCTCCCTCTGAGTCGCCTATAACATGAAATCACATGTCTTACCAAAGCAAACCTTATGGTATCATGTAACTGCAAATTATTCATAATAATAAAAAGGGATTGGTATAATGAAAACTCTCTAAAGAATACAAGGAAGGCAATTTTTTTTTGTACCCTGCTTTGAATTATGAAAGACAATGTAGCTGGTTTCATATGGAAAGAACTTCTCCCCAGGTACCTTCTTGAAAAGTTGTTTGGTATAATTTGTGTAAGTCTGAACAAGATGAGGTGAGATCTTTCAAGACAGTTGTGAAAATGTACCATGTACAACGTGTACATTTCTTGTTGTATAGTGAGGATGAGAGTCAGTGGTGGGAGGAGGTATTTGCTTTAGGGATTAAAAGTGTTAATCCTGCCCCAGAAGGTGCTTCCTCCCTTTGATTGTCTGCTTAATGGGTGGGACGCCTTTCTCTTGAGAATGTATAATAAACTTTGCTTTGCTTCTAGAGATCTCTCCAGTTTTTTTTTTTTATAAAATGGTGACCCCTCACCATTTCTGAACCACACAAGGCTTTCATCGGAATCTAGAAATTCTGCCTCATACATGTACTTAGGGACAAGAGGATGGAATGCTAGACTGAGGGTGCTAGGCTTGGAATCCAGAAGACCCAGATTCGAAAGCAGCCTCAGCTACCTACTAGCTGAGTGACATGATAAGGCATTTAACTTCTGTCTGCCTCAGTTTCCACAACTGTAAAATGGAAATAACAACAGTCCTTAGCAAGGTTGTTGTGGGGATCAAAGGAGATGATATTTGTAACATATTTAGCACAATGCTGACAGAGAGTAGGTACTCTCTATAAATGTTCATTTCCTTTCCTATTGCCTATATGAACATGGATAAGTCATTTGAACTCTTTGTGGCTCAGTTTCTTCATTTATAAAAGAGAAAGATAGCTGAAGTAAAGAGGTAGTCAGTCAACAAGCATTTATTAATTACCCACTATCTAACAGGCACCACGATAACCTTTGGTGATATGTGGTTTAGTCCATTACAGCTCTGCTCTGTGTCAAGGATTGAACTGAATTCTGGGGATAAAAAAATAGGCAAAATAAAGTCCCTCTCCTTAAGGAGTTCTCAATCTAATGGTGGGGAAATAACAAGCAAATAAATATGTACAAACAAGTTAAATATAGTATAAATAGGACATAGTGAACAGAGAGACGGTGCTAGAGTTAAGAGGGTTTGGGAAAGAAGCAGAACTCAGAGCCTGGAAGATATGACTTCAGGCTCTGCCTCTGATGGCTACTGGCTACATGATACTAGGCAAGTCATTTGACTTTTCAATGTTCCAGGAAGCTCTTTAAGACACAGTGTAGGTAGCAGATCTGAATTAGCAGAGGAAGCTTCCTCATTGGGAATGTCCATACAAGGAAATGACAAGTCTGGTTCCAAACATCCATAGTACTCCTTCCACAGGCTAGTGAGAACAGCAGGAAAGTACTATGAGAGGGACAAAGAGAGCAAGGATCATTGACCACAAACTGGAAAGTACTTCATGTCCAATGGCCTCATGTTACAGATGAGGAAACAAGGTTTGAATAGGTTGAAAAATTTAAACAAGTTACATGGGTAGTAGAGGGAAAGAATGAGGAAGAGAAGGAGGAGGAAGATGAAGAGGAGGAGATGATGATGACTGATGATAATAAGCAGAAAGGGAAGAAGAATTCAAGAAGTTAGAGCAAGTGATCTGTACATCAAGAAAGCAGAAAATGCTACCAATAACTCTGACAAGTTTCTTTTCACTTTTGAAAATTTCCATTGCTAATTTTTGAAAAGAGAGTGATTTTAGACTTTGGGACCTTTTTTTTTTTTTTCAAATTTCTCCCTTAAGAAGCTGAAAAGCAGAAGAATGTAGGGAAGATTCCCAACAAGAAAAATGAAACAGAAACTAAATTAGTGCAGCCAGACAAGAAATGAGATGCCTGAGCTGAGGCCCTCCTTAAAATAGAAAGCTTTGGAGTTCATAGTTCCACCCTCTCCCCAAAGAGAAAAATAGAAATTATACATTTCATATATGCTATGGATAAGTGCTATGTACTTCAAGCCATCTCCAAGTTCAATTTATACAAGAGAGATAAAAGAGTGAAAAAAAAATTGAATTTAAGAAAAGATTGAAGTTTGTTCTATATAATAAATGCTTTAAAAATTGGGGGGAAATTTTCCCCCTTACTCTGTATAATTGTCTACATTGAAAATAAGGACAGCAAGCTGGCCAAGTGAAACATCTGTGGAAAACTATATCTAGGGCATTCCCATAACCAAATGACTTTCTCTCAGTGGTAGTGTTATGAGTGCTCTGGGGTGGGGGGGGGGGGGGGGAGAGGGAAGGGAAGAAGGGAGGAAGCTTCATGTAGTGGGTTATAACAGCATCTGTTAAAAGCCTTAAGACACCAAGAAGCAATGAAGGGCTTAGGCAGTGATAAGGCTGGGTGCTTATTTTAGCAACTGCTACACCCCTAAAGTACATTTCCAGACCTTTCCTATTTTCTTGGGTGTCCTTGTACTAAAAGACCTGGAACTCTTACATTCAGAGACTGTAGGAACCTGACATCAAGGAGAATGGCATATAGATGACCATTTCCTTACACTAAGATATTATGAAAGCATTTCTCAACACAACAGAACATTCTCCATGAGACAATAATACTAAATTCAAAAGAATCCTTGCTTTTGCTATGATTTCTCCCAGCACAGGTTAAAGCTTTTATTTGAGGATCACATGAGAGACTAACTTAGAAAAATCTGTACTAACAATGAAGCCCAGATGGTGGATCACTCCAGCTTTGTCTTTTCTCAACATCTATGTTTAAGACCTAGCAGAGAATATTTTTAATTTTAATATTTTTGTTGATATTGAATTTAATAGTTTAATAAATTTAATTATTTAAATTTAATTTTAAATAAAAATTTTATTTTCAAAATATATGCAAAGATAGTTTCAACATTCACCCTTGCAAGATTTTTCTCCCTCTCTTCCCCTATCCCCTCCCCTAGTTATCAAGCAATCCAATATATGTTAAACTTGTGCAATTTTTCTATACATATGTCCATATTTATCATAGTGCACAAGAAAAATCAGATCAAAAAGGGAATAAATGAGAAAGAAAAAAAGCAAGCAAACAACAATTAAAAAGGTGAAAATACTATGTTGTGATTCACAGTCAGTCCCCATAGTCCTCTCTCTGGATACAGATGGCTCTCTCCATCACAAGTCTATTGGAATTGGCCTGAATCATCTCAGAGTTGATCATTATATAATCTTGTGTACAATATTCTCCTGATTCTATTCACTTCACTTAACATCTGCTCATTTAAGTCTCTCCAGGCCTTTCTAAAATCATTCTGCTGAAAACTTTTTGTAGAACAATAATATTCCATAACATTCCTATACCATAACTTAGTGAATATTTTTTTAAAAGAGGCAGGTATATTTGGAATTATAGAAATGAGAATCATTTAGCCAACTATTTGATGTAAAAAAAGATAACAGCTTGGAACTCCTTTTCATATGAGATCTAAGATCCCAACCCCATTGGCATTTAAATTTGAAAAGGTCCTTAGGTATCATTTTGCCCAACCCATTCATTTACCAGATTAGGAAACTGAGACACAAAAAGAAGGCATTCTTCCAACATCATGCATCCTCTGAAAAAGATAGCATTTGGGAATCTCTACCACTGCCTGGCTCTACTGTGATGAAATCTGTACACTAGTAGGACCTGGGAACAAATAAACAAGGTATTCTTTCATTATCAATTGCTACCAACAAAATTCTGGAGAGTTACTGTGAGATTTCAGCTTTAGATCTGTCTCTGTTATTGTTTAGCTGTATCTCAGTTTTGTGGGTTCATGTTTTAAAGGCCCCTTCTTATCTGTTCTGGTTGCTTTTTTAATAGATTTTTCTTCTGTGACACCAGGGCTCCCAGTCATAATTGATATTAAAAATTGAATAATTTTAAATATGGAAAAGTTTTGAAGAATCTTACAAACTTTTAAGTATATGAAATTGCTTCCATTCACTATACAATCAGGAAAAAGTGCAATGTATTCAGGATTTAAATGATCTTCTAATTATGTTGAAAACTGTTGAGATGGGAATTGACTAATGATACCAGTAACAAAACCAACACGAGAAAATCAGACATGATCAGTATTTATGGAGAGATTGTTCTATTATCTAGTTCACTAATGAGACAAAACAGGGGCTATTAGAACTGACCTTAGCCTTTTCCATAATCATTGTACATCACTCAAACCAACTTACTTTAACAAAGAAACAAGGTTAAAGTTAATATACCATTTAATAACAATGAGAAGATGAAGTATTTCTTTAACTGTGAATTGCAATTAACCTTTCAGATGTTTCATTAAATCACTCAACATAATCCAAAATACATTCATAAGGTAAGCAAGAAAAATGAGTCCTTCTGTGTAACTCCTTTAGAGAGAATTCTGACATGCAGACAAATCAAGGAGAATGAAGCCATGTGGAGTTTTAAAACTATTTGTGCTCTGTTTACTCACCCTAGGGAGAAAGGCCATGACAGAATCACCCCCAAAAGCAAGGAGTTTCCCATGGCTTTCACTTATTCCCTCCATAATGGTTATTGATTCCACAGAAGCTCTCAAATCTCCATGTAATCCTTGCCTATGAAATATGAATTTCAACTAACACAGCTAGAAAATTTGGGCCTTCTATCTTGCTGCTGCTGCTCTATGTTTTGACAAGAACCAATGGCACAAATTCAGGAGAAGATACCACATGATAACTTTGTAAATGTAAAGATTTGGTATGGCATAGTGAAAAGGGCTTTAGATTGAAAGCAATAGTAATTGAGTTCAAATCCAGGATCCAGCATCATGGGACAATGAGAAATTTGTTTTGTCTTTGGGTCTTGATTTCCTAATCTGCAAGATGAGCATATTAGATCAGAGGGCCTGTGACTTTAAAGGATGTGATGCTATGAACTCTCCAAAAGTATTAACATTGCTAAAACCAAATAGTAATATGCACTTTATTGAGATCTACATAACTTCTTCATTTTGTTGTACAGCTGATCCAAGAAGCATGGTGTATTGGAAAGAGCTCTGAGTTAGGAGTTAGAGAACATTGCTTGAAACCCAGCTTTGCTATACTATGGATCTTTATGCAAGTCAACATGTCTCTTGTCTCTTGTATAAAATGAAAAGGTTCAATAGAAGGCCTCCAAAGAAACATGAAATGGTAAAGTTCTTGACTTGAAGGTAGGAAGACATGTTTTCAAGTTGAGATACCAGCTATGTGATTATGAGCAATTCACTTATTATCTGTATGCCTCAGTTTCCTCATCTGTAAAGAGGAACATTTGGACTCAATTTCTAAGGTCGCTTTTAGTTCTTGATCTTAAATTCTATGATCTTCCTCTGTCAATATCACTCTCATTGCTATGGTTTTCTGCAGTTGTGTCATTCTAAGAATTCTCATTGGCTTTCCATTTAACCCTGATTTAGAAATCTTAGTTTCAGCCAATATCCATACTTGAAAATCTTTTTCATTCTTCTCACAGACCCACCCCCAATCCAATGTTTCTTTAATGGCTCTTTCATCTTTACATGTACAAAAATCTTATTTTTAATACCATAACCTTCCTCACCTGAAGGACTAGAGCATCTTCTTGCCCTTAACCTCTCGCTATGTCCAGTTATGAGATTTCTTATGAAGAAATATGTCACTAGACCTCAGCTTGTCCATTAGCAGAGGTAATTACTGCTCACACTCAATGCTCTCACAGTTAGATAACTACTTGCTGCCACTTAGACAACAATTCTTTCCTTAGAGAGTAATGAAACCAGCAGTAGTGGGAAATGTCCAGCTGTCCAGTTGAAAAGGATTGAGGGGGAGTAGGTAGTTGACTGGCTTCATGCTGTCAGGATGTTAAATTAAATGAATGCACCATCAGGAGTCTGAGTGCTGCAAATTATAAATTCTGAGAAGAACTCACAGATTCTCTCCTAGTTACCCCAATAGGATGCTCTTCAGACTGACCAAGTAACTCACAATCTCAGAGTTGGAAATGAGCTTAGAGATTTTCAAATTTGACTCATTTCCTCCAGGCACAGTACCAATAAATTCACCATCCAACCTTTGTGTAAAGTCAGGTAGGGAAAAGAAACCCATTAGATGCCAAAGTACCTTTTTTTTTTTTTTTTTTACTTTTGAACAGTGGTAAGTGCACAAGACATAGAACTGAATGGAATCTTAAAGATCACCAAGTCGAACACTCCTTCCACTTGTTTTACAAATAAAGAAACTGAGGCAGAGTGAAATGAATTGCACAGAGTCACATAGCTAGTAAGTTTTGGAGGGAGGGTTTGAACTGAGGTCTTCCTGACTCTAAGTCATATGCCCTAGCAATCATTCTAAATTGCTTCCCAGAATAGTTGGCCCATTTTATAACTCACAAAACAATTTCAGAGTGACTGCCTTTCCATAGTTCCACCAAATTTGACTATTTTATTTTATTTGTCTTTATCAATTGTGTATTTTTTTTCTTTTCAATAGTAACTTAAATCATTATTGATTATAGAAATGGAAATGAAAACAACTCTGAAGTACCATCTCACACATATCAGATTGACAATTATAAAAGAAAAGGAAAATGACAAATGTTGGAGAGGATATAGGAAAATTGGAACACTTGATCCACTGTGGTGGAGTTGTGAACTGATCCAGCCATTCTGGAGAGCAATTTAAAACTATCTCCAAAAAGTTATAAGACTGTGCCTACTCTTGGATCCCACAATTCTACTACTAGATCTGTATCCCAAAGAAATAATAAAAAGGGAAAAGGTTTACATGTACAAAAAATATTTCTATCAGCTCATTTTATGTCAAAGAATTGGAAATTGAGGGAATGCCCATCAATTAGGAAATGGCAGAATAAGTTATGATATACAAATGTAATGAAATACTATTATTCTATAAAAACTAATGAACAGATAGATTTCAAAAAAACTGAAAAGACTTATGTGAACTGATGCTGAATGAAGTCAGAAGAACAACGAGAAAATTATGCACAGTAAAAGGAATATTGTGTGGCAATCATTTATGATAGACTTAGCTTTTCTCAACAATGTAGCAATCCAAAACAATTCCAAAAGAATCATTATGGAAAATGCCATTTACATCCAGAGAACAGGCTATAGAGTTTGAATGCAGATCATATTTTTCTTTTTCTTTTTCTTTTTTTTTTTTGGTTTGTTTCTTTCTTGTGGTTTTTCCTTTATATTTTGAATCTTCTTTCACAACATGATTGAACATGTATAATTTATATCATATTGTTTCCTATCTTGGGCAAGGAGGATAGGAAGGAGCTCAAAACTTACAAAAATGAATTTTGAAAACAATCTTCACATATAATTGGGGGAATTTTAAAAGTTAAAATAATGGTTTAGATCAATCTGTCAGATAATTGCTAATAATTTGCAGTTCTTTTAAGAACTGTCTGTTCATAGTCCTTGACTAGTTATCTATTGGGGGTATAGATGCTGATCTTGTTTGTCTTAGTTACTTCCTAGTAGATCTTACATATCAATTCTTTATTAGAAATGTTCAGTGCAAAGATTCTGTTTTCCCAATTGGGATTTCCTTCCTTTTCTAACTATACTATTTTACTTGTATGAAAGCAATTTATTTTTCAAAATCATCTACTTCTCATTTGTGATCATCTCTATCCTTGTTTATTTAAGAATGTTAATCCTAGCCCTAATTGCAAAAAGCAATGTCCTTTAGTTCTCCTCTCTTTATTTTAATGGTTATCTTATATGTTTAGATTGAATATCTATTTGGAACTTATTACATTTTAAGTCATAAGGTGCTGATCTAAACCCATCTTTGCCAAATTGCTTTCTAGTTTCCAAGTAGTAGCTAACATTTATAGGACTTGAAAGTTGTATTGCTTTACATTTTGTGTGTACCTTATGAAAATGATTTCATTTCATCCTCACAATAATTTTGTGAGGTTGGTGTTGTTATTTATTTTCAACTTCATTTTACAACTGAGGAAACTGAATCTGAGTGCAGTTAAATGACTTACCCAGGGTCATATGACAAGGAAGTACCTGAGTCAGGATTATGAACTCGGGTCTTTCTAACTTTAAAGCCAATACTCACTCTACTTACTATAGCACCTATCTACTTTTAGTTCTTTCCAAGTAGTCCTTTTCCCAGCAGTTTATATCCTTGCATTGATCAAATACCAGGATATTTCTGAGTTATATTTTTATTTTGACATGCCAAATAGTTTGACTCATAATTTGAAATATAAGGATATTACATCTTTTTTTTTTCTATCATCCCTCCTTTTTTTCTGCATTCTGGGACCAGTCAAATTTGTAAATCTTTTTTGTCATGCTAGCCTTCCAAATACCAAAAGATAGCTGGAGATGCTCTCCAACTCTCCACATATCATGCTTCTCTTCTTCATGGCTTCTCATATCTAAATTAAACATCCCTTTCAACAAAACTTCATGTGATTTGGTGTCCTAAAGCTCTTTATTATAATAACCATCCTTCCCTGGATACTCTCTGGTTTACCAATGGACTTACTAAAATGTGGTACCAAAATATGTGCCCATCATTGCCCATGTGGTCTGATAAGGACCATCACTATCCTTGGTTTGAATACTGGGCTTCTCCTTATATTTCAGATTGCAGTAGCCTTTTTTAATTTCCATATCATACTCTTGACTCATCCTGTACTTTTAGATTGCAGCATCTCTGAATCCATTCTTTCAATTCTCATCTGGATACAGGCTTCTGCTTATGCACTGATCGCTGTCTTCTGCCTCTGGCCCATTCTATGCAGCTTCCTACATACCCAATAACTCATTCTAGTTTTAAATAATCCAGCTAATGCTTCCAGTTTATCTCTAGGCAGAATGTTGCTTTTTGTCTATGCCTTTCCTTACTGACTGATCTAGAATTCCAATTCCAACCCATAGTAGATCCTAGCAAGGGGACAGAAGACAGAAATCCCTTTTCTCTTTTTTTTTTTTTAATTAAATTTTTTATTTAATAATTACATTATATTGAGACTCGTTTCTGTTCCGATTTTTTTCCCCCTCCCTCCCTCCACCCCCTCCCCTAGATGGCAAGCAGTCCTTTATATGTTGGATATGTTGCAGTATATCCTAGATACAATATATGTTTGCAGAACCGAACAGTTCTCTTGTTACACAGGGAGAATTGGATTCAGAAGGTATAAATAATCTGGGAAGAAAAACAAAAATGCAGATAGTTTACATTCGTTTCCCAGTGTTCTTTCTTTGGGTGTAGCTGCTTTTGTCCGTCATTTATCAATTGAAACTCAGGTCTCTTTGTCAAAGAAATCCACTTCCATCAAAATATGTCCTCATACAATATCGTTGTCGAAGTGTATAATGATCTCCTGGTTCTGCTCATTTCACTTAGCATCATTCATGTAAGTCTCGCCAGTCCTCTCTGTATTCATCCTGCTGGTCATTTCTTACAGAACAATAATATTCCATAACATTCATATACCACAATTTACCCAGCCATTCTCCAATTGATGGGCATCCCTTCATTTTCCAGTTTCTAGCCACTACAAACAGGGCTGCTACAAACATTTTGGCACATACAGGTCCCTTTCCCTTCTTTAGTATTTCTTTGGGATATAAGCCCAATAGAAACACTGCTGGATCAAAGGGTATGCACAATTTGATAATTTTTTGGGCATAATTCCAGATTGCTCTCCAGAATGGTTGGATTCGTTCACAACTCCACCAACAATGCATTAGTGTCCCAGTTTTCCCGCATCCCCTCCAACATTCATCATTATTTTTTCCTGTCATCTTAGCCAATCTGACAGTGTGTAGTGGTATCTCAGAGTTGTCTTAATTTGCATTTCTCTGATCAATAATGATTTGGAACACTCTTTCATATGAGTGGTAATAGTTTCAATCTCATCCTCTGAAAATTGTCTGTTCATATCCTTTGACCATTTATCAATTGGAGAATGGCTTGATTTCTTATAAATTTGAGTCAGTTCTCTATATATTTTGGAAATGAGGCCTTTATCAGAACCTTTAACTGTGAAAATGTTTTCCCAGTTTGTTGCTTCCCTTCTAATCTTGTTTGCATTAGTTTTATTTGTACAAAAGCTTTTTAATTTGATGTAATCGAAATTTTCTATTCTGTGATCAGTAATGGTCTCTAGTTCATCTTTGGTCACAAATTTCTTTCTCCTCCACAAGTCTGAGAGATAAACTATTCTATGTTCCTCTAATTTATTTATAGTCTCGTTCTTTCTGCCTAGGTCATAGACCCATTTTGATCTTATCTTGGTATATGGTGTTAAGTGTGGGTCCATGCCTAATTTCTGCCATACTAATTTCCAATTATCCCAGCAGTTTTTATCAAATAATGAATTCTTTTCCCAGAAGTTAGGGGCTTTGGGTTTGTCAAACACTAGATTGCTATAATTGACTATTCTGTCTTGTGAGCCTAGCCTTTTCCACTGATCCACTAATCTAAGAAATCCCTTTTCTCTTTTTTTTTTTTTTTTTTTTTTTTTTTTTTTTTTTGGTTTGTTTCTTTCTTGTGGTTTTTCCTTTATATTTTGAATCTTCTTTCACAACATGATTGAACATGTATAATTTATATCATATTGTTTCCTATCTTGGTCAAGGAGGATAGGAAGGAGCTCAAAACTTACAAAAATGAATTTTGAAAACAATCTTCACATATAATTAGGGGAGTTTTAAAAGTTAAAATAATGGTTTAGATCAATCTGTCAGATAATTGCTAATAATTTGCAGTTCTTTTAAGAACTGTCTGTTCATAGTCCTTGACTAGTTATCTATTGGGGGTATAGATGCTGATCTTGTTTGTCTTAGTTACTTCCTAGTAGATCTTACATATCAATTCTTTATCAGAAATGTTCAGTGCAAAGATTCTGTTTTCCCAATTGGGATTTCCTTCCTTTTCTAACTATACTATTTTACTTGTATGAAAGCAATTTATTTTTCAAAATCATCTACTTCTCATTTGTGATCATCTCTATCCTTGTTTATTTAAGAATGTTAATCCTAGCCCTAATTGCAAAAAGCAATGTCCTTTAGTTCTCCTCTCTTTATTTTAATGGTTATCTTATATGTTTAGATTGAATATCTATTTGGAACTTATTACATTTTAAGTCATAAGGTGCTGATCTAAACCCATCTTTGCCAAATTGCTTTCTAGTTTCCAAGTAGTAGCTAACATTTATAGGACTTGAAAGTTGTATTGCATTACATTTTGTGTGTACCTTATGAAAATGATTTCATTTCATCCTCACAATAATTTTGTGAGGTTGGTGTTGTTATTTATTTTCAACTTCATTTTACAACTGAGGAAACTGAATCTGAGTGCAGTTAAATGACTTACCCAGGGTCACATGACAAGGAAGTACCTGAGTCAGGATTATGAACTCGGGTCTTTCTAACTTTAAAGCCAATACTCACTCTACTTACTATAGCACCTATCTACTTTTAGTTCTTTCCAAGTAGTCCTTTTCCCAGCAGTTTATATCCTTGCATTGATCAAATACCAGGATATTTCTGATTTATATTTTTATTTTGACATGCCAAATAGTTTGACTCATAATTTGAAATATAAGGATATTACATCTTTTTTTTTCTATCATCCCTCCTTTTTTTCTGCATTCTGGGACCAGTCAAATTTGTAAATCTTTTTTGTCATGCTAGACTTCCAAATACCAAAAGATAGCTGGAGATGCTCTCCAACTCTCCACATATCATGCTTCTCTTCTTCATGGCTTTTCATATCTAAATTAAACATCCCTTTCAACAAAACTTCATGTGATTTGGTGTCCTAAAGCTCTTTATTATAATAACCATCCTTCCCTGGATGCTCTCTGGTTTACCAATGGACTTACTAAAATGTGGTACCAAAATATGTGCCCATCATTGCCCATGTGGTCTGATAAGGTCCATCACTATCCTTGGTTTGAATACTGGGCTTCTCCTTATATTTCAGATTGCAGTAGCCTTTTTTAGTTTCCATATCATACTCTTGACTCATCCTGTACTTTTAGATTGCAGCATCTCTGAATCCATTCTTTCAATTCTCATCTGGATACAGGCTTCTGCTTATGCACTGATCGCTGTCTTCTGCCTCTGGCCCATTCTATGCAGCTTCCTACATACCCAATAACTCATTCTAGTTTTAAATAATCCAGCTAATGCTTCCAGTTTATCTCTAGGCAGAATGTTGCTTTTTGTCTATGCCTTTCCTTACTGACTGATCTAGAATTCCAACTCCAACCCATAGTAGATCCTAGCAAGGGGACAGAAGACAGAAATCCCTTTTCTCAATCCACTCTAATGGATATGATCCAGAGGATTATGCAAAAAAGAATAATGAGAATTGGAGGCCTGGTTTCCAAACCCATTTTTACCATCATCTTACTATATATTCAAGAACTGATATTTTAACATCTTTGAACCTCAATTTCCTTCTCTGTAAAATGAGAAGACTAGGCTATAAGATTTTTTCTAGTTCTAAAATTATAGAATTTTAGTCTATAATTAATCTATAATCTAAAATAAGACAAACAAATATACTTTGTGTTTCTATGAGTATTCATAAGCAAATCAGATTAGGAAGGTACCTAAGAATACATTTTATCCAATCATGCCCAAAGCATCAAATCCTCCTAAACATCCTAAACAAGTGGTCATCCTATTTAGACTTAAATGCCTTCTATTTATGGCAAGAAACTGGAAAAACTGAGTGGATGCCCATCAGTTGAGCAATGTCTGAATAAGTTATGGTATATGAAATTTAGGAATATTACTGTTCTATAAGAAACAATCAGCAGGATGATTTCAGAAAGGCCAGGAAAGTTTTACATGAACTGATGCTAAGTGAAGTGAGTAGAACCGAAAAAAATATTGTACACAGCAATAGCAAGATTATTATATAATTATTATTCTGCTGGATGTGGCTCTTTGTAACAATGAAGTGATTCAGGCCAATTCCAATGGACTTGTTATGGAGAGAGCTATCAACACTTAAAGAGAGGACTATGGGATTAAATGTGGATCACAACATAGTATTTTCCCCTTTTTTGTTCTTATTGTTGACTTGCTTGCTTTTTTCTATCTCTTTTTTTCCCCTTTTTCATCTAATTTTTCTTGTGCAGCATATTGTGGAAATATGTTTAGAAGTTTGGCATATGTTTAACCTATATTGGATTGCTTGCTGTCTAGGGGATGGAAGAGATGGTTAGGGAGGGAGAAAAATTTTGAACACAAGGTTTTGTAAGACTGAATGTTGAATGCTATATTTGCATGTATTTTGAAAAATAAAAAGCTATTATAAAAAAGAAAAATCTGGAACATAAGTTTTTGCAGGGGTGAATGTTGAAAGCTGTTTAAGCAAGTATTTTGAAAAATAAAAAGCTATTATTATTCTTTTTAAAAAGCCCTAATATGTAAAATTTGCCTATTTTCAAGTTATAAATCCATATGTTAGCAAACAGCTCTGCAGAAAATTCCTGATTCTACATATAATCTATATTATATACATATATATATATATAATATGTAGTCTAAGTTCAGCTCCTTTTATTGATACCTTCATTTATCTTACTGCAATTTTGTTTTCCCCATTTTGCTTTCTTTTATCTGTATCACTTCTTCCAAGGCTTCTCATGTTCCTGTAAATTCTTCCTTTTCATTTTTTCCTATGGAGCAATAATATTCCATTATGTTTATAGCCCACTATTTTTTCAGCCATTACCCAATCACTGTATACTTACATTGTTTTCTGCTTCTTATTCTTCAAAAATTTTTTTTGCTATCAATATATTGATATCTATAAGTTCTTTATATCCATTGTTGACCTCCATTGGTTCCATGTTCATGCTTTGGATCACTAGGCTAAGAGGTCATGGTTTGAGCTTATCAAATGCTCTTCCTTTCCTATTTTCACATTTTATCATATTTTCTAACCTCAGAGTTCTTTTAATTGACTATTTCCATTTATGAAAGAAGAAAACTTCTTTTATCCCATGTTCATAAATAAACATGTCTGATCATTTTCAAAGATGATTTTTCAAAGATTCTTTGATACTACAATAGCCTCCTGAATAAACCTAACATAAAGCAAACACCAATCCTTTGCTACATTGGTATAAACACAATAATCATCAATGAGATTATTAAGGGTTCTTGTTTTGTTTTGTTTTGTTTTGTTTCTGACACTCTAGCTACATCATAGCTGTGGTATCCTGATCTCTTACAAGGGAACATCAAACGCCCTAATTCACATGATGTAGTAATGAAGTTCTGTAAAAAGTGAAAGGAAATACATCTTCAGTGAGATTCCATCATCCCTTATTAATGCCATAATTGAGGGCTATAAATCTGTTTCTTATACAATTCATGCAATAAAATACTTAATGGGTTGTGAATGACATGTTATAAAACTAGGCATTAAGTATTGCAATTTATATTTAAATGTGCTTCAGACATCAATAAATGCTCTATAAATAGCAAGCTTTCTGAAGTCAGAAGACATAACCTTTCATTTACATCTTGCAGATTTGTTAGCAAAGTCATTAGATGATGTGTCACTAACACTAAATTGTTTTTGTATCTCAAATGGTGGATTTTTTTCATCTGAAATATTTTGTGATTATCAAATCCTGAAGCCTCTTCCAACTGAAGCAGCTGCAGGGATTAGCATTATCATTTGAGACCCCTCAGGCAAAGTTAGAATGTTCTTATCTACCCGGAAACCAACCCAGCTCCATCAATATGGCTATGTTTGACTCCAAATTGGCATTATGGAAAGAACCCTGCATCTGGAGGAAGTTTTATATCCCAGTTCTGATACTTACCTGTATGACACTGAGCAAATCACTCTACCTTTCTCAGCCTCAGTTTCTTCATATGTAAAATAAGGACTTCAAACTACATAATTAGTTCCTCTCTAATTCTAGAATCTAGGAACCTATGAAGCATGAAATCATGGAAGAGAGTGCCTTGGAGTCAATAATACCGAGTCATATATCTGATATCCATTAGTTATATATGTCCATGTGGCAAAGAATTTAATCCCTCAGTGCTTGAAGTAATGCTCCATAACTATGTCACATAAGTAGTATTAGTCTGTTTCAATAAATGGAATTCTTCCCTTGAAAGTTTGTTGTATTGATGAAATCACAGATCTGTACCCAAAAAAGGGGGAAAATTCAATAGAGCAAATAGTACATCAAAATCCTCTTCTCTCTGCTCCTTCTAAATTGTCATTTCCATTGGGATGGATCATTTTGTGACATCCAATAATTTATTGTCATTTGCTGTGAAATACTAAGTTTTATTGAGTCAAGAAATCTAAAGAGAGATTGCTATTCATTTCATCTTTTAACCAAGTACTGTGGTTCTAATGGATAGGAGTGGGGGAGAAATCACTAGACCTGACTAATAATGAACAGATCTTAACTTTCAATTCTGCTCTCATTATGTTATTGCAGTGTTGTGCAAATTAATTGAGACAAAGTCAAATAATTCAATTGATTGAGTTTCACAGTAAACCTTACAGCTTTTTTTTAATCTTTAAGAGACTTTTAAGATGCAATATTTGCTTTTGCTGTAATCACATTTTACATATATTTGAATTGTGTCCATTGTTGATCTCCTTGGGTTCCATAATCATGAGTTGGATCACTATCTACCACGAAACTATATTTTTATTATATTGATATCAAGCATACTCTCAATCAAGAGCTTATTTTTCCAAGTCTTGGTGGTGGTAGTGGTTGATTTCAGTCATTCTGACTTTTTGTGACCCTTTTTGGGTGAAGTTCTTTGGCAGAGATACTGGAATGGTTTGCCATTTCCTTTCAAGTCATTTTCCAGTTGAAGAAACTGAGGCAAATAGGATAAGTGTTGCCCAGTAAGTATGAAACTATATTTGAACTCAGATCTTCCTGATTTCAGGCTAAACTCTTTGTCCACTGAGCCATTAAGATGCCTTTTCCAATTCTTGATTACATCCCATACATTTTTAATGGAGTTTGAATTAGGCTAAGTCTCAGGTCACTGAAGCATGTTTCTCTTCATGTTGGAATTGCTCCACTGAAGTCCGTCAAAAGTGTTCTCTGCAGCAGAGTCGTTTCTCTCGAGTCTAGCGCGATCAGCCAGCCAAGAGGAAAAAATGTATTCTGCCATAGATCCTTCATCGCTGGCTTTTTATCTGCCTCTTCTGAGAGAATGGGATTATGGGTTTTCTCCCATAGTGCTCTCTGGCCCAATGACTTTAAGGGAGGTGTGAACTCTCTTGAAGTTAGAAAGTGTACTTTGTGAAGCTAGCATACTTGTGGAGTCCAATGAGTAAAGGTGGGAACACAAGCTTTGTCTTGATTAGTTCTACTTAGTACCTTGTTTCAGGTTCTGGCCAAAACAACTTCTTGTAAGATTAGATCAACTCTAATTACTTAGCAGTTAGTAAGGATTCCAACATCTCCCCCTTTCTTTTGTTCCTCCCTCTTGGATAAAAGAAACAAGACAGAAGCTCTCGGTCAGATTTCAGTAGAGCTACGCCAGAAGCCCTCTCTCCGCGGCAAATTGGTGCCTGGGCCCCCCAGAAGGAGATAAGAGAGATCTTCCATCTCTGTTGGAGGCAGAAGAAGGCAGAGGCAGAGGCTGAAGGACAGAACCTTTGGATTTGGAGACATCCGAAGGGCTCTAAGCCTCTAAACCGGCTGTCCTCTGAGAACAAACTCCAACATTTGAACTCTAACAGAAAGTCTTGAATACAAACTTCCCCTCAAAGGGACAGGAATAAAAAGAGGGAAAAAAAGGAAACGATAACAAAATGACATATATTGAAATGAATAGTCAGTAATCAAGAATGTGAATGTGATAAGTTCACCTATAAAAGGGAAATTGATAGCAGAATGGATCAGAAACTAGAACTCACACTATGTGGTTTACAAGAAACAATCTTGAAACAAATATCCACACAGAATTAAAATAAAGGATTGGAGCAGAATCTATTGTGCTTTAGCTAAAGTAAAAAAAAAAAAAAAATGGCAAGATAGCAAGCATAATTTCAGACAAAGCAAATGTAAAAACAGACCTAATTAAAAGAAATAAGTAGGGAAACTATATTTTGTTTAAAGCACCATAGACAAATAATATTACTACTAAATATAAAGGCACTTTGTATTCAAATTCTTAAAGAAAAAATCAAATAAGTTACAGGAGGAAATTGTAACATCATATTAGTGACAGACCTCAACTTTCTCCTCTCAGAGACATACAAATCCAATTATAAAATATATTTTTAATCAGGGTATTTTCTAATGAAAAGAAATATTCTTTTCTGAATATTCTTCTGAATTTTCTGAATTTCTTCTGAAAAGAAATATTCAATGGAAGCTTAATACATAAACACCTGCATCAACAAATATAGTACATATAACACAATATACTGACCTGTCTAGTTCGTATGGCTTCCTGAACTTCATCATCTAGTTCAGAGAGTTCAGCGAGGGTATTTTCTAAGTCAGCAGAAATTAATTCCTTTGCTTTCAAAAATTTTTCCTTTTCTTTACTACTCAGTGCATTCATTATTCTGAGGCTGGACTGAACCTCTTCTTGGTGAATCTGAACCTTTCGGATTTCCTCTTGGATACTCTGAAGTTTCATATCTAAGCATATTGTTCCATTAAGTTCTGCTTTCACATGTCTTAGCCAATCAAGTGAGCGGCAGATTTCAGTCTGAAAATCTATGCTTTGACAAAAATGATATTAAATACAATGTATCTATGAAATGTTGTGAAGTATCTTATAAATAAAGAGTCTTTTGCAAAAGCTATATATGTGTATATATATATATATATATGTAAAGATCACTTTAGAAAATGCCAAAGGCACCTAGCAGGACTCTTTTCTTCCAGTAGAATAGTAGCATAAGCAAATATTTGTACATAGATGTGGAGATGGGTCTAGATGGTGTTGCTCCACTGAAGTCCGTCAAAAGTGTTCTCTGCAGCAGAGTCGTTTCTCTCGAGTCTAGCGCGATCAGCCAGCCAAGAGGAAAAAATGTATTCTGCCATAGATCCTTCATCGCTGGCTTTTTATCTGCCTCTTCTGAGAGAATGGGATTATGGGTTTTCTCCCATAGTGCTCTCTGGCCCAATGACTTTAAGGGAGGTGTGAACTCTCTTGAAGTTAGAAAGTGTACTTTGTGAAGCTAGCATACTTGTGGAGTCCAATGAGTAAAGGTGGGAACACAAGCTTTGTCTTGATTAGTTCTACTTAGTACCTTGTTTCAGGTTCTGGCCAAAACAACTTCTTGTAAGATTAGATCAACTCTAATTACTTAGCAGTTAGTAAGGATTCCAACATCTTCATTTATTGTATATAATTCCTTTTAACATTTTGTGACATTTAGCGTAGTGCAAGGAATGAGTATAACTAATTCAAATCACCTGCTGATTTGCTGAGTGACCAGTGTTTTAGGTGCCTTTAGCCCTAAATGACATAATCTTATGCTAATTCTATTATACATCTGTGTCTTGTATAGTCCTTCCTTCCTGAGCCAAGTGGAATGATAAATGAATGCAATAGTATCAATAGCTTGTTAGGTTATAAATTTATGAGATACGTGTATCTATGTAAGATACAATAGAATGCAGAATCTAAATACAGACACGATATCTATCTAACTGTACAACACCGATACTATGAAATATAGAATACAACAAAATAGAGCATCTAGAAGAATACAGGGATGTGCCTAAGCAACCAATGCTATAAGAACATATTTGCAATTTATCACTCCAAAGGTTATTGATCACTTTTTTTTTTGTAGAGGAAATCTATTTATTTCCTTTTCAAAAAAAAATTGCTTAAAACATACAAAAAATGCACAAATGAGTATTGACAGAAAAACTTAATTTAACAGCAATAATATAAATATTGTTATACTCTCAATGTTTCCATATAAAAATATTAACTTAGAATTTTCAGGACTGCTAAATAATATCAATCACTTCTTGACAAACCATGGACACACCTGCTTTCTCTACCACACCAAGAAACAATTTCATTATGGAAACTCACTCCAATCTTGGAATTCACATATTGGAAAAGCATTCTGTCCCTGTAGCTTCTCCCTCTGATTACACAGCTCTTCACAGACCCTACATTTTAAGGAGGGCATCCAAGATAGCCATATTTTTATTCTTCCCTAGGACATACTCTAGACTTTCTTTATTATGCCTCTAGTCAAATAGTCACCTTTTCAAATTCTTTTTTGTTGCCTTGACTTCAGCCATAGAATATATTTCTCTCTACCTATATTTTATTCTCCCCAGTAAGCACAGTGCAAGCAGTTAATAAATGGTTGTTGACTTGACTCAGATTTGATCATGGTCAAGCATCAGTCTTGACCCAACACAAGATGGAATCCAAAACTTAAAGTATGTTACAATACAGACTGCCAGACCTAACAAGAATCTATTTCATCTTGCTTATGTCATATCCTGTCTAAGAGGAGGCCAATATGTGAGTCATTAATTAAGTACTGCAGGGGAAGGGGGTAAGAAAAGAACAATCTCTCCCAACAGAAAGTGTGTTTTAGCAGACATACACTAAAAGACCAGGCTGTTTTGTTAAGTAGTGTCAGAGATAGGAGAATAAACTGAGGTCAACTTCTTTGTCCCACACTCACATGATACCTGTGATTACACAGGACAGAAGAGCTAAGGCTGTTTTTGGTATGAAATCACCATGTTTCTTTACACCTTTCCAAACTCTCCACTCCCAGACTGAAATTAATGGTTGCAACAGTCCATGAGTTAGCATTCTATCACTCAGAAGAGTAGTTACCTTTCATTTACCCTCTTGCTGTCTACACCAGCAATCTGCCTACTTTCTGGTGCCTCAAAATATCATTTAAAAAACTGCCATTGCTATCCAGCCAAATTAACAGTGCCAAATGGTCAAGAGGAAATTTTCTTGTGAAAGCTATAGAACTGGTGTCTCTCTCCTCTTCCTCTTAGCCCTGTAATATTTGGAATATCAAAATTGAAGACATTAAGATGGCAGTAGGAAATTATTTGCACAAGAAAATATATGGTCTGGGAAGTCAGCACTTGATCCAAAAGCATGCTATAGAGAATGCCAGATGAGCTGACAATGCCTAAATCCACCTGCCTCCTCAAAACTTGGCCTTTCTTTTGGAGTTTGCAAATACTCCCTACCTTGATTTGGAGGCTGTCCCCCAAATGGGGGACAATTGGAAATTTGGTAAAGTTCACCAATTCTACTAAAATGATGTTTCAATACAATTATGGTTCAAGTCTGACTTATCTACACCAGTCAGGCCTTGGCTCAGGCATCATGTCTCTGAGGTAGTCCCAGAAGAAATGGATGGATCAAAAAATCTCACTTGGTTCAATTCACCCAGGCCAACCTGCAGGGTTCTACAAATGACCTGAGTCTAGGAATTCAATTCCTTCTCCCCCTATATCTCCCTTAATCAAATTAACCAAATGGTTCTGTATCTCCAAATCTGATGCAGTTCAATCCAATGTTTCTAATGTAGCATCTCCACTCTCAGTGTGTTACTATGGTGTCAAACAGCTTTGGAATCTGCATGGCTTCTTAGAGTAATAACTAGTTAATGACAATTCTTGCTCTTCCCACAATGCAAAGGTACCAAGAACTTTAGAGTATTCAGGGATTTCATAGTATTCTAGAGCAGGAGCAACTGGAAAACACATTATGCAGAGGTATCTGATTCACAAAAATTGCTTGTTGGGTATCTATATAGTCTGGCTGTACCACTTTCTAGTGTTCTTCAATTTTTTTTCTTTATTTTCTCTTTCTGTCCATCTTTGTCTTTTTGTCTGTGACTCCGTGTCTTTCTGGTTCTGCATCTCTGTCTCTTTAAATCTCTTTGTATTTCTTTGTCTCTCTATCTCTGTATTTCTCTGACTCTGTCTTAGTATATGGCTCTTTGCCTTTTCTTCTACCTTCATTTTCTCCTTCTCTCTAGCTCTTCCATTAGAGATAATTTGTTTTTCCTAAGTAATTGTCTTCAACAATAGTTGGATTCTGACTTGGCAAATAGGGTGTGGAAGGTATTTACATCAATATCCCATTGGACTAGACCACTTCTAAAGTTCTTTCTGACCTGAAGTTCTGTGACTCTATTCCCTTTCTTTACTCCCTTGTCATTTATCTCAGACCTCAGGTCTGTCACCCTGTTTGCTATTGTAATTCAATTGTTTTAATCTTGTCTTTACTCTTCATGACCCCATTTGATGTTTTATTGGCAAAGATTCTGGAGAGGTTTGCTATTTCTTTCTCCAGGTCATTTTACAGGTGAGGGAATGAAGGTAAACAGGGATAAATGACTTGTTCAAAATCACACAGCTAGTAATTTTCTGAGGCAAGATTTGAACTCAGGAAGATGTGTCTTCCTAGACACACCTAGAAATAACATCATCATTTGTATTCTGGGGGCTACTTTTTGTGTCTCTAACGTTCTTGCACAGTTTTCAGAACTCTCTTTCTTGGAATTTCTGCATTTCTTGGAATGATATTAATTGAAATGGAATGGAATAATATTATAAGATCACAGATTTATAGGTGAAAGTAATCTTTGCAGAAGAGGCAATGAATATGAAGACAAAAGAAGCAGTTTGTCTGCATTGACATAGGTTTTAAATCGCAAACAAGAATTTGAACCCAGGCCCTCTTAAGCCAAGTAGAATAATAATAATAATTATAAATATAAACCATCCAATTGTACAAAGATTATGATTCTCCTTATACAATCCATTATACAATTAACTTACTATGTGCAAGTTCAGAATTTAAAGAGCTCTGAGGTGATCCTAACAGAAGATTACTTAAAAATGAAATGGACCAACTTGAAGAATAGTAAACACTGCTTCCCGTGAGGCATTTAAGCAGAGAAGATGACCATTTGTCAAGTTTATTATCATGGGGAATACTGCCTTGGATGGTTTGGACCAGATGACCCCAGAGGTTCTTTCCAAATCAAATTCTGTGATCTTACAAAGAAAGAATGGAAACTCAGAGAAATGAAGTGATTTGCCAAAAGGCACACATGTCTTTGTATTTTAATTACAAAGTCACACTTTTCACTGACCATACTGCCTCTCCCTCTTTATAAATGCTAAACTTCATTGTTTAAAGAGATAACTTCCATTCTGTGTTAGTCTTCAGTCCCTCTTCTGTCATAGTATGGCCTTTTTTTGGTTCATGTCACTGGATTGTTACCCTCTTGTTTTTTTTTTTTTCCACCTTTTTTTCTGTACTTTTTGATTTTCCATTTTGGTT
Source organism: Antechinus flavipes (assembly GCF_016432865.1). Classification (NCBI taxonomy): domain Eukaryota; kingdom Metazoa; phylum Chordata; class Mammalia; order Dasyuromorphia; family Dasyuridae; genus Antechinus; species Antechinus flavipes. Next base: position 661,095,739 of record NC_067399.1, read on the forward strand.
TTTTTCTTGTGTCCTTTGAACATCTCTTTGATAAAATGCCATCTTCTCTCCTTTATATAGCCACATTTCTGGTGACCTTTGCTGTACTCTATCAATTCCCCATCTGATATCAACTGTCCTTCACTTTTTTGTTTGTTCTCTTGGCTATCTGACATAGCGTTCTACAATTAACAGCTTTCTGTCCCTATGTTTGGACATTTGATTTGTTTTCTTCTACATGAGGTATAAATAATACTTTGAGAATCTGTTCCTCTCCTTGTTGCTTATGCCTGATTATTTTGATAGATGTAAAGGTTATATATCAATCTTGAAGAAGTCTCTCAATCAATCTGATGGAATGAAAATGAAAAGTCATTAGATGAAACTGACTCAACTAAATGGTGGATAGATTAGCCATATCCCTGTTAGCTTTCTTAAAAAGCAAGACTCCACTCTAAGAAGAAAGTCAGAAGGATCAGCAAAGTAGAACGAAATCAGTTGCTGAGGATCTGTTCCTCACCTCTTGTGTTATGAGATAAGAATTGTAAAGTGCTTAGCACAGTGTCTGGCACATAGCAAGTACTGTTTAAATGTTAGCTATTTATTATTATTATTATCATTATGTATAGTACAGCTAGTATTTCCTCCATCCTCCTTCTATCCACCCATCCACCAACACTTCTGGCAAAAGTATCTTGCAATAAGACCAAATGTCAGTCCAAAAGAGCAGAGACCAGATTCTGAGTGCAATTGAGTTGTTCAACTGGGGAAGATCCAAAGCCTGGGGGTAAGACTCTGTTGCTCAGGAGGCTGGAGACCTTATAACTAAGATTCCTGATTTCCAAGGCATGAGTATGAATTCTTTTAAAGAAAAAAAGATGCATACTACAATAAAATATCCTGGGTAAAGTGTTTTAGCACATTCAGAAGATAGACATGGTAGGGACTATAAGGATGCAATGAAATGATATCCAACAGATAATTTCAGGCCAAGTTCAATGATAATAGCATGAAGTAATAAGTGGCTCTGCAATATCCATTCTTCCCACTAACCTTAGTCAATCTATTTCCTATGCATGTGCTTCCACTCCCCCTGGTGAACTCTATGTGTTTTTCTCTTTTTGATGAGGTTTATATCCCCTTGATTCCCAGTCGTGATGAGGTTGGTGGCAATAAGAGAGTTGTTAAAATCCCCTCTGGTCAGCCCTCAGGTTCAAAGTGAAAGAATTCACTTATCCCAAATTATTAATTAGCAAAGCTTAAAGTTTATTGTTGGATAGAATCCAGTTTGCTAAGAAAGTGACTTCTATACTGGCAAAATCCTTTTGGGAAATGGAGTCTGGCACTGAGAAGAGAATGCCTTCTCAGTGGGCAGAGGGTCCTAGCAGCTGAGCACGCTACTTTAGGCCTTCTGCAAAGAGTGAGTCCAGAAACTGCCCTTTAAAAAGAGTCTTGAGGCTTCAAGAAGCCAAGACTCCCAGCCTTAATGCTTATCAGTTTCCAGCCCAGATCTCCTATTGGAATTAATAACACTTCAAAAGGGTGCTTTTTGACCAGGATTTCTAATTGAATCAAAGGGTCTGGAAACCCCAAAAAGATAACTTATCTGGGAGAATATACCCTTCCCCAGGAAAGACAGAGACTCCAAAAGAGATCACAGATCAAAAGGAAATACAGTTTCAGAGTGATAGTCTTAAAGGGAACACAGCTTCAATAAAGGGAAGTTCCCTTGCACTTCATCCCCACTGACACTTCTGTGGAAGTCCCAGGTTCATGTGTGAGAGTTTTGCTACTACTGTTTTTATTATGCTACTTCAATAAATGTCTCAGGATTGTTTTAAGAGATAATATTTATAAAGTACTTAGCATGGCATCCAACATATAGTTGGTGCTTAGTAAATGTTCACTTCCTTCTCTTTTTTTCTTTCCTTCTTTCATTCCTTCTTTCCTTTGAGCTACTTATATCCTGTCACTGCCTACAGTAAAAGTAAGTACATCAATGGGGTTTTAGGAGTGTGGACCCAGTGAATCCCTTCCAACTAGAATAATCATCCAAGTAGGAATCCAATCTAAAAGTTTAAGAAGAACTAGCGAGCCCAAGGTATGGAAGGAATCCATATATTTTTTTTAATATTCTTGCTCTCAATAATTGGTAATTTTTGAGCTTATCATCTCTTTTCTGGGATTATGAGATTTGTGGTTCTTCTTTTTGCCTTCTTGATTATTGTCTATTTGCTCAAATAAATCCAACAATTTCAATTCAGCTTTGAGAAGAAAAATAAATCTCCTTTTCCACCTAACTTCTCCCATTATTTGTCCACTCTTTATTTCCTGTAACTCTCTTCTATGGCTAATCATGAGAGTAAACTGAATTTAAAGGAGCTATTTGAGATGCTTGGAAGAAACAATAGTATATAAAATTGAGAGATGCCCAAATATGAGACAATCTTGCAAGGCTCTGGATTTCATTAAAATAGGATGATGAGTTACAAATTTCCATGGAGACCTTTCAGTTCTTGAAGAACTTGATCAGCAAGAGTGAAACCTACAGATGGAGATATTTGCTAACAATGATCCATGAGAAAGGAAAAAAAAGTTATTGCTTCAGGTCAGCTTTTAAAAAACCTGTCCTTAGGGTTAGGGGGAGAGGTAGAATGGTGACATAGTCAAAAATTGTCTATGGTGTCCATCTAACTCAAGGAAAAGTTAAGACTTGGATTTAACTACACTTCAGGCCAGCCTCTTCTGGGCATTTCTCCCCTATGGCCTTTTCTTCAGACTGAATAAATTCAGACCCCATTTAGGGTTTTTCTGGCAAAGACACTGGAGTAGTTTATTGTTTTCTCCTTTAGTTCTCCAGCTCTGATACCTTTCCCAACTGTATCATAAGAATGGGTTCCTTGACAAGACTAGAAGTCACAAAATTCAATTAAAATGCATTTAATTATGCAATCAAATGTGTATTGTCATGCCCTAAGGATATAAAGACAGTAAGAAACAATTCCTGAACTCAAGAAGCTTACATTTTAGAATTTGCAGGGTCCTGCTATTAGCATTCCAGAGGCACCATTCTATAATAGCTAGCATTTATATTGTCCCTACCATATACCAAATATTTAGCTGAATATTTCATAAATATTAGATCATTTTACCCTGGCAATAATGTTAGGAGAAAGGTGTCAGAGCTGAGAAAGTTTCTAGCAGAGAAATCCTGACAGAGAGGTGAATGAGGTCTTGTTAGGGAAATAGGTGAGAAAGATAAAGAGGGAATAATGCTGAAAGAGAATGTGTTTTAGCAGGCAGAGAGGTCCTTGCCAAGGGAGGTCCCTTGGCCTGGCATGATTCCTGCTTTGAGTTATTCAGCTACAAAGGATTGAGCCCAGTTGCCCCCTTTTATAATTGAAACCTTGGCTAGAAGTTGGGGGCAGCTCTTGGTGGGGGCTGGGAGCAGTTCGAGCTGGAATCAGAATAGAGAATCTTGGAATTGAATGAGTGTCTCTGGGCTAATCTCCAACTCAATAGAGTTGGATAGAAATCTCATCTCCAGCTTGGAGGAGTTGTCCTGGACTCAACTAGTCCCACCCAAATAATAGAATGAAATCACTTTATGTTGGTTCCCTGGGATGCGTCTCTCAGGGGAGAGCTTAGTATTCCTCCCAAAGTCAGAGAGAGAGAGAAAGAGAAAGTGTTTTAGTGTTCCTCTCCTCAAGATCTCTGTTCAAAATCTTTCCTAAACTCCCCTGTACAATCAAAAATTATCTTGTCAGCCCCATTTTCAATTTCATCAGTACTTACTAGGCCACTAAACTTTACCTAATGAAATTCTCATTAATTAATGACAGAATCTGAATGGATGCCCATCAATTGGAGAATGGCTGAATAAGTTAGGACATATGAATGTTATGGAATATTATTGTTTTATGAGAAACAATCAGCATGATAATTTTAAAGAGGCCTGAGAAAAGTTGCAAGAACTGATGCTAAATGAAATGATCAGAACCAGGAGATCATTGTACATGGCAACAACAAGGTTATAAGATGATCAATTCTGGTGGATGTGTCTCTTCCCAACAATGAGATAATTCAGATCAATTCTAATAATCCTGTGATGAAGAGAACTATCTACATCCAGAGAGGAGATTATGGGAAATGTGTGTGGATCACAACATAGCATTTTCACTCTGTTGTTGTTTCCTTGCATTTTGTTTTCTTTCTCAGTTTTTTCTTCTTGATGTGATTTTTCTTGTGTAGCAAGATAACTGTATAAATATGTATACTTACATTGAATTTAACATATATTTTAATATATCTAACATATATTGGATTACCTGCCATCTAGGGGAAGAGGTGGGGGGAAGGAGGGGAAAATTTGGAACACAAGGTTTTGCAAGGGTCAATGTTGAAAAATTATCTATTCATATGTTTTGTAAATAAAAAGCTTTGAATAAAAAAAATGAACAAAAGAAGGATATCTATAAAAAAAAAAGAAAAAAGTTAATGACAGATTAAAATGCTACCTCTCCCAGAGAATACATTTGCCTTTTACCCAAGTCCTTTCATGTCTAGTTCAAAGAAATGCTTTATTATAGAAATATCAGGCACCAGAGTAGGCCAGGGGAACAAGATACAATCAAAACACATTCAGATTAGTTAGTAAAGAAGCTGTAGTCCAATCAACAAAGTCTTGCCTTTTGGGTGGCTTCAAATTGATTCTTATCACCATGGTATTAGAATAAAAGGAGATGGGGTCCATCTCTTCAAATAGTAAAGGAATACACATGTCTGAGGATATATCAATGGTCTTGCCAATACCTGATGGAAGGAGTGATGTTATATATTTGTGATTATTTCTGTGTAAAAGCTGTAACTGTTAGTGGCTAAAAGAAACTGGAATACCAGAGATCCTCATATCCACAAACAGAGAAATATCCATTGGTGGGGATTAAAGCCATTTGCAAAGAGCCTAGAAACTTCCCAATTCTCTTAAGAGTTCCAGAGAATCCTAGGAAGAAGGGTAGAAATCTAACCTACACAGCTTTCAGGAAATGAGGGCTATTGAAACAAAACTTGAGTCAGTTAAGATCACTACAGGGCTGTCTGTGATCATTTTATTTTATTTTGTTATTAATTTGTGAAATAAAACAAGCATTCTTAGGCCTCAGAAACTTTCACCTCACAAACTTTCATTTAATAAATAGAGTAGGAATCAGAAAATTGGGGATCTATCTTGTGTAGGACTTTATGATTAACATACACTGAAAAAAATGTGATTCTGAGAATATCCATCCTCTCACTTGCAATGTCAGAGCAAGGAAAGTTGTATTTGACAGTTATTTTAAAGGAGCTACTTGGGAGAGCTATAACTCAGGACATTTTAAGTGGAGCAAAAGAGTTTTCATGACATAATAGATCCCACCCTCCTTTGGAAATCTTTGCTAGTTCTCTTATCCCTCCCCCATAGCCAATACTTTCAATCTAGTCTGCAAATATTTTGTACATAATAAGTTGTTTTTGTGTTGTCTCCCCAACATTAGAATATAAACTAAGTAAAAAAAGCTTTTTGACAGATTAACTAAGACTGCCTGCCTGACAGGTGAAGCAATGTCCTTAGAAACAGTGGTGGAAAACTTTTGAATGCTGTGGCTAAATTCACTTACTTTGGCAATATACGTTCCAGGGATGTCCACACTGATAAGGAGGTTGACTCTTGCATTGCTAGAGCTAGTTCAGGATTTGGTAGGTTCTGAAAGAAAGTGTTGGAAAGGAGAAAATCATTGTGGATACCTCAGTGTTATATGTCTGTGAAATCAGGACAGTATTCAAGCACGATGCCAGGAAACTGAATTGCTTCCATTTGAACTGTCTTGTGAAGATTCTGACAATCAACTGCTAAAAAGCCACTCATTCTTTGTTCCTGCTTTTTTCTCTCCTATTTTTTAGTCCTGCTTGTGTACTTCCTCCAGAGGGTAAAGATCCCATTTCACCCTCAATAAGGATTCCATGAATTGAGCCAATAAGAAGGGAAGGAATTTTCTTCTCCTGCTCCTTCTCTTTTGCTTTACCTCTGAAAAGCACACCAATTTCTCAGTACTTCCATAGGCTTTATCAGCCCACCTGCAGTTCTGGCTATAGATTTATCATAGCTTGAATTATCCAGTTCCATGAGAATCACCTCTAGTAAATAAAAATGAGAATAAAAACAGTACAAATCAGCAACAAACAGCTCTAGGCTCATTTTTCAGAGGAACTTAAACCAGAGGGGACATTTTGGACTTGAAACAAGGGTTATTCTAAAGCCCAGCTTCCTAGATGTGGTCTCACAATTGAATGTGGGTGTTATGAAATTATGATTTATTATCAGCAAATGTTTGGTTTGTCTACCTATTTTATGTACCCCTACCTCAGGATGACATAACAATTTCTCAGGTTAATAAGGGTCATGAATGGGAAAAATTTAAGAATTCTACTCTAGAGAAATCAAGCTAAGCAACAAACACAATCCCTTTTTTCTCTCCAGAGATGGAGGTGATATGGGGGAGAATGAGGGTTACATGTGCCACATGCTAGAATTAGTAAGTTTATATATTTGTGATTGTATCTTCTCAAGTAAATATTTCTGTATAAAAGCTAATCTGACTCTTAGTAGCTAAATGGAAGTGGAGTACAGGAAATTCACACACACCCCAACTGGAGAAACACCATTAATGGCTAAAGTTTTTTACAAAGAGCCTACAAACACTCTCCCCTATCCCACCCCAACCTCAACCCACTTCCTTAAGAATGCCAGAGAACCCTGGGTGGAAAGGAGTGAACTTTAACCTACATGGCCTTGTGTGTTATACTTGTTACTTCCTAATATTAATGACCCTGACATTATACTATGTTGGCAGCTAACTGCTCTATCTACATCAAGGATGATTGTTTTTTGCTTCAAACTACAAAACTACTCAATATACTTACTTGTTGTAAGCCACTTTCTGGACTATTCTCTATGAAACTAATAATCCTCTTTTAACAACTAAATAAGAAAAAAAAAAAAACCAAACTCCAGAATGATGGCAGTCTTACATTATTAGCTAACTCCTGGCTGAAACAGCAGGCAGCTCTCTGAAGGGAGATCCTGTGCTAAGATGATTGCTTATAAATCACTAATATGAGTGGCTCATAATTTCCATAGTGTTTGAGAGGTTTAAATTCTTAATTTGAGCTAATTCATTCAGCAATGGCACTTAAGAAAATGGAATCACAGCAAAGAGACTTTCATCAAATGATAAGTAGATCAGAGAAAATAATGCTACCAGGTCAATAAGAGTCATCTCAAAGTATGAGTGCCAAGCAAAGCCTTGGCAAAAGCAGAAAGAGACAAAGGAAGGACTGACATGAGGGAATGTGCGGATGGGCTGTTGGGATCAAGACAGAGCAAAGGATGCTTAGAGCTGATCACATGTAGAAATGTGGGATTCATGGGCCTGTTTTGATAGGTGCAAGGTAACACCCAGTTAAAGATTAATTATTATTTCCCCAGGAAATGTATTGAGAATAGGAAAATGTGAGTGTTTAGAGAGTAGGTACAGGGTTTGTTAGAGATTTATCATTACACGGTGATGGATGAAAGCTGTCAGAAGTGAATAATGGGATTTTAAAGTTGAGCATAAGGTATAGTAAGTAGATCTCTGGTTATTTTCTCAGAAAAATTATGGTTGATATACAGGAGAGGGTTCTACTCAAATGGTGGTTAGAGAACAATAGGCTATTTCAAACTGAGTTTCAAAGGCTTTATATATTATGGGAAGGTCATCATTGGTCCATGATCAGTTTCCAAAGCTGGGAAGCTCAGGAATTCCAGTTATTTATCTATTTCTCTGTGAACTGAGTTCATGGGATTATGGATTCATAACTGAAACAGACCTCAGAATCTATGGAATTTGATGCTTTCATTTTGCAGATGAGAGAAACTGAGACTAGAGAGGTTGAGACTTGTTGAAATCACACCATTAATAAGTATCTGAGATAGGATTCAAACCCAAATCTTCCTAAGCATTCTATTCACTACTCCATATAGCCTGATTCTGTTTATTTTTCATAATCAAATTATTCTTTAGTTTATTTGATGCTGAATTAGCTTATAGAGTATGATATGGTTGACTCATGGTAGATCATCTTATAAGAAATTGACAACAAAACTCTGGAGAAAAGTCACAAAACTTGTTTTGAATCACGAATCTCTTTGGAAATCTGTCTAGACCTACAGAACTTTTCTTAGAAAATTGTTTTTCTATGCATGAAATAAAACATATGGAACAAAAAGGTTAGTGAAAATACAGATTTTTTTTTCTATCCAGTTTAACAGACTCTTTGAAATCTATCCAGGGACCTCATTACTCCATGGTCTCAGGTTAAGAACATCTACATTAAGAGGTTTTGTGAAAACAAACACTAAAACACTTTTGGTTAAGCTGTGAATTGGTCCAATCATTCTGAAAGCAATTATGAACTGTGTTTTCAAAGCCACTAAAATGTTCTTACCCTTTGACCCAGTAAACCTACTACTAAGTACATATTCCGCTAAGGTCAATGCAAAATGGAAATGATGCATACATACAATATCATTTATAGCAACAGATTTTTTTTTTAATTGCAGAAAATAGTTGTGGAAAAAATGGGTGCCTTTCAATTAAGGAATAACTAAACAAATTATGGTGTATAGATATAATACAATAGTGTTGTGCTATAAAAAATAATGACTATTAAAGATCCTGAAAAACATGGCTCCTGAAGGGCTTTAAATGACATATGGTATTTAAAGGGCATTCACAGTGTATAGATTCATGATAGTGGAACAAGGTGTATAAATTAATAGAAAAGGATAAAGAGAGAAGAAAAGGGTAACACAGGATAAGGTGAGGCATAAAAGTATGTTTTGATTAAAGGGAGTGGGATAACATGTATAGACTAATGGGAATGGGCTAAAGAATGAGGAGAAGAGTTAAAGGGAGGAATCCATGGAGAGGGGGAGGTTAAGTATTAGCAAGGCAAATTGAGGACTTGAATTAAAGTAGAAGAGTTTGTAAAGATAGAAAATAAGAGAAATACATAAACACTAAAACAAGGGATCCAGAATATAATTCATTGGGAAAAAAAGTAGTAATCAGTGATCTTAGACAAAGTCAAATTTAAAGATTCAGTCTGGAGAGAGATCTATATGTCAGCCATCTTAATAATGTTTTAGATGCATGTTTATATATGTGCAAATGCATATGCATATATGTGTTTTTGTACTTGTGTATATGTATGTATAAAGAACATTCATTTATAGAGAGTATGGACCCAAAAGGATATACCATTATTTACTATATCATATTTGAAAAAGTTCTCAGAATAAAGAAGACGGAGTCACTATCCTGGGAAAGTTACCTTCCTATAAACTTACTGTCACAACTCTTGGGTATTATAGGTCCTTTTGAAGCCAAAGATTGCTCATCCAACCAGGGAAAGAACCAAGGACAGCCTCCTTAAAAGATGGCACCTGTTGGCAGATCATAGCAGTCCAATTTTCTTATGTCTCATGGCTGAAAGGCATTCTGGTGCTTTTAACCTCAATCTAGCCTTCAGTGCCCTTAGCCCCATCAACCTCTTCTCTTGAACTTCACATAATATCTTGTTTTATACCTTCTTTCTATGGTACTTATTATATGTTATCATACCTTCAATGTTAACTGGGTGACTGATCCTCTAGTAAATGGTAAGCTCCCATGAGGACAGGTAAAATGTTTTATCTAAACTATAATTAATACACCCCCAGAACCCAACCAGAGCATTCTTCTCCCAGGTAGGTATTTGCTAATGCTTATTGTGTATATGAATAGACAGATGAATGAATGAATGCAATCCTCCTCTGGACTTTCCCAACATGCCCCAATAACCCCTTTATCCTTCAAGTTACTCTTGCATTGAACCTCACATCTTGTCAGTGCCCTCTGGAAGATCAATTCATCCCTGGATCTCATATCTCCTCAGGACCCTCTACCCCTGTAACCTCTCCCTTCTTCTAATTGAGTGGTGGATAGGGGAAAGCTCTTTGTAGGACTTTCATTTCAGGATCAAGCCAGATCAACTATTTCTCCATTTCTCATCTGGACTTCTGCATGTTGTATTCTCTCAAAAGATTGCAAGGTCCCTGAGGACAGGAACAGTTCTTTTCTTTCTTTGTCTCTCCAACACTTAGCACAGTGCTTGAGACATGGTACGTGCTTAATAAATGTTTACTGACCGATACCTTACTTACACTGAGGTCACTTTCCTCCCATGATGCTCCATTCCATTCTCCATTCCCCACTGAACATTCCAGTTCTCATCTCTGAGTGACATCCTGATTAGTGAAAGCTCACATTAGTTATGAGCTCCCATACCTATAATGATGTCCTGCAGATGTGTTCCTGCTATACCACTTGAATACATTGACAGGTAAATGACATATTGAGTAGAATGTTAGATTAGACATCAAGAATACTTGAGTTTGAAACCTACCCCTTTTAGTAGTTATCATTTAATTTCTTTGAACTTGGTTCCCTAGTCTATAAAATAGAGGTAATAATAGCTGTCTCACAGGGTTTTCCCACAATCTGGTGCAAAGATGCTAAGAACTTGAGAATTCTAACAAATAACAAGAGGGAAGAACAAATTAGTAACAGGAAAAGGGATAAAAAGCCATTTTATAAAAATAGATTTGAATTGCCCTAATAAAAACAATTCTAAAGGCAGTTAAAAAGCAGTTCAGGAATGTAAAAGCAGAGAGCAGCCACCTGCAATTTAAAAGCAGTAAGCAGCACAGTTCCCTGGGGTCCCAGGAGCTGACAAGCATGTTCCCCTCTGCACAAATGGTCCACAGCTGACTCCCAGAACAATCTTTCTGGGGACAAAATTAAGCTAAGCTGCCCCATGTCCTGACTACAACTTCCTCACTCACTCTAGTCCAGACTAGAGTTATGAGAGTATGAGGAGGATTCTAGCCCACAAGAGGGCTGTTGTGAGGATCACATGAGATAATATATGGAAAGTCCTTTGTAAATAACAAAGCCATAAATTTTTCTAGTTATGATGATGATGCTTTTATATTCTTTCCATTCATATTTCTATAGCCCCTTAATATTTGCTAAACCCTTTCCAAATGTTATCCTTACAACAACTCTGCTATTTTATGGATAAAGAAACAGAGTCTCCAAAAGGTCAAGGGACCCTGCAAGGTGACATAACTACCGAGTCCCTGATAATAGAGTCAAACCTCCCAACTCCAAAAAAAAAAGCATGCTACCCATGAAATTACTGAGAGATTATTTCAATTGTATGGGAGTGTGGAAAGAAATAGAACTGAGAACCCAAAGACCAGCTGCCTTAGCCTTTGAACTAGGCTTTGTAGAAAGATTAGAAAATTAGACACTTTGATCTTGTACAAGTGGAGGGAGTCGGCAAAAGTAAAGAAGGCAGAAAATGCTGTCTTCCATTAGAGGAACAATGAATAATTGTGTGGGCTGTTTAAAGAAGAGGATTAAAGATTTATAACTAAAAGAGACTTTAGAGTCATCCAAACCTCTCATTGTACCAATGAGGAATTGAAGTGTAGAGAGATTGCACAATTTGGTTAACTGTCAGAACCAGCAAAGCCAGGACCCAGCCTCCAGATCTAGCTCTCTTTTCACTGTACCACATTGTCCATCCTGGAAGAGAACAATGAAACATAAAACAGGAAAATCACCTATAGGCCACATCATGGAGAGTCATGAAGACAGAGGAATTTGAATTTTATTCAACAAGTAAAGAGAATCATTGAAGTTTGTTGAGACAGCAGGTTGTGCTTTCAAAATATGAATGTTGGTTTTGTATAGAACACATTGGACAGAGAAGACACTGGAGAGAGCACAACTGAAAATGTTATTCAAAGATCAGGAAGACTTTTCATTCTCTCTCCAAAGGGTACCTCTCTCTTCACTCCTTCCTACCCCCATATTATCACCTTCATGTCTCAAAGCCAAGAACTTTGAATAGTAAAACACACAAGGGTCCAATAAATTGTTTAGACACGAGGTAAAAAAAAAAAAAAAAAAAAAAACAATTGGGCTCCATTATATTTAACAGTATTTTACCTTTAACCTCCAGACTGCCTTCTTCCCAGGTCTAAATCTATGATCCAATGATCCTTTCACCTTTTAAATGACTTCCAGTGACAAAAAGGAAGAACAAATCAGGAGCAGGAAAGAGAGGAACAAAATGAAAGGAGAGTGGGTTTGATAGCAGCAAAGTCCATCCTTTGTTCTCTGAATATACAAGATGATTAAAATATCTTGAATTGGATGTTAAAGCTGGATCCCCCACACAGTATACTTCAGGCACTTAATGAGTATTTTATCATTGGCATGAGAAACTTATTCAGGAAGATCTTGCTTTTATCTCAAAAGATGTTTAGCCTGCATACTAATGGGCAATCAAACAATCTAATTCATAATTTCCTCCACCCACCCTCTTGCCTGTCCACCCACCATCACCTTTGGGGATGGAATTGCAACAGTAAGTGCATTTCCTTTCAATTTGGTTATACAATTTCACCATAAGACCATATAGTGTATATGAGTCATTACTGATCAGCCTGAAGAAAAAATGCTAAAATATCACCACATCTTTATGCACTTTGATTTGGGCACATGAGCTGAATAAAAAAATAGTTATCTTTTGTGTTCCTCTAGGTATTTCAAAATTCTAAAATAAATGCCACTGAAGATGAAAATTTTCTCCCATCCGGTGTTCAAGTAGAAAAGTTGAAAATAGTTCTGGAAGAAGAAAATAGGACTGTTTAGAGATGAAAGGGACCTTGATGATTATCTGGTCTGATATGTTCATTTTGCCTTTGAGAATATCAAGGCCCAGGGTGATTAAATAAAGGCTAGACAAGGAGGCAATGGTAAAATTAAATTAATACTCTTGGTCTTCCAAATTAATGAGGGCATTACAACTGGAGAGCCACCATGGTATAATGGTTAGAGGTAAGGCTAAAAAAATCCTGTCTCTGATACATACTAGCTAGATGAACATGAGCAAGTTCCATGACTTCTCCATATTCTAGGCAATCTTCTGAGACTGTCACATACAAGGTGAAGGGAGGACAGCATCTGAAAAGGAGATTGTTCCCCACATGGATGAAATCATAAGTATAGATTTTCAATAGGACACCTCTCCTAAACTCTCAATTCCACAGTAACAACAAGATTATATGATGATCAACTGTGGTAGACTTGGCTCTTCTCACCAATGTGATGATTCAAAATAATTCCAATAGACTTGGAATGGAAAATGCCAACCACATCTAGAGAGAGAATTTCAAAGACTGAATATGGATCAAAACGTAGTATTTTCACCTTTTTCTTAATTTGCTTTTTCTTTCTCATATTGTTTTTCCCTTTTGATCTGATTTTTCTTGCACAACATGACAAATGTGGAAATATGTTTAAAAGGAGTGTACATATTTAACCAAGATCAGATTGATTGCTATCTTGAGGAGGAGGGTGGGCAGGAAGGAAAAGAGAAAAATTTGGAATACAAAATCTTACAAAAACGAATGTTGAAAACTACCTTCACATATAATTGGGAAAATACTATTGAGGGTAAAAAGCAACAGAGTCAAACTTCTTCTTTTTATAGATTATGAAATTTAAGCCCAAAGAAGTTAAATGTATCCCTGCAAGTTACACAGATAGATTTATTGGACAGGGCTTGAATTCTGGTTCTCTGCATTCCATCCCCACTGTAGATGGCTCTCCCCTGCCATCTCTAGAATACCTTGCAGGCATTATTTCACTGGAGAGTCCCAGCCACCTAAGAAGGGCACAAACTATGGCAGCATCCTCATTACTAAAAAAGTGATCCTCAGAGAGCTAAAATGGTTTACCCACCTATCACAGCTAATAAGTGTCAGGCAGAATGGAAGCCATCTTTCAAAAGTTAACTCCAACTATCTCTGGGCCTTGGCACCATGAGAATGCTTGGTTCCATCAGTCTACTTCTTAATTTCCCTGACTTTAAAACTTAGCTATTCCAAGAGATCTCAGCCATTCTTCTCAGATCCTAAAGCCTTCCTCTCTGAGCTGCCTCCCATATATTTTGGATACTCAGTTTCTTCATTCATAAAATAGCAGAGTTGTTGTAAGGATAATATTTGGAAAGGGTTTAGCAAAGATTAAGAGGCTATAGAAATATAACTGGAAAGAATATAAAAGCATCATCATCATAACTGGAAAAATGTATGGCTTTGTTATTTACAAAGGACTTGGTTATAAATGTTGTCTCCACCATTGTGGTGGGAACTCCTTGAACGTAAGAACTGTTTTGGCCTTTGTTATCCCCAGAACTTAGAGAAAAGTGTGTGGCACTTAGTAAATGCTTATTGGTTTAACTTCATTAGTCACTATGTCATATCTGTCTTAATGACTTCAATAATTCAGTGTTTGCATTTCAGAACATTTGGCCAATCTATTTTAGAACAACAGATGGTTTGACCATGATAAAGCACTCTAAAAGTATTTATTGCTTGAGTAAAGGAAGCATTTTGGCCATATAATGGATTTATAGCCATTAATCCTCAAAGGTATGAATAATCAATTTGTATTTAATGATGTTCAATAAATACCTAATGGGAAACCCTCCACAGGGAATGCATTTCAGGGAAATTGATACTTGCAAACTCCACTGCAATTTCCTTATATCTCATTAAGGGTTGATTTCTGTCCTAGATTCTCAAAAGCTATTCTGCCTCAGTGATATAGCTATTATATGTGTCTTAAACACATATAGATGTAAAGCTAAAAGAGAGATATCTCAGAGGCCATCTACTCCACACACACACACACCCCTAATTTTCCAGATGAGGAACCTTAAGCCAAGGAATGTTAAGGGGCTTACCTAAGGTCCTACAAGTAGTAAATGTCGGAGGCTAAGTGTGAATCCTTGGATTTTCAATTCATTTTTCTTTTTATTAGGATTTCTGTCTCTAAAAGAGAGGACTTGAATTCTCTATTACTTATTTCCTCTATGACATAGAAAGAGTTACTTTTCCTCATCTCAAAGGGTATTTAAGAAGATCAACAATTCCTAAATTAGTACTCATGGATTTTTTTTCTTTTTTTAAATATTTGGATAAGTGTATTTAAATATAATTATTCCTCTGTAATCCTACCTATTTTGTGTCATACATTAAGAGAGATTATTGTGGGAAAGGGTCTGTGGGCTTCACTAGATTGACAAAGGAGTATAAGAAACACACACACACACACACACACACACACAGATTAGGTACTTCTAGACTCAAATTTTAAAGACTCTTTTCCAACTCAGTTTTCAAAACATATATGATAATAAATATGAAGACATTTTGAAAACTTTAAAGAGCAGTAGAATTGGAGGGTATATTTTACTAATATACAAAATGATAATCATTGTGTGTGTACACATGTGTGCATGTGTATGTCTGTTAATGAGAAAACAGGATAATCTGACAAAATAACTCTACTGAGTCCAGGAGCTATCCTGGACTTTAGAGTAGATGGGGTCTTATGTCCCCAAGATGAATGAGGCATTTTCAAAGATTACAGAGAATTAACCCAATCACAGGGCATCCAATTAGCCTGTGATGGACCTGGTATACAGCAAGTGGGAGTTCCACAGGAAGGTTTGTGATATAGACCAATGATGTCAAACTCAGAGAAAAATGGATCCCTATTGACTAAGAAAAAACAAATTAACATTATTTTTATTTTTCTGTCTTTTTATTTATTTTGTCTTAAAAATCTCCTAATTACATTTTCATTCAGTTGGGCCTTAGTAGGGAGTTTTACCATGAGTTTTATTCTTCTAGTTTAGCCCACCTTTTTGGTATTTGGGAATGTAAATGATACAGGGTTGATAGCTAGTGAAATGATATATGAGGCAGAGGTTGTAGTTTAATCTTTCCCTAACTGATTTTTTTCTCTGCTGAATTCTTATAGGAAATGTGACCTTGATCATACATTATAGGATTTAATGATGTCTTGTATTAGTTCCTATGCTTTCAAAGATACAGGCTTGTTTCTCTAATTAGCTTGTAAGTATCTTGAGAGCAACATCTGTCTTATTCACATTTTGTGTCTCCCAGTTTAACACTGAACAAATAGTAAATATTCAATAAATATTTAGCATCCTGGCCTTAGAGTTAGGAAAGTCCTTTTGAGAGTTCTCCCCTCCAAAGATAAAGACTTTGAGGCCCAGAGAGAATGGTATAAATCAAACAAATTTCTAGGTCATTGAAGCCTGCTTATTCCTTCTACTGAATAAGTTTCTTTACCTTTTATGACATATGGTATAATGTCTGTTATTCCAGGATAATTCTGTTTTTCAGTATAGCAATATATTTTGTCATAGTTCATCAGTGCTTAATGGAGACAAGACTTTCAAGCTCAGTGGGAGTAAAAAAATAAATTAAGAACATGGTATGGATATTTTTCATTCTTACAAATTTGTCTGTCTATGTCTTATAGATTCATTCAAATTTCATTGGACAGTTTGAAGATAACCATTAATGAAAAAAGGAAATTTTACCAGAGAAAAATTATCTTTTCCTAATTTTTAGTATTTCAGCCTTTGTATTGTCATGCCCCGAATATGTATTTTTTCTTCATTGTTTCAGTTGACGTCTACATTTTTCTTTATTCTTACTCTATTCTTCCCAACTTCAAGAAATTTAACTTACATTATATAGAGAGAATCAATGATAATCCCTCTAGCTGCTTGGAAAACTTTTGCTTAGTTTCTTTTTTTTTTAGTAGATTTTTATTTTCCCCCAGTTACACGACAAGGAAATTTTTAGTATTCATTTTTATGAATTCTTAGTTACAAAATTTTCTCCCTCCCTTCTTTCCTTCCCTTTTTCTTCCAAAAATGGTAGGCATTTTGATATAGTTCAGATGTGAACTATTATGTAAAATCTATTTCTGTATTGTCACAGTTGTGAAAGAAAAAGAAATCAAAAGGGAAAAGCACAAGAAAGAATAAAGCAAGTGAGGATATACTTTGATCTATATTCATAATATATGTTATTTATCTGATTCTGGATAGCATTTTTATTCATGAGTTCTTTGCACTTGCCTTAAATCATTCTGTTGCTAAAAAGAACTGAATCAGACCTAGTTCATCATTCTACAATGTTGCTGTTACTGTATGCAACACTTTCCTGGTTCTGGTCATTTCATTTTGTATCAGTTTGTACAAGTCTTTCAATTTTTTTTTCTGAAATCTGCCTAAGAAATCTATTTCTTAATGCTCAATAGTATTCCATGACATTCATGTACCATGCTTGTTCAGCCTTTTCTTAATTGATATGTATATTTTCAGTTTCTAATATTTTGCAATGAAAAGGGCTTCTCTAAATATTTTTGCACAGGTAAGCCTTTTCCCCTTTTTTATGATTGTTTTTGAGATACAGGCCTAATAATGGTATTGTTGGGTCAGAGGCTATGTACAATTTGATTGCTTTTGGGGTATAATTCCAAATTGCTCTCCAGAACAGGTAGCTCATTTCACAACTCCACTAATAGTGCATTCGTGTTCCAATTTTCCCACATCCTCTCCAATTTCTTTTTGGTAATAATAACTGCTCTTACAGGTATGAAGTAGTATCCCAAAGTTGTTTTAATTTGCATTTCTCTAATCAATGATTTAGAGCACTTCTTCATATAGATAGCTATATAGATCTATAGCTATAGATATAAAGCTATAGATAGCTTTTATTTTTTCATCCGAAAACTGCCTATTCATATCCCTTAACCATTTGTCAGTTGAAGAATAACATGTATTCTCAAAAAAATGACTCAGTTCCCTATATATTTGAAAAATGAAGCCTTTATCAGAAACACTGTTAAGATTGTATTCCAGCTTTCTGCTTTCCTTCAAATCTTGGTTGCTTGATTTTGTTTGTACAAAAGTTTTTTTTTTAATTTAATGTAATCAAAATAATCTATTTTGCATTTTAAAATTCTCTTTATTTCTTGTTTGATTGAGAATTTTCCCCCTTCTCTTAGATCTGACAGATAGACCTTGCTCTTCTAATTTGTGTATGGGTATGGTATCTAATATTCTATTCACCTCCTTAGTTTCTTCTTTATTTTTTTGGTTAGATTTATCCAGTTTTAAGAAGGTTCAGTTGAGATCTCCCATTAGCATAATTTTGCTATTTATTTCTTTCTATAATTCACTTAACTTTTCTTTTAAGACTTTGGCTACTATATCACTTGGTACATATATACTTAGTATTGGCACTACATTATTTTCTATGGTACCTTTTAGCAAAATGTAATTTCCTTTCTTTTTAAAATTAGGTCTATTTTTGCTTTTGCTTTAATTGAGATCAAGATTGATTTTTTATGTCAACTGAAGTATAATAGATTCTGCTTCAGTCCCTTACCTTTACTCTGTGTGTGTCTCTTTGTTTCAAATGTGTTTCTTATAAACAATATATTGTAGCAGTCGGGGTTTTGAGCATTCCCCTATGTGTTTCCATTTAATGGAAGAATTTATCCTATTCACATTCATAGTTATGATTACTACCTGTACATTTCCCTCCATCCTATTCTTCTTGTTTATTCTATGCCTTCTTTCACCCTTTCTTCTATTATCATTGTTTTGCTTCTCCCCTGATCTGCTTTCCCTTCTACCAGTTTCTACTCTAACTCTTTATTTAATTTCCTCTCTTCCTATTTCTCTGTCTGGTAAGATCCTTTGCTTAGTTACTAAGGGTCTCTTACCCTATTTTGTAACAACTGATCGATCACTTCTCAGAATTGTTTTTAACTCTGGGCTTCAGTACAATGATGTTTAAAATTCTTGTCTTCCCCACATCAATAATCTCTGAAGTGTCATTAAAATTCACTGAAGTGTGCTCTTTAAGAACTGAAAGTTTTCATAAATTTTCTTAGAATATAACACCACCTTCTCAAGTCTCAGAATTGAAGACAAACCAAAAGAGAACAATGAAAAACATGTGTATGATATGAAAATCAGCACTCAACTGACAAACAATTAAGGGAAAATGGGGAAATCAGTTCAACATAGTTTGAGCTGGAGTTTAAGTCAGGCATTCTGAGCCATCCTAATGTCTATAGAAGAGCATCTATATTGACCACTGAGGTTCTAAAATCAAACCTTATCAAAATGTCTGCTTACCACTATTAGTTTGCATATACCTTATAAGTCACACACCCTTGTTTGTACATTCTATATGCCCTTAGAGTCCATACTACAGTAGGGAGCTAGACTAAAGACCTAACCTAACTCCTTGCTCTCCATACCACAGTAGGGAGCTAGACTAAAGACCTAACCTAACTCCTTGCTCTACTTTATATTTGCAAAGTATGGGACCATAGGCCCATCCTTTTCTTTCTCTGAAGCCCAATTTTCTTATTTAAAAAATGGGGGTAATAATATTTGCACTGATTACATCACAGAATTAAGGAAGGTGTTTAGCGATTTCAAAGTACTGCTAAGATGTAAGGCGTCAATTTTTAACTTTTTTGCCCGTTTAATACTATTCCTCAATCTAGTATCACTCCATATACAGTGTTACTATGGCAGAAAGGATAACTATGTGTGATTTAAGAGGGGGTGGTCCTATATCCCTCAGTCTATGGAAAAACTACTTCAAATCCAAAACATATTCCTTTCCCATTTTCCTTGGTAGTTGAAAGGAATTCCAATTTAATTCAACTTAAAAAAAAAAAAAAACAAACCTTTATTAATCAACTACTTGCACTGGGAATACAAAAATGAAAATGAAACCAATTCAGTTTTTAAGGAAATTATCGTCTCCTAAAGGGATAGAATATATATTAAGAAAAGACTATCTACATTGTAATATAAAGCTATTTCATAGAGGAACTATAGTAATCAGCAGAGGGAATGGGGTAATGACACATTTGAAGGAACAAAAGGATTTCTTTCTAGAGCTGAGGAAGGAAAGCAATCCAGACTTTGGGGATTATATCTGCAAAAGTACAGAAATGGGTGATAGAATGTCCTATATGAGGAGCAGGAAACAGAGCAGTTTAGGAACACAAAGTACAAGAAGAGAAAGTTTAGAGCTAATCAATTTGCTTATGCAATACATGACTCCTGAAGGGGGGAAAAAGTACACTTTTGTCTAAAAGGTTCAGATTATTCACCAACAAATTGTCCACCTAGAAAGTTCTAGGTAAGTGAGTACATCATTGCTTGACAGGGACTGTTTCCATTGAGATGATGGCGGTAAAGGAAATAAGAACTTTCGATATCTATCAGCCAAGAACTGGCATGTTAAGAGATTTTCCATGTAGAAGGCTAAGTAGATCTCCTTACAGAAAAGGATTACTTCATTCCTTTTATAAAAATAAATTTAATGTATTTTAGTGTTGAATATCTGACCATAAATTATATTAAAAGCAATATAAAATGCATGGCCATTAATTCTACTTATAATTCATATTCTTCCAGTGGCTGGAAATGAATAACTATCATATTTACCGTACCTCATACCATCTGAAAAGATGAAAGAATCAGTTTGACAAAGATGCTATGCTCAAAGCTTCCACAGTCATCAATTATCAATGAACCAGGATGTGATAGAGGATTAACAATTGGACTCAGAATCAGATAGAACTAAGTTCAAGTTCCACCTCAAATAATTTCTAGCTGTGCAATCCCAAATAAGTCACTTAATGTTTCTGTGCCTCAGTTTCCTCATCCATACAATGTGAATAAGAAGAGCACCTACCTTACACAATTATTGAGATGTTTTGCATTAGTAATACATGGAAAGCACTCTACAAGCCCTAACATTCAATAAGAATTGGAACTACCAAAAAGGTTGTAGCTTCATGGTAGACAGCATCATGAAACTGACTAGGAAAAATACAAAAGATTTTAATTGAAATATTTCGATTTTACCTCACTTGGATTTCTCTCTTCTCTCTCCCAGAGTACTATTCTTTATAGCAAAGAATTTTGAAAAAAGACAGCAAATTTGATCAACATATCCAAAGAATCTGATAATGTGTGCATTATTCTAAACTTATAGGGAACCATTCCATAACTCCTGCACATAAAACCACCTCTGTTAAGGAGTACAGAAAGCAGCTTCTACTTTTTCTCGGGTCAAGCTTTGTTCTTTACAGCTTAGCCACATTGTCTTCAATTGTTATGTGGCTGTTACTCAAGAATGACAAGTGACTTTTACATAACGCTTTTAATGTTAAAAAAAAAAAATCATCCCTCAACCCATTGTTTCCTCTCTACAATCCACAGAAAAAGAGACTAGAGGCTTAATTAATTCCATCTGACACATGATGAAATGGAAAACTGGAAAGTGCAAGAGGAAAAATTTGATCTCAGATTTTATTGACTCCCACCCATTGGACTAAGCTGCCTCTTAAAATCAGGTTCTTCCAGAAGAGGCCTACATAAACTCTATGCCATTCACCCCTTCAAACATTAAAAGTAGGGTGATTGGGAAAGAGGAAGAAAAAGGAAAAAAATGTGACAAGCTGGAGATTTATTCTAAAGCTTTAAAATGAAATTCCAGTTGCCTGGCACCTTCCTCTTAGTTTCATGTTTCATTCGTCCAAGAAAAGTTATACATCCCAGGATTTGCAAGTTTTCAGTTGCTGTCCACAAATAATAGTGATTTCAATTTCCACCTATTTCTATATTCATTTTCTTAGGTTTTTCAAACAGTTTTAAGAGTTGATCTAGATAGCTAAAAGTAAGCTCTTAGTTATTGACTCTCTCTGTAATTTTTTTTTCCTTCTTGCAATTCAGGGACTGTGTTTTGAAACTAAAAAAGCAATTCAAGATTCCCATGGGAGCTGGCAAAACAGAATAGAAATGAGCATATTTCCACTGAAACATATTCGTTATTCTTCCAGTGTCTCATAGCTGCTTATGAATAATTGTTATAAGACAAAGAGGTCTTGCAGAAAGAAAGGTCTGCCTTTTCCTTCAGAATAGACTACCAGACTGAAAACCACCGATGTGTTTCTGTATTTGTTTTTAATATGCTTTGCTGTGTTTTGTGACTTTTTCTTTACCTTGCAAGTCAGGCAGTGCATGAAATTCTGACATCCCATGGGAAATATTGACCAAAATTGTCCAAACAAAGGCAAAATGAGCTGGGCTTTTTTGAATCTTTTTGTGGAGAAGTGTGAATTTCGACCAAATGATAGTAAATAAAAAGAGCTAATTGGAAGAGAGAGATGGTGGAGTGGATAGATATTGGACCCACAATCAGAAAGACCTGATTCAATTCCAGCTTCAGACACTTACTAGCTGTGTGACCCTGGACAAATAGCTCAGCATTGGCCTAAAGGGCAATGGACAGAGTGCTGGTCCTGGAATGAGGAAGAGATCAGATCTGGCCTCAGACACTTACTAGCTGGGTCAACTTGAGCAACTGCCTTAACCTCTGTTTGACTTATTCTCCTGGAAAAAGAAATGGCAAACCAGTCCAGAATCTTTGCCGAGAAAATCTCCTGGACAGTATGGTCCACAGGGTCACAAAGAGTCAGATGTAATTGAATTGACTGAATTACAACAGTGAGATTGAGTCAAAGAATCCCAAGAAACCCCAGTCTCAGAGGAAACACATTCAATATATTATCACTGGTCTTTGACTTGAATCCTGAGTCTGTCACTTAACATCTTGGTAACCTGGATCAAATCACAGCCTCTCACAGTTTTGATTTCATCTTGTATAAAATTGGACAAGACAGTAGCTGAGGCCCCTTTTAGTTCTAAATGTATGCTTCCATGACTCATAATCACTGTTTGATGATTGGTGATAATACTAAACCATAGTGTTCACCTTAGAAATTTCATCTAGTCAACTTCCATTCAAGATCAGTTACCTCTCTCAGGACTTGTGTGTCTATTCTCTTCGTCCTCTCTCCCTCGGGTCTGGTTCACCCATCACCCAAGTCATTCTTCTTTGAGTTCTTTTGTCCAAAAGTCACATCTTAAATAGCTCAACCCATTTTCCTTCCATCTTCTCACTACATTTGAAACTTGACTCCAAATTGAGAGCGCTTTAGTCTTAGAATCTCTTTCCCTGAGAAACTCCTCCAACATTCACAAACTCATAGAAACAGCATGATGTATATATGTGTTTGTTGCTCTTCACCACTATTTTGAGATCATTCCTCTTACACCATCATTCTATGCACTTTTCTCTCTTGAATTTCATACAATTACCCCCTCCCTACTCTTATCCAGGTTATTGTACTTTCTGAGAAAGCACTTGTTTCTCACCACCATCATCCCCATAAAAGCCCTAGGATACTGCAATATTCAACTGCTTCTCTGATTCTCCCAAATGCTAGTGACTTACAAAAATATTTTTGTAAGACAGAGAAAAAAAGAAAGGCAGAACCAGAGAGTTTAAATCTCCTTATGTACATACTAGCATATATATACTACAAAGTAGATACCTATCAGTTGGAGAATGGATTAATTGTGGGGCTTAAATGTAATGGAATATTACTATGCTATAATTACATACACATACAAAAATATTTAGAAAGACGACTTGATACAGAGGAAAACAATATTGAGAATGGCTGCAGCAATATGTGAATATATAAAGAACTACCTCTTTATTTTATCTTTATTTTAACTGATCTGTGACTAAAATGTAGTATTTCCTTTGACTATTTAAAATGTTATGTTAAGAAGGGGTCAGACTTTGGCATCAGACTGCCAAAGGGACCCATAGCACAAAAACATGTTGAGAATTCTTGTGAAGCCTTTTAATGGGTAGGGACATAGAGGGAACCCTTTTCTCAGTCTACTTCAACCAGGAAATTGGACCCCAAGATTAGCATCTTGATTGGCTGAATTGAGGAAGTATCTTTTCATTCATAATCAGAGTAGAACATCCTCAATTCGAAGCTGGCTCTAAATTTAGAAGATTGACATCATGTCCACTGCTCTTAAAAAGTATGATGTTATTTCAAATTTCAGGAAATTAGAGTTGAGATTACCTAGAAACTAGTAAGACGGAACATAGCTATGGCATGTGATATGAACAGTCAAGAAGATGTAGATGAGGATTTCAATCAGTTCTCTGAAGGCTCTCTCTTAGCCATACTCTCTTTTCCTTCCTGGAGAGCTGGGACATCCCAGTTTGTACCTCTTTCCCATTTTCAGGACCCAGAACAGTATTTCTAACTTAGTCCATCTGCTGATCTGTGATCTCTGTGGCAAATCCTGCTCTGTCTAGAATAGGCATTCATTCATGATCCATTTCTCCTAGATCATTCGCAAAGATACCGGGTGAGCACTGAAGTAGGTAGAGTTTTCAATTGAATTTTCTCATTAAAAACAGATTCCTTATAAAAGGTTTGGCAATTGTCAATGCTGTAAAATTACCCAGGCATATAACTTATAAATAAAAATCTATAATAAAAAAGAAAACAGATTCCTTGACTCATTTCCATCATCTCAGTCACTTCCCAACCTTGGGCTCTTAGTTAGCTATGTTGATATATTGCTAGTCACTGACCCAGAATGTCTTGCCCTACCCTGACTTGCCTCTATTATCAACCTACAAATCCCTATCCCTGACTAACCCCCTTCATTGATTTCTCAACTCCTACTTCTGAGCTGTGGAAACATCCATCAGTGAAGAAAACAACAAAACTTCTGACTTTACACAGTACAAATTGATGTTATATAACCCTGGCTGCCACTGGAAGTCCCTCTATTGTACCTTTATTAACTCCCTATCTCATTTTCCAGAGAAACTGTTTCAAATGTTCTCTACTCTTCACTTTAACCTCACACTTACAGCATATGACCTAACTTGCTAATTCATTGAAAAGCTTGAAGCCAACTGATATAGCTCTTCAGTATCCTTCCTCCCCCATTATCCAAACTGTTTTCAGTGAGCTAACATATTTGTTTTATTTCTTGCTTAGAAATAATGATCTGAGGAATATCAAACAAAACTATCTCTGGTGTTGCATCTCACAAGGAATCATATATAGGATATTAATATAATTACAATCAATATGTTATTTGTTGGAAGACATTTTAGTCTTCAGAATCTAATTATTGTTTTTAGAGACAACAAAATTTCCTTTGATTACATCTAATTTATCCTGATCCTTGTGTCAATTGACTTGACATCGATGTCCTTCTCTTCACTTAGACTTTTACTATTACCTCCAAATCAGACCTTTTTTGGGGGGAAAAACATGTCCAAAGAGGAGGAAATCACTAAAATCTGTACAATGATTTTTGATGTGGAACAATGCTGTCTTGATTGATAAGTATGTAGGCATAAATATAACTAGTTTACTCTATTGATGTGGTCCCAGTTGACCAGCTGAAACCACGCATCCTATCACATGAATCTATCTAACCTAGCCATAGCTACTTTGCCATTTACCCTCCTGCTACTATTGTTTTCCTTTTTCATCCCCTCTACCCTGAATTGAAAGAGAGAAATTCCTCCTCTTCCTCAAAAAAGCATTTTTGCCTTTTTCTTCAAGAAAAGAAATGAAATCAAGATCAGCAAACTATACTTATTCCAAAATGGGCTAGGTCAGTTGATTCCCCCATGGATCAGTTTACTATCCCAGTTGACTCCCCAGATACTGCTTTTCCCTATCATCAATTTCATATATTTGTTTTCTACTCTATTAAGATATAAAACTTGTGAGGAGAGAGGCTATACTTTTTTCATTAGTATTACATTTTGCGGTTTCTTCTTAAGAACTATAACCTTACTTCTTTCAGATATTGAGTAATAATATCTCAAAGCCCTCAAGATTATAAACCCTCTTCAATATATGTCTGATGCAGTTCAGTAATTCTTAACTTAGTCTTCAATATTCCTATTTCTACTTCCTTGCATAGCAAATTGGCAATTGCAATGTCAAAGTCCAAATATGGTGGCTCTGGTATCAATGAAGGAAAAAAAGAAGTTGTTTGAAAAGTTTTGACAGATCTTTTCTACTTTTCAATGGTTTGCTATCCTCTTTCCAGTTTTGTCAATGTTCTAGGAACACATGACCTTAATTGAGTCTCCCAGCTTTCTATAAACTTATTTTTTGTTTTCCCAATTCCCATTCATTTTACAACACAATATTGTTCCTAATCTTCTACTTTCTTCCTCCATTAAAAAAAAAAAAAAAACAAGCATATATTTTAAACCATGCTGCCCTTGGCTGACATATCTCTCCACTTGGCAGGAAAATCAAGGATTTGTTGAATGAGGCTGTTTCTAAGCTCTTCCACAACTCTATTTTTTAAATCCATCTCTCTATTTCATACATAATCACCTACTCAAGAGAGTTTTAAGCTATTGCAGGAGAAGAGGGAGAAAGCCTTAACGTGCCAAATCTGATACTACAAAGAACAATAGGTAAAACATAAGAAGAATAGCAAGTGATCCAGTATTTGCAAAGGAAGGGGGAATTTTCCAAGAAAGAATCAACAATAATATGCATGATCTCAGATATTTACATGCAGAGCTTAGATGTAGAAATGTAGAAAGGACTAATTAATTAGTCCTACTCCATTTTTTTTCAAAAGAGAAATACAAAGGTTCAGGAAAAGGAAAGAATTTGCCAAAATCACATAGATGGTAAGCAAAATAGTCAGAATTAGAATCTCTTGCTCTTTCCATGACAACACATCTCAGAGACTTATGAAATAAAGTTCTTTGAGAGTTGTAGTGGGAAGGGTTTTACTGACTGTTCAGGGATTTACAATAGTAGTGATAGTCATTATTGTAGCCTACATCTATATAACAATTACCGAGTGCCAGGAACTATGCTAAGCACTTACAATTATTATCACATTTGATCCTCATAACATCCCTGGGAAGTAGATGCTGTTATTTTCTCCATTTTATAGATGAAGACACTGAAACAAACATGAGTTAAGAATTTTGTCCAGAATCACACAGCTAGTAGATGGTAACTGAGACCAAATTTGAACTCAGGCCTTTCTAACTTCAGTCCCATCACTCTAATATTGAGCCATTTAATAGTCCATGGAAGACTACTGGGGGTAACTGGCATTTGACTTGGATTAAAAATCTCTCAACAAGCAAAAATAATGAAAAAAGAATCTTCCAAGAATAGGAAATAGTATAAGGACAGGTAAAAAGGTGGCAAAGCAATTTCCATCCATCATTATTCTCTTATTTGGAGCCAAATAAAACACGTGATTACTTTTCCACAGGAAAGACTTTCAGATGTCATACTCTGCTTCATGCCTTCTCTTACCCAGGTTAAATATCCCCAGTTTCTCTAGACAAATTGACCTGGTGATCTTATGATGCTTATAACCTTTCTCTGACTGTTCTATCTAGCTTGATAATATTCTTCTTAATATGTAGAACTCAGAACTGGACTCAACATTCTATATGTGGTCTGATCAGTTCACAGTACTTTGAGATGATATCACATCACATGTACTCTGAGATACCTTCAAATTTATATATTCTGTAATTTTTCCCCCATAAGACAGCAAACTCAAAAGAACAAAAGTTGTTTTATCAACACATCCTAACTTTCCCAGTACCTGCCACTATAATTTCCAATTGAATAAAGGGTTGTTGAGAGAATGAATGAATGCTCGTTAACCAACACATTTTTTCCATCTTTTGAAAGCTAAAGAGGTGCAACTTCAAAGATGGATGGGAAAAAACCAATTTATGGTCCAAGCTCTCATAATCCAAGCCCTAGTGTGTTCACTTTGATAGCTCTCTCTTTAGAGCAATTGTGTCCTAAATGGGAGTACACTTGGAAATCAATTTCAGGAAAATAAAGAGAAAAAGTCATTTGTCAGTGATATGATGGACTATCTTTTAAAAAAATACAAACTACCAAACATAATAGTGTTATTTTAAAGAGTGAGATTTAGAACTGAGTTCCCAGGGATTTATATGCACCATGAAGGCAATACACCCCTTTAATCTATGAATTTTAAACTGACCAAACAGCACTGAATTATTCCTGACCTCATGAAGCCAGCCAGCCACAGCTTTTATGGCTTCAGCAAATGCATTTTTCTCAAGCACTACCAGCTCTATCGTCACCTTTTGCACTAACTTCGGTTTTCATGCCTTTCCCCCAATAACACAGACTATTAAGAAAAGAAAACTGGTCATAGGAGCCAAATGTGTAAAAGACAAAAAAGCATCTACCCCTAAAATATAGTTATAATCAGTCCGCAGAACAGACCAAATGAGCTGGGCTCCAAAAGTTGATTTGTAAGTCAGTAGCTTAGAACTGAAGGTACATTTTCCCAAAGTCAGTTAACCTCTGGGGACCTCAGTTTCTTCATATGCAAATAAGAAGTGGGAAGAGTTGATTTTTATTCTCTATTTTGTGATTCAATTCACTACCAACTTAGCCATTCATCTAAAGAAAAATAAAGTGATATGTTTTCAATAATCTAACCCTTGAAAAGACTTAGATATGATACAGTATTTACAGCTCCCATTTAAAAAATGTTTAAAAATATTATATATGAATAATTAAAATAGTCATCACTAAATGAGTTTTAAATCTATGTACAAAAATGGACATTTTTCCCCTCTGTGGATAATATGTTTCAAAACATTTCAACAATAACCACCAAGATTTCTGAGTTAAAGTTATCCATCTTGATTTTTCTAAACAATTGATAAACATCTTTAGACTTTTGTCGGGTCTTCCATTCTTTGGGATTTGGCTCCTGTAATAGAGGTCAGCTCATGTGTAGATCCCATCAGCTTACATGGCTGATACAACTTCCTCAGACAGACGCAACTTCCTCAGACAGGAAAGTTAGGATATCTGCTTCCAGAAATCATGATGATGTACAAGGGGAAAATCTTGGAAATGCTGTGGAGCATGCAAAGATATCCAGTGGCTAGTTCCAGGTAGCAGACCATACAGTAAAGAAGAGTCTTGTTGATTGGCTACAGTAAATTCAAATAAATGTGCCAATATAACCTACTTTCTATTTTGACTCATTTGCTCTTGGGAAAATCAGTGACTTTTTGCTCCTGATATCTAGTGAGAACAATGGTAGCAAAAGGAAAGACCATTAGGCCTTTTACCCTTCTGAGGTCACAAGATCCTGAGAAATGAATCATGGTCCTGATTATTTTTACTTATTTTTTTACTTCTTGGTAAAGAGTTGTGGGAAGAGAGGTGTCTTCCAACCTTGAAAGTTTCCCCCCAAAATGGAAGGATGAGCCACAGCAAGTTGAGAGTTGGAGTCTCGATTGGGTTTTATAGTCAGTGCAGCATTGCTGTCCTCAGAAGAAAGAAATGATATTTGGGAATAACTTTTTGACTTAGCACAGTATAATCTGAAATCACGATTCATGTGGTAGGCATGCTGTCTTTAGACTGACCTTGATACAATCAAGTCCATATAGCATCTGAACTAAGTTTTGAGCCTACCCTCTCTGTGTCCTGGGATATTTGGGGAACTGTGATGTTACATCTGCAAAATAAGTTTATTTTTATAAAAAGAGAAGTGATGTTAAACAGTTAAGTGAAATTTAACAGGTAATAGCAGAGAAGAGAACCTCTCCTCTCAAAACCAGTTAGGGTACTCCCAAAACCACACTGCCCTGAGAGGCAATTGTTACAACCTGACTCTGGGGAGAGTATACCTTGACCTGGGAAAAGATCTATTTGGATAGATCTAGGGTTTTACTGAAGTGAGTATGCATTCAAAAGAGGGTCTATTTACTATTGATACACTGTAAAAGTTCTGGAGACTCATCCATGTCCTCTCCTAACTCTCCACATTGAACAAACAAAGACCTTTCTCTTTTTCTCTTGACATTGCATGAATGATTCTGGGATCCATGAGCTATTCATCAGATATCTCTCTCTCACCCCATGACATACCTACTTTATTTTCTGGTTCTATTTAAACATTCATGAAATTAACCTTCAGAAATAACTTATCATCATTTCCACATGAGTGACAGATTTGCCATGACACTGTGCCAGACATCATTCTATTTTTCAGGGCATCTTTTACAAATTAAAAGCCAGCTTCTATACATTTATAACTCCAGGAAATAATGAGTGAGGCATCAGGCAACAGTAAAAAAAAGCACTGAATTGAGAGTGAGAAGACCAGCACTCCTGTTCCATACTATGTCCCATTAAGTAAGTCACTAAACAGCTCTGGAGTTCACTTTCCTCATGTCTTATATGAGAGGATAAGATTAGACAGCCTCCAATGTCCTCTGGAGTTCTAAGTCCTATGAGGTTATGATGATATTATAAATATGCCATTTTTAACAAAGAAGCAATGAACTCTAAGCTTAGATTACCAGTCACCAAATATAGATACAGATACAGTAACTATATAAAAGTAGTAAGAAAGGGGCTAGAGATTTTTTTCTCCAATTATATTCAAAGACATAGTAAGAAACACAATCAGCATATCTGTTCAAGGAGAGGAAAATTCCTTTCTACCAATTACGGAGCCTGCTCTAGATTTAATTCTGTAGGAATCTAAGTTCTGGTAAGGGCTTGTTACCCTTTGGTCATAGGGTGTCTATAGAGATGAATTCCACCAGATGATGGAGGAGAAGAACAGAGAAACAGAGATACAGAGAGATAGAGACAAAAAGAGAAAATAGAAAAAGAGCAAGGGAATATAGGGAGAGAGATTGACAGAGGCAGAAAAGAAAGGAAAGAGAGAGAGAGAGACAGAGAGACAGAGAGACAGAGAGAGAGAGAGAATTTTAATAGGCACCAAGAAATATAAAAACTATTAGAAAAAGAAGCATTAAATCAGTAGCTACTCTTTAATCTATCAAAAGTAATTACAATGTAAGAAACATCAAATGTTCAGCAATGAGAACTCTTCAGATAAGGCACATAATTATTTCCAATAAGCAGATGTCAAGGACACCCATCAACAGTTATCCCTAAGCCCAATAGCCTTTCCATGGGACATGAGTATTCTCATACTCTTTGATTGCTGAGAGAGTTAGAGAAACATTGAAAATATGGATAAAATGGCTACAAAACCAAGCCTATATTATATCACTTCATTCCAAAACAAAGTAGATCCAAGACAGAAGATGAACCTGGAAGAGGAGGCTGAAAGTCCAAATTATTAAATCTGCCCAAAGCCAGGAAAAATTGAGGAATATAAGAAAAGTCACAAGTGCCTCCTAATACCTTGGCAGCTGAAACTCAAAAGAGAGACAGAGAGACCAAGGGTCCAACCCCAGATGCTTTGCTTATAGTCATTTGCCATCCTAACCCTTTTACCTCAGCTCCCTGACAAAACTGATAGTCTTCTAAGCCCTAACCCAATCTATAACTCTCCACCATCTCAAAGATCAAATAACAAAAATTTCTTAGCTTTTAAACATGACCTCTTCCCATCTTTCCAGGCTTCTTACACCTTACTAGTCTCAAACACAGAAACAAAAATCTAGTGACTCTTGACCTCCTTGTTTTTCCTCTCATAGGATATTTTTTCTCCCAACTTAAAGATTTCCCATTGGCTGTCCCCAGTATCTGAAAGGCCTTCCTTCCTCATCTCTACCTCCTGGCTTCTTTAACTTTCTTTAAGTTCCAAACGAAACTCCACCTTCTAAGAGAAGTATTTCCCAATCCATCTTAATGATAGTGCCTTCTCTCTGCTGATTGTATCCTATTTATTATGTGCGTGTGTGTGTGTATGTGTGTGTGTGTGTGTGTGTTTATCTTTGTTTCCATGCTGTTTCCGCCATTGGACTATGGTATTAATCACCCCTTTCCTCTTCTTTCCCATCCCAGCATTTAGTATATTGTCTTGACTCAAATAGATGTTCAAACATGGTTTCGTTTGTTCACAAGGACCAAAGCCATCACTTAAGATAAAGTTTCACACTTAGAATATTACATTAGTCTTGAAAGTATGTGTCTAAACAGTCCCCTAATTCCTAGAATTGTCCATTGCTTTTTCCTGGTGGCAATATTAGTTCTATTATCTTTAGCCGGGCCATTCAAAATGGCCTCACTTTCCCCAGGAGATAACCTA
The DNA here is from genome assembly GCF_016432865.1 of Antechinus flavipes. NCBI lineage: Eukaryota > Metazoa > Chordata > Mammalia > Dasyuromorphia > Dasyuridae > Antechinus > Antechinus flavipes. Next base: position 661,127,821 of record NC_067399.1, read on the forward strand.
CAAGAAGGTGTTCTAGATGTATCTCTCTGAAATGCCTCAATTCCAGGAGTGGCAAATACATTCATTCTGCTGCTTCTATTTTCAGCAAAGTGTGCAATCTGGATACTAATGAGAAGCTAAAAATGAATTTCTCTTCTTGGAACCAATTTTACCAGGACAAACTATGTTAATAACAGGATAGAAGAAGCAAAAATTAAATGGTTGTAGTTGCTTTCCTAATACTGAAATCCAAAGGTTAAGGTATAAGCATTCCTCTTTTTGAAGTTTTCACATTTGGCCATCCAGATTCTAATTTATATCCACAAGAGGGAGATTTAAACAATAAACTAAAAATTGAAAGCCTTTCTTAGGTAAGGCTGGAGCTCCGCAATGTCCTTAATGTCACAAGTAGGTCAGAATAGATAAGGCAGAAGGGAAAGAAGGGAACTAAAAGGAAAAAGAGCAGGAGAGGAGAAAGAAAACAAGGCATCTTTTAGAGCTCTACTGTATACGCAGCATTGTACCGAAGCCTCGGAATAAGGTAAATGACAGAAGACATAAATGAAAGAGTCCCTTCTCTCAAAAAGCTTACATTTTGTAGATAAGGAACAAGATGCACATATTAAATAGATTTAAAATTTAAAAATATGCACAAAATAGACAGAAAACTATTAAAATATAATTATTAGAAGCTGGAAGAGAGAGGTGTTAGGAAAGGTCTTGTAGATAGTGTTTTAACTAAGCTTGTAGATAGTGTTTTAACTAAGCTTTGCTGAAAACGAGGGGTTCTAAAAAGTGGAAGAAAGTTGGAGAATGCAGTTAAGTGGCTCAGTGGATAGAACACTAGCCTTGGGGTCATGAGGACTTGAGTTCTTGGACATATACTAGCTCTTTGACTCTGGGAAAGTCACTTAACCCAATTGCCTTAAAAAAAGAAGTAGAGGAAAAGGGGAAAGAGAATTCTAGGCAAGAGGGACAGCTTGGCCAAAATCCCAGAGATAGATGAAATGTCACATATAAAAAACAGCAGCAAAATCACCTTGACTGGTGTGAGTGATGGTAACACAAATGTTAGGCTAGAAAAGGGTGTTGTAGATCATAAAAGGCTTTAAATGCCAAACAGAAGACTTAGAATTTTATTCTAGAGGTAATGGGGAGCCATTGAAGCTTTGTTTGGTTTTGGGCAAGGAGTGACACGGTCAAACCTGAGTATTAAGAATGCTACCTGGTGATTATGATTGGGATTATTATGATGGTTCATGTGAAAGGTTTTAAGAACCTAGACTTAGGAAGTGGCTATGTGAGTAGAGAGGGGATTTGTCTTGAGAAAGAAAGAAAAGAGAAAAACTATACATTCTATGAGGGCAGATGCCTTGTTCAATCTAAACTATGTATTTCCCCCAAGTATTCAGATCAATGATCTTCATACAAAATGTACTGAATAAATGAATGAATGAATGAATAAGCATTTATCAAGATCTTAGTATGTGCTAAACATAGTACTGGGATGCAAAGAGAAAAAGTGAGATAGTTCTTCCTCTCAAAAACCTTGCATTGTAATGGGATGAATTATGAACATATGTATCTATCATATGTATACATATAGAAAAAATATAAAAAGAATCGGTGAAGGAAGTTGTAACAGTTCTCTCAGATATCTCTCAGGGCACTAGCACTGTAGATGACTTTCCTTCCCTGACCACCCCCTTTGCTAATACTCCCCCATAAAAGAGAGGGAAGTCAGGGAAACTCAAGTTAGAAATGAGTTTGTGTCCCAAACCTTCTATTCCTTCTCTGTGTCCTCCATTGGCCTTTCTTAACCCTTCTAGAAAAGTCAGGAAAGAAAGTGCTGAGCTGTGTGTAATAAATTAGAAAGAAGGTCCAGAAGCCGCCTTCAGCAATTCACTGGGTCCAGCCATCATGCGTTATAACTCTTAGAGTTGACGTGTTTATAGCCCTTTCTGTTTTGCAAAACATTGTACAAACATTATTGTACTTGCTGTTCAAGACAACCCTGTGAAGGTGGCAAAGATGGTAGCATTAAGGTGACATGGAAAGAGTACTATCCTGGCAATAGGAAGATCGAGGTGGAAACCTAGCCATACACAGTGAATGTAGGTGACCATTTGTAAATGGCCCCTTCATTTGTAAAATGGAGTAAATATTTGCATCTAGATCATGGGATTAGTAAGAGGATCAAATGAGATAACAAATACGAAATTTTCCGAACCTTAAACTGTAATGACCGCGTATTTAAAATCAGCTGGAATCAGGAATTCAGGTTAAGGGGAAAATCTTCAATCTTTATTGTTTTTGAGGTGAAGGGGAATTGTGATAGCAATATGGGCAGCTGTGACAGGAAGCCAGCCAGCAGAGGTGAAGGGGGATTGCAGGTGAAGGTGGGGGTCATGATAGCAATGTGAGCAGCTGTGTCAAGAAACCAGCCAGCAGTCTCTCTTTTCGCTTCCCTTTTCCAGTCCCCTGCCTCCACCCACCAAAATCATCATTTCCTATACAACACATCAGGACTTGCACAAAGAGTGGGCAGGGGCCATTCTTTCTCCAAGTATATATATTAATAGAGTATGGTTCCAATGACTATTTAGCCTCACGTGCTTGGGACCTCAGTGCATCAACTCAAGCCTCAGCCCATTACATTAAACCATTATAGAAATATCAGCTATTATTATAAGTCTCATTTTATAGATGAAGAAAAAATAATAGCTACTACTTAACAGCATGTTTTTATAACATTTGTTAGTTCATTTTATTCTCACAACAATCCAGTAAGGTAGATGCTATTATTATCCCCATTTTACAGATAAGGAAACTGAAGCAGATAGAAATTACATGATTTGTCTACTGAGTATTCATTTTAACTCAATGCTTCTTGACTTCTTGACTTCAAATCCAGTGCCCCTGAGGCATCCTACTACCTACATCAATTCTCAGAAGAAGGGATACTGATCAAGTGTCATTAAATCTATATGAGCATTAAAGCTGGGATCCGAACTTTGTTCAATTCTAGTTCTGCTACTTATGAATTGTAAGGCCTTATGTAAGAGAGAAGAAATGGGGTGTGAGGTGGTTTTGTGTACATGTTTGATGTTTTCCTTCCCATGTCATCCTTCCTTCTTGTCATCTGCAAAATTCAGGAATAGAATCATAAGGCTTTTTAAATCCTTTCCAGCTCTGAGTTCTATGTCCCTTATACTAATAACAAAAATAAGAAGCTTTATTAATAGTCAGAGAAATGTACCCAGTTGTGTATAAGTGAAACACAACTCTCATTATGCATTTGCAATGTCAAAAAACAGTTAATTGGCCATTTTTTGCCTCTGTCCTCATTTCTAGTGGCAAAAAATTAGCAGATAGAAAATATATGTGTAATAAAGCTTTCTCTAAATCCGAGTGATTTTCTCCTTAATTAGTATGATCTGGAATTCATCACCATCATGAAATAAATTGAATTCCTGGCTCTAGGTAAAGCACTGCATTTGGTACTTGGATGAGAAGAATGGGAAGAGGGTCTAAATTACAGGGATTGCATCCTTGATCCATTGAGCTCTCTTAAGTAGCACAGCACAGGAAAAAAAAAAAAAAAACAAAACTGGATTTGAAGTCCCAACATCTGAGTTGGAATTGTGGCTTTGCCACTTAATATCTGTGTGACCTTCAGCAAGTTTAACTTCTTTGGACCTCAGTTTCTCATATGAAGAATGAGGAAAATGGACTGAATAACCTCTAAGGTTCCTTCCTTTGAGTCTATGACACCATGATCCTATGGTCCCTGTTGATATTTTCATATTTAAATCTGGAGAGTCTCCTACATCTTCCTTTTTTTCCTATCTGCTCACCAGCTAAATGTATCTACTACTGTCTATAGATCACATTTTACACTTTTAATCCAAAAGAGTTCATTAATTATATATCATAACCAAGTGATGTGCTAGAGGGTACAAAGACAAAATGAGCTTATATTATTTTGAAGAAATAGAAAATGTGAATATATCTTCTGCTCCCTCACTTTTTTGGCCCTCAAATGATAACTTAAATCATTGGGGGCGAGGAAATAGAAGCAAGTCACTTTACAAGCCCTAATATTAATAATAAAGTCTAAGGTTGTTTTTTTTTTTTTTTGCATTCTCTGAACAACCAATCAAAATGCCTTTTGGTATATATTTGCTGAGGATTTTTTAGAGAAGTCTCAACTCCGTAACAATCTACATGTAGTCTAACCTTCCCATTTTTCAGATGAGGAAATTAAGCCTAGGGAACTGATGTGGCTTGCTAATGTTATATAGATTGTTACAGAGTTGAGACTAATACCCTGTGAGTCTAAGGATTGTCTCATCATTGTATTTCTATTCCTAGCATCTAGGACAGCACCTTGTATCTAGTTGATGCTTAATAAATATGTATTGATTGTGCATGGAGCCTGAAGTCAGAAGACTCACCTTCCTGAGTTGAAATCCAGCCTCAGGCATTTACTAGCTGTATGATACTGGGCAAGTCACTTCAGCCTGTTTGCCTCAGTTTCCTCATCTATAACATGAGCTGGGGAAGGACATAACAAATCACTATAGTATCTTTGCTGAGAAAGTCCCAAATGGGGACAGAAAGAGTCCGACACAACTGAACAACAACAACAAGCATTCAATTACTATCTATTACCTTCAGGGCACTGTGCCAGGTCCTGGGAATACAAAGACTAAAACAAAATGTTCTATGTCCCTCAAGGAGTTTTTAATTTCCCGTGGACTTAGAGAATATATTATATGCAAGAAACTGAAGTTACTCAGAAACTAAATTCAAAGGATTTGGAGAGTAGGGGAGAGGAAAGACAAGTGACTGAAAGTATCAACAGAGATGCCATAGAGAGGATGGCACAAAAGATGATCCTTTTAAGCAAGACAGGGATTTTTAGAGTGAAAGATGAGCTAACAAGACTTTTTCTTCAAGGGGGAGGGAACCAGAGAGAGAAGGTCTGTACAGAAATAGCAAGTAAGCCCATCTGTACCTCAGTGTCATCACTAAATGAAGAGATTATATTAAATGACTTCTAAAGTCTTTCCAAGTTTTTATATATATTTAAGCAAGTTACATAACCTCTTTGTGCCTCAGTTTCTCACTCTGTAAAATTAGAGGATTGGTCCAGATCAGAGGTTCTCAATGTCAGGGATACAACTGAGGGGTAGATTTCAGAGAAGTTGTGAATTTGGATAGGAAAAAAATAATAACATAACTAACCTCCAACTGAAATTTAGCATGAACTTCAGTTATGAATGTAGGCAACAAAACATTAGTCTTAGAAGGATCCATAAGCTTCAACTGACTGCCAAAGGGCCCCTTGACTCACAAATGGTTAAGAACTTGTGGACTAGATGATGTCCTTGCAGCCCAGAATCCCATCAAACTATATCGACAAATGTAAACATACAGACCAAACACAAAAATGTCTATCTGAATGCATCATGCTCCCAATCCATCTTTTCTGTTTCCCTGCTTAAATTAAAGAACCTGCAAAACTTTCATCAGCTGGTATGAACAGCAATGAACTACTTGGTCAAGTTACAATAGTTGTAAATTGTCAAGGAAGAAATGTCATTGGTTAGAGTTCTTAGAGATTTTCCTCCTCATAAAGGAAGAGAGAGAGAGAGAGAAGAGAGAGAGAGAGAGAGAGAGAGAGAGAGAGAGAGAGAGAGAGAGAGAGAGAGAGAGAGAGAGAGAGACAGAGACATACAGAGATAAACAGTCAGAAATAGAAATAAAGAGAGAGGGAAACAGAGAAACAAGGACAGAGATGCAGAGAGTTGGATGAGAAGGAAAACATTATCGGTTTCTGCTCACAACCAAACTGTAATTGCCTCTTGTCTCTGACTGACACTTCATCTAGGTTGTCAACAAATGAGTCAATAACTGTGCTGTGGTACCCAGAAAAGTTAATGGAAGGAGCCCCAAAGGTGCCATGGAGATGATGGCACTTGAGATGATCCTTTGAAGCAAGAGATTCTTAGAGTCAAAGATGAGCTACTAAGGCTTTTCCTGCAAGGGTGAGGGAACCAGAGGAAGAAGGTTCTGTACAGAAATAACAGATGGGCTCCATTAAGAGAGGCAGAGTTTCCAGGAAAAGGAAAGTTACAGAGCTGCTGTCCTCTGTCCTGCTCACAGATTTGGAATATTGTGCTCAGCTCTGGTCAAATTTTAGGCAGGACACTGATATGATGGCTAACATTCTGATGAGGATGGCCAGGACATGGAAGGTCTTTGACCCCCTGCTGACATATAAGGATATGTTAAAGGAATTGGTAATATTCAGCTCAGAACAAAAAAAGGCTGAAGGTGGCACTATAGCTCATTCCAAGACCTGAAAGGCTGTCATGTGGAAGATCACTGAAACCTTGCAAAATCCCTCACCTTCCAGATCAGACAGTATCTCCTCAAAATTATGTAGGTTTTAGTTTGTATGTATTTTATCCTAATTTTAATGTTTATTTCTCAGATCTCTAACAAAATGTAAGCTCTTTAGAATTTCATTTTTGTCTTTGTAATCTTAACATACACTGTTATCTATTGTTAAATCAATGAATGTTTATTTGTTGATTATGGTTCAGATTCCTTTTTGAGTCTGCTTTGGATTAGGAGAATACTAAAATCCCTTGCAATTCTGATATTTATTTTGTAATTCTGAAAGAATTGACTAATTGTAGTGTTGGTAAATCCTAATATCCTATATGTAGAACCAAAAAAAAGAGCTGATCCAAGATGTTCTTTTCATTGATGATCTCACTGGGGTCAGGGAGGTGTTTACCCAAGATTACATAGGTAATTAACATCAAATGTAAGATCTGAATATAGGTCCTTCCTTTGAATCCAAAAGATCCTTCTGGGATCAGAACCAGTGACTAGTTTGTACTGCTGCATCCAATTCAATCAGCCTCCATCCATTCAACCCCAGCCAAAAAAGAAGTACTGATTAGTACAGAGAGACCTAGATTTTTGCAGTGACCATAAATCATACATCCCAACCCTCACATTTCAATTCATTTTTAAAGCTGGAAATAATAATGATGCTAAATAAACTCCCATTTCTATAGGGATTTCAGGTTTACAAAGTGCTTTCAAAATGCTTTTTCACAGTTAGCTGGATGATCTGCTGAAAGCAAATAAAAAAAGTTTAAAGAAATCAAGTTTTAGGCAAAATGATTAGTCTGCTTATATAAAAGTGTGTTGCTAAGCAACTGCATCAATGGAATATTTCAGTTATGATTTGAAGTTCTCTCGCTCCCCTTAGCCATAACAAAAATAGACATTCCGTGGCTAATGAAATCATCTTCTCATAAAATATGGAAACCTGAGACTAATTTTGTGAAACAATGTGTCCCCAAAACAAGGCAACATATTCTTATTATAATATGGAAGGGGCACTTGCTAACTTATTCTGTTTTTCTTTCTTATGGAAAATGGACTTTTTTTTCCCCCTCTACCCAAATGAGCTCTCAATTACTCCAACAAGTTCTTTAGCATTCAGTAAAATAATTGGACATATATTTCCTTTCAGAAGATTCGTAGTTATACTCATTAAGAATGGGTGAGTGAAGTGATTGTTACATAATCTCTCACAGCCCCTCACATTTCTTTCCAAATCACACATTCCTCATTTGCCTTTTACAGAAAGTCCCAATTTTTTTATGAGACATGAATGTATTTAGATTTCTTCTGATTAATTGAATTTTAAACCTAAGCAGCCACTTTAGCATGTTGAATGTTCCTTTTCTATTTATTTCCCTTGCTTAAAAGTACATCATCTTGGAACTAGAATTGCAGTATCACAGAGTGAGTAAGTTTTTGAGGGCATTTTCAGCATCCCACTTTCAGGTCAGGTTGAATATGAAATACAGCTGTGGGACAGCTTCCAGGACTTTATTTCTTAAAGTGTTTCTATAGATGTATTGGACACAGTCAATGGTATAAGAATTACAACTGAAAGATAAAGCATGTATTACAGTGAAAAGAGCTCTAAATTTGGATTCAAAAGATCTAAATCTTGACTGTGAGAACTGTGCGAGACATGGTGATTCTTTACACTCTCTGAGCCTCAGTTGCTTTACATATAAAACTGAGAGTCTTGATGATCTCAAAAATCTATTCTAACATGATTGGACCAAATGATCTCAAAAGTCCTTCAGCTCTAAATCACTGATACTGCAGATAACAGGTTTAGAGATATGTATCCAATGATCATATCTGCTCTTTAATAACTGATCTGTGGCAATTCATTTAATCATTTCAAGGTTTTGCTTCCTCCTTTACAAATATGAAGGGGTGGGACAAGATGACCTTTAATGTCCCTCCACCCAGAAATCTTTAAATCATCACGATCTAGCCTGGAAGTATCACAAGAACACAACTCCAGAATTAGAAGACTTGGATTCAAATCTTATCTCTGAACTTTAGAATCTATGTGACTATGGGCAAGTCACTAAATATCTCAAAAGTTATTATCTCCTTAACTACAAAATATGGGAGCTGAGCTAAGGGACCCCAGAAGCCTCCTCCAATTTGAGATCTGGGATCCTGTGATTTGTTAACTAATTTCATTCAAAGTTAATTAGGATTTAAATGGTCCTTGCAACATTTTTCTCAGCAAAATGACCCTTCTCCCACAACCTTGAGAAGTAAATGTGAATATAGCTGACTTTTTGCAAAGATACATAACTCAGAAGTTCCTAAGCCATTTTGAATGATTTTAAGCCCTATTTTAAACACTCAGTGGGAGTTTTCCATTGAAAGAAACCCTTTCATAGAATATGAATTCTTTTATAAGCCAAAGAATCCTTCTGAAATGAAAAAAATCCCCCTCCTTATCTATTGAGTTTATGAATTCATGAGTTTTATACAATCTTTGTTTTCTTAGATCATATCTCATACATTCAAAAGAAATTCTTAAATTTAGTCATAGTATTCTGCAAAACAATGGTGGTGATGGTGGTCGTGGTGATGGTCATGGTGGTCATCTTGGTAGTGGTGATAAAGTTGATGGAGAAAGGAGAAAGGGAAGATGAATGAAAAGGGAAAAAAAGAAGAAAATGTTTATTTTATGGCCAACAAAACAAGTACAGAACTAAAAATATTTTCTTTTCCATCATATAAAACAAAATCCTTTTCCCAGTCTGTCTTTGACTCTAAAGACAGATAATTCATGCCTGAATAATAGTTTTCTTTCACATTTAGAGTCTGGGGTTCAATTCTAGAAGAAACATTTAAGATGAGCAGTAATGAGCTACAGTATCTGCAGAAAGGATAACCAGAATGGCAAGGGAATTGGCAACCATTCCATGTGAAAAGCTGTTGGAGGCACTAGGTATGTTGAACCTGGTGAAGCAAAGACTAGAGTTGGGCTTATGAGGAGGGTAGAGCAAGTTACAGCTGAGTTCAAATATTTGAGCTGTTGTTTCATGAAAGAAAACTTAAATTTTACTATTTGGTCCCGAAGGCCAGAAGGAGGAGCAACAGAGGAAAGTAACAAAAAAAAAAATTGAGTTCCATGAAACAACCTAATTATTCATTTATTCTCAAAGCAATTATTATGCACCTACCATGTAAGAAGCACAGTGCCATTCCCTTGGAATCCAATAATAAAATGGCAAACACCCAAGAACTAGAGAAATTCAACAGAAAAATCTGTCTCTGAGAAGACAGTGTGTGTCTATTTGTTTCTATTGACCAGAGACCTGCAAGCAAAGACTATAGAACTACTTATAGGTTATGTGAATTAGAGAAAGTAGCTTTTTTTTTTTTTACAAATAAATTTGATTTGATAATTATTTGAGATGAGATATATCCCAATGAATCCCTCACCCTTTTCTCTCCACAGAACCATCCCTTACAATATCATTACCATCATCATCATCAACAAATGATAAAGAAAAAAAAATAGTTGAGCAAAACTACCCAACATGATAAAAATATCTGACATTATATGCAGTGTTCCACATGCAACTTGGCACAGAAATGAGGGAAAGTATCTATTCATATCTCTTTTTTGGAACTAAGATTGGTCATTATAATTTAGTCCATTCAATTTATGTTGTGTTGTAGTGATTGTTTTCTATTTACAATCTTGTAGACATGCCTTTTGTGACTTCCATAGTCAGTCAGCCCATACACATCTGAATTCCTACTATATACTGTGCTGAGGGCTAAAGATACAGCTCTCAAGAAGTACACATCACAACAGCTACATAGAAAAAAAGTTGTACACATGACAAATTGGATGTAATCAGCAGAGGAAAGGCAAAAAAAAAAAAGAGCTTCCTTTAGAAAGTGGATGTTTATATTTGCTCCTGAAGTAATTGGGTGCTGCTGGAGTTTATTGAGAAAGCAGATGACGTGGTCATATCTGGATTTTAAGAAAATCTCCTTGACAGTTTTGTAGAGAGTGGATTGGAATAGAATAGAAGTTAAGGCATAACAATGAGGAAGTTTTATTTAGAGGAGGAGTTAGGGATTTTTCAAAGGTTATTGAGGAAATGACAGGATTCAGACTCAGATCTTGGGACACTATGTTCAGCTTTCTTTCCATGTAACTACACAAACTCAATCTGCCCTTGTCTCTCCTCAGTCTTAATCCATTCTCAGATCATTCTCTTATTTCCCTGCCACTGCCTGGACTTTTTATTAACTCTGAAAAGAAAATTATTTTTATGAGCAGCCAAAAAAAACTTCATTCCTTTCCATTATTCTTCCAGTGTAACTTTTTAATCATAAATGTAGAAAGAAACTTAGGAATCATCAAGTCCAACTCTTTCATTTTATAAATGGATAAACTGAGGCGCAGGAAGACTAAGTAACTTGCTCACAGATTACACAGGTTCTAAGTGGGAGAAACAGAATTTGAATCCAGATCTACTAAGTTCAGAGCCAGTGTCTTCCCACTGCACCAAATTACCTTTCCAGAGAGGTTCACCTAGCAGAACTCTGGTGCTTATGTCAACCTTGCTTGTCAGCACAATCTAGAGATGTATTCATTCTCCCAGTGCCCTCTTTTAATGACTATCTTTATTCTCTTGCCGTGGAGAAAAGTCCTGGAGGGGAGATTGTTTGAAGAGACATGAGTAGTCAAGATGTTCCATGGGCAAAGAAGGTAGGTAGAATTGTAAAGGCTAGATTGTAAACCCAGAGACACAGTCGTAGGTCCAACAGGAAGTAAAAATAAGCAAACTTGTTGGTTTGCATTCACTAACTCCCTCCCCAACCTGGGAGCAGGCAGAACACTCTGAGCCATGAGTCTCTGCAGCTGAGCTGTGATCTCTTTCTCTCACCCACATCTTTCCCAGATGTCAATTATCAGGCAGGCAAAGACAAACCAGCAAAAGAACTTTTTGCTGGTGATCATGAATTGAGACAGTCTGTTCCCACGGGCATGTCAAGGGAATTATTTTGCAGCACAATAATTACATGTTCAACAGATTTAAGAATTTCTCAGAGCCATGAACCTGGGGCATATTTATTACACTCAGTGTCATGTTTGGGAGTATCTCTCCTTGTAAGTTCTTTTATGCAGGTTATGAGTATTTTCCTTGAGTTCATAGGAACTAATTTAGCACTCAAAGGGCCCTTATGGGTCCTCTAGTCCAGGGATTCTTAACCAGATAGGGTTTTGGAATCATTTTGAAAGTCTGATGAAGTCCACAGACTCCTACTCAAAATTATATTTTTAAATGTATGGAATAAAAGATTGCAAAGGGAGCCAACAATATTGAAACAATATTTAAAACAAAAACAAGTTCACAGATAATCAAAGTATTCTGGTCTGAAGCACTCCTTCCTAGAACTTAAGGAAATAAGACCACCGAGACTTAGAGAGATTGAATGAATACTAATCTGTGGGGTGTTAGTTTCTGGACCCAGTGCCCTACTTAGTGCTGAGAAGAATGAATGTCTTTAGTTAAGGGACTATTAGGGCAGGGTTATTGGGCAAGAGAAAGCAGAAAATAGCAGGGAACAGTTTCAATAATACAAATTCAAAGCCAATTTATTAAGCATCTACTTTATGTACTATTTACCAAGCTAGGAGCTTATATCAGATGGACCTTTTCCCCTGCCCTCTTGGAATACAGGTTATGATTGAATACCTTCATGGATATCTATAATAGAAAGGATTACAAGTGTCTCAAGTAATTGCAAAACCAAGTACTATGTAAAATCTAAAAGGAAAGTTCATTACAACTGAAGGGGGAAGCATAGCAGAGATTTCATGGAGGAGAGAGGTCTTGGATATTTACAATTATGTAAAAGGAGACTTTGGAGAAGAGAGAGCAGACTTGTTCAATGGGGAATTCTCCATGTGGAATCCCTTTCCACCAATACATATTAGCAACTCATTTGTAACTCATACTCTCAGAGAGTTACCAGAGCATCAATAGTTTGTGAATTCCTAAGGGAGACTAAGTCAATATGTGTCAGAGGTGAGACATGAACAGAGGTCTTCCTGGATCAAGACCAATTGTTTATAACTGCCTCTTAAGGACACAAATTGTAGGGGAGGAAGAATGCCCAAAGAACAGAAACCACTGAGTAGTTTATCTGAGAATTCAGATTATGATATTCATCCTTCCTTTTCAAAAAGGACCAATGGCATCATGGGCTGATGTCTTGACTTGTCCACGAATTGGATTTATTTGAGGCAGAACAGCACAAGTCAACAGCCTCACTCCTCTCCCAAAGTCATGGAAGAACAGATTGAGGATAATCTGAGAATTAGAGTGAGATTCAAAAGAGTCGACTTGCCTGGCTAACATGGAGGAATCATTTGGGAATATAATCATGAAGACAATCCAGCAGTGAAATATCACCACCAATGGAAGCACCTGGCTGAATATTATAGCATGTTGACAGTTCATGATGGCACTTTTCAGGTCAATAATCGAAATTACAAATTTCTCCAAGTAAGTGACATTTATTTGTCAAGAACTATCTTGTCTGAATACCCCAAAGTAATAATCCAATGCCACAGAGAAACAAGAATGGATAGTTATCAAAAGATAAACTGGAACTATATCAAATGAGCCAAATGCCAAGCAAACCCAGGATTTGATTTCTGTTTTAGGATCCTTATCACAGTGGGGCAGGTTCTGAAAACAGCAAGCAAAGGAAGTACGTTCTCATTTGAGAGGGAGAAAGAAAGAAGGTAGAGACCCTGGGAATGCAGTTTTCTCATCTGTAAAATGAGGGGATTGGACAAAAACCCTTTGAGGTTCTATTTCTATTGATTCTATGATTTCCTGTCCATCTCCCATATCTACTGAGATGGCTGCTGCATTAGGAGGAAAAAACAGGGCAAAGCTAAGGGATAGCAGACTTCAGTCAAATCTCAGGTAACTTAATAGTTTGATTCATTATCCTGACTAAGGCATATAGATTCTGTGTCTGTTGTGAAAAAACTGAAAATTCTTCCACTAACTCCACCCAAATTCAGCACCCTCTAAATTGATTTCCCAGGATCATATATTTATTTTTATCATTCTCCTTGCTACTGTACACAGAAAAGCCCAAAAAGTATTGTACCAATATTAAAATTGAGGAGAAGTAGGGAAAACAGTGGCAGGGTCTATCTATCCTGTAAATAGTTTCCTAGGTAAATTTCCACCGAAGTTAAGACACAGACCTCTGTTGCTGAACTAATCAAGGCATCACACAGCTGCTTGAAGGACACAGTGTCCTTCCTATCAAAATAAAATAAAATAAAACATTATAAATACCTATTTCCATGAGAGTCAGATGAGAAAATAAGTCAAATTAGTGAATGGTTTTGAAAAGGTGGTTGTTAAAAAATATTCTATAACCTCACACATATTGTTGCCTTCCTATGTGTCACACTGATAAAGCTTTTTATTACCTAGTACAAGAGAAGAGTTGTTTTGTGTGACTGATTAAAGCTGTATTTTATATGGCTAATAAATTGGAGCCTCCTTCCAGTTGGTATAACTGATTGCATTTGTTAACCTGATCATTCCAAGTGCATACTCCAAATGGCACTTTCCAATTTTCAGAATCCTTCAGGAATTTATTTCCTCTCTGTCTCCTGAGCCTCATCTCTCAAACAGCTTTGCTTTTCTTGACTCCTTACTTCTCATGCACTCATTCCCTCCCCTTCTCTGTGAGGATCAGTTTTTCACAGCTTTTAAGAAAGAACCATCCCCACAGGAGTCCCTAAAATTTGGTCCTTTTTTGATTCCTTCTTAGATGCTCCATTTTCCCAGCCTCGTTCTCAGGGAAAGCATCCTTTTCCTTTCCTTCTCATCATTCTTCATTTGTCTCTCTATCTGACATTTGTTAGCTCTGTAAATGTATTATTTACAGGAATTCAGTTAGAAATGTTCTGGGAGATAGTTTGTGGGAGACAGTTTGCATGAAAGAAGTTAAATACAATCATATTTTGCTGCATTCTTTGCTAAATTTTTCCTTCCTTTCTTCTTTTCTTTTTGTTCCTTCCTTTCATTTCTTCTTCTTTTTTTTCTCTTTCAGTGAAACCAATATTTCAATTAATAGTCTGGAGTCTGAAATCTAGTTTCATTCTTTTTCATTGTCAATTAGCAAGCATTAATTTCCTCTCTTCCTCTTCCCTACCATTTAAGAGAGAAAGGAATACAAATATATTGTAATAAATATACTTCATCGAACAAAAAAAACAAAATCTCCCATTATTCCCCTTTAGTTTTTGGTGGGGATGGATGATATGTTATTTTGCATGGTGAATACATCACTTCTGTGTCAGGAAGTGGGTCTCATAGATCATCATGAGTCCTCTAGAACCATTGTTTGCCTGATGCACTTAAACATGGACATGAACCCTTTCGTTTTCAGATTGAAGACTTCTGATATATCCATCTTTGGATAATTTGGCTTTTGGTTTATTACATATGTATTCTCCCATAGATAGCTAGTTGACCCAGTGGATAGATCTTACAGCGGATAGGCTTCAAAATCAAGAAGACTCATGTTCATGAGTTCAAATATGGTTTCAGACATTTACTAGTTGTATGACCCTGGGCAAGTCACTTAAGCCTGTTTGTCTTGATTTCCTTATCTATAAAAATGAGCTATGAAGGAAATGGCAAGCTACTTCAATACATTTCCCAAGAATACCCCAAAATGGAGTCTTGAAGAATTAGAAATCATTCACCAACTTCCTACTGACTTCTTTTCATGTTTCTTTGTAGATATATTAAATTTAAGGTCAACTTTTTACAACAAGAAGGAACTAGAAAATTGAGAGAATGCACATTAGATGGGGGATGGCTTAATAAGTTATAGTATGTGAATATATTTGATTATTGTTCTATAAGAAATGATGAGTAGGCTGATTTCAGAAAAGCCTGGAAAGACTTACATGAACTGATGCTGAGTGAAGTGATCAAGATCAAGAGAACAGTGTATGCAGTTACAAGATTATGTTATGATCCACTATTTTGGACTTGGCTTTTTTTCAATAATTAGGTGATTCAAGGCAATTCTAGTAAACTTATCATGCATCCAAAGAGAGAACTGTGGAAACTGAATAAGGATCAAAACCATAGTATTTTCAACTTTGTTATTGTTGTTGTTTGTTATTTGCTTATTTTTTTTTCTTTCTGACTTTTCTTAAACATGATGAATGTGGAAATATATTTAGAAGAACTGCTCATTTAATCTGTATTGGATTGCTTACTGTCTTGGGGTGGAGCAAGGGGAAGAGAGGGAGAAAAATTGGGAACAGAAGGTTTTGCAAAGGCGAATGTTGAAAACCCTCTCTGCATGTGTTTGAAAAAATAAAATACTATTAAAATAAAATAAAAATACTATTTTCTATAAGAGAAACAAAAGTAAATAATTAATTAAATTGAGGGTAAGTTGAACCTCATTTCTCTAAGTACTAATTATGTTGGTATTATTTACTTGCATCTGATTCTTTAAAAAACAGAGTGGCTTACGATTTCCTTCTCTAACTCATTTTGCAGATGGGGAAACTGAGGCAAAGAGCTGCCTGCAAATGAGTGTCTGAAACCAGATTTGAATTTAGGAAGATAGATCTTTCTGACTCCAGGTCCAGTACTCTATCTACTGCAGTACTACTTAAGCTACCCTACAAAGTTCTAGAGACATACTTTGGTAAACCTCAGTATAAGCAACTACTTAGGGAAAAAGAGGACTCATTCTTTCAGAGTACAGGCAAGCAGTGGATGAGGAAGCATAAAAGTTAAACTCTCTCTTGTTGGTTACACTGAAATCTTGATTACACCGGCACATGGCTTGAGTCTCTGCCAAAGAGTTCCCCAAATTCTTCCTGTATCTCTTAACCTGCCAGAGTTCTATCTTCTTTTCTTTGTGGGATTCCCACAATTGGAATCACCAATGTGTTATACAACCAAGCCAATATACTGTTTGCATAATGCATTATGAAATAGTAGAAAACTATCTCAATACCCTTTGACCCAGCAATGTTTCTTATTGGGCTTATATCCTAACGAGATCTTAAAGGAGGTGAAAGGACGCACATGTGCGAAAATATTTGTGGCAGCCTTTTTCATAATGGCAAAAAACTGGAAACTGAATGGATGCCCATCAGTTGGAGAATGGCTGAGTAAGTTATGTATACAAATGCTATGGAATATTATGGTTCCGTAAGAAATGACCAACAGGACATTTTCAGAGGCCTTGAGAGACTTGCATGAACTGATGCTAAGTGAAATTAGCAGAACCAGGAGAACAATGAACATGACAACAGCAATATTTATGACAATCAATTCTGATGGAGATGGCTCTCTTCAACAATAAGATGATTCAGACCAGTTCCAATGGTTTTGCAATCAAAGGAGCCATCTATAGCTAGAGAGAGGACTGTGGGGACTAAATGTGGCTCACAACATAGCATTCTCAGTCTTTTTTGTTGTTTGCTTGTGTTTTATTTTCTTCATCATTTTCTTTTCTGGTTTTATTTGATTTTTCTTGTACAGCAAAATAATTGTATAAATATATTGGACATATTGTATTTAACATATATTTCTATGTTTAACATATATTGGATTATTGGCCATCTAGGAGAGAGGGTGGGAGAAGGGGGTAGAAATCTGGAACACAAGGTTTTGCAAGGCTAATATTGCAGAATTATCTGTGCATATCTTTTGAAAAATAAAAAGCTGTAATAAAAAGGAAAAAAAAAGAAAACTATCTCAAGAATTAGCAGATCACATCTCAGATACATATCATTGAGAAATATGGGCCTGGTAATAAATAAATAATATGACTTTAACATATTTAACATCTATTGGACTACCAGCATCTAGGGTGGGGGGAAGGAGGGGTAAATTTGGAACAGAAGATTTTGCAAGGGTCAATGTTGAAAAATTACCCATGTATATATTTTATAAATAAAAAAGCTATAATAATAATAATAAAAAAACAAATAATATGCTAATTTTCATCAAAAAAGGAAGAGAAGATCTTAGGAACTGTTTGTCAATAATCTTGATGTCAATTCCTAGAAAAAATACTAGAACAGATTATCAATAGATAGTTTGAAAACATTTAGGAAAGAATGTAGAGGGCCACCAATATAGGATCAACAAATCAACATTAAACCAAGCTGATTTCCTCTTCTAGGAAGCCTTACTAGACTGGCAAATCAGGGGAACAATTATCATGATGTCTTAATTTGAATACTGTTTATAATTTAAAATAGTATTTCCACATCCATTATATTATTTAATCTTCTTTTATAATCCTGCTAAACCCACTCCCCCCAAAAAAAAGCTAATGCCAGTTTAAATTCCATTATTAGTTATATCCATAGCAAGGGATTTGGCACTCAGCCTTGAACAGACCACAGTTTCAGGGCTGGACTAAGTCCTGGGTTTCATGATCTTTGGTAAAGTTTAGAATGCCCAATGCAAAGCAGAGGTGTTTATAATTCATCTTGCATGAGCAACACAAAGTAATTCTGGAAGTTAATTTACAATAGAAGAATTTAGAGGGACATGATAGCGGTCTCCTAGTATTTATTAGGTGGTCACAATGAAGTATTAAATTTGCCTGCTTGGGCCCAGAAGATAGAAGGAGGGGAACCAGGTGGAAACTACAAAAATACTGATTTTGTTGAACAGAAGGAAGAATTCCAATAGTGAGTGGCCTATGGACTGCCTCTGGGTACAGCAGATGTTTCCTTACTGGAGGCTTTAAGCAGAGGCTGTAGGGCTATTTTGCAGGGATTTGGAAGAGGAGACTCTTGTTCAGATGTGAATGGGACTAAATGACCTCTGATGTCTGAAATGCTCTAAGTCCATTTTCTGCATAATCCTACTAGACCAGATCTTTAAGCCCCCTAAACTCCTAGAGGAGAGAGGTAAGGTTAACTTTGCACACAGAGAAGAGATTGGCCAAGAGCATTGGAGCAGATGTAATGAGCTAACACCCCACTCATATTCTACAGATCAATGATCTTGACATCCAAAGAAACAGAGAAACCCTCATCTGAGTTCCTGGGAGTTTGCCAAGGGCAAATTAATTATACAGAAGCCTTCCAGCTCTAGCAAGAGGAAGGAACAGCATGGTCTCATCTGTTCATTTGTTAATATTCCAGGTTCACTCTCAAAGTTATGTCACTCTGGCCCTTCTATCCATAAAACTGACATTATTAAAGAACAAGAAAAAAATCCAGTCCAGTCCTTGCAATGCTATTCTGTAGATAAACCTGATCAAATTAATTCAAAAATATTTGTAGCTATTTACTGTAACTTAAGTAACAAGACTGGAGCTAAGGAAGAGCAATGATGGCTTTACACTGAGTCAGGGTAACAACCTCAAATTGCCCTGGCAGGAAGAGAAGAGGAGGGAACAGGTAATTTATACAATGCCAGGAACCATGTTAAGGGCTTTACAAATATTACTTCAATTGATCCTCTTGATAATCCAATGATCTATTATTTTCCCCATTTTACATTTGTGATACTTAGGTAAACAGAGGTTAGGAGACTTGATCAGGATCTCACAGCTAGTAAGTGTCTGAGGTCAGATTTGTATTCAGTTCTTCCTGATTCCAGGCCATATACAGATATATCTGCACATTTATCTGTATATACACATATGTATATGCATATGTATACATCTATGCATAGGTGTGTATAATCTCACTTTATCCAGAAAGTTTTTCCCCTGATTTTTATGGAATCAGCCCCAATCCACGGATTCTTCCTCCCTTTAAAATATTAAGAAAAGCATCCCAGAGCATGCAATACCCCAGATGAGTTTATCCCTCTTCTTCTGTTATCCCCACACCAGTATTTTCCCCAAGAGCAGTAACTGCTAGTTACTACAATAAAAGACAGGTGCAAGGGTGAAATTACTTTTCAGTTGGAATTAGAAACACCTGTGAGTCCTTTTCACTTTCCAGATGTAGGTGCCTAGTTCTCCAGTGGATGGATTTCTGCCCCCCCTTTTTTTTCATCAGCTGAACCTGAGAGAGTAAAACCAAACCTAAGGAGGACATTGATCATTTAAGCCCCTGAAGATGCTTTCCAAGGGTGGCCCTTGAATCTAGGGCTGAAGTTAAAAGTTTTAATTTCACAGTAGATTTCAGCAGAGAGATTTAATTTGACTAAATTAAAAGAGCATTCCATATTTAAAAAAACATCAGAGACCTGAAGGAGCAAACTCAGATGAAGAAAATTTGATCAGTGGGCATACAGAAAAAGTCAATGATGTTAGATGATGCCCCAATTCAGAGGTTTCAGATGGAGGTTAATAGAGAAGTAACCTTCTACCAAGATTCTAGCTTCATCACTGGTTAGCTCTGAGTTCTCCCAGCAAAGGGCACTACTCATCTGCTTCTGCCTTGCTCTGCTTTCTGCCTTATGGTCCGTTCCAAAATAAATCCAGCGCCAAGGGTACTCAAGCAATTCTTCATTACTGACTATAGCAAAGTTTAGCTAATTAGAAACAATAAACTATGTGCTGGACCCTAGAATGGATATGAGCTGGAAGGAGAGAGACTGATTGGTTTTTAAAAGGGCAGGAGAAAGAAGGACAGCAAACACTGGTCAAATAAAAGAATGTCATCCCATATTCTAGTGTTCAGCAGGAGAAAGTCAGCCCTCATCTGAGCAGATAATTGACACAGTCAAATAAAATCAATTCAATAGATAGAGTATTGGGCTTCACATCTGGAGACCTAAATTCAAATTCTCTCTCAGACATCAAAGAGCTTTGTAACTAGACTCCTCTACCCATCAGTCTTCTCATCTGTAAAATGGGGATAATAAAAGCACCTCCTTCCCAGAGTTGTTGGGAGGATCCAATGAGATCATATTTGTAAAGAACTTTGCAGAGTTTATTGCACTTTGTAAAATGCTGTATTGATTCTACATAAAATACTATATAAAATGTTATTAAATTCAGATCAAATAGAATTTATTAAATATGCATTGTGTGCAAGACAACATGTTACCTGCTGGAGGTGAATACATTCTGCAGAGAGATACAATTTCCACCTAGAGTAGAAAGTGCAAGGTAATTTGAAGCTGGAGGAAGATAATAGCAGCTGGAACAATCAAAGAATAGGAAGCAGGTGGTTCCTGAGCTGAGTTTTAAGGATGATAAAGATTGTAAGAAACAGAGGTGAACAGTGAGTGTCTTCCAAGCAGGGAGACAATCTTCATGACTGGATAGAGATAAATGTTGAGTCCTAGGAACACAAGTAATCCAGTCTCTAAAATATAAGGTATTTGAGTTGATGACTATGGGAAATCATGGGATAATAGTTGTAGAGTTGAAATAGACCCTAGAAGCTATTGAGTTCAACCTCTTTATAATTCCTAGGTTGAGGACCTAGAGGTTGGAAGGGCACTCATCCATAATCAGAAGGGTAGGAATCTAAGTTAAGCAGAAGCCAATTTGCAAAATTTTCAGAAATGAGGGAAGAATAAGGAAATGGCAGAAATAAGGATAGATGAGCCTTTCTTAGATGACTGTTCTGGCTTCAGAAAGAATGAAAGGATCAAATGGAGGATTTTTGTTCGTTTGTTTTGTAGTTTTTAAAGATGCTGGGGAAATAGGCATGTGTATAGGTACTGGGGGAAAATCAGACACTGAAGATGAGGAAGAGAGGGAATAACAAAACGGACAGTTAGGAACAGATAGGTAAAGCCCTATTCTGGCAAAGAGCTAAGCCATCGCTTCATAGGATATTAGAGCAAAAGAAGAAGAAAGTGAAGGGGATGTCATATAGAAGGCTGGAGGAGATAGAAATTTTGGAATTAGACATCCAGGCAAGAATAAAAGAATTTCTGTGCTATCAATAAAGGTTTGGGTGTGAAGAGATAATGTCAATTTATGATGAACCCAGAAGTCAAGCTTGCGTGTCTTTATCAGTGATGAACATGAGTAGACAAGAATAAGGAAGACTGTAGAGATAACTCAAGATTGGGATTTGGAAAAATATGACTGAAAATGAAACAATTGAGCTAAAAATTCAAGTACATATGGTAGAAAATAGTTGGTAGTATAATAAATTGCAGAAGTAAAGACTCTGAGAGGAGGGAGGTGAGGTCAAAGTGTTGGTGATGGCCTGGAAGAATAGGGAGAGTTCAAGAGTCTGGAAGTGAGAATAAAGATGAAAAATATGTTAAAAAGCAATGAAGTAATGGGGAATAATAAAAGATAAGAGAATATTCTTTGCCTACCACTACTTTTTTTTTTCTATTTTACAGAAGACAATATGATCCAGAGTTATGAGCCCTTAATTTAGATTTGTGTTCAAAACCCAGCTTCGCCATGTCCTACCTGTGTGATCCTGAGCAAATTGCATGAAACTCTGAATTGCCTAATTTATAAAATGAGAAATTTGTACTAGAAGGGATTTAAGTTCCCTTCTACCCAGAAATTGATGACCCTATATGAATAGATATTTGGGGTCTCTTTTCCCCACTAACCTTCTGTGATTCTAATCTCCAGAAGTGAAATATCTTTAAATCTGGGAACCAAACTTGCTAGTCTCAAATTGCCTTTCATTTTCTCAAATTAAAAAATATATAGCCAGGTTTCCAAATGAGGCTGACTTTTCTTTCTCTGCCAGACAATGGGTGGTCTGAATTTTATCCAAAATGATGGCCTTCTAGGTTTGTAAATCTTTTTTTTTCCCTTGCAAATCACAGAGATAATGACATTCAATTACCAGGAAGGCAGTAACAGAAAAGAGCAAACACACAATGTTAACCATGGGAGGTAACTGGGAACAGTAGTGGAAAAAAGAAAGCTGGATTTTTGTTTTGGCTTGATAGATTTCCTAGTTAAAAAAAGAAAAAAAAAAGAATTGAAGTAGAGAGAGAAAATAAGAGTTCTAACTTTTAAAAAGAAAGTACTAACCACCAAAAAATCTGACAACAGGGCCAGTTGTTACACACTTGGGAAGATGATTCAAGAAAGTACCTAGACTAGGGTCAATTAAATATAATGCCTGCAAATCCAATGTAAGATCAATAGGCATTAACATATAAGGTCATCATATTCCTTGAAGCTGCCAAGGATCTAGAATTTAAAAGAAAGGAGTAGGGCCATCTGAGACCTACTAAATTGTTGGTAGATTGATAGAATGCTAGAACTGGAACATAGCTTCAAGATGGGCTTGCATAACCTATATACCTTACAGAAGAGGAAATTGAGCTACAGAGAGGCGATTGGGTATACAATAACACAATAATAATTGACAGATCCATGATTCCAACTCAGGTCTCCTGATTCCAAATCTAGCATATTTTCCTTTAGACTAAGCCTTCTTAAACTTTTTTGACTTGTGACCCCTTTTTGCCTGAAAAAATTTTACATGATCCCAAGTATATGAGTATATAAAATAGACATATAAATCTAACATTTATTGATAATAAGTCATAATTTTATGTCTTTCACATTCAGTTACAAGACCCCATATAAGGTTATGAACCTCAGTTTTAAAAGCCTGATTTTGGACCATGTTAAACCTACCCAATGATCCTTCCAGCCCAACTGTTTCTAGATCAATTCCTAGGTTACTGACAGAATCCTAGGATAAGAAGAATGATGAGGTGTGTGATGAAAGGTAGCATGTTGTAGTGCAAAGGACATTGGAGCTTGTGTCAAGAAATCTCAGTTCAAACCCCAGACTCTGCCAATTATTACATGTGTGACCTAAGATTGCTCACTGAATTTCTCTGGACTTTGGATTCACTATCTGTAAAATAAAAGGATTAAATTAGATGATTTTTATGATTCTTTCCAGCTCCCAGTCTATGATCTTGTATGAATCTATAGATGAAGTTACTGAACAACTGAGTATGAAATCAGGCACTTTTTCAGACTTACTTTCTAAAATTCTAACAATACACATAAAACCTATATCAGATTGCTTGCCATGTTGGGGAAAGGGCAGGGAAGGGAAGAAGGAAGAAAAAAAAAAGGAAGTCAAAATCTTAAAAAATAAATGTTGAAAATTATCTTTTCATGTAAATGAAAAAATAAAATATTATTAAAATAAGAAAATAAAATCCTAGTAATGCACCCCCTAGCCCTGACTACTCATACCCAATTATATGTGTATTTCAGAAATATAATCTATAAACAAGGCAAAATAAAGTATTTAAATTAGATTGTGAGCTCTTTGAATATAGGGACTGTTTTGGCCTCTTTTTATATCTGTAGCAATGGCACAGTGAATAACATGTTGTTATTCTTTAGTCATTTCTAACATTCCATTACCCCATTTGGAGTTTTCTTGGCAAAAATGCTGGATTAGTTTGTCATTTTCTTCCCTGGCTCATTTTATAAATGAGAAAACTAAGGCAAACAGGAGTTAAGTGACTTGCCCCAAACATACAACTAGTAAGTGTCTGAAGTTGTATTTGAACTCAGGAAGATGTGTTCCTGATTTCAGGCTCGACACTCTATCCATTTTGCACCAACCTCCTGGAGAAGGTACTTAATAACTGCTTGTTGACTTGAATTTCTTTCTAGATATGGAATCCCAATTTGGAACAGAGGATAGTTCTAGAAATTTCAACTGAGCACTGATTTCCAAGCCTGACTTTAGCTGCCATTTTTATGAGAAGGTAGAAAGTTCCAAGAATATCATCCATTATTCTCAGGGAGAACAAATAAATGATAATGGTATTTTCAGAACCCTTCTGTGAGATGCATAAGTTGAAATGGCCACAGGATTTTTAAATCTCTCTCTGTTCTATTAAAATGCAATCATTATTTAAAAAGAAGGGGGAAATAGTAAGCAGCTTGAGGAACAGAAGTGTAGAACATGTGCTTGGTGCTCCTGGTTATGGGACATTTGAAGGAGGCTTTTAACAAGGGATCTGCAAAGAGCTACAATGGAAATCCTCTTAAAATTCTAATAGTGTTCTGTAGTTCTATCTCTTAAACTCTTCAAACAGGATTAAGTGACTCTGTGACAGAGAGGGAGACCCCCAGCTCACTCATTTGTGTTTCACCATATGGGTAATAATGACTGGAGCCGTCTGTTCAGGATTCTCTGGCTAGGTTAACTGGGCAGCATGCACACTTCTTACCACAAACTGCCTTAGTGTGTTGTCAGTAAAATGATGAGCATGGGACTCAAAGAGCATAAAAGCAACATTCATTTTACAAAATAAATTTTTACTGGTATCTTTTGTTTTACAACACCTACAGTTCCCATTGCATTGCTTACTCCATTCTTTCCCAGAAGTCATCCCTTATAATAAAGAAAAATAAGGGGGAAGGAGGGTAATACATTGGTTAGAAGTAACCAACAAACCTGTTAAGTCTAATGATATGTGCAATATTCTACACTTATGGACTAGCAGCTCTTCAGAAAAGCAGTGGGGAATATCAACTCAAATTTCTCTTTTGGACCCCAGCTTGGTCATTATAATTTCAAAACATTTAGTTTTGATTGTTCTGTTGTTCTTTCTATTCACATTGTTATAATTCTATATATCATTTGCATGATTTTATCTTTCTTTGTATCAGTTCCTATGGCTTCTATTCTTCTCAACATTCATATTCTTCTTCATTTCTCATAGTACAATAATATCCCATTATGTATATGTGACACAATCTGTTACTCATTTCCTAGTCAATGGCATCTATTGTTTATAATTGTTGCTAACTTAAATGCTATTATAAATATCTTGGTGTATATAAAATATTTCATTTTACCACTGATTTCTTTAAGACATATTCTTAAAAGGGGAATCTCTGGGTCTAAAAGTATGCTGATTTTAGTTGTTCTCTTTTTGTAATTTCAAAGTGCTTTCCAGAGAGAGAACCAATTGAAAACCTTAGCATAAAAATTAATGTTCTAATTTTTCCACAATGCTCTTGCCCTTCAACACCAATTATTCTTATTTTTGTCATCTTTTTCTATTTGCCAGGAGTAAGGTAAAACTTCTCAGTTGTTTTTATTTGCATTTCTCTTACCATTAGTGGTCGAAAAAAAATTTCCCTAGTCATACGGTTCTTTTAATCCTTCATTGATTGGGGAAAGGTTTTGATCTTCTATATTTTCATTGTCTATTGTCCCAGCCTCTTGAACTGTGAGTCATAAATCCATATGGGATCTCTAACTGCATATAGTAGCTGTAAAATTATTATTTATAATAAGTTAAGGTTTGATTTGTATACCTATTTCACATATCTATAAACCCAGGGTCACATAAAATTTCTCAGGCAAAAAGGAGCCACAAGTGAAAAAATTTCAGAGCCCTGATCAAGTTATATTGGATAGAAGGCCTTTGGCAGAAATATTTGCTACAAGGATGTTTCTCAGTTGACCACTTCCCTTCTTGCCATAGTTGCATTCATTTTGTTTCTTCAAAAGCTTTTTAATTTCATGTAATTGAAAGGGCATCTCTTTCATCTTTTGTAACTGTCTCTATTGCTTGTTTGTTAAGAATTCATTCATCTCCTACATGTAACTTTGAAAAATGTAGCATCTATTTCTCTTCTGATTTTTGTGGCATGCTTTTTAAAACTCAGAGTTTGTATCCATTTTTATATATTGAAATATTTTGGTCTTTTTCTGGACCCAGCAATTCTTGGCAAATAATAGGCTTTTTTTTTTTGTAGGTAACATATTTTAATTATCAAACTCTAGGAAATTGAGTCCAATAATTTGATTTAAGTCAACAAGCAAGTCTCCTTTTTAAAACAAATGCCAAAGAGTTTTAAAATGCTTTACGGGGCAACTAAGTAGCACATGGGATAGAGCACAGGTCCTGGAATCAGGAGGACTGGACAAGTCATTTAACTCCAATTGATATGCATATATGTATAATTATTTCTTTATAATATTTTTTAACATCTGGGAATGTTATTTCTGTCTATGTTCCTACTTTCTCCACTATTTTCTTACTATTTTAAATGTTTTCTTCCTTCAAATGAATTGTTATTGTTTTGCCTACCTCTCTAAAGTATCACTTTCCTAATTTGAGTGGGATAGCCCCAAATCTGTGAATTAATTTTGATAGCATTTCCATTTTCATTTTTAACACAGCACAAGAACAGTCATATATATTGAATATTCCTCTATTTAGACTGATCTTCATTTGTTAAAGTCATTTTTATTCTGAATTTGGTGAACATCAAGTCAAATTTATATATTCAGATTAGAAAGCAAAAAGGGGACTCTTGTGTACATTTTGAGTATAAATAAAGTCAGAATTTTACTTTCAAAGGTATCCTGTTTACCTGTGTATGCTGTTTCCCTCTCTTCTCTCTTATTCATTTTTTTAGATAATTTAGTGTTATCTTCATTTTCTTGTTTATCAACAACACTAAATGCCTGACTGGGGACCCAACTGGAAATAATCTTCAGTTTGGCAACACAAGTTTCTCCTGTCCTGTCCTCTCATTTGCTTCCTTTCTTCTCCTCTTTTCTCTCTTCTCTTCTCATTTCTCCTTTTCTTCCTTCTCGTCTCCTCTCTTCTCTCTCTTCCTTTCCCTTAACTTACCACCCCTATTTTAAAAAAAAAAAGAAAAAAGAACTCTTATAGCAAGTAAGTATAATCAAGCAAAAATAAATTCATATATAAATCACATTTAAAAATAAATGTGTCATTTTTCACCTTGAATCTATTGCCCCTGTGTCAGGATGTGAATAAGCTTATTTCATCCTAAGTCTTCTTTGGTTTTGATTGATAATTTCAATGTTCAGATTCCTTAAGTTTTTTTACAATTCCTTTTTTTTCCTTTATATGACAAGAGGACCATCACATGCACAAAGTCAATCACCATGCTCGGTGAATGCAAATTTCCCAGCTGAAAATGGCTGAAGACCTGCTCCTCAGAGAGTTGTAAAGACATGTAATGGAACTAATACACCGGAAGGAGTGTCAACAATGTGCAGATATACATAACTGCTTCCAGAATATTAGCTATGAAGTTAGTAGGAGCTTTGTCAATTGGCTAGTCACTAGAACTGGAAGCACTTTCAGAATTTGCATTATTTACTCACCAGAGTTCTCCACTTTCTCTTTATTGACTCCTTTGTTTATGGCATCCAGTGAATGGCAGTGCTCTTAAGAGATCCTGAGTGTTCTATTTCCAAAGGCATAGGAAACAAGCTGTTTTTTTGTTTTTTTTTTTTTTGCCTGCATCAGTACTTAATCTTTTGAATTTTAGGTGAAGGGATTTTGAGCTTTGAAAATTCCAGCCATCTGAGCGCTCAGGTTTTGCAGCCAACTCAGTATTGTTGGCTATGGAGGAAGGAATGACCTTTGAGATTTAGTCCACTGATGTAAAGTAAACAAAAGCTAGAGACTAATTTATATAACAAATGATATAGTCTTGCTATATTACTCCCCTCAGAATTGTAGGGGTATTCTGAGCAGTGTGAAGGTTGACTACTCTTTATTACAATTGGTTCAAACACCTATAAGTTGCATTCATCCCATTATTAAGCAGGCCTAGTGCCCCTCTTACATTGAATCACTAAACATCAATTAGCTTTTCCAAAAGGATATTTACATTGAATTTTTTAAAGTACAAACATTTCCCTGCCTATATCTTAGGATCACATACTCTATACACTCTTTATTTCTAGGGAGAATGAGCTCAGACTGAGCACAAAGCATTGTTTTTAACAAATTCATACCCAACTATCAAGATACAGCAATTCAAATTTCTCCAAGTTTACCTGAAACTTTTTCCTTAAATCATTTCTTGTGGCTCAGTTTCTTTAAGGAGTGTTTTTTTTTTTTTAATTTATAGCTATGTAGGTGTTGAGTATGCTGTGGTATACAGATAGACTCCCAGATAATTTATGCATTTTGTAATGTTTTTTTGTTAATCAGACTGTCTCTTTCTATTATGTACTAGATTTTGTTATTGTTGCTTTAAAATGTTGAGGATTTCAGTAAGTTTATTTTGTAGCCTGCAACTTGATTGAAGCTATTTTCTCAATTAGAGTATTTTTTGATTCCTCTAGGATTTTCTAACTTGGCCATTCTGTCATCAATAAATAAGGATCGTTTTGTCTTCTCTTTGCCTTTCTTTACATTAAAGGCAGCACTCTTAATCACCAGACAGGACATTCATTTGTCTTCATTGAGCCAAGATTTAAAAAACCATTAAGTTACAATTATTTTTCCATAGAGTAGAAACAAGTTCCTAGAACCTACCCAACTTCTCAGGATAGTGGACTTGGAATAAATATTTTCTAGAGGAAATCCAGTAATCTAAATATATTTTTTAATGGACAGAGTTAGCTAAAATGAAAAAAAAAATTTTGGAACATGGGCTATGTTTTTCTTTTGTTGTGGAGGCGGGTTAATTTACTGGATGAGTAGAAAAATGACAAGAGAGGCAAAGAGAAGAGGAATAACCTAAAGAAGAGAGTTCATTCTTGCTTTGTGTATTTTTGAAAGCCATAATCATTCCAAAGAAATGTGAATAGAAAAGTGTGACCAGAATTAAAAATAAAGATGAGCTAATCATGTTATAAAAATGAAGGATAAGTGACAGACTTCACTGGAATTCATATAATGTCAAAAGAATCAAGGAAGGCCCCCTAGCATGTTAAGTGGAGCCTCTGTGTGAGCTCTCAAGAGATAATGAACAAAAGGCAAGCAGGATGGGTAGACACGAAGGGGTTCCTATCTACATTATTGCAGTCATCCCCACATTGGAGTACTGGTTTGGGAAACCAGTCATGCACAAAAGAAGCAAAATTTCCAAAGTAGAAAAGAAGAAAAAGAATGATTTGAACTCCCCTGAGATGGAGACAGCCAATGAAACACTTCTAGAAAAGAAATACTAGGAGAGATAATGAACAGAAGGAATAAATACTTGCATTAGTTTTCAATCCTTTGATGCAAGAAGCCATAAACAGTGATTCTAATAAAAATATATAAAAGACAAAATTTACTGGAACTATTTTAACAAATTTGCTCTGCTTTACACAACAAAATGATAAAATAAAATCCCCCAAATATTGCTCTAAATCTACAAGGGTTTTGGTACAGAAGTAACTAGGCCCCAGGTGGGGCACATTAAGAAGAATAAAATGCTGATTACTGGGGGATAAAAAGAAAGAAATGCTGAGTGTGGTTGTTTAGGGTCAGAGAAACATAATATGTCAAGCTGGAAAGCAGATGTAATCAGTTTCACTAAATGTGAGCTTTTGTAGAGGTTGTCCAAGAACCTCACTGTGCCTTGTTCCTGAATAATTACATGCCCTGAAATGTCTGATATTTCCAAAAATGGGGCAAGATGAAGACTTTTTTTTTATTTATGTCCATTTCAGACTCAGAGATCAGGAGAGTCAGCCAATAGCTTTGAAGAAGCTATCTCTGTTACTGCTACCTACTCGTAGCAATTCAGGGAAAGATCCTTCATTTTGTCTTAATTTTGCTCTCCTTAACTCTGAGAAAAGCTTATCTAGTCCTCAGAACCTCTATCTCCTCTTCTACTTTAAAGATCAATGTAACAGATGGATTTGGATATGTGGTAAAGATCATGGCTCATTGATTTTGAGAATTAAAAGAGACTATATCAACCAACTAGACCTAGGGTAACAAGAGTTTCTCTGACCTCCCTGTAAGAGTACCAAGTATGTTACATTTCACAATCCATTCAAGATTTTTCATGCCTTTAAGGGATTGAGGGAAAATTCTCTTTTATTTTCCATTGCTTAGATCCCTCACTGATTATTTCCCCTTCTATTTTAGGGGATCCAAGCACCCCAGCTCATTTAACCATTTAACAATGAGATTAGCTTTTTCAAAGGAATATTTATTTCAGAAGTCTAACAAGCAAACATTTACTCCAACACCTCAGAGGTGTAAACCTCTCCTTAAACCATCTCCATCTCTGGAATGAAGGGGAATAGGGAGGATTATTTCACAATTTATTTTACTTATTACATAGCTTTAATTCTACCAAATTCCAAGTTCAAAATCCTTCCTTATCCACAACACATTGATATCTAAAAACCTAGCTTGTTGCTAGAATCCCCAACTCTAAAATCCTCATGGCCTCAGTTTCCAGGATGGTAACTCCATTCCCACTACCCAGGATGGAATAGGATAAATGAAATATACATATTCTCAGGGTCACATGGTCTAACAGACAGAGGAGTGACCCTCAGACTCTTTCCCAGATTACTGCATGTTGTCACCTTCTGTGAGTTAATGTATCTTTCATTCTTGGATGCCCAGGAAAGAGAGACCGCCCCCATCATTTAGTTTTGAAAACAGACAGTTCTGACTTAAAGCCAAAGGAAAAAATCTATTCCTAGTCATTTCAAAATGTCCATCCATATGCCACTTATCTTGTCTTCCAGATGTAGGTCCCGGAAGTTTTCCACATGACCGGCTCCATTTTAGTTCATCTGGGCTTATGTACCAAACCCACAAAGATTACATTAGTACCATAAATTTACAATTAAAAAGCACTTAATATGTCATCAACTTCTTACTTTACAGATAAAGAAAAGGAAGCTCTAATATGTGAACTGACTTATCTAGGTAGTAAATAGCAAAGTTAGTATTTGAAACAATATCCATTAGCTCCATATTCAGAGTTCTTTCCACCATAGTATGTGGAGTTGGAAGTAGGAAAGAAAAGAAAAAAAAGAGTCCTTTATTTATTGTTCTTTATCTATTGTAAAGGGTTATAAAGAGTCTTGTCACTAGAAAGTAGGCCTCTTGATAGCAGAAATTTTTCTCTCCATATTCCCAAGCCCTAGCATAATGATTGGCATATAGAAGGTGATTAATAGATGCCAAATGAGTTTAATTGCATTGGTTTGCAGAACATTAACACTGGTCCCAAGAACATAAAGTAATTATCATGATTAAATTTTATAGTTAAGACATTGTGCTAATGGTATATTTGATAATACCAGAGGTTTCATTATACTTATTTAGATTTGAAAGGGAAGGGGCAGCTAAGTAGCATAGTGGATAGAGCACCAGCCCTGAAGTCAGGAAAAGTTGAGTTCAAATCTGATCTCAGACACCACTTCCTAGTTGTATGACCCTGGGCAAGTCATTAACCCCAATTGCCTCAGGGAAAAAAAAAGATTTGAAAGGGAAGAGAAGAAGGAGAAAGAGGAGAACACTATAGAAAGGAAGATGAGGAATTGATCTAGGGGGGGGGGGGAACAGAAGGCAAGACATAGAAGAGAGGAAAGGATAATGATTTAGTTCCAAAAGGAGCCCAGCAAATGAAAAAGGGAAGTGAGAATGAAATCAATACAACAAAATTCACATCTCATCTCCTGTGATTTCAATATCAATGAATCATCCAACGAGACAGGATTGAACATTTTCCTGATTTTCCCTTTCAAAAATATTCATTAAATGATGAGGTATGAATTCAGTACCACAGTGGCACTACTTTAATGACCTCAAATGGTGACTTTGGGGATTCAACTCACTAAATTATTACCAGGGATAGATCTTCAAAAAATCAACCCACTAGACTTGAGTTTTGGCAGCTGTTTGTTCCTACTGTTTCCAAGGCAGGACTATTCAGCCAGCTCTCATCCCTAAATATTTTCTGAATTGGACTCCATTTATCCAGTGCCATCTGGGGCCATTCATTGTGCCTCTGAAACAAAATCTATGTCAACTCCAAATCATTTTTCTGATCACTGGCAAACCTTTATTAGGGCAAGAGCTTAGCCTTCTAAAGTATCATTCCCTTGTACTTCAATTAATTCACCCATCAATGAGCTTGTGTTAAGTCCTGCTATTGCCAGGTAGCAATAGAACAGGTACTGTTCTTGATCCTGGCAAACATAAGTATGAAACTGTCTTAATTCTCACCCAATCAATCAAGAAACATTTATTATAGCTAGGAGCTGGCTTAACAAAAACAAACAAACAAACAAACAAACAAAGCCAAAAACATGGTACCTGCCCTCAAGGAGAACACATTCTAAAGGTAAAGATAGCACGAAAATCACTATGCACATTCAAGTCAACTATAGGATAAATGGGAGGTAATCTCAGACAGAAAATGGCGGGGTGAAGGGAAGGAAGAGTTTTAGCTTGGAGAGTGACTAGGAAAGCAGAAATGAGGATGGGAAAAAATTTCGAACATGGAGGAAAGTCAGTGAAACATACAGGAACACAGAAATCGGAGTGTCGTATATGACAAATAGCAAGAAAGACAATATTGCTGGGTCATGGGATTGCAAGATGGAATAAAGTGCAAGAAAAATGGAAAAGTAGGAAGGACTCAAGTTATGGAAAATTTTAAATGACAACCAAGATTTTTTTATTTGAACCTGGACATAATAGGGAGTTAATGGAAATGAAACAGCCAAATCTGTACTTAAGGAAAATCACTTTGACAGCTGAGTGCAGGAGAAAGATTTAAAGCAGAGAGAAGTGGAAGTTTATTACTATTGTACAAGCACAAAGTGATGAAATGTGGTATCAGGATGATGAAAGTGTGAACAGAGACATGTGAGGGGGGTTGTAAAAGTAGAAACAATGACTTGGAAATAGATGTGGACTTAATGCAAGAGTGGAGTTAATAGCACCAAGCTTGCAAGGTTGGACAGTGGGATCTGAAAAGTAAAAGGAAATTTTGGAAGATTGAAAGGTTTGGGGGGTGGGGGTGATGTTGAGCTTGAGATGTCTACAGGAAATCCAGTTTGAGATGTCCAAATGACAATTAATGAAGCAAGCCTAGAATTCAGAAGAGGAGTTAGGACTTATGTGTTGGGGTGTGTGTGTGTGGGTGTGTGTGTGCGTGTGCACCTCTATATCTATAATCTACTTAGAGAAGACCACTGAACCTCTGGGAGCCATAAGGTTACCAAGTGAAATACCATAGAAGGAGACTAGGCTTAGAAAATATCCATGGTTAGTGGTCATGACATGGAGAAAGATGCAAAAAGGAAGCCTAAGAAGGGACAGGCAGATGGTGGTTAGGAGAAAAGATTGTTCTAAACAGCTAAAAAGCAGATAAATATATAGTATTGAAAACTTCAGCGGCATCAAGAAGGGTAGAGGGATTGAGAAAGGCCATAAAATTTGGCAAGGTAGAGTTCATTTGAGACTTTGGATATGAATATACCTCTTCCAACTCTAAGCTTCTGTAATAGTGTGCTGGAGGGAAGAATGTGGCAGGAATGAAAAGAGAAACATATCTGAAGAGATGGACAGAACAGAGACATTGCTTCTTCTGACAACTTTCCCGACTTTCAGTGAGAAAAAAGGAATTATATTGTAGACATTATGTCACTTGCTCCTATCAGAAAAATACTGTCAGATAAGAACTACCAAGATCATAATTTCCATTTTATAGATGAAGAAACTGAGGCTTACAGGAGTTCAGTGTTTTGTTTTCCAAGCCAATGTCAGAGGTGAAATTCCAATTCCATTTTCTCCAAGTTCAGAATAAGCTATAAAAATGAATATTTATTACTAAATTTGTCCATTGAATTGATTTGAATCCATTAAAAGCCTATGAAGTATAGCCTTGGGAAGAGAATATTGGAATAAGGACTAGACACAATTCCTGCCTTAAAATACAGAGGATCTCATCACTGCTACAGTTGTCACTGTGGAGATAACAGTTGACATATAGGTAGAGTCCACCAGTTCTTAACCCTTGCAACTGATTCATGACCTTAAACCTGGGGGCTAGGCACCTCACTTTTTTAGCATTTCGACCTCACTCAATAAGTTTGTTCAAAGAGAACTGTTGTTTTTACTTTTAACTGTCTACCATATTACCTTCTCTCTCCCACTTCTAATATATCACCTTAGCTCCACTGGTCTGGAAAATGAGAAAACTCCTGAGGTCTCCCCAAATGTCAGGCATTGGACAGTAACCCCTGGATAAGCTGCCACAAGAATCCTGGCATTTTTGTCAGATATTAGATAGTTGCTGTTGAGAGCTTTTGCTCAGCAAACCCTTGAAATATTCATGAAATTCATGAAGATTTTTGCCAAGTCAGATCTGATAAATTGGCCAATAAGTTGATAGACTACCTATTCAGTGATTAGTAAAAAATGATCAAATCATAAGGAGGCAGCATGGAATGGTGGATAGAAAGTCAGCTCCAAGTCAGGACAATCTAGCTTCAAGAACTGCCTCTGTTACACATTGTAGGATCCAAAACAAAATATTTAACTTCTCTGTGTTCCAAGGAATGATCAAAGACTCTAGGTGAGCAGGCAGAGAAAAAGTACATTAGTAGTAGAGGGAGGTTTTTGGGGGGTTGTTCTTCCTCGGAGCACCTTACACTGATGAAATCGTAATTCTAAACCAAAAGGTGGAAAAATCAGGCAATCATTAACATTATGTAATTTATAACTGAAAGGAACTCTAGAGATCAAGTCCAATCTAATCCAGCATGCATTTATTAAACATCAGCTGTACTAAGTCCTAGGAATTCAAAGGAAGCTAAACAGTTTCGAGAAACTTACATGCTACTGGTAGAAATAGGGAGAGAGATAGGATAAGGATCATAACTGTTAGAATTCTTACAAGATGCTAAGTCAGTTATCTAATTTAGGATGGTACTTAAAAGTTCTCTAGCTCACTAATATATTTAGTACTCATTGGAGTTCTACAAGATTCACAAATCAGAGAGGAGTCCAGGAGATTCACAAGTCAGGAAGGACAAGCCCATTAACCCACAAGCCCACTCTCAGAGGTTATAGTCAGATTCATTCCATATTCCACCTTTGTGCTGGCTGGAGGCTTTGGATTCAGAGAGAGCTAGAGGCTGAAGCTGGAAAAAGCAAAGGACAAGCAGCAAGAGCTCTTGGAACCAAGGAGAGAGATAGGCCTCTAGGAAAGCTAACCAGGCTATTTTGGAAGGAGACAATAAAGGACTGGACTTTAACTCCTGACTGCATTTGAGAGAAGAGAACATTCTACATAACATGGAGTCCAAAAACCACACATTAGAAATGAGGAGGGGGAAGCAAAACTAAGTGAAGGGAAGCAGCTAAATGGCTCATCAAATAGAATTTTAGACTCAAGAGTCAAGAAGATGTGAATTTAGACACTTTTGAGCTTCTGTGATCCTGGACAAGTCATTTTATATATGTTCCTCAGGGGATAATAACCTTCCAAGGTTGTGGTAAGGATAAAATAAGATGTTTGTAAAGTGCTTAACACAATGCCTGGCATAAGCAAATATAATGTCAGTGCTATTTATTCTTGATTTTATTAGTTTTCCCAAGTTTTATTTTATTATTTTTTCTAATTGTTATAAATTTTTATATATTTTTCATATGGTTTTGTACATTTTTCTAACTTTCTTTTTTTAATGTTTACTATTTTTAGTATTTAATATTTAGTATAAATACTAAAATTTAGTATTTATTTAGTATTCACTATGTTTAGTATTTAGTATTTTTTTTTAGTATTTCTCTCTATTCTACCCTCCCTCAAGTGAACAAATAATTTTGTTTAAAAAAAAAAAGAAATCATCACAAACATAAGGAATTTACTTTATAATAAAGGGGAAACAGTATGCATGTGCTAGGGAGTAAGGAGTGGTAGCCATGAAAAGGAGTTTGGATTGGAATCAAGATAATGGTAAGTAGATCCCTAAGGCAGTCAACCATAATAACTTTTATAACAATAACTAACATTGATTAAACAATAATCACTGTTCCAGAGCAAGAGGTAGAAAGTATATGTTTAAGATAATGGTGGGGAGGAGCAGGATAGGACACATGGCAAGATGCCAGGATAGTTTCTGGTTTACTGGTGAATTCCAAGATGTGAAGTGTAGACTATGGCTAAATAGATGGAAAGGGGTCCTAACATGAAATAATCTCACGTCAACAAATTTGGGACATATTAAATTTGAGATGTCTACAAGATTTCCAGGATTCACTGAAAAGAAATTAATCTCAAACTCTCAATCTCTCCCTCTCTCTCTCTCAATCTCTCCCTCCCCTCCTTTTCCCCTCTCCTCCCTCTCTTTTTTCCTCTTTCTCCCTCTGTCTCTCCCTCTCCTTTTCTCTCTTCTCTAGACCAGAGAGTGTGCATAAGGGGGGGGTGCATTTTCCCTAGTCACACTTAAACAGAATCTCACCAAAATCCATGCCATTTAAGTGATAACATAAATTGGCTGTGAGGGGTTTTTTGTTTGTTTGTTTTGTTTTCAAAAAGACATATCCTAAAAAAATAATAATAAAATAAAAATAAAAAGATAAAAAATAAATTTAAAAATAAATAAATAAATAATTTTAAAAAGAAGAAGAAGACCTATCCTTTACATGTTCAAAGTTAGGAATATATGATTTGATGCAGCTTTCACTGGGTAGCAGCAGACTGGGTTTTTATGTATCTCCAGAAAACACCTTGCTCTAATTTTTATATCCAGATTCAGCTGAGATATGAGAGGATTTAAAGCTCTGGAATTCCTTGCTTATTTACATTCAAGTCAGAGGGACTAGTGAAGGATAATGTAATTACAAAGGACAATTTCCAAACTGAATGAAATTACTTGCTATGTAATAGGTCTGTCAGTGAGTGACCTCTGAAAATACCAAAAAAAAAAAAAAATCCTTGTGAGCTATGCTAGAAATTAACTATATAGAAATTCCCCCCTCTATAGTCATCAGCTGAGAAAGTTGAGGCAGTATTTGCTTTGAATAGGACATTTTCTTTGCTATTTGCCAAACTCTGGAAATGGTTCGGAATAGAAGTTCATTTTCTCCTTCAATATCCCTTTTCTTTTTCAGCCCAGAATTTGAAACCGGCTGCTTCTGTGTCACCAGGTTGATATGGCAGTCATAAACATTCAAGCAATCTCAGGTCATGTTAGGAGAGGGTGGGTACTCAGGACTATGGAAGAGAGTGCTATGCTATATTCTTCCTTAGTCAGACCATGGAGTCTGGAGCATCATTTTTTTTTTTTTGATGTGAGGAGGATTATCATTCAGAAAGGACATTCAACAAGACAAGGCAGCCAAATGGATAGCAACAACAAAGGCCTTAAGGCTAATTAGTATGGAGAGCCAAGAATGGAGCATTTAAGAAGGGGAAGAATAACATCACAAGGACCAGAGTTCAAATCCTGCCTCCACTCCTTGGTAGTACAGGTTCATCATATAACCTCTCTGAGCTCAGTTCCACAACGATAAAATGAGTCTAGCAACAATGCCTGCCTTATAGGTTGTTTTGATGAAATAATACATAACACGTGCAAGTCTTCCACAAAGCACTATATTCATGTTAGTTCTTTATGAAATTATTATTATCTGTAAAATAGAAATAATGCACTTGCCTCAAAGGATTATAGTGAGCAACTACTCAGATAAATTTTGTAAGATTTGTAAAAGCTCTTTGAAAACCTCAGGGCACCATGTAAAGGTGAGTTATTATTATTAGAAGAAGGACCTGAAGAAAAGAAAATTTAGGAGAAATCTGATAGGTGAGTTCAAATACATGAGAGATTATCATGGATAGGAATTCACCTTTCTGCTTAGCAGCTGAATTAGTAGCAAAATGAAGTTGGAGGAAAGACAAATTCAAGTTTGATGTAAGTATCTGGATGACTCCCTTGACAAGTATGTTACAATGAGGATTTATTTCATGGATGGATGGGACAAGATGACTGTCGGGGTCCCACCTAAATCTTACTTCTATATTCTGTGAAATAACTTTTATTGAAGTTAGAATGTGATGGGGTATGCTCCATTGAAATGGATTGACTCAGGATGTAGCCGATGAATTCTTTGGGCCCATGGCCTTCCCACTCATCTGAGAGTAAGCTCTATGAAGACAAGGCCTATGTTACACCAATTTTTGTAGCTTCCATGAGTAGCCTGAGGTTTTATAAAGAGCGGATGACTGGATTGAGTTTAATTGCACTGTTGTGTTGAGTCCAAATTAAGCCGAGCTGAGTTGAGGCCAGGTCATTGTCCTGATTTATCTGAAGGGCAAAGCCATCATAACCATATGCTAATTTCACAGTAGATCTGATCCTGCAAGTGGAAAAAAAAAAGAATAAAATAAAAGTTTCCATTATGTTAAAAAGAGAAGATATGGAGGCAGCCCACCTGAAATTAATTTCCCCTTAGGTACAAAGTGCCTGGTTTCCCACAGCTGCCAAAAGGTAAATAGTGGTACCTGTGTAGAGAAATACAGCCCCAGGGTAAGGCTGACTTCTGGCACAAATAGCATTAGCTAGTCTATTTGGGGTTATTGTTTTAGTTTTACATCTGGTGCTGTTACTGTGTTTAGAAAGTTTTGCATGAGTGGCCCAGTGCAAACAGCGAGTGTTTTGGCATCAGAGAACCAGGGTTTGAATCTTGACTTTGCCATTTCTTAAACTTGTGAGTTTGGGCAAGTTTATTTATTTCTCCAGATCTCAGTTTTCTCACCTAAAATCCAAGGGTTGGATTGTAAAGATTTCTTCTTTTTTTTTAATTAAAGTTTTTTTTTTCAAAACATGTGCATGGATAATTCTTCAATATTAACCCTTGCAAAACTGGATTGTATAGATTTAAGGGCCTACCTAACTCTAATGCAAAATTAAGCTTCATCTCATGTATAATTCATACGTTGGTACAACTAAGGCAAAAAGCGCCAAATAAATGTTCTTACCACAAACTTAATCAGTAGCTGATAGAATCAAACTTGTCACTGAGTCTCTATAGGCTTATACAGAACCTCAAACTTACTTTTATGTCTCTTGTGATTATTTCATTCACTTTCCCAGAATACTCTGTAAGTCTGTACTTCTCTCAGTCATCACCACCCTAATCCATGACCTACCATGAAGGAGCACCAACTTGGCAAATGTTTATGGGGATGGTTAAATTCACTCACCAAAGAGATACAAGTTTTAAACTTCCCTCATTATTGTGTCATCTAACCTAGCCCTTTAAAACTCTCCTTATCCAAGCTATAATTAAGAATTTTTGCACTTGGGACAAAACAGTTGAGTCAGTCAATAAACATTTGGTTGGTTGGTAAGGAAGGGAGGGTGAGGAAAAGTAGAGAGTGTCCAGAAAATTAAAAAGAAACCCGTCCAACTTTGGGTTCAGCTTTACCTGGAGAAGAGAGAAGCTATAGTTCCCACCACTAAGAGAGGCTAGTATTTCATCTTACAAAGTATTGGAGGTTGAATTTAGAGGTAGGGAAGACTGACCTCAGAGGAAGAACCCTTGGGTTGTTGTCTGCTAGAAGTATAACTGGAAGTAATAAAATGAAGCATTTATTAAGCATATGCTAGGTGCCAAGAACTGTATTAAACCCAGAGGATACAAATACCGTCTCACTTATATTGTATTATAATACATTATCTTATGTCACATTATGTCACATCAAATTACCACAGGAGAGACAATACATATGGGAGAGTAAGGGCCAAAGATGGAATTTGTGGTCACAAACATGGTGGCTGCGCTATTTCAGTAGGGAATGGTAGTCTTGATTTGATTTGATTATGAGAAGGCATAGGGGTGGAGTGGAAAAAGTACCTATGGCTTCAAGGAAAGAAATGGACATGTCCTAGGGCAGAAGTGTCAAAATCATTACTCTCAGTGAACCACAAAATTTCCAGTATGATTTGATCCAGATAAACAAAAATATAATATGTATTTATGTTAATTCATGGTTTTCTAATGAAGTGTGAGCCCACAAGGATTCATTTCCATTTGAGTTCAATACCATGGGTGCAGAGGATATGTGAACCTAGAAAGGGCATGGCTGAATGTCTTCACTCTCTTTAGTCATGATCGGTACAATTTTTCAGCATCTTAGATGACAATACTTTCCAGTAAGGGAACATGTAATTAAGTATAGGGCACTAAAAACAGTCTTAAGAAATGCTTTTTTTTTTGCCTCATAAAGAAGAAGCACAGCCCCCTGTATGTCACTGCCCTGAATCAAAGCTTATCCAAGCCCATGCTAGTAAAATAAATTAATATTAAGTTCATGTTAATGACTGATTATTCATATTTAATCCATCATTTTCCGTTCTGTTAAGGTCCAACTTCTAAAAAAAGATCAGTCAGGTTCAAAAGGGCATGACTGACTGAGGTTGTTATAGCCCTCAAGGCACATGTTTAGTTGGGCAAGACGCCATTCAGCTGGGAGACCTAATTTCTGTCCATCAACAGAATCCAATCTGGGTGAGCCTTTGCCTAGAGGAAGAACCTCCCTATCCTTAATCTCCTCCTCCTTTAGAGTTAGGGGCAACTCGACTCATAAAGGAGGAAACTAGCTAGAAAGGTCCAAATGGAGATGGCCTCCCCTTGTCCAGATACTTTAAGGCTGTTGAATCTCATGATCAAGCTATTTTCTCCATGGGGGGGAACAGAAGACTTTTAGCCTCCCTCTTCATTAAATGTCTGAGTTTCACTTGTCACAGAAGTTCCCTTTCCAAATGGATTTAAGGCATTTCGGGTCTCCCTTGGTGTCTTTGATTACCCAAGAGAAACCACTGACCATCTATTTATTGATAGCCAACAAACCTAATTAATAAATTGATTGTAAGTTACTTGGGAACTTCTCTTGGGGTTTTCATTCATCTCATTAGTTATGACCCTGCTCCTCACAAAGAATATAGTTCCTAAATCATATGATTTGGTCCCTTTCTTTGTTTCTTGAAAGGTCTAGTATCTTTTTTTATTTTTTTAAACAGTTTTAAAAAGTAAAATATTTTTAAAAAACAGATATATGTTAGAAATGTGGATAAGAGTCGGATCGGTTACCCACAATCTTCATTTCCAGAAGTGCATTAACTCCTTTGAGTTACCACAAATCACAAAAACATACTCTTTCAGCGCTGGCAGATCCTTTCCAGGCCATCTTGTCCAACCCATCGATAAGGCTTTTACTGACACTTAGGAAATTAGCTACTCCAGTCCATTAGCTGGCATCATGGCACATCTAAAGCACAAGCTCTAACTCATTCACTTAATCACAGAGGACAATGACATGTTCATTACAATTTCTACATTACTCACCAAAAGTTCAGTAAAGATTATTGGTTTTCTACTAAAATTTTATTTCCTAAAATGCCATCTCCATTCTAAATGCTTCATATGAAGCATATTGCAAGGACTTGCAATTGTCCAAAGTATCATCTATCAACCAAAAAGCATTTATTAAGCACTTATTGGTACCCAAATCATTTCTGAGCAGCACTTTTAAGAAGGACCTTGATAAGTAGAATAGTATAAGATCAGGACAAGTAGGATGTCAAAGGACTTTGAATTCACAATCCTCAATGAGCTGAAGGAATTGAGATATTCATGCTGGAGAAGAGATTCCTTGGGAGAGGAGTGTTTATTGGGTGAGGGGAGAAGTGACCATGAAAGTTGGCAAGTATTTGAAAGGCATCTGTATGGAAAACAATTAGATTTACTTTTTGTTGCTCAAAAATGTGAAACAATGAATGAAAGTAAAAGAAACTTCAGAAGAGGACTGAGCGACTTCACTAGAAGTCCTTGGATAAAGCTGGGATGACCAAGTGTCAGAAAATAGATTCTTTTTTTAGGTGTGGTTTGGGCTAGATGGCCTATGTGGCCACTTCCAACAACAAAACTGTATTATTCTGATTCTGCTGCGACTATTCTTTAATTAGTGATTCCTTTGGCCTTTATCAACTGCCTTGAAAACTAAAAGAACCTACCTGTCCTTCACTAGCTCATTAACTCTTTTTAGGGTGCTAAATCCCTTTTAGGGTTAGATCACCAGTCAATGGCATAATTCCCATCACCCAAAAAGTAGTTAGTCTACTTGCTAAGGGTCACAATAGCTAGTATCTATTAGGACCCTAACTCCTTTTTAGAGTTAGCAGGCCAGTCAATGGCACAATCCCTCACTTGCCACACCTTAATGGCATCTCTCACCCTTTCCCCCTTATTGCTAGGGAACTTGTCTTCCCCTTGATTATTTGCTAATGCCCCTTTCTTTGCTAAAAGATGAAAATTAACATAAAAGGACCTTTGCAATAATTTAGCATAAATGCTTAGTAGGAGTTATTCTTTTGTATGTAAATTTGAGATAATATCTTAATGGGTTTTGAGAAAGTCACTTGTGTAAATAAACAAGTGAATAGATTGTATTAACAATGTCTAAAATAACCTTTCTGGGGTATTTTCTTCAAGAAGGTACTGGCTAATATTATTAGCTAATGATGGTGGCCAATGTGGTGAGCTAAGGATGAGGATTTAGTAAGTAAAGATATTGTTGAAGGACAGGATGTATTTTAGGGGTCTT
The DNA here is from genome assembly GCF_016432865.1 of Antechinus flavipes. Taxonomy (NCBI): domain Eukaryota; kingdom Metazoa; phylum Chordata; class Mammalia; order Dasyuromorphia; family Dasyuridae; genus Antechinus; species Antechinus flavipes. Next base: position 661,170,517 of record NC_067399.1, read on the forward strand.
AGTTCAAAAGAGTATACCAGTGACAAAAGAAACAAAAATTGCTAGGTGATACAATGGAGAGCATATAGGGTCTGGAATCAGGAAGATTGGAGTTTAACTCTAATCTTGGATATTTACTAGCTAGGAAAGTCCTGTGGATTTGTAGATTTAACCTGCTGTTATTGAATTAATAAAATTTTTGCCTCTTGATTTGAGGGGGGAGAAAAAAGATAATGGGCCTTAGTTGTGTGGTCACTGAATCTAATATTAGGGATCATGAGTTCCCATTTTGGCTCTGCCCCTTACTTGAAAATTGGCATTCAGAAAGCTGCTTGGTTTGGAGTAATTTTTTTTTGTCTTTTCTACCCAAAAGAATTGTTGTAAAGAATTAAAAATGTTAAAATATTGTTAGAAATTCAGATTTCAGTATTAGACTATAGTGATACATCATTCAAGTTGATAATGATATTATGTCTCAGTTTCCCTGAATTGTTATACTTCAGTTCTTTGAATTGTTCTGCCTCAGTTTCTTTGAATTGTTATACTTCAGTTCCCCAAATTGTTCCTATGGTTGCAACCCCTCTTCCTGACCATTAGAATTGATATAAATTAGGGCTGAGAGCCCTGACCATTAGCATTCCATAGAGCCATAATTTGTAGATAGTTTATTTAGTGATAGGTAGGCATATTTCAGACATCCTGGCTCCTAGATTCTCCCAATTTATCAGGATTTATGGTCCTTCCTTACCCCCAACCTATCGGAACCGAATTTATGGTCCATTCCTAAAAGTTCCCACTCACAGTGCTCTCTCCTTCTGCCTTTGTTTTCCTTATCACTAAAGTCCTATAAGAATCCCTGGAATCTCACAATCGATGCTGGATACTTTGAGGCATGAGTAAAATCCAGCCAATTAATCCAACCTCTCCAATAAATAAAATATTAAAACTCTTTAATCTCTATCTTGCCTCAGTTTCTTTGACATTACAGTATGACTGCCGATACTATCAATAAAAACAAATTAAGCCTAATAATATTTAGCTAACATTTAAGCTACTATATGCCAAGTATTCTGCTGAGTGCTTTATAATTATTATCTCATTTGATCCTCACAACAAGGGAAGTGCTATTATTTGATCATTTTGCAATTGAAACAGAGCTTAAGGGATTTTCCCAGAATGACACATTAGTAAATATCCAAGGCTGGATTTAAACTCCAATCTTCCTGATACCAGACCCTACATGCTCTCCATTGTATCACCTAGCAACTTGTGTTTCCATTGTTTGGCTACACCCTTCAGAACTAATGATGGCTAAGATACTTCCCATCAGCTTCAACAGTATCCTTACTTAAGCCCCATACTTAGCTCACCACTTTAGCCATCATCCTTAGCTAACAACATTAGTCAGTATCTCCTGGAAGAAAATACAAAAGAAAGGTTACCTTAGACAATGTTAATACAATCTATTCACTTGTTTATTTACACAAGTGACTTCCCCAAAGCCCATTAAGATAATATGTCAAATTTACATACAAAAGAACGTCTCCAACAGAGCACTTATGCTAAGTTAATGCAAAATTCCTTTTATGTTAATTTTCATCAAATAATCTCTTATAAAACACAATCCACCAGGATAGCAGACATTTATTTATATAGTCTCTAAACTTTGCTCAGTATTGCTTTGGGACAGTGGCTGTAAGCAGTGGTATAATTGAAATTCTGGGTTCTGCCTACAAATAACACAGAAGTGTATGGAAAGAAGGTCCAAACAGGAAAAAATAATGAATCATGGAATATGATTTGGAAAGGATCTCAGAGGCCAATTAACCCAATCCATACCTGAAAAGTAATACCCAACACAAGTACTTGTTTTGTCTTCACTTATGGACCTGGAATAATGGAGAACTAGGATCACTCAGAGTAGTTGAATAGAAAAAAGAGCATTTGTAAAGTGATAGTACTAAAAATTATAAATACTGGAAATGGAAGAAAAAGTAAAATGATTTAAATATACGTTATTGAAAAATCATAGCTGCAGATCTCAAAGGGAGGTTTCTTTTGCAGTTATCAAAACCATCATTGCTATTTCTAGATTCTTGGTGTTAATAAAGAGATAAAGCATTTATTAAACACCTATTATGTTTCCTGACACTGGGTATACAAGTATGTAATCCTTATTGCTGTGGAGATGAATGCCATCTTCCCAGTCACCCAGGAGCTGGATGTGGATATGATATGGTCATAGAGGCACACAGAAAGTGATATGAGGCCCTGGTTTGTCAATCAGTACTCACTGAACTAAGATCCAAGTCTAAGATCTGATGGGAAATACATGACAATGATGGCTCAAGTATAAATGGCATGGTATAAGGATGGCTCAGCAGTTAAGTCAACCCACAAACCCTTATTGTGCTAAGCTCTGGGTAGATGATGATAGACAAAAGAGATTAGTCCCTGATCTTAAGGAACTCATATGCTAACTGGGGAGATTCCATGTAAATAATTAGATAGATATAAAGATATATAGAGGGAGTAGATGGAAGGTGTTCCAAGAAGAAAATGCATTAGCAGCAGAGGATTCCAGGAAAGGCCTCCTATAGCAAGAAGGCAGGATCTGAGTCAGCTACTAAGACATCAAGGTGAGGGAGCAAAATATACCAAACATGGAAGACTGTTAATATCAAGAAGAGTAGCCCTAATTAAAAAAAAAAAAAACTGACAATAGGTTAATATAGTCAGATCATGGAAAGGTGAGGGAAAGGAAAGAAGGCAGACTGGACAGGTTGAAAAGGACCGCTTACAAAGAGCTTTGAATGCTAGGGTATTTATATATGATCCTGGTGGTATTAGGGAGCCAGTGTAGCTCATTGAGAATGTGTCTGACATGGTTAGACCTCCCATTTAGAAAAATCACTTTGTTAGCTGAGTGGAAAATGGATTGAAGAGAGGAGGGACTTTACATAAAGAGGCCAGCAAGAAGGCCATTACACTAGTTCATGGGAAAATATATAAGGTCCTGAACTAGGTTGGTGCTGTGAAGGTAGAAATGACAGGATTTACCAGCTTGGTAAGTAAGAGTGAGAAATTGGGGATGACACTAAGGTTGTAACTCTGGATGACTAGAAAGATTGGGGTAAAGATAGATCAGACTACAGTGAAACTATTGATGAGTCATTTCAAATGCTTTGTGACAGTTTTTCAGGAGTTTTCTGGGCAAAGATACTGGAATGAACTGCCATTTCCTCTCCAGCTTATTTTACAGATGAAGAACTGAGCCTCACAGGCTAAAGTGATTTGCCTTAATAGGTAGTGAAGTCAGGTTTGAACTCAAGAAGAGGAGTCTTCCTGATTCCAAGTCAGTAGTCTATCCACTGTACCACCTAACTGCCCATGAAACTAGCAACTTTTTTATGTTTTGGAACCATACCCTTCAAAGCATTCCATCTCCGTATCATCCTACTGACTCGTATTAAGCTTGTAGTTCATTAAATCTCATCCTATCTTTTGGAAAACAGCTGTCACTAATCATGTCTCCCTCATCTTACGCTTTTGAAGCTGAATATTTTTGTAACTAAGTATATGATCTATATTTATTTATATTAGATTTCATTTTATTTGGTTCAGTCCAACTCCCTAGTTTGTCAATCACTTTTTGGAACCTGACCCTATCATCAACCAGCTTTTTGTGATTAACAACTTTGATAAGCATGTTACCAATGTCATTATCCAGTTCATTTATTTTTAAAATTCTATCACAATGCTAAAAACAGATTCTTAGGAGATGTACCTTCTACCACACTGACATTGCCACAGAGATGGAATGACCATTGACTCTATTCAGAGATTCTTGACTAAACTCTCACTACTTAACACTACTTAATGTGACCTTAAGAAAGTCACTGAGCAAGTCTCAGCCTCAGTTTCCTTCTCTGTATCATGAAAAAGATAGCTTCAGTTCCCTTATAGTTCTACAACTAAATATTAGGATCTTAGGACACTGAGTCATAGTCATTTAACTAGCTCTGACCCTAACTAATTGTATTTTCAGCCAGTCCACATCTCTCCCAATTCTCCACACAAATCATGAGTTATTTTATCAAATATATTGCTAAAATCTAAATAAATAAGATCTATGGCATTCTTCTTGACCAGCTGAGTAGCCCTATTGTGAAAGAAAATGAAGTTAATCTAGCACTACCTTTTTTTCTTGATAAAACTATGCTGGAACCTACAAATGTTTAGCAAGCATCCATTCCAGAATTACCAAAGAGATGAAAAAAGAGAAAAGGACCTAATTATACAAAATATTTATATCTTTTGTGATAGAATACCCATCACTTTGACAATGACTAAACAAGTCATGGCATGTGATTGTGATGGACAATTACCATGTTCTAAGAAATGAAGAGCAGGATGCTTTCAGAAAAAAACCTGGAAAGACTTACATGAACTGAGGCAAAGTGAAAACAACAGAATCAGGAAAACAGTACACAGAATAACAGCAATATTTTACAATGATCAGTTGTGAATGACAGCTACTCTGTTCAAGACAGTTCTAAAGGATACATCAGCGAAAATACTATCCTTCTCCAGAGAAAGAACTGATAAAGTGTGAATAATTATTGAAGCATAATATTTTTCTCTATTTTTTTCACGGATTTTTTTTTTTTGGCGGAGGAGAGGGGAGGAAACTCTTTTCCTTCACAACATCACTAACATGGAAATATATTTTACATGATTGTACATGTATAGCCTATGTGAGATCACTTGTTATCTTAGGGAAAGGGGGAGAAGAAAGACGGAAGGAGAGAATCTGGAATTCAAATTGTTAATATATATGTGTGTGTGTGTGTGTAATTAGAAAAAAATTATTATTTCAAATTATTATTTCAAAAGAAAGTTTTCCAGAATTTAATTTTTTCCTATGGAAATCAACAGGAGCAGCAGGCATTTATTTGCATTTATTAGGTGTCATACAGAGGCAGTTAAATTGCTGAGTCTAGAATTAGGAAGATCTGAGTTCAAATCCAATCTGTAACAGACAAGGTGAAACCATGCGTAAGATATTTAACTTCTGTTTTCCTTAATCCAACAAAGAAGAAAATGGCAAACCACTCAAGTATCTTTTCCAAGAACACACCATGTGGGATCATGAAGAATAATCTGGCACAACTGAACAATGAATGTGTCAGGCCTTATACTAGAGTCTAGGAATACAAAGCCAGAAGTAGAAACCTTAGCTACTCTCAGAGAGCTTATATTATATTAGAATGAAAATCTTATATTGCTCATTTAACTCAGATGATGTCAATCAATCCATAAATATCTGTTTAGAATTTACTGTGTTCTAGGCACAGTGCGAAGTATTGGGAATACAGAGAAAAAGAAAAAGCAGTCCTTGCCCTCAAGAAATTTATATTCTAATGAAGGAGACAACATCTATGTAAATAGATATAAATAATGTACACCATAGAAAAGATGTAAGGTAACCTTAAATGGGAACCACTAACAGCTAAGAGGGCCAACAAAGGATTCCTACAGGAGGAGATATCTGCTCTGAGACATAAAGGAAGACAGGGTTTCTAGGAGGCAAAGATAAAAAAGATAAAACATTCTAGACATGGTCTACAGCGAGCTAGTGGTCCATCAGAACATCACATCAGCACTTCAAAGTCCAAATATATGAAAGGGAGAGTCATGGATGAGAAACAGTGGCAGACCAGTAGGGCTAGATGACCATATATAGAATTTGCAGGGGATAATAATATGTAAGAAAACTAGAAAAATAGATGAGTCCAGATGGCAAGAATTATTAAATACCCAAAGTATATGTATATATGTGTATATGCATAGATACACATATATGTGTGTATGTAGCTACATACATAATCAGATTTGTCCTTTTAAGAAAATAACTTGTTTGCAGTGAAGGATGGAAAGGGGAAAATTTTGAGAAACGAAGAAAAATTAGAAGGGAACAGTCCCAGAAAGAGGTCATGACAGAATCACAGTAGCAACTGTGTGAGTGGAGAGAAGGGTAGTAATGGGAGAGATGTTGCAGAAACAGGAATAATAAAATGACAACTTCCCTTTCTTGCCTAATCTCACACACCCACGTGAATATTCAGTATGTCCCAAAGTACTGTTCACTTGTCATCAGTAGCATCCCCCTGTCACTAACCTGAACTTACATAACTAAAATCCCCTTTTACTGTTGGCTCTCTGCCAGAGTCTTGATTCTAAGGCAGAATTTTTGTGAAGAAACTCACATCTAATGGAAATGCTATACTTAAACTAAGTACTTTTAAGTAACCTTAAGTATTGCACTTACTATAGTACTTTAAAATAAGTATCCCCAATCTGTTTCACAATCTATTCAGAGACTCAGCCCATCAAAGTCTTATTCCCACTTCATTCTCCCTCACACCCCATTCCCTATCCAATCAGTTATCAAGTCTTGTCAATACCATTTCCAAACATCTCCTTTATTGCCTCTCCTGCCACCACCCTAGTTCAGGCTCTCATCACTTCTCCCTAAGAAGACTAAGAGTATGTGTTTGTGTGCCTGTCTGTCTATTTACCTCTCTTCATTTTTCACCTGTTTGCGCATCTTGAACCGGGCTCTCCCATGACCCCTGAAAATCTCCAGAATTTTATGAGATTGTGGTAGCTTTGGAATCACTCCTCGGGATGCAACGCAACTCTGATTGGAGGACGGGACAAAGAACTCTTCCCAAAACTGTAAAAAAGGTCAGGCTGCTCATCCACTTTTGGGATCCAGCTGGGACTCAGCTCTCACCAATGACTCCAAGAAGCTTAACATTAGCAGCAGCCATACCCTGGTAAAATATACCCATCTGGGCAGACAGTGAAAACCAAGCTAAGAGTAACTGACAGTCCTCAAATCTACTGGTGAGTTAGGGAGATGTCTATCCCTATGCTTGTGAAGACTTATCTGTGGGATGGGTATAAGAGAACAAATTTGATCCAATGGCCATGAAGATGGCTGAAGATGCCAAGGTCACCCACTGCTATCACAAATTGTCTGAACTTTTGTCTTGCCATTGAACTATGACTCAGGAAGAGAGAGTGAAGTAGATAACTTTGCACAATCTTGTCTGATAAATTCAATTCACTCTGGAATCAGGATATCACCCAAAATGCCATTGGTCCTGTTCAAAACTAAAGGATGAACAATAATTTAAAGAGGGCTCCCAAGTCAGCCATTTTTTCAGTTCTTAAAAACTTGTGTCTTCCATGTGTCCATACTGGGTGCCTTCTTCCTAATCCCAACCTTCACTTTTCAGCTTTTTTTTTCTTTTTTTTTTCTGAGGCAATTGGGGTTCGTGACTTGTCTAGAGTCACACAGATAGGAAATGTTGTGTCTGAGATCAAATTTGAACTCAGGTGCTCTAACCATCCAGCTTTATTTTCTATCTCATTATATGCCACTTAAAATCAACAACTATCTTTTTATATTGCATTGTTTCTTTTAGTTGGATTCCCAGCTTTCTGGATCTCCCACCTCTAAATCACCTTCTTGATATTGTCTGTGTGTGTGCACTTCCCTATATGCCCATCTATAAATATTTAACTCTAGAAATTATTTGTGTTTGTGTTTCCTTTGAAGGCAAACACACAGAAATGGGCACATGCACACACTGTCTTGGGACAAAATGCTGGATTTCTTTGTTCTTTTCTAGATTCAGTCAAGTAGAATTTATTAAGTGCCCATTATTTTTCAGCTACTGTACTAAAATATACTCATAAAATCCAGCACACCCAATGGTCTAGGGTCATGAATAATTTCTATTTTTTTTCAGTACATTTCCTCATTCTTCTATGAGTTGATCACATTTCTCCTCTTGGAACTTAACTCTCCTCTACATCATAATATCCTCTGCCCCTTGACCAGTGTTGAACTCCCCTGAAACAATTCATTTTTAAAAAATAATAAAAATTAAAAAGTAGGAGGCCTTCAGGGGGTTTCCTTTAGATTTACAGCAGCAGCATAGATTTAAGGACAGAATAATTGCCATATGAAATCCCCAAATAGAACAGAATTGCTTCCCAAGCACCAGGTTATTAGAAAGTGACCTTCAGAGGATGAAGCAACCACCTTAGCTCTAAGCCCTCTCTGTGTGAGCAGCATCAAAAATAGTTTGTTTCTTCCAGGCATCTATGGCGGAAGGAAAAAAAAAAGCCCTCCTCTCCCTTTCATAACTTTAATCCAACTGCCTGGTAACTAAAATCCCAACTTCCTATTGGTTCTCTTTAAAAGGTCTCATTCAATGATCAGCTCTGAAAGATTAAAGATATTTCTAATTCTGAAAATTAGGACAAGTAGCCCTTTCAAAATCATGGAGTGCTTATTCTTTAGTTCTGAGGTTCCCAACCTACTTACATCAAACCCTTGGTGGCAAAGGAAGCAGGGAAGAAGGGTAAGGCTATTGCAAGAGACCACTGAATCCATAAATAAACAAGCATAACTGCATACATGTAGTGTTATTTTTTTTACTTATATGCATTATGTTTGACTGATAATAAAGAAAATCATTTAAAAACATTATTGAATTGTTTAAAAAATCATAATTGTGGTTTTGTTGGTATTGAAAATGTCCTATACAAAGGGTGGTACCTTCTCAGAAATTTATTGTCATAGAAAATCTGAGTGGCTGTTGTCCTTCATTCTCAAAGAGGATCAAAATTATATCATTACGTTAGAGTCAAGGTATAGTGTGTCAACTGTGATTGTCCAAAACAAAATAAACTCAAAATGCTCTATCTAAGGTCAGTCACAAATAGTCCTTTTGAACATTTGGGGTAGATTCTCTAAATGTGCTCCTCTTTGTTTCTTTTGAGCTACTGCAATTCTGCTTTGTTCATATAGAATCACACCTTGTTTGATGTGGGTATACCATGCTAGGTGGTCTTTTGCTAAGGTCTCCCATGTCATGAAATCAATTCCTAAGTTCTTAAGAGAAACCTTGAGAATGACCATGTATGACTTCTTCTAAATACCATGTGAATGCTTGTCTTGTGGCATTTAGACGGTGCCATAGTTTAGGGTCAACAAGACATCTCCATGAATTCAATACAGCCTCCAACACTCACCAGCTGTATTAGCTTGGATGATGCATTTAATCCTGTTTGCCTCAGTTTCCATAGACAACTGCTTGGAGCATTGAGCGGTCAGGTGATCTGACCAGGATTATAGAGCTAGCATGTGTCAAAGGCAGAATCTTAACCCATCTTCCCAACTCAGATAACAATGCTACCTGAAATGATCATTCAATTACAGGAAGTTTTTAATGGAGTGGCTTCTCTGGACCTGGTACCAAATTAAATACCAGAATACAAGAAAAAAAAGTACTAAAAGTGCAAAAGCTGTCTTCAAGAAGCTTCCACTTTTCTCACAGCTTAATAACAGTACAATTACTGTTATGTAGATGTAGGTCCTTGAAGTTTTTGACATTGTGTTGAACCTAAAAAGACTCCTCTTGGTTTCTCATGAGCACCCAAACTTGACTTCCTCATGCTATAGATCAAAATGACAAGTATATGAAGGCCTCCTCCCATCCTTGTTTTCTGCTGGTTGGTTCATCACATCTGCAAGGTGTTTTCTAAAATAAGATCAGTCATTGTTCTCTGTAATTATTGACCCTAGAAAGTCCCCTTAGGTCCATTCCCATCATTGTATGCTTTCTGGTATTGCTTTCATTCCCACCATTGTATACATCCTGAGCCCATTCCCATCACTGTATACATCCTAAACCCATTCCCACCATTATATACCTCCCAAGCCCATTCCCATCATTGTTTGTGAAAAACATATTTTTTCTTGTATAACAGCTGCCTGATGATAAGGAAATTGCCTGCTTTCTTTTTGCTTCTATTATCACCTGTTTGCTTTGCTAGTTACAATCCTATATAAACCCTGTGCCCCAATTACTCTGAACCAAATGCTTTGGACCATAATCCCATCAGTCAGCTAGTTTATTAAACTCTCCACTTTAAAAATTAAAACAGTCTCTACTCACCTCAGTTTCCCTGGCATTACAATTACAAAGGAATGATCCAAATACTACAGTTATCCCTTCCACATCAGGACTTTCACCATTGAAATTTTGATATATTACAGATAGGCATAAGAAATTAAACAGGAATTTTTTTTTTGGGGGGGAAGGAGGGATTTTGATGAAGCCACAAATCACACATAAAGGCCAGAAGATGACACAAGTTTAGAAACTCAGAAATGCATAAAATATCTGTATAGATTGTATAATAACAATTTTGTCTTTTAATAACATAATAATTCAAACCTTCTCTGGTACAAACAAAAAAAAATTATGTAGATTTTCCAGATCTTCAGAGTTCTATACTTCCAACCTCCATAATGTAAAAAGGACAACTGTATACCACTGACCTACTGAATAAAAGAGGATATTACTGGTCATGAGGCACCACCTCAAGCTTTTACCATAGAGAATCCTAAAATATGAAATTAATCTCAATTGGCATTTTATGTACATGAAAAGGCTCCTTCTTCCCTACTGAACTTTTTTCCTTTTACTATACCTATTATGGAAATATCAAATCCTTTCAGTAGCCTTCAAGCTCCTGAAGGATGGCAATATTTCATTGTTGTCTTTGTAGCTTCACAGCCTGAGTGACAAATGCATAGGATTTATAAGACACAGTAAGACAACCGAGTAGTATAGTGGATATATCTGCTGGCCTTGGGAGTCCAGAATACTTGAATTCAAATCCTGTCTCAGATATTCAAGTAATTCACCCTCTCTCTGTCTCAGTACTGTCATCTATAAAATAAGGATAATTACAGTGCCGACCTCACAGGGGCGTACAAGGATCAAATGAAATCAAGAGCTGTGTAAATCTCAAAAGGCTATATGCAAGTCTGCTTGGTTTTGGATGCTTAATAAAGACTTGTTGAATTTAATTTGTAATTCTGCTGTACCAACACTCCACCCTAGAAGAATATACAGTGGGGATTCTTAACCTTAATTTGTATCATGTTCCCTTCAGCAGTTTGTTAAAGCCTATAGATCCTTTCTCAGATCATGTTTTTAAAATCATTAAAATACTAAAATTCAGTTAGAATTTACTGAAAATAAAGATGTATTTTTCCCATCCAAGTTCATGAACCTTCTGAAATCTAGATGAATGCTTGGGTGTTTTTGGACCCCAAGTTAAAACCCCTTGTTAATAAATCCCCTTTGTCCAACAATTCACAACCTTGTTTCCAGCATGCCCCTTCTACAGAATTATGGTTTTCTCAATATATGAAACAAAGCAGCTGAATAAGACATGAGATCTGTTAATATTCAGATTTCTAATACATTTTCTAAGGTACAATTGAAGGCTTGCAGAATAAACACACTTAGAGGTGGCAATTAGAGCAGAGCCTGCCAATTACATTTGCTCTCAATCCTTGCCTTCCTTCCCCACCTTCTGCCCATCCCACCTTTGTGACAGGCTCCACATGAGCTTAATGAAAATTATGAGCCTTGTTTTTTTATGAACAATCACAGTTCTTTCTTTAAATAACTCACACACACACACATACAAACACACATACACACATACAAACACACACACACACACGCACACACACACACACACATACATACACTCTTGACTTTTTAAAAAATAGTGCCAATACTCAGGTTTGACAAAAGGGAAGGCGGGCCTGCTGAGAAGGCAGCCACCTGGAATGATAGTTCTTAAGCAGATGGTATAGCAACAAATTAGCCCAAATGTAAGACTCACAGCTTAGTCCTGGAAAAACGTGCACAGATGTTTCCTGGGATAATCCAAATGACCCCAACTACTCGTGCTGTTCACAGTTGGCTTCAGTTATAAATGAAAGAGGCATTTTTTGAAGGTGCCTTTTTGCCTATTATGAACCAAATTGAGAGAATGAAAGACAGATCAAATTGGAATGACCATATTGTCGTTGCTCTTCCTTCCTTAAAAACAGGATGCTTGCTCTCCTTTGGGAAATGGATTTGTCATGACACAAGCGATGGGGTGGGTGTTGCCTGACATGTTGTGGCCCATTGTGACATGACATGTTGGGGAAAGGAATGTCAACACTTGTATGGAACCTAGATTTTTATGACTACTCTCAAGGAGATTCTAATGAATTGGGCTTCTTCATAAGTTCTGTGACACAAATTTCATGATTCTCCTTCTACCTTTCTGACCATTCCTCTTTTTTGTTGACTCCTAATCCTTTGTAAAGTGTTTAGGATCAAGCCTTGTAAAGGGTAGGTTACTTAATGAATGTTTGTTTTCTCCTCCTCCTCCTCCTTCTCCTTCTTTCTTCTTCTTCTTTTTTCTTCTTCTTCCTTCTTATTCTTCTTCTCTTTATATATAATATACTATCTACCTTGGAAGTAACTTCCATTCCCTCAGTTTCAGTCATCATCTCTATGCCAAAGACTCTCAAATGTAAATTTAGTCCCCAATCTCTCCCTACATTTTCAGTTCTGTTTTCAGCTTTCTGTTTAACACTCCCACTGATTTTTCCCACATAGCAAAGTTTCCCTTATCCAAAAACATGGCCCTTCTCCTTTTTGTTCCTGCACTTCTAGGAATACTTCTCCTTAGGCTCATCTTTTGTAACTTCCTTGTCCCTCACTTTCAATCTACTCCACCTCTTTTCCTTACCAAGATTATATCCTTCACTTTAGGCCCCTCCATTTTAACCATTTTTCACCTTCCAACATTGCAACACCTTCCACCTTGGAACAACCCCTTCACTGATTCTTTTGCCTCCAATTTTGCTGTTTCTTCTTTTCCAGTTGTAAATATACTCTGCCCTCCAGCTCATCCTTCACATAATCTTCCTGCATTGCTCTTCTTACATCAATCACTCAATCATCCATCTACTCAAAGTCTTCTCTAGCTCCGTAGTATCTATTAAATAAGGTATAAAGTATCAATAAATTATTGATGGTCCTGAATATTTCAACCCTAATCTACCTTCCCAGCATTACTCTATTCTTCTTCTCATTATTCATCCAATAGAAACTCAGCCACTTTACATCCCCCTTTCCATTACTGCTTTCTTAGTCTCCATTCCTTTCCATGATGGAGTTACATGGCACAATGGACTCAAAAGAATTGAGCTCAAATCCTGCCTGAGATGCTTCCTCCCTGTGTGACTTTAGTTAAGCAAGTCACTTAACCTCTTTGTTGCTCAGTTTCACTATAAATAAAATTGAGACATTAAGAGCTCCTGTCTCCCAGGATTATTGTAGAGATAAAATGAGATGATATTAATAAAATACTTTGCAAATCTTAAGTCCCTATGTTAATGCTAATTGTTATCCTGCCATAGGTTCAAAATAGACTCCTTCCCATTCCATCTTCAATTCTCTGATAAAATCATTCAAAGCCAAAGAGTGACACTTTCTCCTAGAAGCCTTCATTTATTTCTCCTAAATCACTGCAGTGGGGAAAGGGATCTCTCCTTCCCATTTCTCAGGTTTTTCCCTAGATCTCCTTTTTGTCTACATTATTTAATCACTAATGTCATAGTTATTTGTACAAATGGAGTACAAATTTGTACAAATTTGTACAAACTTCTCTTTCTTTAGAATATAAACTCAATTAGAAAAGGTTCTGTGACCTCTTTCCTTCTATATTCTTACTACTATGCTCTTCATATTGTAGATACTTAATAAATGAAAAGGAAAGGCTGGCAACTCTACTCTCCTCAGAAAGAGGATGTACTGGGTTAGAATTTATATCTTCTCCGATAAATCTTATAAATCTCAGAGAAATAATTTTTAGGCTCAAGCTGCATTCCTGACTGCTATCTTCTAATGGAGAAAAAGTGCCTTCAGCTACATACCCAAGACTTGACTCTTTCCACCAGATGTCTTTTCCACAAAAGTACACATAGCAAACAGCAAATAAACTCATTTATCCAAGGTGGTAGCAAAACAGAAATCAGAGAAAATATACATGGCAGAATATATACCAGAAAATACCGAATACATATGCTCTCCCATTGGGAGTTTGAACAAGAGAGTTTCAGATTTCACCCAAGGGGAAATTCCCTCGGAATAGGGATGATGAAAGAGTAGGCTCTTCTACACACTGGCTTCTTCCCAATCTTTCTCCCTCTAAGAGAAAGTCTGAAAAGACATGACTTTTCTAACAAAAAAATCCAAAGATCAGAATCTCTTTAGGTCTCACCAACATGACCTAGAATGCTAGTATGGACCTTGAATAATCAGTCTTCACCAATGAGAAGAGTGTTATGCAAAAAGTCTTTGAGGTAAGGCTTTAAGGTATGGTAAGATACATTCATATCTCATACCTTGGGGAAGGTTGAAAGGGAAGAATAGTACTTCTTATGTGCCAGGCCCTGTGCTAAACACTTTACAAATTTTATCTCATTTTATCCTAAGAACAACCCTGGGTTATAGATGCTGTTCCCTCTATTTTGCAGTTGAGATAGCTAAGGTAAACAAATTAAATGATTTGAGCAGGGTTACATAGATAATATCTGAAGATGCATTTGAACTCAGATCTTCCCAACTCAAGGCCCAGCATTCTATTCACAGCTACCAAGCTGCCATTGTCTGGTGATCCTTGCCTAAGCCACTATGATTTAAAGCAACCTGGCCATAGCCAACAGTGAGCTCATCATTGTTTTAGCCTAGGGGCTGTAGCCTGGATCCACATGGATTCTTTCTCTCAAATTTTAAAACTTTTTAAAACTGTATTTTAGTAATAAAACCATCATAGCTTAGAGCATTAGATCAGAATTCAGGTCAGATCACTAAGAGCTGATCAGTCTATTTTTTGCCTTTCTTTGAATCCCAACACTTCCCCTGGCACATAGTAGGCCCTTAATAAATGCTAATTGTCCATCAATTTAAACTCTATATTCAAACACGCTCAAATTTTCACTCTGTATTCAATTAAAGGTACCTTTATAATCAAGACATCTGGTGGGAAGGAAGTAAAGCCTTGAATATATAGCAATTATTTTTAAAGAAAGCTGACTTTAAAGTACTATGAAATAAGCAAATATACAACTTCAGAGAAACAGAGAAATTTGGGTTTGAACATCTGTCCACTCCATCACACTTGAACTCATTCTCCTTCTCCTCATTTAAATATTGCCACATTGCCCTGAAGCCTTCCTCTTCTGATTACTACTCCACCTTCTACCTAGAACTGCCATTTTAGGAAGGGCCCAAAAGTGCTTCATTTCACCCATATCTTAATTGTTTCCTGATTCCTTATCCTTCTCTTTGCTATATCACCTGCTTTTCTCTCTCTCCCCTTCCTCTATCCAGTTTCTTTTTAATTGCTGTCTTCCTCTTTTTAAAATATATGCTTCTTAAGGATAAAGATTGTCTTCTTTGCTTTATAAGTTCCCTAGAACTTAGCACAGTACCTGGTACATATTAAGTACTTAATATATGCTCACTCTATCTATCTATTTATCTATCTATCTATCTATCTATTCACTATCTGGAAAGAGAGGGAAGAAATATTGTGCAAAACCCTTAACTTCTCAGGGAATTTTATCACCTCTCAAAAAGAGAGTTTCAATAAACAGGGTGGTTCTAGCCATTCAACACTCACCCAATTCAAGACTTTCTCCAATCATTTCTGTTTCGGGATGCAGGTCTCTCAGGATTTTGTCTGATTCCTCTTTGCCTATCACAGTGACTTAAAATGTCCCTGCTGAGATGGTAAACCCATCTGCCTTCCTAGTGTCTATAATGACTCAACCTTTTTCCGGGCTCTGAAGACTAAAAACCACAGGATTCCTCAATGATTTGAGCCCTTCTTGTAAGGCAGCTAGTTCAAGCTCTTGTTCTAATAGGATAGGAAATAAGAAAATTAGCTCTTAATTAGTATCTTGTGGCAGGTACTGTGCTAAGTGATTTACAGTTATATCATGAAATTCTCACAATAAGCTTAGGAGATGAGTTCTATCACCACCCCCATTTTACAATTGAGGAAGTTGAGGCAGACAAAAAAGATAATTGATTTGTCCAGGGTCACATAACTAATAAATATCTGAAATGGATTTCAATTCAGATCTTTCTGACTCTACATGGGTGGGTAATGCAATGGTTAGCATGCTGAGCCTGGAGTCAGGAAAATTCATTTTTCAGAGTTCAAATCCAACCTCAGACATCTTTAAATATGTCACTTAACTTTGTTTGCCTCAGTTTCCTTATCTATAAAATGAATTGAAGAAGGAAATGGTAAGTCACTCCAATATTTTTTTTTTTAATTTGCGAAGAGCCCAATATAACTGAAAAAATGATTGAACAATGATTTCCTGATTCTTTTCACTGCCACCTAGCTGCCTATAGCTGGAAGACACTTCTAAATTCTAGTATCAGCTCTGTATTTAGAAATGAAAGGTACAGGCCAGAAAAGTCAACGAGCTTACCTAAATAGCCACTTAAAACTATTAAGTAGCAAAGCCATAATTTGAACCTTTCTGGTTCTGAAGGGCATGTGTTCAAATCCAAAACTTTGGCTGACTTAATTATTCTAAACCTCAATTCCCTCATCCATAAATTCAGAGGATTGCTCTAGCTGGATTCTTCAGACACTACCATCTAGGATTCATTGAATCGAACTCCATCATGCTCTCTCTCTTCTCTCACCATACTGCCTCTCTTATTGGAACACTAATTTCACTAATTCCTGCCCTACTTGAGGTTACTGACTGAACAATTAATTCTTAGGAAAGATCTAGTCTAAACCATGTTGTATTATTAATGGACACAGGAATATTAGTTAGCAGATTTAATTATTCATAAACTCATGCTGGCTTCTGCCCAGTGAGCCATCAGTGTCATCATTTTGACAAATGAGATATGTTTTTATACACTAGCCAGGGTGTTCATTAGTACTTAAGGAAGCAAAACTAATAAATTGGAACTATGGACTTCCAATCCAACAAATATAATGAAGTGCCTACTATGTGCAAAATTCTATATAGGCTCTGAAAATTTCAGGCTCAAACAAAACATGCCCTATCTTTACAGAGATACTAAGAGATTTAAATGGATGTACAAGTAAGGAATTAAATGAGGAAGAAGGGAGAAGTCATGGCAAGGAGAATTAAGAGAGACTCCCCATCGTGGGTGGCATCTGAACTGAGTTTTAAAATCTCATGATTCTATTGCACAGAGATGAGGAGAGAATGCTATCATACAGACACAAGCCAATAGTCCATACATGGCAGAGGGTGATAGGATGTTGGATTCAGATACTGAAAGGTAAACCATTTTGGCTGGAATTTGAAGTGTCTGAAGAGGAACATTATGAAATAAGCCCAGAAAAATGATCTGGAATCAAAATATGTTTTTTTCTCAATAGTATTTTATTCTTCCAAATATATATAAAGATGTTTTTCAACATTCGTTTTTGTAAGATTTTGCATTCCAAATTTTTCTCCCTCTCTCCAAGATAGCAAGCAATCTGATATCAGTTAAATATGTGCAATTCTTTTAAACATATTTCCATATTTATCATGTTGTGCAAGAAAAATCAGACCAAAGGGGGAAAAACATGAAAAAGGAAAAAAACAAACAAGCAAAAAAAAAAAAAAGGTGAAAAAAATGTTTTGATCCACAGTCTCCATAGTTTTCTCTCTGGATGCAAATCCCAATTCTATTGGAACTGCTTTGAATCACTGCATAGTTAAAAAGAGCCAAGTCCATCACAGTTGATCATCACTACAGCCAAAATATTAAGGGTCTTAAATATCAAGCTATGTTTGTTTGTTTGTTTGTTTTTTCTTTTATCCCAGAAGCCCCTGAAGCCCACTAAGCAGTGGACTTTATAGCTTGGGATCAGAGATTCAGAACTGATCACCCAGTTGAATCCTTCTGTGTTATAGTTGAGGCAACTAAATTAGAGTTTAAATGGCTCACTAGAGTAAGTAGCAGAATCAGGATTGGAACACATGATCTCCAAACCTAACCTTCTTTTTACCTCAATGCTATTTAATCTAATCATGGTTAGAATTCTTTTACTGGACTAATATCACAGCCATTCTAATCAAGAAACATTTATTAAGCACTTACTGTATGCTTTAGGAATTGAAAGGCAAAAAACAGTACTTGCTATCATGTGGCATGAATTCTAATGAAGGAGAAAATATGCAACTACTGAATATGTAGAGTAGATGAAAGGAAATCAGAAAGAGAAATGCATTGGCAACAAGGGGAACAGGGAAAGGCCTCCTAAAGAAGATAGGATTTGAGTTGACATGTAAAGGAAACCAAGGGTATTAAGAGACAAGGCTAGGAAGTAGAGCATTTGGAGGCATGGATGAACACAGGAATGAAAGATGGAGTGTGTGTTTCAGGAACTGCCAATGGGCCAGGTTACCAGGATTATAAAAGGCATAGAAGGGAATAAAGCATAAGAAGATTTGAATGCCAAAAAAGGACCAGACTAGGAAGGCCTTTAAATGCTAGAAGATTTTAAAAATTGATCCTGAAGGTAATAGGAAGTCACTGAAACTCATGCAACATGAGAGTAACATGGATGGACCCATAATAAAAATTACTTTGGCAGCTGAGGGAATAATGAGTTGGAATGCTAAGAGGCTTATGGAAGGAAGGCCAATTAGAAGACCATCAGAGTAATCCAAGTGAAGGCAATAAAGACCTGAATTTAGATCGTTTATGTCTGAATGGAGATTAAATATAAGTGATGTTGTGGATGTAGACATGACAAGATATGGCAATGAATTTGATATTTAGGATTAATGAGAGCAAGGAGCCATGGGTTACAATGCCAGTCTTGGCAACTAGAAAGATGGTGGGGTTCTTGACAACAATATGGAATTTCAGAATAGGGATAGTTATGGTGAAAAGATAGTTCTATATTGTACAAGTTGAGTTTGAAATGTTTTAGGACACAACAGTTTGATGAATCAGAGACTCACTAGGGTTGAATATAGAGATCTGAAATTCATTTACTGATTAATTAGATGATAATTAAACTCAAGGGATTTCATGTTATCAACAAGTAAAATATTATAAAGCAAAAAATCAGCATGATATGGATGAAAAATCAGTAAAAGGGAAATTGAATGGTAAGAAAGAACCAGGCTGTGAGGTCCTTTAAGGCAAAGGGGTAGTTGTAGTGCATAGTAATAGAACCAATAGAACATAGTAATAGAAATAAGAGAAAGCAGTACCATAAAAAACAGAGGACAGAACATCCTTTGAGGAAGAAAAGGTGATCAATAGCATCAAATGCTGTATAAAAGTCAAAAAGACTAAGAAAATCCTGTTGGATTTGGTGGTCATGAGACCATAGTAACTTTGAAAAGGATAATTCCAGTGAAATCCTGGGATCAGATTGCAGAGGGATGGAAGTGAATAATAGGAGAAGAAGTAGAAGTACTGGTTATAGATGGCATTTTCAAATTTGACAGTGAAAAGGAGGAAAAATATACTATAATAGCAGGAGAGTAGAGCCAAGTGAGAGATTTTTTAAAAGGATGAGTTTCACATGGGCACATTTGTAGGCACCAGAGTAGAGAGAAAATATATAGGGAGAAACTGACAATAAGAAAAGGAATGGGGATGACAGAGGGAATAATTGGATAAGAGAAATCAATAGGAGATGGGCACAAACAGAGAGGCTTTCCTTGGCAAGGAGAAAGAAAACCTCATCATCTGAAACCAGAGTGAAAGAGGAGATAATATAGAAAGAAGTTTGGATGATGTAAAATGAAAAGGAGAGAAGAAGGAATTCTTGGCAAATTGTCTCATTTTTAATAAAATATGAGGCAAGGATGGATAAGAAGTAAGAATTTGAGAAGAAACAAGATTTGGAAATCACTTTGGAGAGTCAGGAAAAAGAGAATGTTTGCCATGCTCTACTGGAGACAAGATAATATTTATTTACAGTGGACCATATGTCCCTTTACAATCATGTCTGTATTATATGTTGGCTATATCATTACTATTTTAGCTATAAATATATATATACATATATATATATATGCACATGAATATTTTATGTGTCTGAATAGATATGGGTATGTAGTATATGTGGCTATGTATGCATGTAAGTCTATAGATATATGTATATGTGTGTGGGTCTGTGGGTGAATGTGAATGTATGTGTGCATATATAGGTGTATGTATATAAATATATCTGTTCTTAAATGTAGACTGCTTGGGAGAGGTGAGGAGGATGAAAGGGTGAAAAAAGAATAAAATAAAAAGTGTTCAGGAGAGAACAAAAGAATAACCTACAAGGAAGCAAAGATGGCCACTCATTAATATAATTTCTTCAATTATATTTGCTTTTTTTTTTATAATAGCTTGTTATTTTTTTCAACATAAATACAAAGATAGTTTTCAACATTCACTCTTGAAAAATCTTGTGTTCCAAATTTTTCTCCCTCCCTCCTCAGCTCCCCTCTCTCTTAGATGGCAAGTAACCCAATATAGGTTAACCATGTGCAATTCTTCTAAACATAATATATGTTTCCTTGAGATTGAAATTTCTTGTTATGTATTTTGAATCCTCACTACTGTCCTGCTGGGCATATAACAACATTTTGTTTTCTGTCTTTTTTTTCTATTTTGTTTTTTCTTATTTTGTATTTACTTTGATATTTTTTTTTAAAAGACCACGTGATCCAACACTTTGTTTTAGATAAAGTATATCTGAGGCCAGAAATATTAAATGAAAGTGACTTGTTCTACATCATATGTATAATAATTGTTCTGAGTCTGAAACTTAGGTCCCCTGACTCAGACTCTAAAGTGCCCCTATATCCCATTTCCCATCATTTTTACCTTTTTAAAATAATTATCTTCTCCTTCAAGTTTCCTTCAGTCCTTTGCATGCTATCATGTAAATATTTGCAATACCAATAATCAATAGCATTTAAGTTTTTCCAAGTACTTTACACATATTGCACATTCCCAACAACTCCAGAAACTAGGTACCTTTGCTCTTATCCCCCTTTTAATTAAATTACCAAGAGGTTAAGGGTCACACAGCTAGGAAATTTCTGTGGCAGGATTTTTGAATCCTTAGGCAGATCCAGCATTCCATCTGCAATGAGAATATTTGAATTGATTCTTTTTATATAAAATAAGATATGTCTTGAATAGTTTATTATCAAATAATTAAAATAGTTTACTTGCAATGGATCACAATAGAATTTCACAAAGATTTATGTAAATAGAATTTACTGATTAGTTTATCCTAGAAGAAAGGTGATTCCAAATCTTCTTGTTATTGTTTCTAAACACTTAGCAATACAAATGTAATCCTCCTTAGATTGACTAATTAATTGGTGCTTAATCTTTCAAAGGCATGGTTTCAAACCTGAAAGTTGGAGACTTTCAGCCTTTGATGAAAGCATGATAATCTCTATTACATGGGATGAAAATCACTAGCCAAGCTTGCCTGTCCATTGTGAACCTTCTGAGCCATCTGCATGCCCCCACAAAGGGCACCCAAATTTCTTCCTCTTCAACTCTTATTGAGGGAAAACCACTGGAGCACAATAATTGTCCATCTGTTCTCCCTTGCTCTAACTGCCATACCACATCTTCTCTTATTCTGGTTGAACATTTTTCTGACTTACTTGACAGTATTTCCCTTGCATAATGTTCATGTAGTAATGAGTTGCAGCCTACTGACACTCCCATGCACCTGTACATTGTCTTATTCCTTTGGAGATTGTTTTATTCCATAATTTAGGGCATAGGTAATCCTGGAAGAACATTTTGCAAAAAAAAAAAATCATAAACCTTTGTTTCAGGCAGAAGAACAGAATAACTAATGTGAAGATTAAAAAGGTTTGAGAGACATCAATTCTGGATAATGTAATCATTTTATTAATAAGGCCAGCATGTTATTAATAAAGGATGGTATTTGATCCTCTCTCTTTAAACCAAAAACTCTTCACAGTGGTGAGTTCACAGTTTATATGCCCTTCAAAGAATATGTGTCCCTAAAAGGTGCTTAGTCAAGTCTGATTATGAGGTTGGCTATCTTGGAGTATATGACTTAGCTCACTAAAATCTTGGTCAAAGAGATATCAATTTCCATATCATCTGTCTAAATAATGGTGATAATCAACATTTTCCCAGACCTAATTGAGCAAACACAATAAGCAGGAATATATTCATTAGTCCAAATTTAAATTTTCTTTTACTATCTAATTTTGCTGTCTCTAAGAGACTTCTCTCACTGGTTGGGTTCTGGATGAGAAAGTAAAAAAGGGGCAAAAACTTTGGTCCTCATTTAATAATTAGTTGTTATATATGAGAGACATATTCATTTATCATATCTCAAGCATGGAGAAGTTTCTCAAAGTCCATCCAAACCATGGTTCTAGTTAATCCTGAATGTAACTCACTGTCCATCTACTCTCTTTGAGCCATGTTATGGGTACTGATATATGGATAATCCATCCAATTACTGGCTTAGTGTCAACAGACACTATTGTATATCACACAGTAAGGAACACATAAATTCTAAAGTACTAGCAATTGTTAATTATGATGTTCAAGATAAAAAAAAAAACAGTTACTGACTTGAGAGGGCTTATAATATCAACAATGAAATGTGTTGTTGCAATGCAAAAATGAGGAAAGTGCCCTACTCTCAAAAAATCCCCTGGAATAGACTCCCACTATTTCATACCTATCTCATATGATAACCTATCTCAAAAGCTTGTCTTAAAAGTCATTTTAACTTCTTACTACTCTTTGAAGTTGGTACAAAAATCATTATGTAGAGATCAGCTTTATTAATATTGAATTTCCATGATATATTTCTGTTTGGAATTCAAATCTAGAAAAGCCCTGAGCTTACTGTGAGAAAGAAAAATATTAGATCCTTAGCTTTACTGAACGGTAGCTCTAAGACTATGAAAAATCCAAATATCCCAAGGAAAAGGTGATCTTTGCATTTTTCATTTTCCCTTTCCTATCACAGATTAAAAGCTCCAAGGAAAAATTCAAAAGTTTGACAATTCCCAAGAAATTTATTTCATATTAATTATCAATTGGGTATCTTTTACAAATCTATTTGAAGCCTTTTCATTTTGTTGAGGTAATTTTTGGTTACTGGGCTATGCCAGTAGATATAAACTTCTGGTATTGTGGACCAAGCTAAAGACTCTGACTATAGGCCTAGCAGTGGTTTGCCATGAAAGGACTGAACTTTCTAATTATGCAGAGGTTTATCTCTGAATAGCTGGGAATGATGGGATGGAATATTACTCCACAGAAATTTACAATTTAATCTATTTGCTAAGTACTACAAAAACTATAATCCAATTCAATGGAAGGAGTATCCTTACTGACAAAGATCACAAATCATTAAAGCATGAACTAGGCCCATCCCCTTCGCAGTTTCCTAATGCCAACTTCTTCCAGGCATTCTCAACTTGCCCCAATTATTCTCCATCTAGCAGCATATAGTACTAATTCTGGAAAGAGAAGACTTGAATTGTAACCCCATCTCTGACATTTCAAATTGAATTGACTTTGGGTCATATAACTTCATCTTTCAAAGTAACATTGAGGTGTGAGACTAGGTGATCTCTTGGGGGTCCCATCTAGATTTAGAGCAAACATTCTTAACTTAGTGATTGTGAATTTGTTTGTGAATACAAATTCTAGAGAGTTTAGTGATTTAAGGATAAATCTGTAATCCTTAGGATTACAATAGTCTGCCAGGATAGTCCACAATTGAAATGCAGGAAGCTCACAGTTCATCCTCAGTATTATATATACACACATACATAAAGACATAAATATAGATATATAAAATCACCATCTCAATACATTGGTTTCTTTTGCAATACTATGCATTATATTTTATACATTTAAAAACATGATTCTAAGAAAATGTTCACAGGTTTCATCAAAGTGACAGCCAAAATAGTCCATGACATAAAAAAAGGTTAAGAATCTCTGCCATCAATTTGTGATCCTATAATTTGCCTTGTGCCAATTTCCCCAAATATATACTTTCTCATGAAGATCAAAGTAGAAGGAAAGATTTCTTTTTTTGAGTCCTGTAACTCAAAAGTTACATGCCAAGTACACATATGCCAGGGTCATTTCCATGGTGCAACAAATGTTAAAACTGTGGAACCAACATTGATACCTTGAATTTCTGTTGTTGTTTTTAATACTACACTTGCCAGTGTTCATATCCCAACAGGGTCATGGCAGTGAGTTCCTCATTCTGATAGCATTTGGAAAAAGAGCTGTTACCATCTATCATCTGGCCTCAGACAGAAAAGTGGCGTCTAAATCAAACCAGAGGAGAAATGGTAAATAAAGTTCAGAAAAATGGTAAGTATGAAATGAACCAAATGAGAGTGAAATGTAGGGAGAAATAAAGACAAATGTTAGAGGAAAGAACATGACAGAATTAAATGTCTCTTCCAGTTTTTCACAGATGGTATTTCCAGTCACCTCTATCTCCATCAAGATAGCTAAAGATATCATCCAGAATAACATATGACTCATCACTGAATTTGGTAGATGTTATTGAATTTTTTATTAACCAGCCATGGACACCTACTGTTATCATGCTAATAAAACAAACTTGGTGGGTCAGCTCCATCAGAATGTCCAAAATAAATGATTTTATAATATGTTAAAATAATATATTCATTGCTAACCAGCCATTAACAAAATACCAATATGCTAATAACCAAGATATCAGTGGATTAGCTCAGTGGGAATGACCAAACCAGTTCAATATATGGTGACTAGCTAAATATACTTGATCTGTTGGGTATAATTATACAAATATGGATCTATTTCTCTGGTTAAGTTTCTGAATACACTAATTTGAAATAAGAAACAAATCCTGTCCCTAGTTGGCTTAATATCTTATGGGACAAATTAACTATAGCACAAGTCAGAACATAGGGCTTGAATCCAGGCATGCCTGATTCTAAGAGCTGCTCTTGAAGGATATAAATAATAACACAAAAGAAAAAGTAGTAGGTTATACAATAATACAACAACAACAATTCACAAATGAACTTATAATTGTCAAATGAATGATGCAATACAATAAATAATAGCAACATCATTTTCAAATATGTATTAATAAATGCCTACTGTGTTCCAGATGTTCTACTAAGTGCTAAGGATGCGTGGATGGGCAAAAGAAAAACTATCCTTGTCCTCAAAAAACTCACAACTTTATGAGGAAGACAGTATAAAAAGAACTATATAGGTACAAGAAAAATATAGTATGAATGAGAGGTCAGTCTTAGAAGGAAGATACAGAGAGTAGGGTATTTCAGAAAAGTTTTTTTTTTAAGGTAGAATTGAGCTGAATCTTGAAGAAAGTTGCAAAAGGCAAGATATAAGGATTGAGATAATTCCAAATAAAGAATGGCTAATGAAAAGGCATGAATAGGGAGGGTGAGTGGCAACATTGTGAAGAGCAGTGGTGTTGAATTTTACATTGTGCAAATCAGTGGGGATTGCATGGATTGAGTACAGTACAAAAAGACTGGAAAGGTAGGAAGAAACCAGGAAATCAAGATTTTTTTTCACTTTTTTTTATTTTTAAGCTTTTTATTTTCAAAATATATGCACTGATCATTTTTCAGCATTGACCCTTGCATAACCTCATGTTTCAGATTTTCCCCTCCTTCCCCCCACCTCTCCCCTAAAGGGCAAGCAATCCATTAAATATTCTACATGTTAAAACATATGTTAAATCCAATATGTGTAAACATATTTATACAATTCTCTTGCTGCACAAGAAAAATCAGATCAAAAAGGAAAGAAAATGAGTAAGAAAACAAAATGCAAGCAACCAACAAAAAGAGTGAGAATATTATGTTATGATCTAAATTCAATTCCCATAGTCCTCTCTCTGGGTGTAGATGGCTCTCTTCATCACAAGATCATTGGAACTGTCATCAATCATCTCATTGATGGAAGAATATTCATCAGAACTGATCGTTTTATAATTTTGCTGTTGCCATGTACAGTGATCTCCTGATTCTGTTCATTTCACTCAACATCAGTTAATGTCAGTCTCTCCAGTTTTCTCTAAAATCATTCCCCTCATCGTTTCTTATAGAACAATAATATTCCATAACATTCATATACCATAACTTATTCGGCCATTCTCCAATTGATGGGCATCCACTCAGTTTCCAGTTTTTTGCCCCTATGAAAAGGGCTGCCACAAATATTTTTGCACGTATGGGTCCCTTTCCTTCCTTTAAGATCTCTTTGGGATGTAGGCCCAGTAGAAATATTGCTGGATCAAAGGGTGTGCACAAACTTTTTGATAACTTTTTGAGCATAGTTCCAAATTGCTCTCCAGAATGGCTGGATCCATTCACAGTTTCAACAATAATGCATGTGTCCCAGTTTTCCCACATCACCTCCAACATTTGTCATTATTTTTTCCTGTCATTTTAGCTAATCTGAGAGGTATAGTAGTGATAACTCAGAGTTTTCTTAATTTGCATTTCTCTGATCAATAGTGATTTAGAGCACCTTTTCATATGATTAGAAACAGTTTTAATTTATTCATCTGAAAATTGTTCATATTCTTTGACCATTTATCAATTGAAGAATGGCTTGAATTCTTACAAATTTGACTCAATTCTCTATATATTTTAGAAAAGAGTCCTTTATCAGAACCCTTAAATATAAAAATGTTTTTCCAATTTATTGCTTGCCTTCTAATCATCTATTTTGTGATCAATAATGATCTCTAATTCTTTGGACATAAATTCCTTCCTTCTCCACAGATCTGAGAGGTAAACTAATCTATGTTCTTCTAATTTGCTTATAATATCACTCTTTATGTCTAAATCATGAACCTATTTTGACCTTAACCAAGTGGGTCAATGCCTAGTTTCTTCCATGCTAGTTTCCATTTTTCCCAGCACTTTTTGTCAAGTAGTGAGTTTTTATCCCCAAAGCTGGGGTCTTTGAGTTTGTCAAACACTAGGCAATCAAGATTTTTAAAAGCAAAAGGAAGGATTTTATTTTATCTTTTTAGGAAATCAAGATCCTCTTTTGCTTAGTCTTTTAAGATTTGAAAATCACTATATAGTGATTTTCAAATCTTAAATGTTTTATCAACATTTTTTCCTAGATTTATGATTTCACTTATGAAAATCCTTGGGGAAAAAACTCTCTCCAGCTAGACAAATGAGTAGCTATTATCATAGCTATTTATAAAGTTTTGCATGTTCATCATTGTCAAAAGTACTAAAACACTGATGGATTATCCCAGGGTCACAGAGCCAATATATGGCAGAGGAGGGACATCCATAAAATGGAAATGGTAATAACATAAATCTATCATTGTTGAGATAATATATGTAAAGCATGTTGTAAAGCTTAAAGTGCTATAGAAGCACTAGCTAACATTACTATTATTATTATTTGGGGAAGATTAAGAAAACTATTGTCTAGAAATACTTGCTAACATTATTATTATTATTATTAGGGGAAGAATAAATAAACTGTCTATTGTATTAACATGGCATACTAGTTTTTCTGGAAAGACTTGTACTAGCTGCCTTACAGGGGAACCTAAGGTTCTAAAGACCCTAAGAAGAAATACACCTTCTAGAGTATTTAGTGATTTGACATAAATCTGTTGTAATCCTAAGGATTACAATAGTCTGCCAGGATAGTCCACAGTTGAAATCCAGAAAGTTCACAGTTCATTCTTAATACTATCTACACACAGAATAGGTACTCCATAAAAACTATCCATTTGACCATTTCATTTAAAAACAATAAAAATGAGATTTGACCATTTGACTCTCTCAGAAAAGAACCTTTGCATGACAAGCTGCCTGTCATTCACTTTGAGGATTTACCATCCTTGCCCACCACCCCAGGATTTAATTATACTTCACTTTTATCCACAATGAAAATTGGCTACGAATCAACTAGTGGTTATTAGGAGTTGACATTAAGTTGGACAACCCTTAACAGAGGTTAGAAACCAATGGCAGGTGGCCCTTTCTTTTAGCAGTTGGCAGGACTAAAGGGAGAGGATACCCTATTAATTAGTCTTTGAAAAATACTGAAAGAGAAAATGGAATAAAAGGCCTGCCAGGTATTTCTTCTTGGGCATTTTTCTAGTTTGAGAGGCAGCATGATGCAAAACAGCAAGAGTAGGCATAGGAAGCAAAAGAAACTAGGTTGCAGTCACATTTCTAACATACACTGGCCCTGTGATTATGCTCAATAGAAATGAAGTACAAGAAACAAAGTGCAATGTAATAGAAAAACTCTTGTTAGGAATTCAGAATACCTGGGTTTAAATACTGCTTAAGTAACTATTTTTTTGATCTTAAACAAATTTTCTCTGGGACTCGGTTTCCTTTTCTGAAAAAAAAATAAGGCGGTTATTAAGCCTGCATAGAAAATAAATCACTAAGCTTGAACTCAGAAAAAGATGAGTTCAAATCCTTCCTCCTACCCTTACTATGTTTGATCTTGAATGAGTCATTTAATTTCCATCTATCTCAGTTCCCTCATCTATAAAATAGGATTAGGCTGGTTGACATTTAACATCTCTTCTCCTAAGACCAGGTGACTTTGGAGATTCCTCATAGCTTTAATCTATGTTCATATGATTGTAAATATATTTGTACTCAAACTATACTACAAAACAGTAATTAGTAAAATAATTTGGTACTGGTTCAAAAATAAGAATTTGGGGAATAAAACATATTAGGTAGTCATTATCCAAAGGCAAGCAAACATACTGATTTAGATTTATTCAAAGACTTCAGCTATGTGGTTATGGATTCACAATTTAACCAAAGTGACTCACCTAGACTTATTTAATTAGTAAGTATGTGAGGCAAAATTCTCTGATTATAAACTAAGTCTTATATGGAATGGAGAGAGAGGGGGAAGAGGGGTTCATTTTTTCAACTCTTAAAAACCATTTATTTTGTTAAATATTCCCCAATTACACTTAACAAATGAAATTATCAATTTCTTTTTTTATATATTTGAAGATTTTTTTATTATACCTTTTTATTTACAAGTTATATGTATGGGTAATTTTACAGTATTGACAATTGCCAAACCTTTTGTTCCAATTTTTTCCCTCCTTCCCCCCATCCCCTCTCCCGGATGGCAGGTTGACCAATACATGTTAAATATTAAACTATCAATTTTTAAAATTACGAATTTCAAAATTTTCCCTCCCTTCCACTCCTCCCCACAGGTGAGCAAGTTAATGTAATTACACATATGAACTCATGCAAAACATATTTCAATATAAGTCAAGTTAAAAAAAAAAAGTTTGAAAAAATATTCTTCAATCTGCATGCAGAGTTCATCAGTTCTCTTTTTTCACCTCTTTTTCAGGATTAAGACTTTAATTATGCATTATTCTGTTATGGGCTTTCTTTTTTCCACTTACATTGTTGGATAGATAGATAGATAGATAGATGATATATTTTTACAGATATTTGTTAATCCACCCTCTAATTGTCTCTCTTCACTAAACTATTTCAAAACTATAAAAATAAAACTCTCATGCAAATATGAATAGACCAGAAAAGTAAATTTCCACATTGGTCATGTCCAAAGAGGTAAAATCTTATTCTTCATTTTAAGGCCATCCTTTTTCTGGTTGGGAATGGATACATTGAATCAATTTTTAATGGTTTTTTTTTTCCGATGGAACAAACAAAAAAATACAGAAGACAGTTTTGTTTTTGAACTTGATCATTTTATTTTGGTTGAGGGAGTCGCTAATCTGATTAAATTGCGGATCATGTATCAAGCTCATGAGATCCTAAGAGACAGTAATAGAAGCAGAATATCCCATAATAAGAAGGCAGTAGTCCTGCTGAACCCTGTCCTGGTCAAATCACATCTTGACTATTGGGTTCAGTCTGGGGCAGCAATTTAGAAAAGGCATTTATAAGATGTACTGGGAGCAGAAGAGACCAACCAGGTTGGTAAAAGGCTTCCAGTTCATGCCAGATGATAAGCAGTTGAAGAAAGTGGATCATTTAGAGGAGAAACAAAAATGACCTTAAGAGGCTGAAAATTGTTGCTTTTGCAAGTATTTTGAGGGAGAGTCATGTGAAAGAGGGATTAGAGTAGTACTTCTGGGGCCCCACAGCTCATAAGTAGGAGTAGTGGGTCAAAACCATAGAGAAAGAGACTCAAGATTGATATGAGAAAAACTTCTAGCAACATAATAATTATAACAACTAGAACTCCATATCACAATGGGAGATCTCCAAAAGTAGAATGGACTGTCCTGGGAGGTGATACACTACAATTATCTGGGATTTCTCAGAAGCAGCAAGTGATGCAGGGGATTATTGTTTAGATTATGAACCAGACGAGATAGCAGCCTTGGGTATCCTTTTGTCATTTCAATAGATAAAGTAAAGGCTTCTCTCTCCAACATGCAGTGTAACATTAGATTCTACTGTCCATTTGTAAACAATATACTTTACGAATAAAAATACTACATTATACCACTTGAAAAGATATCACCCAACATTTATCTTCACAGCATCTCCATTAATTGAAAAGTCTTATTACCCTCGTATCACAAATGAATAAACTGAAGAATAGGGAAATCCAACATTCTATCTTCTACCTCCAAGACTCTGCACAAGATGTCCTCCCTTCCTGAAATATCCTCCCTCACCTCTGCCTCTCAGTACCACTAGCTTTCCCCAAAGACTCAGTCCATATGTTATAACTGACCTTTTCTGATTCTCTCAGTTGTGAATACCCTACAAAATCCCTTTATATTTACTTTGGATACATTTTATGCTTAAATTTGTAAATATTTGCTCTATATATTTATTGTAACATTTATGCTATGTACATTACATTGGATATAATTATTGTTATCTAGTATTGTTCTCCCCAGTAGAATCTAAATATATTTATAACAGGATTTTTTTCTCTTTTTCTCCTTAATAAATCCTTTTTAAATTGAATTTAATTAAATTGTGAGGGATCGAGTAAGTAGCAAAGAAACACTGAAATTTCTTTATTGCACAGTATAAGCTTAAATTACATACTGCCAAAATTCATTTCTACTCAACAAATATTTAGCAAGGTTATTCTAAGGATAAGATATGTCTCATTGAAATGATTCCACAAGGAATAGGACTAAGGTTTCAAGGCCTCCATCATTCCGAAGGTCAAAAAGAGCCATGAAAATTTTAAATAACCTATTGTTCGGTTCTTATTAAATTCACACATTAAGGAACCAGCCTTAGTCTTAATCCCCAGTCCCAATATCGAGAGGCTATCAGAACCAATGGTAGTTTATGAACCGTAGTCAATGTGACCAGAAGAAACTTGGGCAATCTAATGAGATTAAAAGATAAAACATTGAAGATATTTCATTGTAAAAGAGATAGGTTTGCCCAGTGAGTTCATATATGAGGCATAATATTTTCTCCCTGGATATAGATATTCCCCTTTAACAGTGACAGTTCCCATATAGAGCTTAGAACTCAGGCTGAAATTTTTCTCAGAGTTCCCATAGTTCCATCCTCGTATTTTAACAGAGGAAGAAATTGTGTAGGTTTTGCCCAAGGTCACATCATTAGAAAATGGAAGAGCCAGGGTTCAAACTCTGTTCCAAAGATAACTGCAAATTCAGAACTCTTTTCAAGCTAGAAGAGGGCCTCAAGAGTTCTTTGATGAAGCATGAGGAATATTCTGAACCTGAATGCTCTTTGATGAATTAACATCATATTTCTGTTCTTCCTTCCCAAGAAGCATTGTTGTCCAATCTCTGCCCCAACAGAAGTGAGAGTCCCTTGTTCTACCCATCCGTCATATATCACAAGAGTCACAGTTTCTTCCTGAGTATTTTCTGAACCCTTAAATTGATTTTGCCCAGTCATATCTTGGGATATTTGCTCTCCCAATCCGGGTGACAGAACTGCCAGTTAAGGCTTTTCTTTCATGGTTCCCTCTTGGTCATAAAAAAGGATCAGCAGAGGACTTTCGTAAAGATTCTGGAAAGTTATATTCTGGAAATATTTACAGATTTCTTTGTGGTTATTCTAAATGACTTTGAAGTGACAGCCTTGCAAAGGAGAAATTAAAGCAATCCATTAACCTTAGTAACATTCTAAATGTAGCATTTATTTTCAACATGCATAATAAATCTGTACATTAAAATACGAGTAAAGAATTTTAAAATTTTAAGTATAGCAATTGAAAATGATCCCATATAGGATTAGTTCTACATATATTTTCCCAATGAGTTGCCAATTCTTGTCAATAACTATGATGTCTTTCACCTCCCTTTCTCCCCACTTGCAGTACTGCCATCTTCACAAGGTCATCATTATGTTTCAACTGAAATACTGTAATAGCCTTTTAATTGATCTTCCATCTCATTAAGCTATCTCCAGTGTTCCATGTCACTCTCTACCTAAGAATCTTCAGTGGTTCACTATTACCTCTGATCAAAATACAAAATCCTTTACAATCACCTAACTACTGAATTTGAGTGGACAAGAAATTCAGTAACTATTTATTTAGTTCAGCTCAACACAAACACACACACACACACACACACACACACACACACACACAAAAAAAAACCTGTCCAATAATCATCTAGCCCCAATAAGGGAAAACCTACTGTTTCCAGAGGCAGACCATTTCCTATTTTAAAAGTCTAGTAATTAGGGCACATTTTCCCCCATGCATCAAGTATAAATTTCTGTTTTGTTTTCAACTTTCACCCATTATTCCTTATTCTGTCCTTTGGGGTCAAGCAGAATAAGCCTAATACTTTTAAATACCTCACATGCTGAAAGGCAGCTAAATTCTCCTCCTATCTCATCTTTTTTCCTGCAATCAGTGATATTAACTTGAGAGCCTTCATTATCCTGGCTACCCTCCTCTGTTATCTCTCCAACTTATCAATGTTCTTCTTAAACTGCAGTCTCTGGAAGTGACCATGATAGGACTCATACAATCTGACCAGAGCAGATTATCACCTCTCATCTCATTATTCCTGGAACAATAAATACTTATTAAGTACCTACTATGTGCCAGGTCATAGATAGCTAGGCAATGCAGTAGATAGAGCATTAGGTCTGGAGTCAAAAAGATCTAAGTTCAAATATGACTTCAAACACTAGCTGTGTGACCCTGGGTGATTCATTTAGCAACAGTTTGCCTGAGTTCCTCATCTGTAGGATGGGGGCACATTGGAAAAGGAAATAATAAACAACTCCTAAAAAAAAATACTTTCTCTAAGAAAACATATGGATGAAAAGCACATGGGGTCACAAAAAGTCAGATATAAATAAATAATGAACAACAAATGTGCCAGACATTGCTGAGTTCCTCTCTGTGTAGTTCAACCCTATATTAAATCACTATTTAATTTTGAGTTCTATTTGCTGTTCTTTTTACTGTTAGCTTATAGATAATGAGATAGCAGGACATTCTAATCTCATTTTTTCATCACCCAGCTAGCCAACTGTGTCTCTCCTAGCTCATATTTCTTATGTTGATCTTTTTTAATCCAAGCACAAGACTTTATATTTATCTCTACCAAACTTCATCTTGTTTGAAATGGCTAAGTGTTCTATCTTGTCAAGATGATTTTCATCTTCTGTTTAGTCTTTCTTTGCAATTCTGTGGCATCTTATTAAGACTTTCTCTAAGTTTTTATCCAAGTCAAAGATAAAACATTAAAAAAGAGACTCAAGAAGAGTTCTGAGGCACTCCACTAAAGATTGCCTTCCAATTTGAGAAATCAATTAGCGATTGGGGGTCCAGCCATTTAGCCAGATCTGAATCCACCTAATTTAGAGACCAAGGCCTAGAATGTAATAAGTACTTACCAACTTCTGGTTGATCTGACTTGATTTCATCTCTTTTATTATTCTTACTTCCCTGTGTAGTTCCTTCTATATTTTTTCCCTCCTGACTTTAAAAAAAAAAAAAAAAACAACACGTTGGATCTTTTATATTCATCTTATATTCCCTTGCTTCTATCCTTTAAGAAAATTATCTTAAGATAATTTGTAGGGGGGCAGCTAGGTGGTGCAGTGAATAGAGCACTAGCCCTGAAGTCAGAAGGACCTGAGTTCAAATCTGACTTCATACACTTAACACTTCCTAGCTGTGTGACCCTGGGCAAGTCACTTAATCCCATTTGCCTCAGCAAAAAAAAAAAAAAAAAAAAGATAATTTGTAAGAAATTTGTAAGAAGCCCTGTTTGTAGTGGCTAGAAACTGGAAAATGAATGGATGCCCATCAATTGGAGAATGGCTGGGTAAATTGTGGTATATGAATGTTATGGAATATTATTGCTCTGTAAGGAATGACCAGCAGGATGAATACAGAGAGGCTTGGAGAGACCTACATGGACTGATGCTAAGTGAGATGAGCAGAACCAGGAGATCATTGTACGCTTCGACAACGATATTGGATGAGGATGTATTCTGATGGAAGTGGATTTCTATGACAAAGAGACCTAACTGAGTTTCAATGGATAAATGATGGACAGAAACAGCTACACCCAAAGAAGGAATACTGGGAAACGAATGTGAACTATTTGCATTTTTATTTTCTTCCCGAGTTATTTTTACCTTCTGAATCCAATTTTCCCTGTGCAACAGGAGAACTGTTCGGTTCTGCAAATATGTATTGTATCTAGGATATACTGCAACATATTTAACATGTATAGGACTGCTTGCCATCTTGGGGGGGGAGGTGGTGGAGGGAGGGAGGGGAAAAATCGAAACATAAGCGAGTGCAAGGGATAATGTTGTAAAAAAAAATTACCCTGGCATGGATTCTGTCAATACAAAGTTATTATTAAATAAAATAAAATTTAAATTTAAAAAAAAAGAAAGAAAAAGAAATTTGTAAGAAAATCTACATACATAGATAGATGGATAGATGTCTAGCTAGGTAGACAGATAAGACAGATAGTTGGATAGACAAGTAGATAGACATATAGATAGATAGAAAGAACGATAGATGATAAATAGATAAGTAGGTAGATTTGTGAGTCTTCTATGCATCCATGATTTCAGACAACTTCCACTTTTATCTCTTTAAAAGAATTACTTATCTTTGTGATTTAAAATTTTCATTATTCAAAGTTTCCAAGGCTGACTTTACCCATAAATTTTCTACCTTTTGGATCATCTGGCTGAAGCCTACTCTTCCAGATTTATTCCATATTATTCATCTCCCTGCATTTTACAATTCATCCAAGTCCTACAAATTTGGCACTAATTTCCCACCTTCAAATCTTTACATAAGTTCTTTGGTATACACTTCTTTCTTATCTCTTGGGTTTAGAATTTTTTACTTTCCTTCAAGGCTTATTGTAAGTCCCACAGTCAATAAGGATCTTTTCCTGATTCTCCTAGTTGTTAAAACTCTTTTCAAGTTATTTTATGTTTATTTATCAGTGTACATATAATCCCTAGCCTTGGGAGAATATCCTTATTCCCACTTCAGCTGAGTTGGGACTTCCAGATAGTTGTAAAGGTTGTGCACAGTGCCTTCCCTTTCCAGATCATAGCTATCCCATCTCCTTGGGATTCTAAGGGTAAGCCTGAGGGATTAAAGGTTTTCTTATACTATATCCTTCAGAAGTCTCCACTGACATGTTTCTCATCATGATTATTAATTATATCAGTTACTTAGTCAGACAATTAGTTTTTAGAAAGAGTTTGGATTGGAGTGGCTTTTGGGAGGGAAGGGCTGACAATATAAAAACAACTATTGATAGAAAAGTTCCCCCCCCAACATCCTTTCATAAATGTCAATTCAAATGCTAGAAGAAAGTGAACTCAGACATAAAAAGCAACTGTGGCAAAGGGGTATGTCCCAACGCTTGGAAGTCCTTTTATTTGAGTCTTCAAGATGTCTCACTTATATCTGGTAGAACTTTTTCTGTCACAAACTTTGTAGAGCCCTGAATCTGAATCCAATCTTCCTTTGGCTATCAATATAGATACTGTCCTCAGATGTCCCAGGTATACTTCTAGAAAAAATAGAAGATGGAAAGATAGTGGAAAGATAAGAAGTCCAAAATCCTCCAATTTCCCCAAGTTCTTAGGGTGCAAATAGGAATAGGAGATTTCCACCAAGATATTCTTCAACCTCCTCCCCCAAGAAATTCCTTCTTGATTGGTCTCTCTCTTTTCTCTGTATCCAGAAACTAGAATTGCTTGGGTTCTCAACCAGCTCCCTGGTTTTATACAAGATCCACTTGGCCAAATCCCCTATACACTCATATCAGACTTTCTGTCCCATTTAGGAAAGTATCTTAGTCATTCTCACCTTTATCAGTGATTGGTTGTTTCCATTAAGAAGTATTCTCCTCAGATAAAAGTAATTACTTTTAAGTGGAGTGGGGTTATCAATACACTTCTACATTCATACACATCACATCTCCCTAGTAGATTGTAAGCTCTTCCAAGAGCCTTTATTGCTTTTCCTTTTATTAATCTATTTTTAGCACCTGAC
This sequence comes from Antechinus flavipes, assembly GCF_016432865.1. Taxonomy (NCBI): domain Eukaryota; kingdom Metazoa; phylum Chordata; class Mammalia; order Dasyuromorphia; family Dasyuridae; genus Antechinus; species Antechinus flavipes. The sequence goes on from NC_067399.1 coordinate 661,207,044, forward strand.
AGTGTCTGGCACCTAGTACACGTTCATTCAAGGCTTATCCAATTGAAATTGTAATTAAAGACTCAGGAACTATGTGATACTTCAAAAAAATCAGAGGATTTGACTTTGAATTCTACCTCTGACATTTTCTACTTTTATGACCTTAGTCAAATCATTTGGTGTCCCTGAAATTCAGTTTTCTCTTCTGTAAAATGAGGGGGTTTGACTAGGTGACCTCTTACCTCCCTTGTAGCTTTATATCTGGGATATTATGATAAAGATTGGCAGAGAGAAGAGAATAACTTCAACTGATCATTTTCAAGTCAAGGTCATTTTCAGATTCTAAAAGCTGTTTTAGTTAAAGAAATTAAAAACTTAGAAACTCTTATTAAAATAATTAGCCATTATCAACAGGGAGCATTCAGTCTCACTGTTACATTGTCAAAATATGAGGAAGCATAACTCCCCCCACCAAATTCACAAGTTTGATTTCTAGAATTGTTTTCCCTCCCTCGGCAGAGTCTCCAAAGATTCTCTCCCATTTCTCTATATTTACATTCATTTCATGATCAAGCAAGAAGCAGAGCAGCCAAGACCAGGGAGGCAGTAAGCCAGGGTATCTGTATGATCAGGCCACCTGTAGACTCTTGTGATCATTCCTGAACAAAAACATTTAAAAAACATATTGATAGATGCTAGAGAGAAAGAGAAGCTAAAGAAGACAAGGGGTCAAGGATGTTAAAGAAACTAAAGATTCTGGCAAATGGAATCAAGGAACATAGGATGGTTTAACCCAGTGGGGGGAAAGACTTAGTAAGGACAGGATTGCCATATTCCAGGATTTAAATGGCTATTCTCATAGGCAAATATTTGGATTTACTTTGTTTCACCGAAAGGGCAAAATTAAGATAAATGGGCTTTCAGAGAAGTATATTTTGGTTTAAGATAAGAAATTCTTTGTAATCATTAGAACCATCAAAAGTAGAATGGAATGTCTTGGAAGGAGGTCTTCAAGTAGACCCTGAATGACCACTTATTGGATGTATTGTAGAGAAGAACCTTATGCAAGTTAACTTGGATTACTTTGAGATTCCTCCAACTCTGATATTCTGTAAAATAATATCATGGGTTTCTGCAAGCTCACATCCCTAGGCTAGATTAAGTCAAATAGAAATGACATGTTAACACAAAACCAAAATCTCTAGATGAAATATCATTAATTTTACCCACCAACCAGATATTTTGCCATACCAAAATGTGATTCCTTTCAAATAACTAGATTGTTACCAGAGAGAAAAGATGTTCTATTCATTTCTATCTAATTTTTTTTCATATTTTAGTCACAGATTATAGCTTTATATAGACATGGTCAAGGCTTCTGTTCATTGACTACTTATACTCTAAAATCAAGTAATAAAATGAGCACATCAATGACAATTGTACTATAACAAGTTGCACTCATACATACCCACCCTCCAATACATACACAGCTTTTTTGACTACATCAAATGTGCATATGGACCTTTATTTCTGGTTCATGTTTATCATTCATAAATTTGACAGAAAGGAAAAGTAACCATCTACTCTGTTCATTTTTAAATAGTCTAGTCATCATCATTTTGGGATAGCAGAAAGAGCTCTGTGTGACCTTTTAGCAAGTCTTGTCGGCTATGAGAGCATTGGTTTCCTCATCTATAAAATTATGGGGTTGAAGTAGATGGTGTCTGAGGTCTCTTGCAGCTCTATATCTGGCATCCTATGAGCTAATGGTCTAGTATGCCCTTGCCTTGACCTGAGAGAAGAAACAAAAAAAAATTATCCCTGCCACCTTATGCTCAGCTCTAACAATGACAGTTGTGTCTTTATTCTGAAGAAAATTAAAGGATGGGGAAAAAAACACAAGCAAAAAAATAAAACAAATTTTTAAAAAGATGAAAATAATATGCTTCAGTCTGCAGTCAATCTCCATCTCTCTGGATTCTCTCTCTGGATGCAGATGGTATTTTCCATCCCAAGTCTGTTGGACTTGTCTTGGATCAATGAATTTTGAAAGCTATCTTTACATGTATTTGGAAAAACAAAATGCTATGGAAATTTTTTTTCAAAAAATAACTCTTGATAGTATGAAATATCTAGAGTATACCTTCCAAAACAAACCCAGGAAAAATATGAAGAATTATTTTATAAAACTTTTTATATAAATAAAATCAGATTTAAATTTCAAAAAGAAAGTTAGAAATATATAAAACTGAAATGAATCTTAGAGAGAATCAATATCAACCTTTGTTTTGGTTTTGTTTTTATAAAGAAAATGAGGCCCAGGGATATTAGATTGAAGTTAAGTTGAGAGGAATCATAGGTAGTGCAAAAGAACTTTTTTTTTGGATATTTATCATTAAACTTTTTTCAGCATCCAAATTATCATCATTATTAACAATAACGAGTAAAAGCCAGTTATGTATCATTTACTTACAATGGATTTTGATCCTTCAGGAGGGATACTGTGGCCTCCGGATCTCACCATCTTCCATCTTTCCTGCTTTCTGGATTCCTATACACAGTGGAAACATGAAGGCCAGAGACTCCATAGAGATTTAGGTCAGAGCCCAAGAAGCACTTCAGGAGTCAAATGAGTCCTTGAAAAGAAAAGGAAAAGATGAAAAGAATTATGAACAGCAACAACAATGAATTTCTATCTTATCTTAAGGTTTTCAAATTTTTTTCCTCAATCATCCTGGAATACAGAGAGGAAAAATATGAACCAGTTTTATGAATGGGAAAAACAAAGGCTAAGTACAAATCACCTGGTGAGGAACAAATCTACCCAGAAGCAAGATGCTAGCCCTTGTATGCTAAGTCTAAAGCACTGCTTCTAAGAAAGTTCATTGAAGAAAAGTCTTCTATGTTACCAATGCCCCATTAAAAAGATCCTCTTTTGTTTCCTTTCTAATAATCTTTAGATATTGAATAATGAAAGAAAAAAAATAGATTTCTGTATTTATTGACTGCTAGACCATCTATATAGCCTCAGATCCTGCTGGCAACATGTATTTATATGTATTTTGTTGGGATGAAATATTAGCATAATGCTAGTATATTATAGGTGCTTAATAAATGCTTGTTTCCTTCCCTCAGAGGATATATTATGTTGTTATAGCAACATAATATATCACATGATGACACATGATGTTACATTGTACTATATTTTAAGTTATATTTCATTAAATTTCTTTCTATCATATTGTTATATCATGTAATATAGTATTGCCATCTTATTTTTAAATTTTAGCTTTTTATTTACAAGACATATGCATGGGTAATTTTTCAGCATTGACCCTTTGCAAAACATTCTTTTCCAACTTTTCCCCTCTTTTCCCCTGCCCCCTCCCCTAGATGGCAGATAGATCAATACATGTTGAATATGTTAAAGTATATGTCTCATACAATATATGTATATCTATTTATAGTTATCTTAGCATTGTCATCTTAAACAGTAATAGCAGCAACTAATTCAAAAAGGAATATCTGAAAATATTCTATAAAATACAAAATAGCAATACAGAACATGAGCAGAGAAAATCCATTCAAATAGACAATAAGCATTTATTAAATGCTACCAGATGCTAAGTGCTAGAAATAAGTAAGCTCCACAGTAGGATAAAAAGGAACATATTTGAGAAGTTGTTGGAATTGTTTTCATGGGCTTAGAGTCAATCAATTGCATTTGTCCCCATCCCACCAATGAGTAAAATTCTAGCTTGATACTTTCCCCCTCCTCCAGTGGTTCAAATCACTTTATCCCTGGGAACTTATTTAGAAAAGACTTGATGGTAATAGTTCCATTAGTTTACCTACATATAAACTATATATGTACATAGATAAATATTTTTACATACATACATAAATATTTTTTAAATAAAAGTTAATTTTAATGTCCTAAAAAAATTAGCATTCCACATAATAGAAACTCAATATAAGTTATAGGAGAAAAGCATGGGCATTGTTTCATTTCAGAGTACCCGTGACTTTTTTGAATGCTTATATAAAGTGATATTTGGAGAAAGTGGGTGTAGGGAAGGGAGGTGAGAAAAATAGAGAGAAGACTCTGTGACATTCTGAAATCCACCATAAATTAGGAAATGATCATCCCTGACACATAGACAGAAAACCAAGAGTTAATTCCAGAAAGCCCTAAAATCTGATATGAGAAATTTCTCTCTCTAAAAAGAACAATATCCCCAGGCATGCAATTATCTGCTGAAATGAAAACAGAAAGACAATCCATAGGATAACAGTCTGAAACAGGCAAGAACAGAAATATTTATCAGCAGTAATTTAAAAATGAAATACATAAAATTAATCTCCAAGTTCTGCAGGATTCACTTTCAATTCATTCCATGTTTTTGCCAGAATAACACAAAGTCCGTCAACCCAAATTGTGGGCAATTTGACTAGTGATGGTGAGAATAAGGACTCGCCTCTATCAGACCATTATAAGAAGAAAATTGAGAGATGCTATTTATTGCAGATCCTTATATGTTTATCATAATGCAACCTGACTTTGTGTAATAACTGTCCTTTTCAAATGTTAAAATCTAAGCCACAAAGAAATAAGTACATAATGACTAATAGCATGTAATTGCCATAAATTAGGACTTCACACAGCTGTAGTGGAATAATTATCTCCATGAAATTTATTAGCAATGCCTGTAAATCAAAGGGGACAATAGAGAAGTCAGTTGCTTGTGTGGGACCCCCTGCTTAACACTAGAAAACTGAGGAAAAGCAGGAACCTTACTTTGATTTGGAGCACCACAGAAACTCAGAAACAGGAGGAACTTCAGGAGCTGCCTTGTTCAATAAGGACCAGGTCAAAAATCCTTTAACTAGCCTATGTAACCTCTGCCTGAAAAGCTTGTGCAGCATCCTTATACCACCTGCCAAAACAGCACTTTGGGATGGCTCCGGTTAGTTGGTTTTCCTTATATCAAGTCTATATTTGTCCTTTGCAACTTCCTGTCAAGCTACATATATATATATATATATATATATATATATATATATATATATATATATATGTGTGTGTGTGTGTGTGTGTGTGTGTGTGTGTGTGTGTGTGTGTGTGTGTGTATGCACCAATTATATACTGGACATTGTACTAAGTTCTGAAAATACAAAGACAAAAGAGAAATAATCTCTGCCCTTATGGAGTTTATATTCTGCCTTGGAGGACAACATGCTTATACATTTAGCACAAATAGAATATATTCAAATTCTATCAATTTTTTTTTTTTGGTTCTCTCCTTCAGGCTGAAGGAAAACAGGTCTAATCTCTCCTATAACAGCCCTTCAAACATTTTGAAATTACATAAAAGTAATTTTGCCATTACAGTTTTACTTTCATGTCCTTATTGAAAAATTGTGTACCTCGATTTCCTTAATTGTAAAAGGGGACAATGATAGCACTTACCCCACAAGAATGAAGTGAAGATCAAATAAGAAAACACTTGTTTTTTTTTTTCTTTTACTTTTTTCAATATATATTTTTTCTAAATACATGTAAAGATGGTTTCAACATTCACTTTTATAAGACTTTGTGTTCCATAATTTTCCCTCCGAATTTTATCTCCCCTGGACAGGAAACAACCTGATATAGGTTAAATATGTGTGATTCTTTTAAACACATCTCTATATTTGTTATATTGGACCCAAAAATATATCAAAAGGGAAAAAAACATAAGATGGAAAAATAGAGAAAAGGGAAACAAAAGATAAAAATATCATGCTTTGATCCACATCCAATCTCCAGTTTTCTTTGTGGAGGCCGATGGCATTTTCCATCCCGAATCTATTGGAACTGTCTTGAATCACTGTATTGTTGACAAGAGCCAAGTCCATCACAGCTAATCATCACTTAATCTTGTTGTTACTATGTACAACCTTCTTTTGGTTCTGATCACTTCATTCAGCATCAGTTCATGTAAGTCTTACAGGCTTTTCTGAAATCAGCCTGCTGACCATTTCTTATAGAACAATAATATCCTATGACATTCATATACCATACTTATTCAGCCATTCTCCAATTGATGAGCATCCACTCAATTTCTAGTTACAAACATTTTTGCACATGTGGGTCCTTTTCCATCTTTTCTGATATCTTTGGGCTACATATCCAGTAGTGAGACTGCTAGATAAAAGGGTGTGCACAGTTTTATAGCCCTTTGAGCACAGTTTCAAATTGCTGAGATAATATTTGTAAATTACTCAGTACATTGAATGGCATATAGTGGGTGCTTAATAGATGTCTATTTTTTTCAAACGAGTATATTCTAGAGGTGGGTCAAAGTAAGGGGATCAGAAAATGGGATGCCCATATTAAGAAAAACAAGAAAGTCATTTAAATTGTCATAGATAATTAATTATAGATATACACAGACTTTATATATATGAACACATTGAATATATACACATGCACTCTAGAGCCATAATGAGGCTAGAAAGATAAATTGGAGTCAGGTTGTTAAGAACTTAAACTGATAGGTGATTTTATATCTAATCCTGGAGATAAAGAACCAATGGGTTTTACTGGGTAGAGAAAAAAACTTTAGGGAAAAAATCACTTTGACAACTGAGAGGAGGATGAACTAAAGTAAAGAGAAATGAGACAGAGAAACCAGTTAGGGGATCAATGCAATAGTTGATGTCAGAGATCTGCAAAAGGACAGTAGTAGTGTGAGATGAAAAGAAAATATTGAATTCAACAATTATCATGGAGGTAAAATAAATGAGACTTAGCAATTGATTGTGTCTTGGGATAAGGGAGACTGAAGATTTCATGATAACAATGAAGTTTGATTATGACTGAATAGGTGTTATTGCCCTTGATTATAAGAGTAAAGTTTTGGAAGGAATATGATGGCCTCTGTTTGGGACTTATTGAGTCTGAGGTGTTTCTGGGATGGGAAATACCAAAAAACGCAATTAAATAATGTGAAACTAGAGCTCAAGAGACATGGGCTAGAGGCAGATAGGGGTGTGTCTAAAAATCAACTGTGAATGTATAATGATTATTAACTAAATCATGTATAGTGGTGAAGCTGCCTAAAGAAGAAATGGAAAGGAGGAAAGGAGAGGCCAAGGCAGGGCCTGAGAACAAAGTCACAGTTAAAGAAGTAATATGAATGATGAGTCAACAGAGGAAACTATGTGGTGTGAATGGACAGAAGAATCAAGAGAAAACAGTATCACAAAAATCAAGAGCTAAGAGAAAATCTAAGCAGAGGATGGACAACAATATTAACTGCTGCAGAAAGGTCAAGAAAACATTGTTTCAGTTAGAAAATTAAGAAATCATTGGTAACTGTGGACAGTAATGAAATGAGAAACCTGAATGCAAAGGGTGGAGTAATGAATGAATAAGTGAAACAAAATGAATGCAAAGTGTAGACATCTTTGGCTAAGAGTTTAACTATGGAAAGAAGGAGACACAGAACAATAGCTAAAGGTGATGATAGGGACAAATGAGGGAAGGCATTTATTCGTGTAGGTTTTTAATATTGAATGAGACAGATAGTTTTATTGTTCACAGAGAAAGAATTACGAGAGAGAAAGAAAGAACATCACAATGTCCCAATTTGGCTGTCTCCCTCTCAAAAAGACATCAGGGAATGCTCTCCCATCAACCTGTCCTCCCACCTCCCAATGCAGAGACAGATCTAGAGAGATGGAGAGAGTCAGAAAAAGATAGAGGAAACTTGTGAGAGAGAAAGAGAGACAATCAGAAAGAGGAAAGATTAAAGACAGGGGGCAATGACAGTGGGCACAATCTGCCCGAGGAGATAGGAGAAAATTGACCTTGGTGTTCACTTAGTGATGCAGAACTTGAAATAGTTATCCAAGAGCAGCCTATTTCGGGGAAACTCTCTGGAACATGGCCACAAAGATGGAAAGTCTCTTCACCCTAGACTCTGCATCAGTGATTCCCAAAGAAAAAGGTGCCATTTGCCAGGCCATGGCAATTCTCAGAGTCTGGAAGCAAACCCAAATGGCCTTCATTAGCACTTAAATTAATTGCATAAATTTAATGTCATATTTTTACAATCCATTGTCTTCCAGGTTTCAATTCTGGCGGCCCGCTTAATATGTTAAACTATTACAGCAATAGGGCACATATCTTTGTCATTTGTAGAAATATTGAAAAAAAAAAAAGCTAAGCAGCTAATTTGTTGCTATTTTGTCAAATCAATTACCTTGAAAAGACTTCACTGTCAAGGAGAGACCTGTTTGCAGAATTAAAGGTCTCCTTGTACTTCAGGGCAACAGCTCTTCTGGCAGTACAAATGTGAGGGTCAGTCTATATATAGTGCACTAATTGGCTTTTCTTTTTTTTTCTCAGTTATAAATTATATGAAATTTGGGACCGCTAAACCTACTGACTTCTCAGGCTGGTTCCATAGATCAGAAAATCTCCTGGAAAAGGAAAATACAGTTGCCTCAAGCTCATTCTCTTTACTCCCAAGGTCAGCCTTCCATGACTGGAGAGCCACACTTCTGTCTTTGTCTTCTTCCAATATCACCAAGAATATGAAAAAAATGGGTCACTACTACTATACGTGACCTTGGTTCTGACCCTCAATGCAAAATGACATGTTGGCCAGTTGTCTATGGACCCAAAATCATTTAATCAAAAATTTCTGAATGCATCCAGCTACAGAAAGAAATAATCTAACATTTTAAAGGACAAGGAAACATTTTTTTAAATGGACCCAGCTGTATATTTTTAAACACTTCATACATCATATCTTATTTGATATTTAATCTGCACAAAACCTGAAAGGTGGATGTTATTATTATCTTCATTTTATACAGAAAAAAAACGAAGGTCAACAGACATAACACGACATGCCTAGAGTCACCTAGCTAATAAATATAGGAGGCAGGATTTAAAATCAGGGCTTCCTGACTCCAAACCCAGAACTCTACCACTCCCTGATCCTCCAGATTTATGTACTGTGAACATGGAAGTCAGTGAACTCAACTCTCCAAGTGCTGATCAGCATGGTTCAAATTACATGCCTGAGGAAGCTGAGCTTTGCCACCATATTTACGTACCCATTGGTTCTGTTTATCAAGGGCTGCCCTCTTCCACAGGCCAACCCAACTGGCTATTAGTTCTAGCTGCTATCTGGCCAGGGAACAGGAAGAGGAAGGGAAGTATCTAATGTAGCTAATTTGAATATAGAAAAATGACTGGAAAATGACTGAATTCTCCATTCTTTTTTTTTTAAAGTTTTTTATTTTCAAAACAAGCGTAGATAATTTGTCAACATTAACACTTGCAAAACTTTGTGTTCCAATTTTCCCTCTCTTCCCCCATCCCCTCCCCAGGTGTCAAGTAATCCAATATATGTTAAACATGGTAGAAATATATGCTAAATCCAATATATGCATACATAGTTATACAATTATTTTGTTGCATAAGGAAAATCAAACAGGAAAAAATGAGAAAGAAAATAAAATGCAAGCAAACAATAATAAAAAGAGTGAAAATGCTTTGTTGTGAACCACACTCAGATCTTACAGTCCTCTCTCTGGGTGCAGATGGATCTTTTCATCACAAGACCTTTGGGACTGGCCTGAATCATCTCATTGTTGGAAAGAATCATGTCCATCAGAATGGATTATCATATAATCTTCTTGTTGCCATGTACAATGATTTCCTGGTTCTGTTCATTTCACTTAGCATCAGTTCATGTGAGTTTTTCCAGACCCTCCCTGAAATCATGTTGGTGATCATTTCTTACAAAGCAATAATATTTTATAACATTCATATATCATAACTTATTCAGCCATTCTCTACTTGATAAGCATCCACTCAGTTTCCAGTTCCTTGCCACTACAAAAAGGGCTGCCACAGACATTTTTGCACAGGTGGGTCCCTTTCCCTCTTTTAAGATCTCTTTGGGATATAAGCCCAATAGAAACACTGCTGGGTCAAAGGGTATACACAGTTTGATAACTCTTTTGGTATAGTTCCAAACTGTTTTCCAGAGTAGTTGGATTCATTCACAATTCTACCAACAATATATTAGTGTTTTCCTACATCCCAGTTTTCCAACATTCCCTCCATCATTCATCACTCTTTTCCTGTCATCTTAGCCAATCTGACAGGCCCACACAAAATTTTTAGGGAAATTTAATAGACAAACCTAGACTTAGGCTGGTTCCTTTATTTTATTCCTGAAATACACATATTTCATAAATCATAAAATGATATTGTCAGAGGCCTTGGTCTCTGGTCCTGCCTATAACTTTGAACATGTCACTTAACTTCCCCAAGCCTGTTTCTTTATCTGTGAGATGCTAGACTTTGTATCTCTATATTTGTGGTCCTATGAAATTTATCACTTTCCCACCTCTGTAATGTGCTGATAGTTTGATGGAAATCATGATGAAATTCTGGCATTAATATCATCAGATCAATACCCTCTCAAGAGAAGGGATTGGGACAATAGCAAAGATTCAATGCATTTTTCAAAAGAAGCTCAATTTATTTGAATGTGATTCAAAATCATCTGAAACAAAGAAAACAAGAAAACAAAACAAGAAAAAAATTAATACAATTAGTGATTCAGATATGACTTTATGCCTAACCAAATTCAAGAGCCAACAGAATTTTGAAAAGTATAGTAGATAAAGAGTAGCCTTGCAGGCACAAAAACAAGTTTAAATACCATCTCAGATGTATCCTAGCTATGTGACCCAGGGCTTCAGTGCAACTTTTTATGACTACAAATTGCAGAAGATATTCAAATATTTAATAACAAGGACTTCCAAATCAGGCATTGGGCATGCCAGTGAAATCAAAGGTTGGGACCCAAGCCAAAGCAGCATTACAACATTTGGAAGAGATGCCTTCCAACCATGTCAGAAAGCAGTCTAACTCAGTAGAAATTCAAGAGAAGACATTATGATTTTTCAAGTAGGTTCTGTGCTAGATTTAGAATACTGTTCTGTTCTCTAATGGAATAGTACAAAAGTGAAATCATGCATCAGTTTTATTATGGATATCAGGAGATATCTATAATGAAACTCACTACTTCCTTTTTGACTGGATCGAGCAATTATGGTGGGCCAGTCCATATTCAGGGAGGAATGCTACCCACTGAAAGCTCCTAAGTTCATTTAAGCTCAGGGAGAACTTCACTTTTTATTTTGTCTAAGTAGCCTAAGTCTATTATATAGGAAAGCAAATCTTTAGCCCTAAGAAAAGTGATTTATTTTGAAGTTATATATTTTGACCTCAGCTCTTAGGTGAGTAACAACAAAGGGAGGGAGGGGAAAAGGAAGCAGAGAAGGAGGGAAACAAGGAAGGAAGGAAGGAGAAATGGAAGGAAGGAAGAAAGGAGGGAGGGGAGGAAGAAGAAATGGATGGAGAGAAAGAATGGAAGGGAAAAAGGAAAGAAGAAAGGAAGGAAGGAAGGAAGGAAGGAAGGAAGGAAGGAAGGAAGGAAGGAAAAGAAGGAAGGAAGGAAGAAAGGAAGGAAGAAGGAGGAAAGGAAGGAAAGAAGGGAAAAAGGGAGGGAGGGAGGAAGGGAAAGAGGGGAGGAAGGAAGGAGGGGAGAGAGGGAGGGAAGGAGGGAGGAAGGAAGGAGGAAGGGAGGAAGGAAGGAAGGAGTTTTCGGTCTGGAAGCCAGGAATAGGGCCAGGAGAGGAACAGAGACCTGATTGGCTACAAAACAAAAGTGACAAATTCTTCTGGACTAAAGAAACTTAAATTCTACTGAGGAGAAATGACACATACACAAATAAAAAAGAAATACATGCAAAATTCATTCAAAGTAATTTGAATAAAGATCCCCAACCAGTGAGGGAAGAAGAGAGAACAGAAAAAGATTTCATGAAAGAGGCAGAACCTTGACAAGAGCCAAAAGTTTCATAAGGTGGAAATGAGGGAGGAAAACATACCAGGCATCAGAACAGTTGGTGCAAAAGCCCAAAGGCAAGAGATGGAATAATGGATATGGTGGCAATGGCTGAAGTCATATGATGAAGAACTTCAGTGAAAGGGTGTTTTCTTTGTTTTGTTTTTAATTTTAAAGTTCTATCCTATAGTTTTAATTTCAATGTTAAATTGGACTAAAATATAAGCTCCTTCTGAGCCAACTATTTTATCTTATGTTGTTCTCTTCCTGTGCACTCACATTTGACATAGTGCTTGCCATATATTAAACATTGATTGGCTTGAATTGAATTGGGTACTACAAATATAGCACTCCTTGACTGGCTTCTGTATTTTTGAAGAATTCCTTGTGTGGTATAGTTTGTAGAACCAACATGACTCCAAAGGGCCAATGAGGAAGCAAACTATCCACCTCCTGATAGGTGATGGATTCAAGCCTGAATCAGATAGTACAAATTTGAGATTTGGAAGAACAAACCATATATTTTTGGACTTGGCCAATGTGGGGTTTGTTTTGAATAATCATGTATATTTGTTACAAGGATTTTGTTTTTCTTTCTTTTTTCATTAGGAAGAAGTGAAATGTGAGACAGAGAAAAATCGATGCTTGCAATTTTTAAAAATTTAATTAAAACATCACAAAAGAACAAATATAGTGATCATTTATCTATCTCTGGTCTAGTATCTATTCCTGCTGACATACTCAGTCTACTGCCTTTTCTAATCATACATGCCCCTAATGGGGTCTTTTAAAATCTCTTAGGTTTCAGTCTCTGCAAGATGACTGAGAATAACTTATTTAAATTCTAATCATTTCTGCTGGATTCTTTTCAAGCTCTCTTGGTGTTTGAACTAAGTATTTTTTATTTCAATACTTTTCTTTTGGTCATACAATGAAAAAATTAACTCACCAATGGTATTCATTGCTCTTTTCCCCAGAAGGCAGAGTTTCTTTGTAAATAATAAAACTTACTACATTTTTTTTCCTGAGACTTTCCAAGTGAGAATGTTCCACTTTCAAAGACTTTTAAGTCGTGATACAAAATACATTCAGAAGCATGTGTATATTCTAAATGAAGATGCTGCTTTGTCTGTCTTTTCTCTAACAGAAAGAAATAATGTCCTGTGGTTAATAGAACTGAGGAGTTTGTTATGAACAGTGTGGTACTTTGGAAAGTCACAGGAGGCAGAAGGTTCTAGTCCTAGTTCTACTCTTTATTATATTATCTTAGGCAAGCCATTTAACTGCTCCAAGACTCAGTTTCTTATTCTGAAAAAAAAAAATGAAGGGAGAGGTGCTAGATGATCTCTCAGGTGTGCTCCAGACAGGAATCTCTGATCAAGATGAACTTGAAATGGAGCAAAGACCTGAATGCAAATTCTGCTTCTGACATAATTTCCAATCTACTGATTATCTTATCTACAGATTTCTTATCTATAAAACAGGAAGGGGAATCAAATGAGAATCAATATGTGCAAAAGCTCTGCAGGCCTAAGAAGACTATAAAATGGCAGCTGTGATAATTATCATTGTTGTTCTGTAAAATTGCTGGCATGCCTACCTCAGCCTTTATTTTTATCTGAAGTCATGAGATCTGCAAAGTACCAGACAGTCTGCAGAGTTCACCCAATGGCCTTTTTTTTTTAATTTTGGCACAGAGTAGGTTCTCAAGAATGACTTTTCAGGCATTTTTCATTTACAGTGACATTCTTGTGCCTTTCATATAACACAATTGATCAAAGAGCAGACAGCTTGCTCCCAGCATTTCAGAATTTGAGATTTCGAAGGAACCCGAAAGGTCATCTAGACTAGTGGTGTCAAATTTAAGTAGAAATGAATTTCCATGAATCACATTACCTTAAAAAACCCCAATTTAACATTGCCTTTTTCATATTGTATTTTTCTATTTATTTTATTAAACATTTCCTGATTACATTTTAATCTGGTTGGGGCAACTAAGTGTTTTATAAGCCACAAATTTGAAAACCCTTATCTAAATTGCCTTAATCAGAGTCCTTACCTGGAATTTAATTTTTTTTAATTGATAACTATATCTTTTTTAAAAAAAATATTTCTTGTTAATTCACATTGTTTTATGAATCATTTTGGGAGAGAAAATCAGAACAACAGGGAAAAACCATGAGAGAAAAAAAAAACAGAAAAAAGAAGTGAAGATAGCATGTGTTGATTTATATTCAATCTCTATAGTTGTTTCTCCACATGCAGATGGCATTTTCTGTCCAAAGTCTATTGGGATCAGTTTGAATCACTGAACCACTGAGAAGAACCAAGTTCTTCATAGTCAATCATCAAATATTCATGCTGTTATTGTATACAATGTATTCCAGGTTCTGCTTATTTCACTCAGCCTCAGTTCATGTAAATCTTTCCAGTTCTTTCTAAAATCAGCCTGTTCATCATTTTTATAGAATAATATTGCACTATCTTCACATACTACAACTTATTCAGCCACGCCCCGTTGATGGACATCTACTCCTAATTTTCCAATTCTTTGTTACCACAAAAAGAACTGCTACAAACATTTGTGTGCGTGTGGGTCCTTTTCTCTCCCTTATGATTTCCTTGGGCTACAGACCCAATAATGGCACTGCTGGTTCAAAGGATAACAGTTTTATAGTCTTTTATGCATAGATCCAAATTGTTCTCCAGAATGGTTGGATCATTTTGCAACTCCACCAACAATGCCTTAGTGTCCCAATTTTCCCACATCCCCTCCAACATTTAGCATTATCTTTTCCTGTCATCTTAACCCATCTGAGAAATGTGAGGTGGTATTTCACTGTTGTTTTAATTTGCATTTCTCTAATCAATAGTGATTTAGAGTATTTTTTCATAAGAGTATAAGATGGCTTTAATTTTGTCATCCGAAAACTAACTGTTTGATAACTTTATCTTAATATCATTTCCTTTGTAATTCTATGTATTTTCTTCTGTAGGTTCAAAATGATGATTAAAATAGCATTTTTGAAGAAAAGATCCATAGGTTTCCTCAGACTGCCAAGGGTGTCTAATACACACACAGAGTTAATATTCTTGCATTAAAGAAAGCCTGTACCATATTTGCTAAGTAATTAATCATCCTGTACTTGAAGACTTCCAATGAAGAGGAATCAGATGGCTCTTGAAGCAGCACAGTCCATTTTTGGAATATTTGCTGGCAGAGCAAATACATACTAACCAATATTTCAAAGCCATAGCCCCACAGGCTCAGTGTGTGATGAACCTAGCTGAATCCAACAGAGAGATTCAGCTCTCACAGAGCACAATAATTCCTGGGACACTCCTTCCTTGCTTTCAAAAGAATTTAGCAAGTCCCTGAGGGTAGCATGAATGAAGGAGCAGCTCTCTCTATCAGGGCTTGTCCAGAGGTTAACAACTGTATCAAACATCATCTCCTCCTGAGTTCTGGGGTTTCAGCCTTGGTCATGAATCTGAAATGAGACAGAACCTTGAACTACTTCCTTCCTTACTAATGTCCAATTAAAGTGTCCATTTAAAGTGTCTTCATGACCCACAGACAGTACAGAGGAAAAGGAGCAAAAAAATCACCCTGTCACTGAAGTCCTTGTACAGATGTTGCATTTTTTTTTCAGTTTAATCATTTTAAGATCTTTTTAATGCGTGCAATTCATCGCAGAGTTTCTAGCAGTAAAGGTTTATTCTCTAGTGCTGTCTCTACACTAGGTCAAGCTTTAAAGCATCAATCTCTGGCTTTTCTTGACATCCGCTCTAGCAGCTGGGAATGAGATTCACTGGTGTTCAAGGCCTTGAACTGAAATGCAAAGATTGGTTCTCAGAGCACATTATAGGCTATGGAAGAACTTGGCTTAATCTGCATTTTGTAAAAGTAAATGATTGTCTCTTTTATGTGTTTGAGTCCACAGTGGCTGGGCACAGTTCCTAAGTGTTATTACTTTCTTTCCTTCTCATCAGCCTGAATATAGTGCCAGAGGGTAGAATGAAAGGTGGCTTTCAAGGGTGTCACAATTTCTTAGCCAACCATTAAAATGAGAAAGCACAATGTCCCAGTTACTAATCCACTGAAAAGATTTGAAGTGAAGGGTTTAATAAAACCCACTTCAAGTTCATCTAAGTGTTTATGGATCCCTATCAACATGTTATTTGGGAAGCTTGAGTTATGGGTATTGGGTTCACAAAATCATTGATCTATACACGGGAAAAAATTCTAATCGCATCTGGTCCAATGCCTTTGATTTTACAGATAAATTGAGGAAAGGTTAAATGACTTGACAAAGGTCACACAAGTTGTAAGGGTCAGAGGCAGAACCTGAAAACAGATCCTCTGACTTCAGAGCCAGCATTCTTTTCACCACTGCAAACAAGTTCTTAATTACAATCCCCTATGAGTTCTATAAAACTCCAGGAGTATTACATGATAAACTCTCATTTAGAAGTCCATTCAAAAGTCAGATTAGTCATGTAGGATTCAGATGGGGCTATTTACTTGGTCCCAACATTTATGCAGTTTAGGATCCTGCTGAGCTCTTCACTTCTGATGATTTCCAAAGGGTCGTTGCATGAGAATCATTCTTCCTTAGCCAACAGGTTCCTATGACATGGCTTTTGGTGTATTGAGGCTGAGTAGACTCAATGGTGTCATATCTGTCTGACAAAAAAGCTCAGTGAGGATCCCTTACAATCATAGAATCTTTAAGGGTGAAGAGACCTAAGACTTTTTAATAAAATCTCCCCCATAATATTAATAAGGGGCCATCCAAGAGCCTCTACATAAAAGAAGTAATGAAATAGCAACAAAAGAAGATAAACAAGTAACCCAGTGATTAGAGTTCCAGCTCTGGACTGTCAGGAAGAACTGAAATTAAATCTGGCTTCAGACACTTACTACCTGTATGATCCTGGGCAAGTCACTTCACTCTGTGTATTTCAGTTTCCTTATCTGTGAAACGAGGTGGAGAAGGAAATGGACAAATTATGGACAAGAAAACCCCAATTGGGATCACAAAGAGTCAGATAGGACTAAACATGACTAAATAGAAGTAACGAGGGGATCACTGAATCCTGAGGCATATGGAGAAATTTTCATTGTTTAGAAGTTTAATCAGATCATAATTTGTTCTTCTCCAATTCCCCTTCTTCACTGTTCCATAATTTAATTTTAGTTTGAAATATTTAGAGTCAGAATATAAACATTTTGAAAGAATTTGACTGTGAAAGAGGGGAAAGCTAAAAGACGATAGATAGAAAGGTAAGTCAAGGGATTTTTTAAAGGATAAAGGGAAGTGGACATGTTTGTAAGCAGTATAGACCATATAAGCTCTGAGGATCCTTACCCCAAGTCCTGCTCTCACAGATGAGTTTTGAGTCTAAAACCAATGCTACATCTCCTCTTCAGGGCTTTGAAGGTACCCTGGAAGAATTTAGAGTAATTCTCAAATGTGATTGGCTAAAACTCACCACTCTTCCCCCAATATTAACATTTAATAATCCCGTAAACAGCAAACCTTAAGTAGCTTTATCTATCAATCAAGAAATACTCATTAAGTGCCTTCTATGTACTGGCACTGTATCATGTGCTAGAAAGGGATATTTATCAAGATGCTAAAGTAAGAATAATTGCTATGAAACATCCCCCCAAAATCTATGACATTTTCTCTCACAAGTAAATACAAAAACTATGAGAAGTAAGCTCAAGCTTAAAGAGATAACTCATAGATCCTGATTATTCATAGTCTTTTTGCTTTTGATTTCTCATGGATAAGGTTCAGTTTCATTCCTGAGCCCCTTTTGGAGGCAGAATTGACATCCAATATCTCCTTGGCTCCCAACACAGACCCAGAAAACAAAAACATCCCTAATCCCTTTAACTTATCTGCACGGGAACAGACTTGAGACCCTTCAACATCCTGGTCATCTACCTCAAGACATTCTCTGGTTCATCAATGATCTCCAAAAATAAAATTGATCAACATGAATATGCTTATGAATTAAACATTTGGTAGAAGGGAGACTGAATGATTTGAGATTAAGTACCTTGTTACTATACTAGTCGAACAAAACTAGTTCCCCCATCTTCAGGGTGAACAGAAAAATTAAGTTTTTATCCAAAGGCACCAAAAAGATTTATATCTTTAGACTAAAAATTTCCAACATGCAACATATACATGTGTGTACAATATAGACACACATATGGAAAGATATATTTCTAATGTCATACCCCTGTAGAAGAAAGATGATCATCATGAAAGAGTGATCATCTAGTTATAGATATTCTGCTATCCTTCACATAAAGGAACCCCAATCTCCACAGAGACAAGGTAGAGTACTCCAGTTCATCTCTATTTATTTATTTATTTTTCTTTTTCTTTTTCTTTTTTTAAAATAACTTTTTATTGACAGAACCCACGCCAGGGTAATTTTTCACAGCATTATCCCTTGCACTCACTTCTGTTTCTATTTTCCCCCTCCCTCCCTCCACCCCCTCCCCCAGGTGGCAAGCAGTCCTTTACATGTTGAATAGGGTACAGTTTATCCTAGATACAATATATGTGTGCAGAACCGAACAGTTTTCTTGTTGCACAGGGAGAATTGGATTCAGAAGGTAGAAATAACCCGGGAAGAAAAACCAAAATGCAAGCAGTTTATATTCATTTCCAGTGAGTTCATCTCTATTTAAATGTACCCATGCTACATGTCTCTTAGGGCTCAGTTCAATGTACTCTTTAAGAATACATGATGGACTCCAAAGGAAGTTGAACATTATCCTCTGTTTCCAAATTCACTGCAAAGTCTGTCCATAACCAAGGAAAGACGATCAGTCCTGCATTCCAACATAACCACTCCATTGTAGGGATGGAGGGCAGAAGGTCTACCAAAAAGGGACATTTTAATAGCCAGTATTTTTTTAAGTGCTTTATGGTTGGCACAGCATCTTAACTCATTTGATCATCACAATAGCACTTTAAAGTAAATGCTATTATCATCATCATTTCATAGATGAGGAAACTGAGGCTAAAGGAGGTAAAGTAAATTGTCCAGGTTCACTTTGATAGTAATCTAAGACAAGGTTTGAAACCAGGCTTTTCTTACTCCAAACCCAGAGATATCCATTGTATTATCTTAATAATTAGGGGCAACAAGGTGGCAAAATAGAACATCAGGACTGAAATCAGAAAGACCTAAGTTTCAATCTGGTCTCAGAAATTTACTAGTTGTAAAATCTCGGTAAATCACTTAGCTCTATTTGCCTCAGTTTCCTCATCTTTAAAAATAAGCCAGAGAAGCAAATGGTGACCACAACAGTATTTTTATCAAGAAAACCCCAAATGGAATCACAAAAAATCAAACATGGGTTAAATGACTAAACAACAGACCTTATTAATTGTAATTATTATTGTTTGTATATCATTACTAATACATTCTAACATCAGAGATGGTCAAGTTCTTATAAGCCATTAAATGGGTCTTAAGCATAATGGAAAGGAAATGTGTTGAAGATGCAATGAAGTCCAGTGAAAAAAGTATGGAGCTGAAAATCTTCAGACCTGGATTCTTCCCTTGGCCCTTCTCACTAGCTAAATGGCCTCAGGAAAATTACTTAGCACTTCTATGCCTAAGAAATGAAGAAGTTAGACAAAATGGTCTCTGGGCCTCCACCAGCCCTGAAACTTCATGATGTTAAAAAAGTTCTAAGCTGCCAAAGCAGCAGTCCCTACCTAGAAACATACCCATTCCCCAGGACACAGTGGGACAATTTTTCTTTTCTCTGCATAGGTATCAACAGAAAAAACATATGACAATGGAAAAGGTTGAATATAGTTAAATTATTATTTACATCCCACAGTTCTAGCCACTGTAAAGTGTGCCTCAAAGAGAGTCCCTCAGCCAGAAAAAATTATAAGGCCAAAAATAAATCCTCATTCTATGGCTGGTACAAGAGAGCACAAGATTGAGAGTTGGAAGAGATCTGAGAATTTTTCAAGTTGAGGTTCTCACATCTTATGCATAATGAGACTGAGTCTCAGAGAGTAGACGTGATTTTTCCTAGATTAGGGGGGTAGGAAAAGGAAGTCAGGATTTGAACCCAAGTTTATCAACCTCCATTCTAATACACCATCCCCTCATTGCTCCAACGAAAGATGGCATGTATAACAACAATGTAAAAACAAACTTTGAAAAACATAAGAACTTCAATTAACACAATGATTAAGCATAATTCTAGGGGACCAAAAATGAAGCATAGTACCGACATCTTTCAGAAAAGGGATGAACTTTGAAAGCACAATAAGATATATTTTAGACGTAGCCAACTTCAGAATTTCTTTTCTTAAACTACTCATATTTTTAATGCAGATTTTTTTTCTTTGTGTCCCCAAGTTGAGGAAAAATGGGGAAGTAAAAGGAAGAAAATAAATGCTTGTTAGTTGAAATAAATTATTTTCAAAAAATGGCATAGTCATAATGATGATAATAATAACAGCAGCTCGCATTTTCAAAGTGTATATTATTCACCAATAGCTACAGATAACACATATACACCACCATTGTCCATTCCATATGCACACACACACACACACATACACACAAACACACACACAATAATAGTTTGAGATTCTTCATTTATTTTGATGGTTAAAATAAAATTTTATCTTTTAAGTCAGCTAGGGCCAAGGATGAACTTGTTCTGTGGCTGCCTATCTGAATGGCATAGCTATATGGGATGGCAACCATAATGAGGAAATGGTAGTTACATTTTCTCATTAGTTTAATGAAAAGACAGTCTCCCTTTCTTCAAGATAAAAAGCTGACCTCGGGATCATTCTTCAGAGGGCAACCTGGCAATATTCCTATACGGGGAGAATTAAAAGAAGTTGGTATTGGCAGCATAAGGAGTGGAAATATAGACTTTTCACAGTGGGTGGAAAATGTAAAAAGTCCATTATGACTTAGCATTTCTGCCTTCCCTTAATTAGCAAACTGAAAGGTAGTGTGGCCCAACCTGCCTGGCAGCTGTCCCTCACAGAATCCAAATCTTGCCTTTGCTGACTATGTGTTACTTAAAACTTACACCCACACTGTGACTCTCTGTTGCCCTTTGGGTTACACACAATTTTGGTTCTTCAGAGCCCATGGTGTTTCATATTACGTAGACATTTAGTATTACCCACCAAATGCTGATGTTGAAAAAATGTACTTTTGATTTGGAAGCAATAGGGATCAATGAGAGAGCTACACATTTTCTTAAATTCATCCTAGCCTTTTCTCCAACATCTCTTAAATTCTGGATATACATCATTGCTCAGAAATGTAAATATCCGTTCAAGATCAAGATACTCTACCAAGACACTTTCACTCCTCCATCGAAACTGTCTTCTCAATTGCTGATGACCATGGATAAATGTCAAAGTCCTTTCCCATTTCCTATCCTATCTGTTTTTTTTTTTTCTGATGCATTCAAGACCAACTCCTCTTGACTATTTCTCTCTTCTGATTTTCCTTTTGTATGTCTGACTTTTTCAAGGTCATCTTCCTTCTTTCGCCAAATGTCAACCTTTTCTAGGGTCTATGCTTCTGTACTTCCTCCTTTGAACCCTCTCATGGGTTTAAGTATGACTTCTATTCAGAGGATTTCCAAATTATAAAGGTAGCCTAATATAATAGAACTCATGCCTCTGCCACTTGTTATTTGTATAAACTTGATGAAGTCTTTATTATCTCTAGGCCTCAGTTTACTCATCCACAAAATGAGGACATTAGACTGAAGCTAAATATATAATATCTAGGATATAGTCAATATGATACTAAAGTCTCTTCTAGCTCTAAAACTATGATCCTATCTGTTCTTCACCTCTGGTTGCTCTCGGGATATCTACACATCAAACTCAGTGTAGCTAAAATGGAGTTTACCAATTTCTCCTCAATTATATCCTTCCCAGCTTCCTTATTTCTACTTACAGTACCATCATCCTCCCAATCACCTTGTCCTGAAATCCTGGCATCATTACTGACATTCCCTCTTCTTTATTCCCACTGCATGTCAAATCAACGTAAAGTCCTAGTTTTTGGGAATAGCATATTGGCGGCAGAAAATGGGTAGGAGACCGGGATAATTTTAAGCAAAGATGCCAATACAGAAAATATAGAAATAATCTCTGCAAAAGGTATGGAAGGTACGATCTATGTGATATGAGATACGTAGAGTAAAACACTGTGGAAACTGAAGTAGAAAAACCTTAAAAGTGAGGGGGGATGGAGGAAGCAAAGAAGGGGGAGGAATTCTGAATGATACCAGGCTGCAAACCTGGGTGAAGAGAAGGGTGGTATCCTACACAGAAATAGGGAATCTAAGAGGAGACATTAGTACCTGGGAGGAAACAGTTGGCTCTTCTGAGTTTGAGACATATACAAAATATCCAGATGGGGATATTCTGTAAAATATTCTATGTGATTTAAGACCACAGCTTAGGAGAGAGATGGAGGCCAAATATAGAAATTTCAAAATCACATACATGGAGATGATCATTGTATCCAAAGAAAATCAACATCCAAGGGCAAGTCACTTTTTGTAGTATATATTGTTAAGATTTGGTCTAATCTCACCCCTTTGCAGCCAAACTATTCTCCAGTCTGAACAGTTTTTATCAAATAGGGAAGTCTTCTTCAATACAAGAAAAGATAGACAATTATGAATACAATGTCATCTATTTTTTATATATAGTTTCTTAAAATGGACATTTATTATTATATATTTTTAATACTCTGGCATTCTTCTGGGCACATGACAATGTTTGTTTTGTTTTAATTTCATTTTTCTTTCTTTTTCTATTTTGTTTTTTTTCCTTATTGTGTATATAGTTTTAAATATAGATATATGTGTGTGCATATGCATATACATGAATGTGTGTGTGTATATATATATGTATATATCTATATATATAGATATATACATATATATATATATACATATATATATATATATATATATATATATATATATATATATATATATATATATATAAAAGCTCCTTGGTGTCAAAGACTGGGATTTTATTTGATTTGGTTTTGTATACCTGAGGTGGAAAGAGTTGGTTATTTACATATTTGGGGACTGTAGTCTCCTTAATAGTTTCTAGTGAAAGGATAAGGACTTAAGAGCTTCTTGGAGGAAAAATATAGAATTGAGATCATGAAATGGAAGGGATCTTGGGGATCATTTTGTCCACTCCATTCCTTCTAGAAGTGAGGAGAGTGAAAGACATTGAGTGACTTTCTCAAGGGGACAAAAATATCAAATTGAAGTCCAAAGATTTAGTTTCTCTGAGGTCAAATCCATCAGGCTTCCCACTGTATCCCACTGGCAAAATTACTCTGAGAGTGTAAATGCTCTAGTGCCCAGAGTGGACCACTGGAGGGGAAAACAGGAAGTTTCCTTAACAAAATGCATAGTTGCCATAAAAAATCTTTTATTCAAAAAAAAAAAAAAAAAAGCTTAGGCAACATCATTTTTGGTAAAAATGGGCTCAGTTATGGCACTGAGATGAACTAAATGACCTGAAATGACACACAATATTGGAAGAGCCCAGACCAATGAGGAATGACTACACCATAAAATAAAGTCAGCAAATGTTTTCAGCCTCTGCTCTAATTTCATCAACTGCAGCTTCATGGTAGAAGCAGAGGAAACTGATTGTTAATCTTTCTGCTTTGAGTAAGACTTCCATGAATATCATTTGCAGGGACAATAACCTAGGCCATTTTTTTTCCTGTTTCTTCAATCTCACCATAAGCAATTCTACCCACCACCGTAATAGATCTTGAGGAAAGAAAAATGTGTGTATATATATTAACTTGAGTAATGTTAATAAAGCTTTCCTCTAGCTTGCTGTGACAAAGCAATGGAAAGGAATTAGTTTCCTTTTTAATTTCTACATCTTTCTTTGTTATGCTTGGGCACCACCCGCTAAGCACCTGAAGGAAGTTCATCTTCCATGTCACGAGAAATAGCTAAAATAAATAATGGCTTTCTGTTTACAGTTAGGAAGCCATTTTCTCAGATTCTCATGCTTCTACAGTAACAATACATCAAACATTTCTAACAATAAACTGCTGATTTGGACCATTTAAGGAGTAAGAAAAGATCTGTTTAGACAGCCATTAAAAAAAAAAAAAAACATTTTTAAAAGACAGGATAGTTTGACCTCTGCAGAAAAGCTAGGCTCAGAAAGTATGTCCAGCAACATGGATATTCCTAGTTTTGTGGCACAAATTCATCAGTGTGAAATTCCCTCATTTCTATTTGTGTCCAAGATCTGGACAAATCTGTGCTACAAATTTAGCAAACACCACTTGCCTGGGAAAACACAAACATGAACGTACAAGAGAAACCACCTGGGAACAAATAAACCCCCAAAGACACTGCTTTACTATTTAAAAAAAAATTCTCCATCTGTTCTCTCTTCCTTTCTCCTTTGAAAATAGTCAATTCAGCTCAAGAGAATCTATAGGTACCAACTTTTGTTCTCTTTTCTCTGCTTCCTACTAGCAGCTTTTGAGTGAGCAGTTGATGCACTCTCCAGAACTACTGGATACAGATGCTATATAATCTTCTCATAATTCAAACTCTTGCTCTTTAATATGGTGTCACCACAGTCGTGATGCTTTACCAGTGAGAGAAAAATGAATGTAAATCAGGCTAAAAGCCTACAAAAATTCCAGCTGATGCTATTCCTCTTCTATTGCCTTTTTTCACAAGGTGTTTTTCTCTTCTCTCTTTTGAGCAAATTTAGGTCCAAAGTAACAAATCTCTTTGTCTTTTCTGCTATCACAGGGAAGATGAAACTGTCAATAACTGTCCCTAGTGGACACTTAAATGTGGAATTGAATCGGAGAACCTGTGAAACGCTCTGCTTTTAGCGGAATGAATCATCCAACAGATAATTGAATACAAATAATTGAAGTTCCCCATTACCACTATAATCTGTCTTTGATCAAGTATCACGAATTCATCCATTTCCTATATTGACCAGGTGATCTATAATATATATTTTTATAGCTTGATATTATGGGGAAAGTAGGGGAAAGGAGAAAGATGATAAATGACTTCATTATACTCAGGACACAAACATTTTTGAGGCTCATAATTGAAAATCACGTTTGACCCTTCTCTTTCCCAATCATAATCCATCAATTGTCGGTGACTTTTGAGTCTATATCTTCCATATCTATGGTATTCATTTTCTTCTTTCAACTCTAACTTCAGGTACTCTTGTTGAGTCTCTTATGTCATTTATACTAGTTACCATAATAGATCCCTAATGGGTCTTCCTGCCTCCAGTCTATCATTTCTCTAATCATTCTCCATTCTACTAACCAACTAATTTAAATACACAACTCATTATTCTAATCTTTGATTCAAAAAGCTATAGAGGTTCTTTACCTAACAAATAAAGTACAATCTGCTGGTCATAACATTCAAGGCCTTCATAGTTCTTTCTTCAAACTAATTAGACAGTGGTCTCTCTTTCATGGACTCTAGGTTCTATCCAAACTATTTCTTTATGATCTTAACTTTAGAGAGGGAAGTTGAGGAATTATTTAGTCCCATAACTACATTTGAAGATGGGGAAAATTGACAGCCAGATTGTAGAATGGTGATAATGATAATTAATATAGTACTTTATTATTTATTATATAGTACACATTCTCCCATCATTGCTATTAGGTGGAAATTATTATCTTCCCCATTTTATGGCTGAGGAAACTAAGATTAAGAGGACTTAAATGCCTTAAATGTCATGTAGCTAGCTTGTACAGAGGCAAGAATATGAACTCAAATAGTTCTGACTAGTTCCAGTATGTTTTCCAGTATAATACCTACCTCCCTAGCTATACAAGGAATGATTTCTCCAAAGCTACACAAATAGTAAGCAAAAACTCTGAGTTTTGAAATTCTGTATTGTGACTCCAAATAATAATAGAATCACTGAATAACAAACTTTCAAAGTTGTAAGGAACAGAGTTGAGAATTTCTCCAGATTGTAGAGAGCTGGCTATTGTAATGCTTCTAACACAAAACTTTATTCAACAAAGTACAGCCACCAGTTTACCTCTATCCAAATGTATTTGGTAGAGTAACGCACTTGGAGCCAAGAAACCTGAATTCAAATCATACCTCTGACAAACTTCCTAGCTATGTAATCATGGCCAGTTCTGTGCCTCAGTTTCCTCATTTATAAAATGTGTTTTGGGGGCTAGATCAGTTGGTCTCAAAGTGTGGAAGTTTCTGAAACCCTATCAAAGGGTCTACAAATTCAAAATCAGTTTTTATTTCTAATATGCTAAATATCCACAAATATGGCCCATATAAATAAAAACTATTTGGACAGATCCTCAATAATTTTAAATAGTATGAAGATGCTGAGAACAGAAGTTTGAGAACCACTGGACTTAATGATTTCTGAGATATCCAAATTTAATCCTACGAATTAACCCAAGTGCCATTTCCCTCAAAGATCTTGTCTAATTTCTCTAGGTGCTTGTCCCATCTCATAGTTATTTTATATCTATTCTATTGTTACTTATACGTGTTGTTGTATCCGTTTAATAGAATTTATTTTTCCTGGGGGACAGGAGCTGCCTTACTTTTTCCTTCCTATATCCAGTGTGTAACACAGAGCTGATCACATAGCAGACATTTAACAAATATATTCCATTGATCCTACTTCCAAAGTTTTAAAACTAGAAAGGATCCTCATTTACTTTAAATCCCATATTATACTAAGGAGAAAACTGAGGCTGAAAGAGCTCAAATGGTTATTTATTATATAGTACATATATAAATACACACACACACACACACACACACACACACACACACACACACACACATATATATATATAGTATATAGTATGGTTGTGATAGAGCCAGAACCATAGATCTGGAGCAAGAAAGGAGCTCTAGAGGAGATTTGGGGCAACACTCCAGTTTACAGGTAGGAAAACTGGAGAAAAGTCAGGTAAAGTAACCCCCATGATGCCATATGCTTGCTGGAGTTTAAATCCGGGTACTTTGCTTAGAAAACTACAACTTTTCCCCAGAATACACTGCCTGTAACACAGCACTTACATTTTGTAT
The DNA here is from genome assembly GCF_016432865.1 of Antechinus flavipes. Taxonomy (NCBI): domain Eukaryota; kingdom Metazoa; phylum Chordata; class Mammalia; order Dasyuromorphia; family Dasyuridae; genus Antechinus; species Antechinus flavipes. Next base: position 661,234,119 of record NC_067399.1, read on the forward strand.
TGGAACTCTGAAGATATTAATTACAGCTCTCCAATAGCAGGAAAATGTGTCCACCTAAATAAAGATCTATTCTGGGGAATAGGTTTTTAGGTTTTGTTTTTTTCAAGTAGGAAACATTGATTGCCACAGTTGTGCTGCAACTTTCTTTTGTTCCATTTCTTGGGAGTTAGACATCCAGACCCTTGCCTGACTGAATCCCCAATGTCTGATGCCTAAAACTCTCATGGCTTTTCTTTCTGTTTGGGATTCAATTTATCAGATGCTTGTCTTGCTTTGCAGACTACATTGTAAAGCCCTTGTGGGTAGGGATCATGACTTTTTGACTTTTATATCTGCCACAATATCTTTCATAAATCCACTCATCTTGTCCCTGTTTACTTGAAATTCTAAAATTTATTTAAAAATATAAATATGTTTATATATTATATTATATTTATTTTAATGGTATAAATAATCATGAATATTTTCCATGCAATGAGTCTTTAAGGTTTATAGCACAATTGCTACTATTCCCCTTAAACACAGGTATCACATGACTTTTTAAATATCACATAAAAATCAAAGGCAAAAAATTGTACCTAAATCATCTGATTTTCAGTGAAGTATACCATCTCCTATAGCACATTGTTTTCTATACTCTATAAAAATCACTCAACAAATATTTGGATTCTTGGATAAATAGATCGATAGATGAGTAATTGGATGGGTAGAAGAATGAATGGTTATCTTTTGAAAAATTAATTAAAATTTCCTTGGCATCCTTTTCTCCCTCTAATTCTGACTCTGGCATGGAAAAAACCAACCTCTCCCTCCTCAATTTCTACTTACACTTTGTTACAGCTTCTCCTTAGTCAATAAACATTCATTAAGCTCCTACTATGACTGTGCTGAGCACTAGGGATTTATTTTTTTAAAAGACAAAAGACAGTGTCTGCCTTCAAAGAGCTCACAGTCAAATGGAGGAGACAAACAAACCAATATATGTAAATAACTACAGGCAGGATACCAAGAAAATAATTAAAAGTGAGAAGGCATGAGAATTAAGAGAGGTTTGGGGATATTTTCTCTTTGAAACTATTTTACTCTCCCCTGTATCATTGGTTCTCCTTCATTCTCAGAGGACCAAAATTACCTTACAGTGAAGTTACAGTGCGTCCAACTGTGGCTGATCAGACTGATTCAAGCTTGGAATGCTCTGCCACAGGTTGGGCACAAATAGTCCCTATAGACATTTGGGGCAGATTCTCTAACTTGGTGCATTTCATGTTTCTTTTGGGTTAATTCAATTCTGCTTTGCTCATGTAGCTCAGCACTTTCTCTGATAGGTGCAAGCCATGCTGGAAAGCCCTGGACCAGTGTCTCCCATGTCATCCAATCAATTCTAAAGTTTTTTTTTTTTTTATTATCAATAATAGTTTATTATAAATATTTATGTTACATGCGTCAAACATCAAATTGAACACAAGATCAGTTCTAAAATTCTTAAGAGAGACCTTGAGAGTGTCCTTGTATTGCTTTTTCTGACCACCTTGTGAGCGTTTGCTCTGTGTGAGTTTTCCATAAAATATCTTCTTGGCAAGCATACATTGTCTTTCCCTTTTAGGTTATAAGGCTCTTGAGAGCAAGATCTGTGTTCTCTCCACCTCAGCATTCTTAGCCCTCACCACATCACCTTCTATTCAAAGCAACAAATACTTATTATTAATTGCCTGCCCTGGGAGCTGAGGATACAGAGAATGAAACAATCCTTATCCAAAAAAGAACTTGGAAATTACTAGAGAGAACCAAATCAAGAAGTATTTAATACCCCCAAATACTAAGATGGTTCCAATTCAACTCATGTGAGTGGTGCATAAAGCAATCTGCCTGTCCGGGGTAATTCTTCTTTCATGTCCTCCTATCTGTGAAGTGATTCATTATTCTGGAGACCTTCCTCATTCTGTTACCATAAGCTATGAATGAAGTACACATGCTGCTCATCAGTAACTATTTAGTCTCACCATGTAACTAAACTTGCTCCTTTTTCTAATTTTATTTAGCCTTCTTTTCTAGTATGGAGCAGCTCAGTGGTGTCTTAATGCCCAAAGTTCCCGGCCTGGAGTCAGGAAGACTCCACTTCCAGAATTCAAATCTGACCTCTGATACTTTCTAGGTAAATGGCTTAACCCTATTTACCTCAATTTCCTCACAAAATGAACTAAAGAAGGAAATGGTAACCACTCCAGTATCTTTGCCAAAAAGACCCCTAAAATGAGCTCACAAACAGTCGGACATTCTTGAAAAATGAATGAACAACAATATTCTAACACCACAAGATCAAGATCCTTTAGGCATTCAAGCCATGGAGAGAATTCTAGCTTGCAGCCAGTTCTGACAATGATGAGTTACTAAAACTGTTCTCCCCCCTCTACTTCCTGAGGGAATTTTCTCTTTCTGTCACCCAGCAGCTGGAGCCTGAGAGAGTGAGGTTTCTCCCTAGGGTATGAGAAGAACTGAGATGATTGACATTTGTGATATATGTCTGGTGTATTCATTTTGCTACACTTTTGTCAGTGCTAAAAAACCTTGCTGTTTAAGCACAGTGATCATGACCTTGTGTCACAAGGTCAGTGATTACTAGCTTTTTAACAATACTTCCGGGATCCTTCCTGGCTTCCTCATATGGGCATGGTTCAGAGATCACAGGATTTTGAAATGAGACAATGTCTTCATTTGGAGCCTAAGTTATAAATTTTTTTTTTTTTTTTCCTTTATTTCTTCCTATTTAATTCTGTTCATTTCCAATCCTGTTGTCTGGCCACAAACTGGAGATTGTGAGGTGATTGCATTCTTTTTTTAAGTGGTAGAATTTAATTTGGAAAACAAATCAATGGTTCGGTCATACTAAATGCCTTATCCTAATCAGACTGTAAACTCCTACATTAAATTGTGAGCTCCTCAAGAACATGGACTGCCTATGGTCTTTTATTTGTATTCCCAGCATCTAGTATGGTACCTGACACATAATAAGTGCTTAATAAATGTTTATTGATTGACTGACTACTTACTCACAGTCTATATAAGCAGGATTCAATGATTAAAATAGAGATCTAAGGTGAATGGTTTGTCACTAGATGTAGTGGCTTATTTTAATTTTTTAAAGCTTAGTGAAACTTTTAGTTAATGCTTTACAGATATCAAAACTTCATGACATTTAGCACCTTTAAAATCATAGAGGAAGTTCCCTTAACAGATAATGTATGTTCTTTGTGAATAATTAAAACACAGTCTCTTGGACCTTGTGTTCTAATTTCCAGTATTGGCTCATAAGTTCAATAAGCAATTGTGATAAAAAGTATGATACAAGTAGCAGTACAGTGTAGAGTCAAGATTGATTCCTGTTTGAATCCCATCTCAGGCACTTACTAGCTATGGGACCCAAGTAAGTCACAATATCTCTCTTTCTCACTTTGCTTATCTTTAAAATGAAGCGATTGGACTCTATTTTTTCTAAGATCCCTTCCAGATCTAAATCTATGATCCTATAACAGTAAGTGAGAAAGATGATAAATGTTGAATAACATGTGGAAAAATTGGAAAACTGATGCTCTGTTGGTGGAGTTGTGAACTCCCCATTCTGGAGAATAATTTGGAAATATACCCAAAAGGCTATCGAAATGTCATATTCTTTAATCAGGAATACCATTACCAGGGCTTTGTGCCAAAGAGATTTTTTTTTTAAGGGAAAAATGCCTTACTCATGCGAAATTAGTTATAGCAGCTCTTTTTGTGGTGACTAAGAACTGGAAATTGAGGGGAGAGACATTAATTGGGGAATGGCTGAACAAGTTGTCGAATATGATTGTGATGGAATATTATTGTGCAATGAGAAATGACAAACCAGATGGTTTTAGAAATACCTGAAAAGACTTACATAATGCAAAGTGACATGAGCAGAACAAGGAGAACATTGTACAGCAATATCATATGATGAGGAACCATGAATTCTCAGCAATACAGCAATCCAAGAAAATCCCAGAGGACTCATGATGAAACATGTTCTCTACCTCCAGAGAAAGAAACATGTTCAACTATAGACTGAAGCTTGTAGTTTATCTCTTTATTTCTTCCTTCTTTCCTTCCTATTTTCCTTCCTTCTTTTTTTTTCTTTCTTTTAAGTGTTATACAAAATGATTAATATGGAAATTTTTGACTTGATTGCCTATGTATAATATATCAGTTTGCTTACCACCTCAGGAAGGGGGAGGGAAGAGAAAGAGGAATAGAATTTGAAACTCAAAACTTAAAATAATAAATGTTAAAGATGGTTTTAATATGTAATTGGAAGGGAAATATTGTTTTTTAAAAACTGTATTAGAAGCAACTTGGTATAATAAAGAGCCAGGAAGATCTGAAGATAAGTCCTGCCCTATACTTACTGTACAATCTTGCCACTTGATTCTCAGAATCTCAAAATTTTATAAGACTAGAGATGACAAGATTGTTACTAGTCTCAGTTGCTAAGTTTCTCACCAAGAAATGTCTAATCCAAAGAAATCACAGGACTAGACCTAAACATTCATTAAAGAAGATCCAAATGTGAAAGTCGTTATTGGCAAGGGCTATTCAGGAAAATCTTTTTGAGTAGAGGGCTGTGGTGTTGAAGTACCTGATGAATTAGCAAAATGTTGATAGGTAAGATGGGGCATTACAGGATCAGAAGCAACCAAAGATTTGGAAGTGAGTGGGCAAGTCTAATTCAGACTTGAGGGGCAATTATTATGGATTGAACAGAGTAGAAAGGAGAAAGGTAAGAGAAGGTTGGTAAGACAGGAAGATATTATATCTTAGAGAAATCTGAATTTTACTCTGTAGGTAATAGGTCAAAATTACAATTTGAGCAAAGAAATAGTATGACAAGATCTATGGTAAAAAAGATGAATTTTACATTGTTGTAAAGGATAGATTGGATTGAATGTCCACTAAGCTCGTCATGTTCCTGATATCTGCAACTCTTTGACAAGATTAGGAGTTACAAATGTTATAGAGAGAAGGATGGGGTGCAATCTATGGCATTAGAATATCCAAATTGATGAGACGATAGAGTATCAAATTATTTCTAATTTTATCTGTGGTGGGGTGGAAAACACTTTATATTTGGGATAGGTATAGGAAGACTTCAATTTGAATCTTGTCATACTGGTTATCATCTATATGCTCTTGAAGTGTTAAACTCCATTTGTTCATCCACAAAATGAAGAGATCTGGACCAAATTATCTCTAAGATCCCTTCCAAGTTAGCTACTATGAACTCATGATTGAAATATAAAAACAAAGTCACTTTTATTGGTATCATCCAAATCCCCCCAAGTGATCTTAATTTTTCCATTTCTATACCAGGCCTGTGCATGTGCATATGTTTGTTATACAATTCCATTCATATATTAAAAGGAGATGTGAACACAGCTTTCCTGGCTGCTGATATATTCAGCTTTTACAGATGGCTCTCACTCAGCCCCCACTAAAAATAATGGAAGGTAAATGACAATAGTCAGACAATTCCACCCTCATCAAAAACAGCCGCTCTCGTTGCCTCATCTCGATAAACCTGATGGTACCATTTCAAATGCATCCAGCTAATTAGGTAATCTTGGCAGTTTAAATCTTTCAGACCTCTCCATTATATTTGATGATTTTTTGTACAAAACAGCTGGAAATTTCCATCAATGAAAACTGGCTTTGTTTTTCTTTATTATTATTTTTCTCTGCTCTACATGCCTGCCAAACTGTGTTGCAAATCATATAAAAGACCTACACAAGCTGGACATATTGACATTAAAAATAAAAGCAAAACCTTTTGTTTGCTGATATTAAGGTAAATTATTAAATATTAAAGTTGATTCATGGAGCAGCTTAGCATAAATGACAATTCAAATAAGCTAAGGAAGGAAAAGGTACAATGGATTATGCTGTTTGTGTGCTGAGCTGATGGGGAGAGAAATATTTTTTTAATTCTTGGTAATAAAACAAAATTATACTTTGATACAATTGCCCTAAATAGTCAGTAAAGCAATAATGTGACCACTTGTAAAATAAGAACAAATAAAAGTCACATCTCTATGCTTCTGTACTTTGCACTTAGCATGAGAGAAGATATTAATTTTCATCTTAGATGAGGAGTCACAAAGCATTCCATTTAGATCAGAGATTCTTAACCTTTTATGTTTCTGTACCTCATGAGCAGTCTGGCGAAGCCTCTGGGCCTTTTCTTAGAATAATCCTATCAAATACACAAAATAAATCCATAAAATTAGAAAATACACTAAACATAGTGAAATTTGATTATCAAAGTTTGAAAAAAAAAACATAGATCCAAGATTATGAATCCCCGATTCAGAGGCTAAACTCAAGTTTTCGAATGGATTTGTGATTTCATCAAGATGGTTATTCCTTTCAACAGAACAGAATAACTTATCCATCCCCACTTTGCATCCTCCAATAAACTTGCCACAAGTGGTCTGCTCAACCTTCCTTGTTTTCTCTTGCCATTAAGAAAACACCAATGAAACACACAAACTGTGCTATTTCTTTCCATTCTACCGTGTGACCAATTCATAGTTTTTTTTTACTCATACTTGGACGACATTCCACCCTTCACTACTTTTTTAGATTTTCCTTATTGCTACATGTTATCATCAGGGTATGGCCCCATCCATCCCATATTTACCTTTGTTGCTTTTTGGGTTACTGTCAGTTTCAATTCTTTGTATAATATATTGTTCCATGTTTCAATGGATTCTAAAATTAGCCATTTAATAAATTCAAATAGGATTAGGGTTGGGAAAAAAATTTGGAAAAGTTAGAATTTCTGAAAAAATGCTAAGCCTATGGGGAAATGAGAAAGCAGATAACCTACAGATTAGTGGAGAAGAGCAATATTGCCAATGCTATTGGGATTGGCTCCATTCATTCTATTCAAGTAGGTGACAGTGAATAAAGTACTGGGTAGGGAGTCTCAGGAAGACCTGAGTTCAAATCTTCATAGACACTTACTAGCCTTGTAATTCTGGAGAAGTCTGACTTAGTTTACTCAATTGTAAATTAGGCAAATAATAGAACCTTATTTCCAGGAGTGTTGTGAGAAAAGCATGAGACAATATTTTTGAAAAGTTTAGCAAAGTGTCTGGCATATAGTAGGCACTTAATAAATGCTTTTCCCCTTCCTTTATAAGTCTTTAAGGCAATGTGGTATTTTTTTAATGGAATTAGGGGACATGGGATTCAAATCTTTCTATCATTTTATACTTGTATGACCTCAGGCAAGTGACAACCTATTTATGTCGCATTTTCCTCATATCCAATATGAGAGGGTTATAGTAGGTGGCCTCGAAAATCAGCTCTTTAACCATACTTTATGTTCCTCTTCATATCTCCAACAAAAATTGTCATTTCTATCTTGATTTAGGTCTAACAAAAGAAGTCTATTTAGACCTAATAAATGAATTGCATTCATTCAGGAAAGTAAATGTGACAGTATAATGCATTCAGAAATGCACTTTTGTAGACTGAATAAATAATATGCCAAACATATATGCACTACTAATTTTCAAATATATGTAGATACAATCATGATTAATAAACTAAGAATTTAAAATGTTATTGAATTTATACTAGCTTTTTGTCATCATGACCTTTTCTCATTCAACAGATAGTTAATAATATAATTACTATCATGTGCGGATCCACAACATTTATTTTTTTAGAAAAAGCATTTATCACACTTGATATATGAGAACCAGAGCCAGAACTAGAAGAGTCTGTTAGGACTTTAATCTTAAGAGACTTTAAATTTAGAAGGTATTGTCATGCTATTCCAGAGCTACTTTTTTTACTCCATACACCAAGGGACCATACCCAAAAGTGAGCTTCTTTTCCCAGCTTCCAAGGGATAACATTCTGGTTCCAGAGCACATTTCCTCCCTCTGCCAACAAGCACAACCTTGGGCCTCAATATATCCCATTCCTCTGCTTCTCCTCAAGAGTAGACAGATTTTCAGCTCTTGGCAGAGTCCCAGAATATGTTATGTTCCCCCACAGCTGTACCCTGGGTAAGTGTCTTTTGCTATGCCAATTCTATCCCCAAGCACAAAAATTAGTAGCCTATGCTTTTCTGAGAAACACTGCCTTAGCTAAGAGTGTACATTGCTACTCCGTGACACAACACAATTGAAACACACTATAAATTCCCATGGCCAATGATCAAAACACTTCACTTCTTCATCAACTAATGAAACCCTACAAAAGATCAGCTCAGTTTGTGTTGACAAATCACAACACTGAGTTAATGACCATCTCCATAAAGCCCGTCAGCATCCAAGATAAAATCTTGGACACCATATGAAGGAAAAGTTAATCATTTTTAAATTATTTTACCAACCTTCCTATCTTATCATCACCAAATCCCCAAAGAGACTTTCTCTAAGTATGTCACTAAAAAGCCTAATAATTTATTCCTACATTTTGAAATGTGCTCAGATACTAGACTCTGAAAATTGGTCTTTTTCCAATCTTGGGAAATCAATCACTTAAGTAGACAAAAAAAAAAAAAAAAAAAAAAAAAGATTCATTGTATTGCATTGGAGACTTGAGCTACTCATACTTATTGAATTTCTAGAGTTTTGAGGAACAACAAAGACTATGTATAACAGACACAGAATGCAAAAAAAGCAGGAAATGCTAGAAGAATGAGCCAATTCTAATAAAGGGACATTCAATAGGAATAAACAGAAAGCCTTATACCAGAGTTCAAAAAATAAACTTCCCTCATACAAAATAGAGGGGGACGAACTAAATAAGACAGCTTGATAGATAAATTCTATGAGTTTTGTTAAGCTGAAATATAAAATCAGTTGAATTGAATTGAATGAATAATGTAGAAACCAAGAATAAGACCCATTTATTAACAGAGCCATAGCTTACAGGAGCAAGATCATCCCATAGCACTCTGACCCAAACATTTCTGTAGTGTTGTGTTCATTTGTGGGTATCACATTTTAGTTAGAACATTGTTGAACCTGAATAGTGTCCAAAGGCAAGCAACCAAGATGATGAAGGACCCATAAAATGTGTTCTATGAAGAAAAGGAGGATATTTAACTGGGAAAAGAAAGGCCTTAAAAAGAGTGTGATAGCTTTTTTTCATCTAATTGAAGGCTTGTCTTACAGAAAGGAGAGAGAGGTTAGCCTTCTGTCTGGTCTTAGGGAATAGAACTAGGAATTATGAGTGAAAGGTGCAAAAAAACAAACTATTTTGTTGCCAAGAAAAAAATTTCCTCTCAACTAGAGCCATGCCAAGATAGAATAGGCTGCCTTAAGAAGCAAAAATATTTTTCCTACCAGAAATCTTTAAGAAGAGGCTAAAAATGTTGGAAAAATCATAGATGAATTTGTATTCGGGTATAGGATAAATACATAGGTATCTGAGTTCCTTTCTGATATTTAGATTCTGCTATTCTTTTTTTTAATTATTATCTTATGGCCATTCTTTGTCAAAGAATTTTTCAAAGTAACAAAACAATCAAAACCAGAATCCAATTATTCTCATTTGGGAGTTTCACGCGAACATGGATTCCATATGACAACAATGATAGGTAAGACACTCATCTGGGTAGAAGGGGCCACAAGCATAAGATCCAAGAACAGAAATGGTGGACCAAACTTGGTATATAGGCATCTACTAAACTTCCTTTCCAAGTCAATTTCTGCTTAAGGATTATAATTTGTTTATATGATCTTGAAATTATCCCATATTTTACAGTCTCTGCAAATTGGATCCAAAGTGCTCTTGTTTTCCTCATTCTGGTCAAGGTCAAAAAAGAATTAACAATAATAATAGGGTATTAATTTAATTAATTAATATTAATTAATTAATAGGGTATTAAATTAAGCCAGGGTTTCTTTTTTTAGGCAGGGTTTCTTAATCTCAAGTATATAAACCTATTTTAATAATTGCATTTCAAGATAATTAGTTACCTTTATAACTATACATCTTTTATTTTATGCTTTAAAAAAGATATCTCATATGTATGAAAATATGTTTAGAATTATACATGTGTAATCAGAAGAATTGCACATGTGTAATCTATATTGGATTCCTTGCTGTCTAAGGGAAGGGAAGGGAGACAGATAAATTTGGACACAAGGTTTTACAAGATTGGTTTTTAAAATAATCTTTGCATATATTTTAAAAATAAAAAAAATAACATTATTTCTAAAGGATGAGTAAAATTTCTTTTTAAAATATCATTCTAAAATCATTTCACTATATTGGTCAGATTGGTCAAACTTCAACAGACTTCACCATGGATTTCATCAATCTGTCAAAGAGATCTATTTGTTATGCAATAATTAGCATCTATTTAGTACTTTCTTTTATAAAGTAACTTACATGTTATCTCAGTATACTCTCATAATAGCTCCCAGAGGTAAGGGATATTAGTATCCTCATGCAATAGGGCAGGAAAGAGAAGTTAAATAACTTGCTCAAGCTCACACAATTAGTCAATAACTCAAATACATTTGAAACTCAAGACTTTCTGAATTTGAATCCACCACCACCCCCTGTGCTATACCCCCCAAAAAGTTAATAACCCCTAAATTGAGGGGTTGCTATAGACCCCAAAATAAATGATTCTTTTGGAATAACTTCACATGGAACAGTACCTGGTGTATACTAGCCACTTAACATGTTTTCTTTTTGCTATACAGCCATTCTTAGATTCTGGGATTTGGGGCAAATACTTTATTTTTTACCTGATAATCTATCTGTGTCCATAACATACAGCAGTGAATTGAAACTAAAGATTAGAGATAGAAAGCCAAAACTGAAACCACTGCTGCTGTTAGTAATTCTGGGGAGGGTTATAGGCAGACTAGATCCTCAGGAAAATCAGTGGGAAGAAATGGTAAAGGGAAAAGAGGAAGAACAGAAGGATTAAGAAAACAAGGAGGAAGAGAAAATTAAAAAGGGAGAAAGTATATATGTACTTGTGTGGATTCACATATGTCCTAAATGTGAGAAATGTGTGTATAGACTATAATAATTCATAGGGTTTTCCATATATTAAAATAACTTCTTATATCTGGGTAATTTTGGACAATTCACTTAACTTTGGGACCTCCAATTCTTCAAATGTAAAATGAGAGATTTGCATTACATAATTCCTGAGGAGTAGATATGCTATACTGTTTATGAATGTGTATACATATTTTGGGTGGGGTGCAGCGAGGTGGCACAGTGGATAAAGGCGGATAAATGTTCTAGACTTGACTCATCTTTATGAGTTCAAATCCAGTCTCAGATATTTCCTTGCTGTGTGACCTTGGACAAATAACATCCCTGTTTGCCTCAGTTTCCTCATCTGTAAAATAAGCTGGAGAAAGAAATGGCAAACCTCTCCAATGTCTCTGCCAAGAAAATTGCTAATGGGGTCATGAGGAGTTGCACACAACTGAACAACAACAACTATATTTTAAATATTCAATTGTATATACATATATATTATATCAAGCTAAAAGAAAAGTGTGTAATATATAAATGTTATATGTAACATTTATGTAACATGTATATTTATATATTACATACACATTTTTTTCTTTTAGCTTGATCTTATATTCCTCTTCAGAATCCCAAAGAGGCAAAGGAAACTTTGAAGTCCAATTAACCAGTCTCTATTAAGTGCCTACTATGTGTCAGGCACTGCACCAATTGCTTTAAAAGAACACTTCTATATCCTTCCTGAATTTAAGTTCTCAGACTCTCAGGGGAAGGAAATGTATTTTCTAATTCAAGCAGGTAGGGGAACAAGAAAGTTGGTTCTCCTTATAATCTACTTTGTGTGACTCACCACTCTGAAGAATACCAAAGTAGCCCAGAGACCACAACTCAATCAGGCTCATCTCTTCTCCACTTCCTCGATTTTCTGTTATGTCTTTTCTGGAGTTACATTATCAAAGAGAGTTTCAAAGACCACACCAGCATGTGTCTTCAAAGGGTTGTTTCATCTCATCAATCACAGCAGGCTATTATCTTCTAATGCGAAAACTTCAAAAATAACTTTGAATTATTGTTAAGCCCATGAACATAATATCATGTTTGAAATTCAGATACACCTGGGGAACTCATGTATTGCTCTGGTCTTTGGTGTGAGGTAATTGATCAGGGATCTTTCTGATTGTGCCTGTCTGTAAGAATTCAATGGTTTATTTAGAACAAAGATGGCTTATTTTGTGTGGGTCTTTTGTGCAAATATCACTCTGTTCTTCCTTGTTTTGATCCCCATGATGCCAAATTTGCTTTTTTTTCCCCTAAAAGTCTGGGAAATGAAAAGAAGAGGCATCTCTTGACCTTATTAAAGTTGAATTCTCTCATCATGCCTGGCTTTTGGATTCATCATGGCATTCCCATTCTATCTGGGACTTTGCATGGGGTGCTTTGCAACTCCCAAATACTCTGCAAATCCTGACCAAAGGACGTTTCCTGGAGACAGTGATTGGTCTCCACTTGAATAGCCTTACATTGCTGTCCTGTATACCCTTTTCCTTATGTCTATAAACCCATACCTTTAAGTCACTTCTTATCCAAGTAAGAATCATAATTCAATTCAATAGGCATTTATTAAGCACCTATTATATATTAAGCAAAGTTTCCTTTGCCTCTTTGGGATTCTGAAGAGGAATATAAGATCAAGCTAAAAGAAAAAAATGTGTATGTAATATATAAATATACATGTTACATAAATGTTACATATAACATTTATATATTACACACTTTTCTTTTAGCTTGATATAATATATATGTATATACAATTGCATATTTGTAATACAATTGCAATTATATATATTATATATTAAGGCAGAGGCAAAGACACATAAGCCCCTATTTTGAGAGCTTTATGCTGTTAAGGGTTGAAGATGGATATAGAACTGCACGAACAGATGCATACAAAATACTTATTTAGCAAAACACAGTACTTGCTCTCCTAATCCACACGCAGACATATAGGGCCCCAAATATCATGTATTGTACTTTAAATCAATCATAAATATTTTTCCTCCAATATTCTCTCACCTATTAGTATTTCCCCAATTTCACAAATAACAAATTAGCTTTTTAAAAGACATATTTGTTGATTTGTTGATAGAAAGAACAGAAATAAAAGAAAAAAGGAGGAAATAAAAAGAGTTACAGGTAATATGTTTTTCCCATAAAAAGTATTTTCTTTGAACTGGAGGTACACCCTCCCTGGATATCTCCTGAGGAGAGAAGGTTCAAACTAAATATGGTTGCTATGTTGCCCCACCAAGTTCACTTTGAGGAGTGTCCTTGCCACTGAATAAAGCTTTTTATAGCTGGAGGATATGGTGTTATTGGTTTTTTTTTCCTTTTCTCTCTTTTTTGTTTACCCCATTCCTCCTCAGACATTTAATCTACTTTTGATCACTGCCTCTCTAATTTGTTCCCCTTCTAAAAAGCTTTTCCTTATAATTTCCCTTTACCTCTCCTATTTCTTGATCTGATCCTTCTAAGAGATCTTCTCTTATTCTATCCCTTCACCCTCCTCTTTCTCTGTAAGTTAAGGCTTTTAAACTCTTCTAAATTTGTTATCCTCCCTTTAACCCAGTTCTCATAAACTTCTAACATTGCCAGCCAGCCATCCCATCCTGTTCTCCACTGTAACAGTTCTTCCATTCATATCTGATTAGTATAAAATAATTGTTCCATTTTTCTTCTCTCTACCCAATTTATTATTTAGGATCTTTCTATTCTCCAAAACTTAACCCTAACCCTTCTATCTACATATGCTTTTTATGCTACTGTAGTAATAATAATTCTTAAGAGTTACAGGTAATATGTTTTTCCCATAAAAAGTTAACAGTTTGACATTACTAGATATCATATAATTGTTTTTTTTACACTTCCTTTCTAATATTTCTCCTAATTCTTGAACATCAGATTTTCCATTTATCACTGACCTTTTCTTCATAAATAACTGACAGTCCTTAAATTCATTACATATCCATTTCTTACTATGCAAGATTACACTAAATTTTGCTGGGTAAATTATCCTTAGTCCCAAACCCAACTCCTTTGCTCTTTGTGATATCATTTTCCATTCCCTTCAGTCTTTTAGTGTAGAAACTGTTAAATCTGGCATTATCCTGACTGTAACTTCACAGTAAATTATTTCTTTCCATCATGTGTAGGATTTTCTTCTTGACCTGGAAACTTCAAAACTTAGCTATAATGTCTCCATGGGTTTTCATTTTGGTACCTCTTTCAGGTTGTGAACAGTGGATATTCGTTTCAATTTCTATTTTACCTGCTGGTTATACCACTTCAGGGCAAATTTCAATAATGATTTCTTGACTCTAATATGTAGACTCTTTTTTAACTTTTTAAATTAACAATTCTTATATTGTCTCTCCTTGATCTGCTTTCCAGATCAGTTATTTTTCTAATGAAATGTTTCACATTTTCTTCTATTTTTTTCATTCTTTTGATTTTTTTTTTTATTTCTTGGCATCTTATGAAGAGATTTGTTTCCCCTTTCCTAGTCTAATTTTAAAGTTGTTTTCTTCCATAAGTTTTTGGATCTCTTTTTCCATTTGATTGACTTTCTTTTTATAATTTTCTTTTCTTGCATTACTTATTTTTCCTAATTTCTCTTCACCCTCTTTTACTTGACTTTTAAAGTCTTTTTAAGCTCTTTGAAGAGTTCTTTGGGAGCTTGTTACCATTTTAAGTTTTCCCTTGACCTAAAAGTAGCTGTTTTGATTTTGCTATCCTCTTCTGAGTTTCAACACAGATTTTCTCTAGTATAATAGTAGCTCATCTGTGCTCAGATTCTTTCTCTTTTGCTTACTTAAAAAAAAAAACATTTCTTAGATATTAATTTCTATTGGAGTCAAGCTGTCCCAAGATATGAGAGATAACATCTCAAGCTTCACAGTTCTTCTGTTGTTATTTTCTGAACTCCATCTAAGGATCTGACCTTAGGTACTCTTTTCTGCCCCGATCCATGATTAGGACTCCAACAACTATGTCTCTATTGTCCCCCAGGTCCTCAATGGTTCCAGCCTGTGACCGTAATTGATCAGCACACTTGGATCCCAGGCCCAGCATGAGCTGGGGAACCTGCAATCTTTTCTTCATCAACTATCTCATCCCCACACTATCCATGGGGCAAAAGTTTCTGAAGCTGAGCTTGCTGCTGACACAGCTGCCTCCCAAGGCTTTTTTGTTGTTTCAATGATATTTCTCCCAAGTACTTATACTTCAAACAGGCCAGAGCATCATCACAGGAGGCCAGATCTTCCAATGTCCTCCCAGGCTGTCCTAGACTAAACAACTGCCTTACCCTGACTTTTACTTATTTCTGCCACATTATGTCTGTTCACTTTGAAACATTGCTATAAATTATGGGTGGGAGAATTTAGGAGAGCCAGATAATTTCCTGTCTTATTCCACCACCTTTCCCAAATTATCTTTATCCTTTTATATTTTTGTAAGGCATAATCATGGTAGAATGGTCCACAAGTTGACATTGGAGTCAGAAAATCCCGGGTTCAAGTTCTGCCTCTGACACTTAAAATCTCTTAGTGGTCTACACCAAAGGTATCAAAATGCTGCAAATGGGTGACACTCTGAGTGGAGTATAATTGCCAAATATTTAACAAAATAAATGAAAATACAATGGGTCTTAGGTAACATTGTTCTGTGTTCTTCTAATTAAGTATGTAGCAAGCAGGAATTCTTATGTAAAGTTTAATGGCCTCTGTTTCTATTTGAATTTGATTCCACTGCTCTAAGACTATATGTTAAATGAAAAGTGCCAACCTACATCAGTAGAGGGAGTTTCTTCATCCAGCATTTCCACATATAAATAAAAAACCACAGGCTTAGTCTCTGTATCCCTAATATTGTTGTTTTATTATAATCCTACAATAATTTTCATGTCGATATAAATTTTAGGGATTAACCAACTTCCAGGCCTACCCCAGTATTGAAAGCAAGTTACTATCTCTAGCAATCATGTGCACAAGATTGTGGAGGAGAAAAATCACATTTGAAAATTCAGGACAGACAATGATTTTATTTAAGCAGTTTGAAATTAAGCATGATATAGAGGAAATTTGGGATCAAATCATGAAATCATATACTTAGAGCTAGAAATGACCTTAGAGATTAGTCCAAATTTTTAGGATTTTTCCCTTTATATTTAGTGGAATCTAACATTTTATTTTCTAACTATTGTTCTTACTTATGTCCTCTAGAACCAAGCAGAATAATTAACAGGGATAATCAATTAATGAACACATCAGGACACATTTATTAAGTACTATGTGTCAAATGACACATTAGGTACTTAGTGTACAAAGGTATTATGTCAATATGCATTTATTCATCGATAAGCATTTATTCAGTACCTATGTGTTGCACTATTTGAAATGGAGGAAATAAACACAAAAAGGAATATCTCTCCTATCAAAGGAATTTTTAATTATTAATGGGAGACTATAGATATATATACATATAATATGTACATATATCATATATATATGAGTAGACATGAAATATATGCTAAACAAATCAATGTCTATGGTGGGAAGAAAGCAAACAATATGCTCCTTATTTTTTCCCAAGGAGAGTAAAACCTCCCTTTAAATATAGATACACATATACATACATATTTACATATATTAGAACCTTGCAGTCTTCACCATTCATACAATGAGATTGCCTGATATTGGAGTCTTTCTTGTTGTTGGTCATTCCTCACTTGGAAACTAAAGTCTCAGATGAATAGACAGATATTATTAGACAGAATTGGCTTTTTCTAATAGCCTATGAAAATATAAAACTAGAAGAACCATTATTTATATAGGAAGGTACAAGAGAGAGTGTTAAATTTAGAGTTAGTGGTCCTGAGTCCCAATTTCCAGCTTTCCAAGATGCTGCCTTGATTGCTTTGACCAAATTATTTCCCTTCTCTGTGTCTTAATTTCTCTCATCTATAGAATTAGGAGCTCAGATTATATTTCCTCTAAGATTTCTTCCTAGTCCTAAACCTATGAGTTTATGATCCTATAGCTCTCAGCTTAATGTAAAGGGAGACAAAAGGAAAAGTCCTTACACGTAGAAATATCCAAATGTGGAAATGGCTACTTAAAAAAGAAGGATCTTCACTCTCCTTGGAATCAAGAAAAAATGGAGGACCACTTATCAAGTGTGTTGCAAAAAAAAATTTCTGTGTTGATGAAGGTTGAAAAAGATAACTTCTGCCTCCCCTGTTCTGTAACTCAAAGAATTAAGAAAAGTTGAAATCAAAGAATCATAGATGGAGAATTAGAAGGAACTCTAAAGGCTATCTAGTCAAACCCCACAATTGTAAAACTAAGGAGACTCATTCTCAGAGAGGAAAAGGATTTGCCGAAGGTCACTGAGTCTACTCATGATGAAATTAGATCTGGAAGCAACCTTCTTTCCACCACCAGAAACTCACAATGACATATGTCTGTGTATTTGCTACATCTTCCAGCTATTAGGGGAAAAATACCTTATGAAGACAATGAAGACATTTCTCTTCAGCTATTCCATTCAAAGAAGCAACTACAGAGCATGATAGGACGACCACTACATAAATACACATATTTATTAAATGCAGAAATAGAGTTAATGCTTCCTTAATGGTATTCTTTTACCCTCGGTTTACATACATATACATAATGATGCCTTAAACTCAGAATGGAAAAGTACAGCATCTGTGCAAGCCTCAATTTGCAATTCTAAAATTGCAACCTAAATATTGAATTCCCGAAGGTTTTTGCATTTAATTTCCCAAGTAGGTTTAATAGCCAAGAAAGAATTTGATGAAGTAATACATGGATGTTTCTAAAGCTTAACTCTCATTGACTATCCCCTACAAGAATGACAGGTTCCTTGGCAGAGCATAATTTAGGCAAGACTCTTTCAAAATCCTTGGGTAACAATCAGCATCTTTATTCAGCAACTGATTTCAAAATTGTCATATTGTTTTAGTATAGACTTCTAATGTATTGTGAGATCACAGGAGTTAGTACTCAAGTGGACCTCAGAGATTATCTATTTTAACCCATTGATTTTGTGAAGGAAGCAACAAAGATCCTGGGTCACAGATTCTTAACTTTTTTGAATCTTGAGAAGTTAAATGACTTATCTGAAGTAACACAAGTTTGCAGAAGCAAAGATTTCAACCAGAATGTACAACTCCAAATTCAATGCTATTTTCTTGACAGTAAACTGCCCTCCAACTCTTGCTATATCCCTTTCCTCCTCACAAAAACTTTTTTTAAATGATAGCTTTTGATTGACAAAACATATGAATGAGTAATTTTTCAACATTGACCCTTGCAAAAACTTATGTTCCAACTTTTCCCCGCCTTCCCTTAGATGGCAGGTAGTCCCATACAGGTTAAATGTGTTACAGTACATGTTAAATACAATATATGTATACATATTTATATAGTTATCTTGTTGCACAAGAAAGATTGGATTTAGAAAGAAGGTAAAAATAACCTGAGAAGAAAAAGCAAAAATGCAAGCAAATAACAGAAAGAGTAGAAATTTTATGTTATGATCCAAACTCATTTCCTATTGTTCTTTCTCTGGGTGTAGCTGGTTCTATTCAATAAAGATCAATTGGAACTGATTTGGATCCTCTCATTGTTGAAGAGAGCCACTTCCATCAGAATTGATCCCTATATAGTATTGTTGTTGAAATGTATAATGATCTCCTGTTCTGTTCATTTCACCTAGCATCAGTTCATGTAAGTCTCTCCAAGCCTCTCTGCATTCATCCTGCTAGTCACTTCTTACAGAACAATAATATTCCATAACATTCATATACCACAATTTATTCAGTCATTCTCCAATTGATAGGCATCCATTCATTTCCAGTTTCTAGTCACTACAAATAGGGCTGCCACAAACATTTTTTGCATATACAGGCCCCTTTTCCTTCATTAATATCTCTTTGGGATATAAGCCCAGTAGTAACACTGCTGGATCAAAGGGTATGCAGTTTGACAACTTTTTGAGTATAGTTCCAAATTGCACTCAGAATGGTTGGATCTATTCACAACTCCACCAACAATGCATCAGTGTCCCAGTTTCCCCACATCCTCTCCAATATTTGTCACTATCTTTTCCTGTCATCTTAGCTGGTCTGAGACATATATAGTGGTATCTCAGAGTTATTTAATTTGCATTTCTCTGATACATAATGATTTGGAACACCTTTTCATATGGGTAGAAATAGTTGTCTGTTCATATCCGTTGACTCTGTTCATATCCTTTGACCATTTATCAATTGGAGAATGACTGATTTCTTATAAATTTGAGTCACTTCTCTATATATTTTGGAAATGAGGCCTTTATCACAATCTTTAACTGTAAAGATGTTTTCCTAGTTAATTGCTTCCCTTCTAATTTTGTCTGCATTAGTTTTGTTTGTATAAAAGCTTTTTAACCTGATATAATTGAAATTTTCTATTTTATGATCAATAATGACTTTTAGTTCTTCTTTGGTCACAAATTTCTTCCTCCTCCACAGGTCTGAGAGGTAAGCTATCCTATGTTCTTCTAATTTATTCATAATCTCATTCCTTATGCCATGAACCCATTTTGATCTTATCTTCGTGTAAGGTGTTAAGTGTGGGTCAATGCCTAGTTTCTGCCATAATAATTTCCAATTTTCCCAGCAAAATTTTGCCAAATTTTGTCAAATAGTGAATTCTTATCCCAAAGTTGGGGTCTTTGGGTTTGTCAAACTCTAGATTGTCATAGTTATTGACTATTTTGTCCTGTGAACCTAACATTTCATTGATTAACTAGTCTATTTCTTAGCTAATACCACATGGCTTTGGTGACCACTGCTTTATAATATAGTTTTAGATCAGGTACAGCTAGGCCACCTTCGTTTGATTTTTTTTTTTTCATTAGTTCCTTTGAAATTCTTGACCTTTTGTTCTTCCATATGAATTCTGTTGTTATTTATTCCAGGTCATTAAAATAGTTTCTTAGGAGTCTGATTGGTATAGCATTAAATAAATAAATTAGTTTAGGTAGTATTGTCATCTATATTATATTTACTTGACCTATTCAAGAGCACTTAATATTTTTCCAGTTGTTTAGATCTGACTTTTTTTGTGTGGAAAATGTTTTGTAGTTTTGCTCATATAGTTCCTGACTTTCCTTTGGCAGATAGATTCCCAAATAGTTTATACTATCAACAGTTATTTTAAATGGTATTTCTCTTTGTATCTCTTGCTGTTGGATTGCATTAGTGATGTATAAAATGCTGATCATTTACGTGAATTTATTTTGTGTCTTACAACTTTGCTAAAGTTGTGGATTATTTCTAATAGCTTTTTAGTAGAATCTCTGGGGTTCTCTAAGTATACCATCATATCATCTGGAAAAAGTGATCATTTGGTTTTCTCATTACCTACTATAATCCCTTTAATCTCTTATTCATCTCATTGCCAAAGCTAGCATTTCTAATACAATATTGAATAGTAATGGTGATAGTGGGCAACTTTGTTTCACTCCTGATTGGTTCCAGTTTATCAACATTACATATGATGCTTGCTGATGGTTTTAAATAGATGTTATTGACTGTTTTAAGGAAAAGTCCATTTATTTCTGTACTCTCTAGTGTTTTTTGGGTTTTTTTTTTTTGGATTTTATCAAATGCTTTTTTCTGCATCTATTGACATGATCAAATAATTTTTGTTAATTTGGTTATTGATATAGTCAATTATGTTAATAGTTTTCCTAACATTGAGCCAGCCCTGCATTCCTGGTATAAATACTACTTGGTCATAATGTATTATCGTGGAGATGATTTTCTGTAATCTTTGCTAATATTTTATTTAAGATTTTTGTATTACCAAAAAGTTATCAACTGTGTATACCCTTTGATCCAGCAGTGTTACTTCTAGGCTTATATCCCAAAGAAATACTAAAGAAGGGAATGGGACCTGTATGTGCCAAAATGTTTGTGGCAGCCCTGTTTGTAGTGGCTAGGAACTAGAAAATGAATGGATGCCCGTCAATTGGAGAATGGTTGGGTAAATTGTGGTATATGAATGTTATGGAATATTATTGTTCTGTAAGAAATGATCAGCAGGATGAATACAGAGAGGCTTGGAGAGACTTACATGAACTGATGCTAAGTGAAATGAGCAGAACCAGGAGATTACTTTACACTTCGACAACAATATTGTATGAGAATGTATTCTGATGGAAGTGGATTTCTTTGACAAAGACTCAGGTTCAATTGATAAATGATGGACAGAAGCAGCTACACCCAAAGAAAGAACACTGGGAAATGAATGTAAACTATTTGCAGTTTTGTTTTTCTTCCTGGGTTATTTTTACCTTCTGAATCCAATTCTCCCTGTGCAGCAAGAAAACTGTTAGGTTCTGCATACATATATTGTATCTAGGATGTATTGCAACATATTTAACATATATAGGACTGCTTGCCATCTAGGAGAGGGGGTGGAGGGAGAGAGGAGAAAAATCAGAACAGAAGTGAATGCAAGGGATAATGTTGTAAAAAATTACCCTGGCATGGGTTCTGTCAATAAAAAGTTATTATAAAATTAAAAAAAAAGATTTTTGCATTAATGTTCATTAGGGAAAATTAGTCTGTAATTTCCTTTTTCTGTTTTTGTCCTACCTGGTTTAGGTATCAGTATCATGTCTGTGTCATAAAAGGAATTTGGTAGGGTTCCTTCATTCCCTATTCTTTTCAAATAGTTTACATAACATTATAGTTAATTTTTCTTTAAATGTTTGGTAGACTTCACATGTAAATCCATCTGGTCCTAGGGATTTTTTCTTAGGATTTTCTTAATAGCTTGTTTCCTCTGTTAATCTGGGCAAGTTATATTTTTGAAAATATTTATCCATTTCATTTAAGTCATCAAATTTAATGGCATAAAGTTGGACAAAGTAACTCCTAATTAATGCTCTATTTTTTTTCTTCATTAGTGGAAAGTTCTCCCTTTTCATTTTTAAAACTAACAATTTGATTTTCCTCTTTCTTTTTTCTAATCAAATTTACCAAGTGTTTATTTTGTTGTTTTTTTCATAGAATCAACTCTTAGTTTTATTTATTAATTCAATAGTTTTTTTTTTACTTTAAATTTATTAATCTCTCCTTTTATTTTTAGAATTTCAAGTTTAGTGTTTGATTGGGGTTTTTTAATTTGCTCTTTTTCTAGCTTTTTTGGTTGCAAGCCTAATTCATTGATTTTCTCTTTTTCTATTTTATGCAAGTAGGCCTCTAGAGATATAAAATTTCCCCTTATTACCACTTTGGCTGCATCCCACACATTTTGGTATGTTGTCTCATTATTGTCACTCTCTTGGGTAAAATTATTAATTGTGTCTATGATTTGCTGTTTCACCCATTCATTCTTTAGGATAAGATCATTTAGTTTCCAATTACTTTTTGGTCTATTTTCCCCTGGCTTTTTATTGAATGTAATTTTATTGCATCATGATCTAAAAAGGATGCATTTGCTATTTCTGCATTTCTGCATTTGAATTTTAGGTGTTTATGTCCTACTAGTCAATTTTTGTATAGGTTCCATGAATTGCTGAGAAGAAAGTGTATTCCTGTCTCCATTTAGTTTTCTCCAAAGATTTATCATACCTAACTTTTCTAGTGTTTTCTTTCCTTCTTTAACGTCTTTCTTATTTATTTTGTGGTTTGATTTATCTAGTTCTGAGAGTGAAAGGTTGAAATCTCCCACTATTACAGTTTTGCTGTCTATTTCTTTTTGCAACTCTCTTAACTTCTCCTTTAGGAATTTAGATGCTATACCACTTGGTGCATATATGTTTAGTATTGATATTGCTTTATTATTTATGCTACCCTTTAGCAAGATATAGTGTCCTTTTTTATCTCTTTTGATTAGATCAATTTTTGCTTTTGCTTGATCTGAGATCAGAATGGCTACCCCTGCTTTATTGACTTCACCTGAAGCATAGTAGATTCTGCTCCAGCCTTTTACCTTTACTCTGTATATATCTTCCTGCTTCAAGTGTGTTTCCTGTAAACAATATATTGTAGGATTCTGAATTTTAATCCAATCTGCTATCTTCCTTCCCTTAATGGGAGATTTTGCCCCATTCATATTTATGGCTAAAATTACCAATTCTGTATTTTCTACCATCTTGTTAACCCCAAATTATGCTTTCTCTTTCCTTTTCCCCTTACCCCCTCCCTAGTGTTAAACTTATGAGCACCACTTGTTTCATGCAGTTTCCCCTCCCCTTAGAGTACCTCCCCTTTTCTTAAACCTTTCCCTTTCAATTTCTGTATTCCCTTCTATTTATCCTATCTCTTCCTTTTTGCTTTTCCCCTCCCATCTTTCAATGAGGTGGGAGAAGTTTCTCTGTAAACTGAATATGTCTAATATTTTCTCTTTGAGCCAATTCCAATGAGAGTAAGATTCACACTATGTTCACCCCTCTCCCTTCTTTCCCTCATATAATAGGTTTCCTTTGCCTCTTCATAAGATGTAGTACCACCACTTTTCCCTTTTTATGGTACAATTTCCTTTCCACCTCTAGATTCTTTTTTATATTATAACAATAAACCAAATTATACATGTATTCTTTATGTAGGCCCATAACAGAAATACAGTTCTCAAGAGTTCTTTTTATCTTTTTATGCTTCTCTCGAGTCCTATATTTGGAGGGCAAACTTTTTTGTTTAGCTCTGGTTTTTTCATCAGAAATAAATGGAATTCTTCTTTGAATTTCCATCTTCAGTTTGGAAATGTTCACTTTGGCTGGATAAGTTATTCTTAGCCGCATACCAAGTTCCTTTGTCTTTTGGAATATCAGATTCCAGGCCTTTCAATCCTTTAATGTGGATGCTACTAGATTCTGAGTAATCCTTATTGTGGTCTTCAGTATTTGAATTGTTTTGTTTTGTTTTGTTTTGTTTTTCTGGCTACTTGTAGTATTTTTTCCTTGGTCTGATAGATCTGTAATTTAGCCACAATATTTCTTGAAGTTTTAATTTTGGGATCTCTTTTTGTAGGTGATCAATGAATTCTTTCAATGTCTATTTTCCATCCGGATAGTTATCTTTGATGGGATTTCCTGAAAAATAGTTTCTAGGCTCTTTTTTTCTTCATGATTTTCAGGGAGTCCAATCATTCTTAGATTATCTCTCTTAGATGCATTTTCCAGGTCTGTTGTTTTCCCAAATAGGTATTTAACATTTTTTTCTATTTTTTTTCTTTTTTTCTTTTTTTCTTTTTGGTTTTGCTTGACTGATTCTTGGTGTCTCCTTGAGGCATTCATTTCCATTTGTTCAATTCTGATTTTTAATGAATTATTTTCTTCATTTACTTTTTTAATTTTTTTTGTAATTGTCCAATTGAGTTTTTAAATTAGTTGTTTTGTTTTATGGATTTTTTTCCATTTTGCCAATTTTATTTTTTAAAGAGTTATTTTCTTTTTCCAGTTCACAAATTCTGTTTTTCAGTTTTCCACTCTATCTTTTAATGGGTTACATACCCTATACAGACCCTCTTGGAAAGCTTCCCTTTCCTTTTCCCATTTTTCTTTTAGCTCTCTTTTAAGAGCCTTTTAAATTTCTTCTATAAGAGCCTTCTGTGGTGGGGACCAAATCATGTCTACCTTTGGATTTTCATCTAGAGACAAACTGTTTATTCTCTTCAGGGTTTGAAATCTGCTCTCTCCCAGTATAGAAGCTATCTATAGTTAGAGCCCACTTTGCCTTTTTACTCATTTAAAATAAAATGCTGTGATCTGCTTAAGGGGGACTGGGGTATTTTCAAACTGCCTCTACAGACAAGAGGAAATGACAGTTAAGCAGCAGTGGGACAGCAATATCTGTGCTGGGAGTAGCAGTTGCAAGCTGAGATCAAGCTGAGTCCCTCCCAGTGCTGGGTGATGTGGCCAAGTCCTAAGAGACTCTAATGTTTGGGTATTATAAAGACTATAACTCCCAATATTCATGGGTTCTGACAGTCAAGCACTAATTCAGAGGCTGTATTTCATAAATAGTGTGAGGGAAGCAGGAAAACTAAGAAAAATGCATGTTTCCTCTTTGCCATCTTGGCTCCTACCCCACTCACAAAATGTCTTTGCAAAGTTTGTAAGCTAATTCATTTATATAACATTAGCAATAATTGAAGAACCCCTCTTGCACCTCCACAAAGAAACTTTGAAATCATACAGATATATTTCTAAACTTTCCCTGGCACTTAGCTTCAGAGTATAAAGAGATTTCCAAAGTCAGATGGTCCAAACAGATTTTATAATTAAGGAAATGAGAGCTCAGAAAGGTTGTGATCTTGCAAGGTCATACAGGCAATAAATTACACAGCCAGTATTAGAATTAAGAAGAATAAAAGAAAATGGAGTGACAAAGATCATAGGCTGCATCTCTAGTCAAACAAAAAAAATTTTTTCTTAATGAGAAGAGCTTTACAGAACATGACAGGATCCCCTGAAAACAAGAGAGTACCTCATAGATTAAATCCTAGCATTAACATGTATTAATCCTGCATTCTGAGAAATACAGACTAATTTTGAATCATCTCCTATGAAGATACTCTGGGGTTCATTGGTGGATCCTGACCATTTGTGATAGCCAAATATGAATTCTTTGATGGTCCAGGGTTCACTTTTCAATATGCACTTTAGCAAAAGCAGCTATTGTTTTGTGCCTATTAACTCAATATGGGAACTGGATTTCTTTAAGCAGAAAGCACTGAAGGCCAGCCTTGTGGATTTGAGAGCATTTATGTTTAAGGGCTAAGGCCTGAAGCATTTAAAGATAGGCAGAAACAGAAAAAAGGAGGGGGTCATCAAAGGACATTGCAAAAATCATCATTCTGGACTTTTTACCTCTTTCATCTCCCTAAGGGACTTTTTTTTAACTTAAAAATCTGATTTTTTTTTCTCTTCACTTTGGCAGAGGTTGGAATTGGTCTAAGGATGCTTTGTGCTATATAAGTCTGCCTGAAGTCAGGTTTTTGTACTATAGATGGGTCACAGAAAAACTGGATAAGAATTAAAAGGAAATAAATGTCTGTTCAATCCTAATAATGAGATTTGTTTTTCCACACTGAATAAGAACAATCTCAAGATGTTAAATCTTTTCAATCATTGAGGAGTTTAATAAGGCCCCGCGCCCCCTCTATTTGGCAAATAGTCCATTATCTGGTTAAACCATTTTGGCAGGGCTCCTCAAATCTTAACAAAACACCAACAATTTAGTGACCTGATGTTCTCTTTCACTGACTCTTTCCCTCAGGCTCATTCTCCATTGTAAGTGTGTAAAATAGTTTCTAAACCAACATTTGTTGGTCCTGGAATCAAGGGACCTATTTTTAAATCCAGGATTTACCACATATTAATTGTGAGACTATTTGCCCCTCACCTCTCTAAGAACTACACTCCTTATCTTGAGACCTCATAAGCATTTAAAACTCAACATGTCCAAATAAGAACTCACTTTTTCTCAAAAGCCCCTCCTCACTTTCCAAAAGTTCCTTTTCTATTGTCACTAATCTCAACCTTCAAAGCCATGCTACCTTTGGGCTTCATCATCCAGTTACTATGCCATGTGTGCCTTCTCATTCACAGACACTGTCTGAAAAGATAACTTTGGTGGGATAGTGGAGAATGTATGTACTCATTGTGGGATCAAGTAAATCAAGTTCACATCTTGATCTCATCATTTACTAGTTGTGTGACCCCAAGCTAGTCACATATCTTCATAGTTTTGTCTGGAACATGAGGGGATTACACTTAATGGCCTCTACAATCCCTTCCAGCTGTAAATTTTCTATGATCCTATGCAAAGGCCTTTGTAAATCTTAAGGCACAATATAAAAGAGTTGTGGTTATTATTACGTAGAAGTATCCACACCCAATGACTTAGCTTCCCTTAATTCTACTTTGGCAGATATTCAGACAAATCAAAAAATAGTATGAACAATTCCATCTCTCCTCATCTATTATATTTTAGGTTTGTCCTCTTCATTTTAGTAAGAGACAAAGGAAAAATAGAAAAATGACATTAAAACAGGCCAGGAAGGGGAGAATAAAAGCTACAGAACCTCTGAGTAAGAATCTGCAATAACACAACCAGGAAAAAAGAATCTGAATCAGTTGAACAAAATAGTTGCAATTGGAAATTGCCTGAAATAATCTCCCATTTGATTTTGCCATTTTCTCCATTTGTTCGAGCTGTTAAAAAATAATTTCCATTCTAGAGTTTTCTAAATACCCATGTATCCGATTGATGAAACTACACCATTTTGTAGCCCAGTTTAAATCAGCATACTCCTGTTCTCAGCATCATCACACCAAATCTAGCATCATCACACCATGCTGTGACTAACCATATTCCTGTGACTCCTTATCCCTCAGCTTTCAATCTTCACCTCCAAGATCAGTAATCAAATCAACCCTAAAATTCCTGGAAAGAATATCAATATTTCTCTATGACTCCTTTCACTATCACTGTAAAATTATTAACAAAAACATCCTGCACTATCCACCACTTCTGTCTATGTGCTATCCTCAATAATTAGAATGTAGATTCCTTGAGGCCAAAAATCTTCTTGCCTTTTCTATTTGCATCTCTGCTATTTAGCACCTAGTAAACACTTGAAATGGTTTTTTTCAGTCATTCATTTCATACATGAAGATGACCTGTGATTTGTACAAAATCTTGACTACTGTCTTCTAATTCTACCTTGCTCAGTAAACACATCTAAATGTCCAACTTTTCTTTCTATTTTTTCCAAAAGACTAGTTAATAATCAACAAGTCCTTCAACTGGAGGAGAGAGGAATTTAGGAGAGACTGATCAGGCTGGCACAAAAAAGCCAAACTTTTCAAGTAAGAAACTGATCAATTTCCCTGTCCATTTCATCTTTGAATTTCAATTCAAGTGTTGATGAGCACACTTATAATGAAATTTTTTTTAAAAACCTTAAAATTCAATTTTATTTTACCAATTTAGCTGAATGTTATGCAAAGAAAATAAACCAGAAAAATATTATTGTGAAGGATTTTTCACATCATCTTTTCCTTTTCAGTGCAGTTCAAGTTAAACAGGTCCACTCATGCAATTCAAAATACACAAAAAGTTTTCCAGGCCAAAAAAAAAAAGAAAGTCCAAATTCTGTAGCTGTATCAGATTTTATAAATCTGATATTCTACAGGAGTTTGTTTATTCATTTATTTATTCATATTGCATATAAAGTCTCTAAACTAGAGTGATTTTTGGAAAAAGCAGTTTCAAACACATGACAACATTTACAGTATGGAAAATTAGACATCAAGGCTAATCTAGAAACAAAATATAATCTTGCTGCTTATTTATTTAACATTTAACTAAACATATATTCCACATAAATCTGGTTGCCAGTAGTCACACATATTGACCTAAGCTTATTAGGTGTTACACCAATGAAATTATACAATTGAAAGGAACTCTTCTTACTCTGATGTCCATCTGAGACAGAATAAGCCAGGATTAGTTGAAACTCAAGAAATTCCTGGGTTTCCAATGAGAGGATTTTTCATCCCTATTTATCTTTAAGACTGTTCATTTACATTTTTAGAGAAGATGATGGAACTAAGTGAATCTGTGTTTCTGTGCTTTTACTCATACTTCTATGTATATGTATACATAAATTTGTGTTTTTGATGATAGATATCTATTTTCCTCATTCAAGTCAGCAGCAGTCATAGTATTAGAGATTCCCTAACAAAGGTAGGAAGTTTTCTTCTTAGTCAAAAAAGTATTTTCCTAATGCCTTCCCAACCCTTCAGAAGAGGGTGACAAAAAATGAAGAGCCAAGAGATGCTTTAGGCATTTTGGAATCTCTAGCATTTGAGATCTTCTTAGCCTTGACGAATATGGTAATGACATTGGGTTGATTTTTTTTTTCTTTGTTTTGTTTCATCCTCTAACATTAAAAAACATTCATTTCAATACCCATTGATCAATAACATGCACTTTTTTGTCTTGGGTTTTCTTCTTCTGAGTCTTATTTATTACATACAATTTGTTAAAATTTCCTGATAAATGGTTTTTGATCTTTGGAGGGGAGCCCATTGCAAAAAGGTCTGTAATGAATTACTTAAAGGTGCAGGTATGAGTCTCTGCCCTCAACTGATTCATCACCAAAATTTGGTGGGTCAATGAAATTCCTCATTAAGGAAAGCAGAGAATACAAAGGAAATAGAGATGGACATAAAATCACAGAAAGTATATTTTCAACAAATACTGAGAAAACCTGCATAATAGTTTTGGTTCTTTCTCTTACTGAATTATAAAACCCTTTTAAGGCCACTTCTAGCTACAAATCTGTGATCTTTTGGACTGTGATTAAAAACAAAGGTAGCAATACAAGAGAAGAGAATGTTTCTAAAATTTTGAAACAGAATCCACATTGTCCATAACTTTTTATTTTTTTATGAACCTTCAAGCAGATAGCATTCCTGGGGGCATGTCATTTGGAGGTAAGAATGCTTAAGGAAACATGATATCCATGAGAAAAGGATTGTCCTTGTTCTTCTTGGATCTAGGGAACAGAAGTTATAGTGATGGAGATAAAGTTCAGAAAGACAAATTTAAGTTTGATTGAAGAAACTACATAACAATATACCTATTCAAAAGGGAAATATACTACATTAGGAAGAGATTGATTCCCCCTTACTTGTGATCTTTAAACAAACATTGACTAACCACTTTTTTATGTATGTGGCAAAAGGAAATCTGTCATCAGTGGTACAAGATGGTCTCTTCGATCTCTTACAATTAAAAGATTTAGTGATGGAAATTTGTGCTAGATTCAAAAAAGAATTAATTAGGTTGTTAGTTACCATAGTGGTGAACATGAAACCCTTTTCACTGTGTATATTTAAGTGTGTCTGTAGAGATGAATCTGTCCGAAGGCATTCAAAATATTTTGTCCAGTCAGAATGATTGAATAATAGATGTGGACAGAATTATATTTTCATTCAAAAGATGGTGCTTTTTCCCATGAAGAGGATGTATTTGAGTCCTAACTCCTATACTTACAAGCATTTCTATCAAGTTTTACCTTGGTTTCTGATGAAACTATGATTGGATCTAAGACAATCTCTTAAAATAGATGAAAGTGTGCCTACAAATAGGAATAGTGATTTTGATACCATGGATAACTCCCAGTGAAGGCACTTTTTCTTCAATTTAAAATAGAATTTGTCTATGACTAAGCAGAAAAGTTTTTTAAAATATGGCCCTGAGATCCTTTGGTGTTCATAGGATCTTCTCAGGGGATCCACAAGCTCAAAATTGTTTTTCATAATAACACTAAACTATTTCATCTTCTGCTATGGTAAATATCAAGATATGTAATTAAAACAAACAAAAGCTCTTTGTGGGTCCCAAATATTCTTTAAGGATATTAAGATGTCCCAAGACCAAGAAGTCTGAAAACTATCGGTATACTTCAGAATTATTGGGATTCAGCTCCAGATCTCCTCAATAAAATGAATATTACAATAAAATGTCACATAATCTTCATAGTGCATATTTCATAGTGCATATAAAAGTGATGTTGAAATTATACTGTAGTCTTTTAATTCAATTTAATTAATTGATGATATTTAATTTAATATATATGTGTGTATTATATATTTTATATAATATGTGTAAGATATCTTATTAAAATACTTTATTACTTTAAAAATGCTAACCATCATCTGAGCCTTCAGTGTGTGGTAATCTTTCTGCTGACAGAGGGTTTTGTTGATTTGTTCAGCAATGTTGATTATTGCTGAATGATCCAAGTGTTGGTTGCTGAAGGTTGAAGTGGCTGTGACAATTTCTTAAAATAAAGCAATGATGAAACTTGCTACATAGATAATGACTCTTTCTTTCACTTGGATATTTAAGTGCTATTGTGGCATTATTAATTGGACTAATTTCAATATGATTGTGTCCCAAGGCCCAAGGGGAGAGAGAGAGAGAGAGAGAGAGAGAGAGAGAGAGAGAGAGAGAGAGAGAGAGATAAGAGAAAGATCAGTTGGTGAAATAGCCAAAATACACATATCATTTCTCAATTAAGTTTACCATCTTCTATGAACAGGTTTGTGATACCCCATAGTAATTACAGCAATAAACTCAAAGAGCACTATGATAAGTGATCATTATGAATAATAATAATCATAATGAAAAAGTTAGAAATTTTGTGGAAATTATGAAAATATGACATAGAGACATGATATGAACATATACTACTGGAAAAAATCATTCTGATAAACTTGTTCAGTGATGGGTTGTCTCAAACCTTCCACTTATAAAGCAAAAACACACAATTTGCAAAGTACAATAAAGTGAAGCACAATAAAACAAAATTTGTTCATGCTGGATCCATAGATAACCTATATGGAGTGTCATAAGACACAAAATGGTTAAGATCACTGCCTAGGATCATACTTCCAGCAAGTGTCAGAGGTAAGATTTGAACACAGGTATTCCTAACACGAAGTCCAACACTCTATCCACTACACCGGGCTACCAATCAGACACACAAGGTATTAATCAGTTGACTCAGTGAATTTATGAAATGTTATGTAGAAGATGCCAGTAATACATTATTGATCATTTTCTTCCTTAGCTTGCTGAGATTAAACAGAGGTGCTCTTGGCAATAACCTTTTCATAAAGTCGGTTTCCCCTTCCCCCACTCTCATTTTTCAATCGGGATTCTTTAATTTCTGTGTTTGTGGAGGATTCTAAAATGATTGCATTCTGTTGAACCAAAGGCATTCTCAGTGTATGTTTACTGGAGTAAATACCAATTTAGCTGGGTAGCCATATTTGCTACACATGAGTCATCTGAAGGCAGACAATTTTCTTTGCAAAACCCAGATTGCAACCCACATTAAATTATCACAAGAAACCAAACAAACAGAGGCAATATGTGCCATGAAACAAAAGTTTGGAGACTGTTTGGGAGTGATTTTGATTCCATTTGGCCCTGGAAAAAAGTCAAAGAACAAAATTGTCCAAGACAAATTTTGGAAAAGTGAACTTGAAAAAGAAAGATAGTTACACAAGCAGAATGTTATGAGATGACTCAGATGGATTATGTTCATTTGATACGTAGTCTGAAGGGAAAAACTCTCTAGCCGTGTCCTTGAATCATAAGAAGGTGGGTATCCATTTCTTTTTAAGATCAAAATCAAGGGGACAGGAACCTTCATCCTCAGCTTACTATAAATGGCATGGGCTGTTCAAATATCACAGAGAAAAACAGAAAGAACAAAAAATGGTAAGTGGGATATAAGGAAAAAACAGGCAAAGGCCATAAGGTCACTGTAGAAGAAGAAAGCTACTTAAGTCAAAGCATATGTTAGAAAGAGCACTAGGTCTGAAATCAGAAGTGGGTTCAAATCGACCTCTAACCCTTGCTGCTTTTGTGATCTTGAATAAGTCAATCTCCCTGGGCTTGATTTCCACATCTCTAACATAGAGTAAGAATGTTGATCACATGATCTCTTAGATTCCTTTTAAATATATGATCCTGTAATATCTACTTGTCAGTGATAGAGGGAATAAATACAGGAAGGAAAGAAGGTTGATCACAAGAAATAGCAAATAATTTCTTTATTAATGAAACATTAGTTCTATTCCTTATCCCACCTTAAAATCCATGGATACGATGATATTGACTATTGCACCTAAGGTTCCTATTGCCTTAAACTGATCCTTCATTATCAATTCCTCTTGTATCAGGCAAACACCAGACAAAAGAAAAGCTGACTTATTTCCTGCACATGCAAAGCCCATCTCCCAGAGGATTTGAACTCAAAATCTTTGTTTCCAAGCCTTGTAAAAATAGCTCACATTTATGACGTATTTTATGGTTTGCAAAACCCTTGATACCAATTATAATTTTATTTTTTCTGCACAATTCTGTGAAGTTGGTGCTATTTCCCCCCTTTTTACAGAGAGAAAAAACAAGGTCTAAAGAAAGGAGGATGCCTGAATAAGGTCACACAACAAGTAAGCTGAAGGATCAGGATTTGAATCAAGTTTTTATAATTTCAAGTCTAAAACGCATTTCTCTACATTGTGTTGCCTTTTGTCCACTGTTTCCTTTGTGACTTATGGTTTCTGGGGAGATATTGTCTAAAATGAAGGCAAGTAAATTAATGGCCAGTATGCTGTGGTTAAAAAAAAAAAGTACCGGGCTTTGTCTCAGGAATCAAATCTTGCCTCTGACACTTGCTAGAGGTGTCACAGGCAAATCTGTGACCACGGCATTGATCTCCTATGTGTAGCTAACCTCCACCTGTAGAGGATTCAACCCACCTTTGCCCCTACTTAATCTCTATCTGCCTCAGCTTCCTCAGCTATAAAATGGGGATAATCATAGCACCTGCCTTTCCAGGATTCTTGTGAATATCAGATGGAAAAATATTATAAAGTACATAGAAGAGTTCCTGGTACATAGCAAGTGCTTGATAAGTGCTTGTTTCCTTTCTTCCTCCCTTCATTTCCATGATCTAACTAACTGAACTCATTAACCCAAACACATATTCATTAGGACTCTAGTACAAAAGGAACCCTATTCCCTAGGTCTTTTTTATCCACATAAATCTTAGTGACCTTGCTCAGTAGCAGAGAGCAGTTCAACCCAATCCAGGGATCCTTCAGAGATGAATATTAGCTGTGATCTCGTAACTCCTTCTCCTGCAAAACCACTTCCAGCTAACCTAGTCTATTTGCTGTCCTTGAGCATCTCTCACTTCAGCTATTTGCCATGTTTATAGTATTCTCCCTCCTTGTTCACTCTGAGATTCTCTAGCTGCCTTCAAGGCTCAGTCCAAAGCTCTCTGCTATGTAAGAGCTTTCCTGACCTACTCCTTCTTTCTAGTTATTGATGCTTCTCAACCCCTCTCAAATCACTATTGTATTGATCTTGTTTATATTTGGTAGTATGATACAGTGCCAATGTTAGTTCCAAATCTCACCATGTTGGATTTGGAATCAGAAGCCCTGGCTTCAAATCTATCACTGACTTATCATTATGTTACCTTGACATGTCATTTGAATTCTCTGGAATCAACATCTTCATCTGTTAAATAAAAGCATTGAATTAAATGGCCTTTAAGATTACTTCTAGGCTTAAATCATCTCCAGCAGTTTTACTTACCTGCACACCTGTACAGGAATTCCCCAGGACAGAGATTGCTTTTGTTGCTATTTGTGTATATCATCAGCACCTAACATGGTACTTAGAACATTGTATGTGCTTAATAGTGGCACACTGACTCAAACTGAACTGAACTAAATCATATTGAATTGAACTGAAATATCTTCTTGAATAAAAGATTATGTGGCCCCCCTCAAGGCTTTTAAACTATAGTCATGGCTACCCAGCTCACTACACTCCATCTCCCTGCACACCTCCCTGGGATATAAATCATCTCCCTTTGTCATTTCCCAACAGGAGGACCTAGTAGTGTGTCATAGACCCCAAAGTACTCAACAATAATAACCAATGAGCAGTAAAAGGAGCATCCTGCCTACATTTATGATCAGCTAGTCCTTTGAAAACATCTCCCCAATTTCCCTACATCCTGGATACATCCATTCTGCTTCAACATTCAGCCCAGTTTCCTGACTGCTTTTTAGTAAGGGCCCAGTGGCCTGCAAAGCATTTTAAAGATTTATTTCGTCCTCCAATTGATGCTCTGGCAAACTGGCATGTCAAAGCAAACACGAATTCAAAAGTGAACTCATTTATCCAGTCAACAAAGGGAATCATTAGCCTCAGGGCCTCCTCTTTTCTATCTTCCTGATAAAGACATTTGATATACTCACTATATCAGAAAAAAAAAAAAAAAGCTGCGTATTACAACCTGTGTCTAAGCCTCTGAGCATTAAGATAAGTAGAATAACCTCTCACCTTTTTGCATTAGGAAATCAAAGAATCTTAGTTGGAAGGGACATCCTCAGACATCTACGCCAATTGCACCTGACCAGGAATCCCTTCGGCAACCTGTGGCAATCTAAGCATTGCATCAAAATTTCCAATGAGGTAAAAATCCACTCCTTCCAAGACTATCCAATATACTTTTGGAAAGCATTAACTTATAATACATTATCCTTTCCATCAATCCTAGAGTTTACCCTCTGAAATCACTACCCTTTGTTCCCTATTTCAGTTTTCTGCAGTAATGCAGGGCAAATCTAATCCTATTTTCAATCCTAATTTCAAAAGGACCAATTTAGGGTCCTTTGAAAACTTGCAGATATCTTGTCCCTATTAATTCTTCTCTTTTCTAGGCTTAACAAAACAATTTCTTTAATTGATCTGTATATAATATGAATCCAAAACCTTTATCATTCTTGTTGTTTTCTTCTGGATTTATTTCCAGTTTATCAGTGTCTTTTCTAAAACTGGAGGGCTCATGTTTGTAGTGGCTAGAAACTGGAAAATGAATGGATGCCCATCAATTGGAGAATGGCTGGGTAAATTGTGGTATATGAATGTTATGGAATATTATTGTTGTGTAAGAAATGACCAGCAGGATGAATACAGAGAAGGTTGGAGAGACTTACATGAACTGATGCTAAGTGAAATGAGCAGAACCAGGAGATCACTTTACACTTCGACAACAATATTGTATGAGGATGTATTCTGATGGAAGTGGATTTCTTTGACAAAGAGACCTAACTGAGTTTCAATTGATAAATGATAGACAGAAGCAGCTACACCCAAAAAAACAACACTGGGAAACGAATGTGAACTATTTGCATTTTTGTTTTTCTTTCCAAGTTTTTACCTTCTGAATCCAATTCTCCCTGTGCAA
Organism: Antechinus flavipes; assembly: GCF_016432865.1. Classification (NCBI taxonomy): domain Eukaryota; kingdom Metazoa; phylum Chordata; class Mammalia; order Dasyuromorphia; family Dasyuridae; genus Antechinus; species Antechinus flavipes. The sequence goes on from NC_067399.1 coordinate 661,270,088, forward strand.
CAAGAGAATTGCTCGGTTCTGCAAACATATATTGTATCTAGGATATACTGCAACATATCTAACATATATAGGACTGCTTGCCATCTTGGGGAGGGGGTGGAGGGAGGGAGGGGAAAAATTGGAACAGAAGCGAGTGCAAGGGATAATGTTGTAAAAAAAAATTACCCTGGCATAGATTCTGTCAATATAAAGTTATTATAAAATAAAATAAAATATTTTTAAAAATTAAAAAAAAATAAACCTGGAGGGCTCAGAATTATATACAATATCCCCTGGCAGACTATGGAACTGAGCCCTTTCCTCTCTCTGGACACTAAAAATCTCTTAATGTAGCCTAAGATCACATAAACATTTTAAGGGGAGAAAAAAGCATAATATCATATTGTTTGGCCTCTTGATCTGACCCCTCATACAAGAAAAACCAAGTGGACAAAGAATGTATAGTGTCAGGGTTTTGACAAACTGTTATCTATAATCTATAGGGCTTATCTATCAGGTGGGCAGGGGAGAAGAAAAATTATATATGTATGTATGTATGTATGTGTGTGTATATATATAATGTATGTATAAATATGTGTGTGTACATGTATAGATGCATGTTTGTGTGTGTGTGTATGTATATGTTGGGACATACAAGACAATTGGACAATGAATTAGACTCAAACTTAAGCATGGGGAGAGCAGACAATTCCAAAACTCTTTTAATGATCCCCAAAACTCTCCCAGAACTGGAGGCTCATCTCTTTAATACGTGTTCCATTGATGTCGGGTAGCTGAAACATGGAAAACAACACTCTCTAAAGAACTGAGAGCAATGGAAACTAGCACTATAGGTGTGCATAGACGGCAACATATAACAAGAATGGAAATTAAAAGAAAACCAGAAATGAAGAAATCAGTAAAGAAATGTTTTCTAGAAAAAATAAACTGGCTACATGGTGAGAGTAAAGGAGAGCAACTTCAGGCTTCCACAGCTCTACAATCCTCAAAATGTTAGGAGAAATCAAGAAAGGATCCCTGCAGGTTACAAATTTATGGGGTGGAGCAAAAGGGGATAGAGAACAGTCATACAGATGGATAGACATGGATACATTGTGATTTGTATCATAATTAGTGAAATAAGTCTTATTAATAACTCATGTTGAGTGAGCCTTTCACTAAAACCACCAGATCTTTTTTCTTCTTGTATTGTGAAATTGATTTTTAACCCAAGTACAAGATTTTGTATTTAGCACCATTAAATTTTATCTTAATAGATTTGATTCAAACTAATGTGAATAATCTTCTTTTGATCCTGACCACCTTCCTTTCAGTTTGTCAATTGCAAGTTAAATAAGCTCAGTTATCCCTTTATACAAGTCACGATAAAAAAATGCCATTCAGCAGTGGGCTTTGAATTGCAGAGTTCTGGAGAATTTTCTCAGAAACCTTCCTCCAAATGAACACTGGGTAAGTACTAATTACTATGTGTTAAGTCATTTAACTAGTTTGGAACTTTCCTAAAGGTCTAGTCCCTATCTACCCATCTTTTTCAAGCTTGAAATATGGAAACAGGAACTAGAACTAAACCCCTCCTCCAACAACCATACCAGATATTTAGGATAGATATTAAGGGGCAATTTTATGCAGGTTCAGAAGCTGCTACTGTGTCCTTTCCTGGAATTAATCCAGTCTTATTTCCTATCTCCATGAAGCTTTCTCTGATTCCCATCATCTCCTCACTGTTAATGCCTTACATTTATTTTACATACCTTTTCTATCTACTTCAATGTTGTCATGTTGTCTTCTCCTATGTTAGCTACTGGAGGGCAGGAAGGGTTTCATTTTTATTTTTCCATGCCCGGTGCCTGGCAGATACATACTGAATAAATACTCATTTATTGACTTACTGTCCAGCTGCCAGACCTGCTTGTCCATATAACTAAACAGAGGGAATTCTGGGGGATTCTCCTTTGGGAAGAAGAAACAGGCAAAATGCAAGTCGATAACTTCATTTCAATCTGTGACTACAGATGAGTCACAGGTTTTCTTTTCCTCAGTTGGCCAACCTATCAAAAATGAACATTATGCATAAAAATCTATACCGTAATCATCAGATCATAAATCCTCAGAGAATCTCCTAGGCCCCTCCTCACACCTTGCAATCCAGTCATACTACATTGCTCATTGTTTTTGCAATGTTGTGGTTGTCCATTGTTCTTGAAGAAGACCAAAATAACATCACTATGTTAGAGCCAAGATATAGTGTGTCCAACTGTAGATGATCAGACCAGTAAAAGCTGGGAATGCTCTGCCACAGGTTGGACTCAAATAACCCATGTGGACATTTGGGGTGCCTTCTCTAATTTTGCACATCTCCCATTTCTTCTGGGTTAACTCAATTCTGCTTTGCTCATAGAGCACAATACCTTTTCTGGTGAGGGCACGCTATGCTGGGTGATCCTGTGCCAATGTCTCCCATGTCATACAATCAATTCTAAAATTTTGCACACCAATACGCCATCTTCTATCTCTGTGAAATGTAAATCTCCTATTCTGAGAATGTTTTCTAAGAACCAAAGTGAATGCAGAGGTTTGTAGTAGGGATTCCTTATAGCACATGGGATGCATGAGATTGTTTCTGAAGTCTTGTGAACTCTAAAATTCAGTGTTTCTAAGAGATCCATCACCAGAATCTTGAGTTATTTAATGAATTGTTTTATGGAGGCAGCATAGCAACATTGCTGGCAGTAAAAGAGGCAAAAACTACTGGGAACAAGGGATAGAAGGAGATTCCAGGTGTTCTATCTCCCAACATGCACTACTGCGGCATTTAGTGTTTATTCTTACTTTATCTTAGGTGAGAACATATCCTGAAAGGAAAGCCTTCAGGAAACTGTGGGACCAGGGATATTCAGCAAAATCATTGGAAAGCAAGCTGGCAACTGGAATAGGAGCAATGGTACCTGATTTCAATGGGGAAACAGTGAAGATACACAGCCTTCTTGAACCAGTCCAACAATGAATTGACTCTTCAGCTGAGATATCCTCCCTAAGAGGACCCAGCCCAGATTAGCAAAGGGAAAACATAACAACAATACTATATAATACATGAGAAAATTCTGTTAAGGAGGAATGAAAGGCTACATAGGTCAAGGATATACAAGGTACCATCCAATCCGAGGTACTCCCTATATGCATGACTTTAGCATTTTTATGCTTGAAGTTTAGACTCATTCCCTAGCAGGACCACGTGAGTACAAGGGGGAAAAGGGAACCTCTATTTTTGAGCTTAGAAGTTTTATAATTTTGGTTCTTTATACCATCTCATTATATATTTCTTTCTAGCAACTAATAAAGTTCAACCGATGGAATGATATGGAGCATCCCAGATGGTGGCTTGTGAGCAATAGTTAGAAACCCAAAAACCTCAAGCTTACCCCCAATAAGTCATTGCTCTCCAGGAACCCAGAAATAAACCCAGAAAATTACTATAATTATACCACTATGTCCTGATTAGTGTGAATAATAAATCCAATGAAGTGGTCACATTTATTAAAATTCATACCATATAAAGTTATAATTATGTAAAATATGTTCATTGGTTCCAACCCAATGGAAATAACACAGCATGAATGCAAATAAATGAGACCACTGCAAGGAATTCATTGTTTGTACTAAAAAAAACCTAACTACATACATGTTGCTTCCCCTGACAGAATATAAAGTCCTTGGGCGTTAGGGATTTTTTTTTTCATTTGCCATATTTTTATCCTCTGCACTTAGCGCAGTGCCTAATACATATTAGCTTTTATAACACATATTAAGCAAAAGCACTTATTGAATGATTTATCAGTATTGGTAGAAGGGAAATACTCATGAGAATTCTCTATATTAATATAGTCACAATTCTGTAATGAAACCACCATACAAAATGAATTAAAAAGAGGTCCACTAAGAATTAAATATTCCACTAAATTAAACAAGCATTTATTAAAGCCATATTATGTTCCAGGTATTACAATAAGTCTATAGAATACAGTGGCAAAAGGAAAAAAAGAGCCCATCCTCTCGAGGATTTTACTTTCTACTGGGAAAGAAGAAGGAGTGCAACATGAGCATAAAATACATATGAAAGTCAATGCGGAAAATCAGTGAGTTAACTTGCTGCAAAGGGTTAGACATAGGGGAAATCTTCCCATTTGCTGAACAGGCTTACAGGGGAATTCTGTTTTTCAGAACTTGGGCACTTCTGCAAATTGCTATACATTAGAAATTTTACTTAGATTGGATAGTTAGGCTGAATTTCTTGTCTCCAATCAAGGAAGGAAAGTCATCCTCCCTCTACAGACGTTCCTTGTTGTAAAGCATATGAAGAAAAGCTCCACTTTGGGATCACCAACAAGCCAAAATGATGCTTGGGGAATCTCTGGGGTTTCTTATTCAAGAGGCAAAAATCTTGTCAAGCAACATAGAGTCAGCCAATGAGCCTGTCCATCCCACAAAGCAGCAAGCATCTTTCAAGTTAGCTACTAGCCTGCTCCCTTTGTCATAGGAAAGGAAGTGCAAATTGGAGAGATTATAAGCAAGGGATATGTATAAAAGTGAGTTAAAATGCAAATGTTTTTTGCATTAACATACTCAGAACAAATACCAATTTCAGAATTCTTCTAAAGGGCATAATTAAATGGATTTTATATCATCCCTAAGTGAAATAAGTCAGGCTGCACCATATAGATACAAACAGCATTAGCATTTCTGTTGGCAAATGACAGCATGGTTGTCTGGAAACTTAGATTATCAGCAAAACAAGAAGCATGACTAACTTGCTCAGATATGAATAGGCTACTCAGAGCTCTGAATTATTAATTTCATTGTAGATATGGATGTAATATTCTCTAAAAGGCTAAATTGAAGGAAACATCCAAAAAGTGTTTTTTAGGTTGTTTTTTTTTTTTTTTTAGTAAAAACTAAGGCTGCAAACTTACTAATCATACATAGCCTTCGATAAATGTTAGCAGAGGGGAAAATAAGACATCCTCATCAAAGTGATATTGCCACTCAGTTGGAACGATGCAGAATGACAAATGAAGCTTTTCTATTTTCTTTTTTTTTTCTAATGCATGTTGAGAAGACATTTTCAAGTGAGAAAAACACACAAAAGGGTTGAAAAATAGACAGTTGATGAATCCTACCAGCCTTCAAGGAGAAGTTTTCTGGAAAAGATAATGCCTCTTCCTTATGTGAACCTAAGATTTAAAATGAGATGATATCATTCATCTTGGGCCAACCTGGAAGCATGAAAAGAGCACTGGTCTTGGAACCAGAAGAATCAAAGTCAAGTCCTCTCTCGGATTTTTGTGAACTGCATAAGCTTGACTGAAAAGCCACTTCACCTTTCTGAGCCCCAATTTCCCCATTTGTAAAATGGAGATGATATGCTTGTACTCGGTATTTGGATTCAAGCAAGATAGAGGTTGGAACTAGAATCAAAAAATCCTATTCAAATCCTAGCTTAGATATTTATTAGTAATTTTACTTTTAGCAAGTTACTTTTTTCTGTTTCTGTTTCATCTGTAAAATGGGAAGAAAGAACTCATAGAGGAGTTGTAAGGATCAAAGGTCACAAAATCATAAGATCATCGGTGTGGAGCTGAAAATAATATTAGAGGTCATTGAGTCCAAATGCCTTATTTTATAGGGAGAGAATGAGACTCTTCCACACTTCGGGAGTTTGATTTAATCATTAGCTCTTCACAGCATTAAAATAATTCACAAGACAATTGATGTTACCCAATGATGTATTAGAAGATTGGAAATGAAATAGTTGTAATCAGCAGATCTGGTATTGAATCCTGGCTGATAATATCTATGTAATCTTGAACAAATTAGTTTACATCTTTACTTTCCTTGTCTGGAAAAAGAGGGTGATGGGACTACATGTTCCCTGATTTTTGTTCTTTAGATCTAAGTTCTTATGACTAGATCATCTGTTAGGTTCTTTATAACTCTAAATTTATGATTCTATATCAAAGAGTTAAAGTCCTTCCTGGAATAATGCAGTCAGAAATAAGAAGGATCTAGGCCCAGGATCTCAGTAGTGAAGAACCTCCTTTACCAATGTAAATCAATAACTCTTGTGGCTAACTATATTCTTACAGTTGTCTGATGCACTGAAAGGTGAAGGGACTTGTCCAGGATCACATAGTCAATATCTGATGGAAAAAGGACTTGAATCTAGCTCTTTTTCACTATTAGACAATTTCTCCACTTATTATTCCATATCACTTCTAATAATGTATCATTATTTAGTCATTTCAGTCATGTCTCACTCTTCATACCCCATTTGGGGTTTTCTTGGCAAAGATACTAACATTTGATTTGCCATTGCCTTTTCCAATCCATTTTACAGATGAGGAAACTGAAGCAAACAGGGTTAAGTGATTTGTCCAAGGTCACACAGCTAGTGAACATCTCAGGCCAGATTTGAACTCAGGGAGATGAGTCTTGACTCCAGGTCCAGTACTCAATCTACTGCACCATTCTAACTCCCCCACCTTTAATAATAATTTAAAAAAAAACATTTTAGATAGAATAGAGTATAGAATATTGGACTTAGAGTCCAAAAGTTCAGAATTTTACTCTAGTATATGACCATGGGATAATCACTTAACTTGTTTGAGCCTTAAGTTCTTTATCTATAAAAATGACAGATTCAAAGTCCTTTAAAGCCCTTTCCAGGGCAGCAGCTATGTGGTACAGTGGATAATGACAGCATCAAGTGAGAAGTCAGGAAGATTCATCTTCATGGTTCAAAACTGGTCTCACCAGCTGACCCTCACCTGTGACCCCAGACAAATCACTTAATCATGTTTGCCTCAATTCCTCATATATAAAATGAGCTGGGAAAAGAAATGGTCAAATCACTCCAGTATGTTTGCCAAAAAAATCCAAATGGAGTCATGAAGAGTTGGAAATGACTGGAATGACTGAACAATGACAAAGGTCCCTTCCAGCTCTAACTCTCTGCTGGTAGCTACTACAGGACTTTTTTTTTCATTATTTTTCAGATGAAGAAACTTAGATTTCAGAAAAGTCAAAATGATTTAGTCAATGACATATCCAACTCCCTCTGATAGGAAAAATGTCCCAATAATCAAAGCCATCTAAAAGAATAATTGGCTACCTGTGTAGGATGTCTCAGCACAAGACTGATGGCCACTTGTAAAAAGCTATTGGGGAAGGGTTGTCATTTCAGATTACACATGATGGTGCAAAGATACCACTGAGCTCTCAGAGGCTAATTGAGTGGGTTAGAATTTGAGTCTGAGTTCTCTGATTTCAGCATAACTCTGCTATTACTGCCTTGTACTGGGGTCTGCATACAGGGCATTCTAATTCATAGTTGAGCCTCAGCAAAGTTTGAATTAAAGAAATGGAATGCAGTTAAAATGTATGTCCTGTAATGTGCATTGTAAATGCCAGAAGAAGAGCACTTAAATTTACCATGATTCTTTTTTACTTCCCAAAATGATTGGGCCTAAACAAGGCCATTACTTCTCCATGATTAAAGGCTAGAAAACAAAAGTGTTTGTCTTGACTAAAAAAAAAAAAAAAAAAAAAAGCCCTGCTTTTGCAATAAAGAAAATTTGAAGAAAAAAAAGTACCATGCCCTTTAAATACCAACTCTTAATTGCATTGAAGTGAATATGTAAATCCAATTATGTGCATTTAAGGATTAGGCATTTAATTAGATCTGCCTTGATGTAAATTGCACAATCATTTCTTTTATTAAGACTGATCTTCACTTCCCATTCTGGCATTTCATAATTAAGGCCAAAATAACAGAGAACCTCCAGTGTGTCCAGCTTTTACCCCGATGATTCTGCAGAAGAGCTTGGTTAGAAGGAGGTCAAGTGGTGACCTGGGAAAGGCATTCTCATGGATTTAAATTCCACATCTTTGACTTGATAGTATGACTTTAGGCAAGTCACTTAAACTATGAATTTCAGTTAATTTGCTCCATTAAATTGAATTCAACTCAATAGGCATTTAACTTGAATAAATATACATTTGATAAACATCTACTATGTTTCAGGCATTGTAGAAGATGGCTTAGGATGGGAGAACTAGAAATACAAAAAAAGGCCATTTAAAACCTATCTCTTCTCTCAAAGAGCTCATTACTTAATGGAGGAGACAATATATCATCAACTATATATATATATATATATATATAACATCAAAATCTATAAGTACTTACTATTGACACTGGCATTAATGGCTAGAGATACAAATCAATTAAATCTTTATTAAGGTATTATTGTGTGCCAGGAATATTTCTAGAGATGCAAAGACAAATCAATCAATTGAGAAATGTGTTAAGCCCCCATTTTATACCAATTACTTTTCTCTGTGGTGGGAATATGACGACAAATCAATCTATCAACAACACATTTTAAGTCCCTGTTCTGTTCTAGGCACTAATCTAAATGCTAGGGATGGAAGGAAAAAAGTCAATCTTTGTCTTCAAAGAGCTTACATTCTGTTTGAGTTATTCAGATATATCATAGAGAGGTCCCAAGTCTCAAGAATCTGCATTCTCCTAAAGAGTTTCAAGTCTCGTATTCATAAATATATTCAACACACTTTAAGGAGAGAAAGAATACCAACAGCTAGAAGGACCTCAAAAGTTCTGTGATAGATGAGGTAGGATATTCCAGAAAATTTCTATTATCCCTTTTCACTCTTCCTTTCATTACATCATTTCATAACAAATTCCAGAGGAAAAAAGGATATTGGATTAATATTCTAATGTCTGATTATGGATAACCAATATTGTCAAAAACACCAATGCAATAAATATTTGTTAAGCAATTACTATGTAATCTGCACTATGCTAAGGCACTGGGGATACAATTAATAAAAAACAAAAAATTAGTCCCGGATCTCAAAGAGTTTACAATTAAATTGAGGAAGACAACACACAAAAGCACACATACGAAATAAGTGTAAGGTGGAATTTATAAGCTTAGTGGGAGATGGATAGATATCAGGAAAAACTTCATGAAGAAGGTAAATACATAAGCTAATTCTTGACATAAACCAGACATTCAAAGAGATAGAAATGAGTGTAATGCTTGAGAAACTGAGGTAAGATAGAGATTAGAGAGTTTTAAATATTTTATTTGGTTTTTGAAAGGGAGACATAGTCTGGAGGCAGGACAGAATCTATTGTGTCCCCAGGGCTAAATTGGACTTTCATCTCAAAGAATCCAGCATCAAATGTGAGACTCCAATGATTTATATATGGCTCCAAGTGATCATGGGAGACACAAAAGCAAGGGATGGAGTCCAAACACTGGTGAGTACTGGAATTTCCAGGAAGGAACCATCAATTCAGTTCTAACAGATTTGGGGTAGGACCATATATTCTGACAAACTGGGAGAGAAGAGGGTAGTCAAACTAGAGACAGAAACTCTGGAGAGACAAAGGTAGAGAATGCCAATTAGGTATTTGAGATAGGACATCGGGAGTTCTGTGACTCTTTTGGAATGCCAGAGTGGCCAAATCTCCACAGCCCTAATTATCTTAGTCCTAATGGTTAGGAAGTGGGGGGGGGGGTTTTACAACCGGGGGAGTGAGGCAGAGCAATTCAAGGAATTGAGGCAGAATAATTTAGGGAAACTGAGGCAGGACACTTTAGGGAAACTGAGGCAGGAAAGTAAAAGGAAACTGTGGCACAACTTGAGGAATAAGTGCTTTGAAGACAACTGGGGGCAGGATATACAAGAGAAGTTGTGAAGATAGAAATTTGACAACTCATTATAAGTGATGGGGAGGAACTAAGAGTGAGGAGTCAAGGTTGCCAAGTGGCAAACCTTGATTACTGACAAGGTAACAGAGCCCTAAAGAATATTAAAAAAATTTTTTTGGAGAAATGCATGCTTTGGAGAGAAAAAATAATGAGTTCTGCTGGAATATATTGAATTTGAGATTCTGTTTTAAATATTCCACAGTTATTGATATGAGATTGAAGTTCTAATGAAAAAGTAGGACTGGATATATTGATCTGGAAGTCAGCTGCCTAGAGATGATGGTTGAATCCATAGAAACTAATGATATTTCTGAGAGTAGAGAATAGAGGGCCAAAGAAAGAGTCTGGGGGACACTTACAGTTTGGGGTGGAGGAGAGGTGATATGATGATGAATCACTAAAGGAGACTCAGAAATGGTCTGATAGCTATTAAGAGACAGGAAAGAACATTTTCCCAAAACTCAGAGAGAAAAGAATAAGCAGAAGGAAAGCTGGATAATAATAACAATTGTAACAGAGAATTCAATGAAAATGAGGATTTAAAAAAGAACATTAGAAGTAGAGATTAAGTGATCTTTGGTCACTATATGGAAATGAGATTTTCAATTAAGTGATAAAGACAAATGCCAAATGTCAGGGTTCAAAAAGTAAGGGCAACTGAATGGTACAAAAGATAGAACCAAGCCTGAAGTCAGGAATAGTTTAGATTGGACTCAGACTTTTACTGGATGTATGACCCTGGGCAAATCACTTAACCCATTTGCCTCAGTTTCCTCATCTACAAAATGAGCTGAAGAAATACAAATATTTGCCTCAAAATGGGTCATGAAAAGGTAGGCACAACTGTAATAACTGAACTATAACAATAATAATAAAGTGAGAGGAAAGGAAGTTGAGGCACTGATTTTTTTTCAAAGAATTTAGTGAGGAGAAGGCTATAAAATTATAATCAAAAGAAATGGTAAGAGCCAGAGATTGTCTTTTGAGAATGGGGAAGAATTAACAAAATTAACCAAAATTTCCAAATTCCAAATTCCAAATAGCCAATATTTATATGTAAAACAGGAAATAACCAGAAGATATAGACAAGCTGAAGATTAAGGATGGAGGAGAATAGAAATGAGACAATATTCTGGAAAAGACAGTTGGAGATTAGATTAAGAGGAATGGGGTTTTGGTGAGGAGGAGGATAACCCTTTTATCAGATGTTGATTTAAATAAAAAGAAAATGATGAATAGTATGGTGTCAGTATATAGCAAGAAGAAGAGAGAAGAAAAAAGGAGACCTCAATAGATAGCCAGGGTGTTTTAAGTAAAACAAGGGTGAGATTTTTAACTGAAAATCTGGACAAGAGGAGTATAGTTGGAGACTTAAGGAGAGAAAAATAAAAATAACCATGGAAGGTGGAATTGAAAATCAATTTGAGAGGCATAAAAAGATTGCCTTGTTGTGGTAGAGATACTGTATCAAGTCAGTATTGTTATAGGACTTCCTCCAGCTCTATTTAATAGCACATAAATAGGCAGATGATAGAAGTAATACAGAAACGGGGTTTGATAAGGCAAATGTGGTCATAAGACAAAGGAGCAAGAGATTAAGGAATAAAGATGAGAAAGGTGAGTAAAACCTTGAACAGGTTCACAAGGGGGTCACAAGAAAAAGGTTCACTAGGGGGTAGTAAAGGAAGAGAGCAGAACCAGAATAGGGATAACAACCTGACAAACTTCTAATAGATGGAGAAATTAATGCACATGGTGAATGAAAAAAGGAGTAAGTTTGGATGGCATAAGAAGTGATTTTTAAAAAGTAGGATACTATCTTCAGATAAATCCATTCATTCATTCAACAAAAATATCCGGAGAAATTCTGAAAAAAAAAAAAAACTCACTAGTTTCCATTTCAAGAGGATTACCTCACCATATTGCTACATAGATGGATAAAAGCTACATCTGGAAGAGATCTTATAGTTTTTCTGGCTTAATCTCACATCCAGTGCAAGAATTCTATCATTCACATCCCTGACAGAAGGCTCCCTCATCTCTAGTTGAACAGTGACAAACTAATTCTAAGAAGAAAAAGAAAACATTTACACATATATAAAATGTAATTACCAAATATATGATCTAGAAGATTCTCTAGTAATAAGATGATGAGGGTAGAAATACAGAAAATGCATCCTTGTGCAATTATGATATTCCTTTTTTTTTTTTTCTGTGAAGGAGAATGTTTTTTGTACTGGAAAGAACAAAAAATGGCTAACAGGGAGCTGACTCTCAAAGCAAGTAGGGGGATAATAATGAGTTTAAGATAATCAGAACTAGATAAACAGAAGCTAGAATAGTTTTTAAAGTGGAATGAGATGATTCCTGAGTCACTGTCAACTCCTTTGAGACCTCAAGGAAAGAATACAGAACTCCTTGTGGGGGATTTTGTGAGAGGTGTAACAAGGGATGGATTATATTGTCTTTCATGTCCCTTCTACTCCTGAGATTCCATGATTTTATGAATCCATATTATTTATTTATACTTTAGTTAATAATAAATGGATATCCCATAAAACTTTGTATATCTTCCCCATATACCTTCCCCACCTTCACCTCCCTTTTTATCATTCTTTGGCATATTATCTGACCTCCATTATAAGGTCCTCGAGAGGAAGAACAATCTTTTTCACATGTTTTCAGTGTGTAGCGCATTGCAGGACAGAAAGTAGTCATTTAATAAATGTTTATCAACTAAACTATATCTCTCAATTATAATATAAAGATAAGATTTTCTGTTAACGAAATTTTGAGTATCAATGAATACTGAAAAGAATTATTGGGATGGGGTAAGGGAGCAAAAGGATCTCCTTGGAAATCATGAGATCAATACAAATTCAATAAATCAAATTTAATTATTAAAAGAAATAATACTACTACTGAAAACTTACTCTCGATTGATGAAAGCCTCATACGTCTACTATATAGACATTCACATTATGCCATGGCCATCTTCTCACAGATCACAATGTCCTTCCTCCTTACTCTCCCAAATCCTTTCTTTCAAGTTCTAGAACCATAATTAAATCAATTGCAACTATATTGAAATGCAGTCACAGAAGAATTACAACTAAAAAGGATGTCACTCTATTTCCCTATTAACATCCCTGTAACTTTGCAAACCAAAAGACCTGTCCTGGACTATCACTTTCTTATGTGAATTGTAATTCCCTATTAGATTATAATGTAAGCTTCTTCAAGGCAGGGGTTATCTCTGCTTTTATGTACTAATTCAAAGCACTTAACTAGTGTGGGGTGCAGGTGTCTGGAACATAATATGTATTTAATAAAAGCCTTTTCAATCATTTGCTTATTCATAAAGTCATTCCATATAGACCCAAGTCTGATTAAACACCTTATTTATGCTCAGTAATCTCAAAGCTTTCCCCTAGCTGGCTGTAGTCTATGCTCTTCCATTCCCACCATGTTAACAAACATCAAATTTCAATCTCAAACAATTTGATTGATTTTCACTTCACAACCCTTACATGTTACTGAATTTAGACCCCATGATTCACAGATCACCATGCTAACAATAAGACTCCACCTCTTCATTTTCCATCTGGCTTTATTCCTTCAGATATCTTCAACTGACCTCTCATCATCTTCAAGACCACATTAGCTTTGGTAGTCACACCTTATCAGTACCTTCCACTTCTTGGACCCCTCTGAATGGAGAATGAAAAAAGAGCTCCTCCCCAAACCTCCACTTAAGGAGGTTGCACAAGTCTGCCATCTCTTCATTCCCCACTCACTTGTACCATTACTTTAGATTTCATCATGCTCCCACACTGGATAAATTTGCGTCCCCCTTTCAGCCAATCCCTGCTTTTTATTTCTTTTAGAGCCAGAAACTAATCCAAAAGTAATGTGTGTTGTGAGCTTTTTCTTCTCAAAACACAGCCAGGTGATAAAAGTTCAGATCTTTTATTATCTCCAATATAGCCTGGTTAGCTTAGAGGCCTATCTCTCTGCTTGGTTCCAAGAGCTCTTGCCGCTTTGTCCTTTGCTTCTGCCTCTGCTTTCTTCAGCATCCAGAGCCAGCACCACTCTTCATGTCATTCCGCTGAAATCTCAACTTGTAGCATCTTCACTCTGAAGAACTCCTTCGACTGGCCCATTGGCCTATTTATGCTCCTTCCAGAGAGAGGGATTATGGGTTTTCTCCCATAGTGCTCTCTGGCCCAAAGAGCTTCAAGGGAGGTATGAACTCATTGAACTCCAATGAGTAAAGGTGTGAACACAAGCTTTGTATTAATTAGTTCTACTTAGTACCTTGTTTCAGGTTCTGCCCAAAACATCTTCTTGTAAGATTAGATCAACTCTAATTAGTTAGCAGTTAGTAAGGATTCCAACAAATGTGGTCCAACCTTTTCATTTGAGGAAAATGAGAACAACAACAACAAAAAAAATCCACATGATTTGCCACAGTCATAAAGAAAATAACTGATCTAGAATTCAGAAAGTCTTCTAGTTCCCAATCTAATGTTTTTCCCATTGGATCATGCTATCAAAAACCATAAAGTGTTTTAAGCTCCACACAGAATGACATTCTATAACTTTACATGAAAGTTTTTCTCAGAAACCCAATCATAGCTTGGCAAGGACCCCAGTTTCTCTGAGATTTTATCAGCAGAAGGCAACATCTGGGAAGTTCTCTATTAAAAAATAATTTGAGAACAGGCCCAGTGGATACCCAGGAGCATCTAAATACCACCATGACTGGTAAGGCAGGGGAAGAAAATGAGACACAGGATGATGAATCTTTCTGTCACAGAAATCTGCAAAGGTGACCTCATAAGGCACAGAGGAGTCAATCATGGCAGGAGCACTCAACCCATGATATCACAAACCTTTGAAGTATTTGTCTATTATGTTTAAGTAATTATGCTTATGTGTATATAAGCATATATAAATACATAATATACTTTGGCACTTCAAAGCTTCATAATTTCATGATTTGAGAGCTCCTCCCCCAGCCCAGACTATAACCTTTCTGCACATTATGAGATTATGCATATAGATAGAGCCATGGACATGGCCACAGACATAGAAATAGATATAGTGATAGAATCAACTACAGATATATAGAAATAGATGAACTAGAGATTGAGATTTAGTTATACTAATTGTTAAGACTAATTCATGTATGACATGGATATATAGTCCTGAATAATAAAAAGGGAGCAGTAAAGATAATTAAAAGATAGTGATAAAACACACATAGAAATGCATATACAACATATATATGTATATATATATACACATACAGTATGCGTCTATGATCTACTTTTGATTCCCATGATATAAGGAATCCCTGTTAAAGAAAATCTCTCTATCAACACAGATCTGAAAGGGTTCTACAATTAAAAATCAGAAGGTTGCCTGGGACATTTAGAGTTGAGGGACCTGGTCCAGGATACATACACAGCCAGTATGTGTGAGTCTTTTTAACTCTCTATAAGACCAATTCTCTATCTCCTCCATGATACCTCACAAATGTATGCACATGCAAGTGCACACACACACACACACACACACACACACACACACACACAGAACTGAATGCAGTAGATAAGTTGATATGTCCTTCCAACTCTTCCTAATAAAATCTCTTAAGCTCTCTGATGCTTGATCAATTCCCTAAGACTTATTTACTAAGTTACAGATCACTTATGATCTACATTGGTGGAGGGAATTCTAAGGCTAAGAATTTTTCTACACTATTAAAATCCTTCCCATATTCACATGGATAAAGGATGAGAATAATCTGCACCTATGATTTCATAATACGTATATGGAAATTCCATTTTCCAAGACATATCAGTACCTTTTTGCAGATTATAGTCTTTAAAAAGGTTGCTTAGCACAAAGCTTCATCTGATAATTGAATGTGGAGGTTGCAAAATTATGATTTATTATCAATAAATGTTTGGTTTATACACCTATTTTATATTCCTATATAACCTGGATAGTATAAAAATTTCTTGTACAAAAAGGGGTCACTAGTGGTAAATGATATGACTTATTCTCTTCCCATGTCAAGAAGAAGCCATTATCAAATAATTTTATTATCAGATAATTCCCAGACTATCTAGAAAGAAACTCATTATGAATGCCCATCATCCATCCCTCAATCTGAGTATCTTCAAATAACCTTTTTAAATATTAATTAGCTTATCTTTGGCCAGGTCTGGGAACTGATCTGTCAGGTGTATTCAATCTGACTTGATTCCCCCACCTTTGAGCTCCTTGGCACTTCCTCTCCTCATATCCCCCTTCCCTCTTGAGTTTAAGCCTTTACACCTGGAAAACCTCCAAGGCTATTTTTTCCACTATAAAAGATCTATTTATGATGAAGCTCTTTGCTAAATTTTTTTTCAGGACTAAGCCTCTTATTAGGTACTCTTTTTTTCTCCCTCATAGTACTTTCCTTCTAAGGGCACCATTCTCCTTAACCTAGCTAACTCTGGTCAGTTTAACCTGCCAGACAATGACTTTCTCTCACATAATGGAGTATTTCCTTCCTTCTGGTTAATTGTGAATTCCTCTGAAGGAACTTGTCTTTTTCCTGTTCTCACTATATATTTCCCAACTCTGTTTCATATATACTGTTCCTAATATCTATCCCATTCCTTTATTTTGTCTGTAACTCCTTTCCTTAAATAAATCTACCTTTTCCCAACAAGAATGACCACGGTGAAGTTGTTACATGTCTATTTTAGCTAGATATTGTTATCCGGACCACATGAGTAAAAGTATAAGAAGTCCTACTCTAGGACACTGAGAAGTGACAAGGTTTGCCCAGAGTCATACTATTAGCATCAATCACAGTCATGACTTGAACTCAGATCTTCCTGACTGAGTCCAGTTCTCTATCCACAACATCACAGAATTTCTCTTCCTTTGGAAAGACCCATATACAAACACAGATACACATAATGCAGACACACATCCACATTCCCACTGGCAGATTATCCTCCTCACAAAGACAAGTGAGAAGCAGGAAGTTTTTTCTGAAGCAATCAGCCTGTGTGGGTATATTGCAGGGTGACTGTAGCATGCTTTGAAAAGCAGGAGTCATGCTAGCAAAAGGAACACTCATCACCTTTCCACAACACATGAAAAGGTTTTTAATATTTAGAAACTCACTGACATTCCCCAAGAAAGAGTCATTTCCCAATACCCTTTTTAAAAAGCTAACGAGTAATGGGAAAGTTAAGCTTTTTATTCACTGCTTCACTCCACTGTGCTTCCTTACTTTTGAAAATCAATAGAGACTATTAATCATGTTGCTCCATAGCCAGAGAATTCCATTGTTTTAAAGGTGAACTGCAAAACTGAAGGGGGGGAGGGAGGTCTCTCTCCTTTGTGGGGAAAGGGCTGTGGAGATGGATGCAGAATGTGGAGGAATATCTAGATCAATAGGTTCAAGTGGGCATTTCAGAAGACTCACAAATTTTGATTACTTCAGCCTATGTGCCTAAGGAAGGGTACTACATTTAGAGTCAGGGAACACGGATTTAGAGAAATCTCAGCTCTCATAAATTCAAATCTAATCTCAGACACTTACTAACTATATAAACCTGTGCAAGTCATTGGACTCTGCCTCAGTTTCCTCATTTGTAAAATGAGAAAGAAATGGCAAATCACTCTAGTATTTTTTGCCAAGAAAATCCCAAGTGGCATCACAGAGTCAAACATGATTGAAATGACAGAGGAAACAAAACTAATTTACAATTTAACAGCCTTATGACCTTCTGAGGGTGACCTTCTATCATCCTGTGCAATGACCGTGTTAGCACCCTGGATACCTTAGAATCAGCCAGAGTCAGGTAAGCAAAAGTCCTTGATCTTTATTCTTGGTCTTTAGAGATAGGATTGAATTGGATGGAAGTAGAATCTCCTCAACCTTCCTTTTTCATCTCCCACCCAGAAGTGACCTACACTAGTCTTACTCCATCCCCTATACCCTTCTACAATTCTCTGTATACACCAATTATTGAGCCAGCACAGGATAGTGGGATGGACCATTTTCCAAGCATATGCTAATGCAGTATTGTCCAATAAGTAATTAGCCTTGAGTGCTCAGCTGTCTAAGCATACCTGCTCAGTTTCAGCCCATTACAATCCTGGACTCCACCTTCACTTTTCTGTGTATTGTAATATGTATCCTGGACTCCTCCTTCACTTTAACTTCCCAAACAAGTAATCAGTTCTACCTCCACCAATATTTCTCACAGATGGCCCTAAATTTTTCTAACAGCCTCTTATTTAGTCTTGCTACCTCCATTCCCTCCTGTCCAATCCATTCTTCATGTAACTTTTAGAATAATCCTAGTAAGGGGCAGGTTTGGCCATGCCATTGCTGTAGTTAAACTTCTTCAATGGGTCTTACTGCTTCTGGAAGAGAATGTATCCTCTTTAGTTTTTCATTCAAGGCTTTCTATAGTCTGGCCTCTACTGATCTATCTAGTCCTCTTTCTCATTACTTTCTTCCACATGCTCTATATCAGTTAAGTCCATAAGCATTTATTAGGTGTTTAATAAGTAACCACCACTATTCTGGGCACTGAGGGTATAAATGAAAGTAAAAAGAAAGTCAGTCCCTGGATTCAAAAAATTTACATTCTAATCAAGGAAAACAACGTATAAAAGGGAGCTAAGAAGATAAGGGAGAATCATGTAGCATGAACCATGAATAGTGTGGACCCTTCCTTGTCACGGAAGTAGTTCTGGGAGGAATTCATCAGTGGGAGAGGGAGATATGCTGCATGGGATAGTTTGTTTCCCAAATACATAATTTTGTCCTCCATCTCCATGCATTCTCACTAATCACCTCCCATGCCTGGAATGAATTCTCTCTTCCAGAATACATACATACATATGTGTCTGTGTATGTATATGTATGTATGTCTATATAATTTATATAATTTATAATTTATGTCTATATATATATATAAATACACACACATATATGCATTCACACATATGTATATATATGCACATACACACACATATATTAGTGTTCTACTATGTGTATCAATAGCACTAAATACAACTCATGGTCTATCGCACAAGGGGCTCAATATGTGATTTTCAAAACTTAATTAAATTGGAATTAAAGGGTCTGAGTTCATACCCCAGCCCTGCTGCTTACTCTCTATGTGATCTTGGGCAAGTCACTGTCCCTGTCTAGGCCTCAGTTTCCCCATCTATAAACTTAGGGAATTAGATTAGATGGTATCTAAGTTCCCTCTAGTGCTAGATCAATAATCCTATGAGCCTTCTACTTCCCTATTAGTTCATTACTAGATGATATTAGACAAAGTTAGATGATGGAATGGAAAGAAGCTTCTCCAGGGCAGCTGCTGTTTTTATGTTTGCCTTTATTTCCCAAGTGCCTAGCGTAGTACATGATTCATACTCAAATACATTTTTGGTCACCCCATTCCTCCCATAATATAAACCATCCCTACCCAGCCTATATGACTCTTGCCAACTCTTCCTCTAAGTTCACTGCAGGATGCCCATCAAACATGCTGGAGACTGTGTTCAATTTCTCCTGACATGGCAAGAGCACCAGTGGTTCACTCTTACCACCCACCTACCTGCCCTCACCTACACCCCATGACTACTCCATCTTCTCTTACCCAATCCCTAAATCGGTTCAAAAAAGAGGTGAGCTTTGTCTTATATTCATTTTTAATTCCTCCAAGCCTATCACAGTCTATGTCTTAAAGCCATGGAGCAATGCCAACAGAATATTGGTATTAAAAAGATAAGCCTTTGTTTCTACGAAAAGTGTGGAGTCATTAAAAGAACTTTGTTTTGTCCTGAAGGCAATACAGCCTGCTTTCTTTCCTCTATTTAGTTCTAGGTCCAACACATTAAATTTTATTATCTGTTCTAGAGATGTAAAATGAATAATAAATTCTGTAGGTCATCTGACCATCTGAATAGGAGAAACAATCAATCATCAACCATGTATTAAGTGCCTACTATATTCCTATTCTAAGCACTGGTTTTATAAAAACAAAAGCAAAACAGACCCAACTCTCAGAAGGCTTACATCCTACATATAAGATACATACAAAGCAGATTTAGGGTGTGTTAGATAGGCTGGGCAATAGGCATCTTTCACTGAATTAAATTGAATTTTGTCATAAAGAAAATATCCACATAATTGCCAAATATCAGAGCTTAGGTGGTTAGTAGGGAGGACAAAGGTCATCTCATTAAATCCTCTTATTTTACAGAAAAGGAAATTCAGGCCCAGAGAGAGGAAGAGACTTACAAGAGTTTGTATAGTGTCTTAACAATAACATAGAAGGGGACAGTTAGAGAAGCAGCAACCTTAGTTTCACAATCAGAAACTCTCACCCTGCAACACAAGCTAACTAAAGAAAATTCACTTCCAATTGGTGGCTGCCAGGTGTAAATATATGTCATTCCTGCAAACTGTGGCCTGAGAAAAATCTGTCTCCTTTTCTAGAATTGAGTCCCACAGTAATATGGAGCTTTAATTAGTCCCCATCATTTTATGCTCTATGACATTCTTGCCAGGACCACAGGCAGGATAAGTTGCAGGGCAGTCAAAACTGAGGGTAAGTCAGAGATTTGATATTTGTCATTTTTGTTAACTTAGAAACCATTTCAACTCTCCCTTCCATAGAGGTTTGAATATTCCCTTCCCATTTCAAACAATTATTGATCTGTCTGATTTATGAATAAAAGGAAAAGGCATTGACTCATTAGGTGGTTTTTCTCCTGCTGTTTGAAATGCCTTTGGAAAATTTTTCTCCATCTCTTCAAAAACAGCTGAAGTCTGCCCTCTAGAGCTTCATTCTCTTCCCCTGTGAAAAGATCTTCCCTCAGAGGTTCTAGCCAGAAAAACAAGAAATCAGTATCTTTTCCTCTCTTTTGAGAAAATAAATAAATGATGCGGTAGTGACCCATTCCAGTGGACTTGACCCACCTGAACATTTGCCAATTTAAGATGATGTAAAGACATTAACTACTTTGGAAAAGGACGTGTGCTAAAGTTGGAGGAAACCACAAAGCCGTAATGGATCTTGAAATAAAAGGATTCCCACTACAATAAGGGAAAATATTTCATCTATTTTGTTTTTACTTATATTTACATGTAACAACATAGTTCCTCTCAATAGAATATAAGGTCCTTACTTGCCAGACCAACACGGAGTCTTTCTTCTTAATGCCATCTCTCTCCTAGTTGAGTATGAGTTCTGATAGGGAACTCAGTTCCCATTTTTTTCCCTTGTTAATTACTAAAAACCCATTTTCTTTGCTAAAAATCCCAAATGGATGTAGCCCACAATTATGCTGTTAGCAGCATAATAAAATCTTTGCCTCTTAATTTGAAAAACAAACAGACAAAAAAAGAACATATGGTCCTTAAGGGCAAGAACTGTTTTTATTTGCTTTTGTGTCACACTGCCTAGCACATAATAGGTTCTTTAAAATGTCAAATGAATGAAGCCAGCCTTAATAGGAAGCAAAATGAACATTTTACTTCTGGTATTTTGTGATGTATTATTCCAGTTTACTTCATCTGTGATCTAATCAAACTGGCCAGCCAATTTTACTTTCTTATATGGCCAAAGAAGTTGGCCCAGCTACTGACCACATTTGTAAGGGAAGACTATTCTCTTACTATACTTTATCTAAAACATTCACCAAAACCCAAATATGAAATGGTCAGCACCACCGATGGGGCTCAATATTAAGGGAATTCTCTTTACCAAAGTTCAATAATGCTAAAAGAATAGTGGGGTTCTAAGAATTCTCTCTGGCTCAAGGCCCACTTGTGCCAGGATCAGGCCTTGCTTGGATAATAATTTGAGACACAAAATAAAATCCCTCTCGAGGGCAAGTAGTTGAGAAGAGGTAAAGGAGCTGCCTTTTGTGCAAGAGGAACAGAGGTAACTCTGCTCTATCACTTCCCTAGGATATTTCTAAGCTTAGAGCCTTTCCCCTATGTCTGCTCCTCTGATTCATCTGTCATACTGATCATAGAGGTAGATCTGGAAGGGATTTTAGAAGTGGTGGCAGTCCGGGGAGATTATGATGACTTATTAATTTGTCCATCACCACTTAATAAGTGTCAGACACAGTATTTGAACCCAGATCCTCTAACTAGAAGCAGTATGGTACAATGGAAGCAGTTATAGTTCTAATGACATAGGACCTGAGTTCAAACACCAATGAAATTTACTACCTGTGTGATCCTTAGCAAATCTTTAAACATATCTAACTCAGTTTCTTCCTCTTTAAACTCAAGAGCCTCTGATGTCCCTTCCAGCTTGAAGTCCATAATCCTGTAACTTCAAATCCAAACTTCTTTACAATTATGCACAAGCAGATGAGTGAAAGTGATTACTACAACCCTGACATCATGACATAGGATTTATCAGGAATCTAAAGAGAAATCCCTAGGTACAACAAAGATTGGTCCCCCTTAGGATCTCAAAACACCCTTTATTCCCTTCCTTTATCATGACTTCCTTCCCTTCCTTCCTACATCCTTAATTTACACACAGACACGCTCTGCATCCCACAAGAAAAACTGGAAGAATTCAATAGGAAGAAAGCATTTTTCCCTTGTATCTCATCTACTGTTGTTTTCTGGAACATCTAAATAGTTCTGGCAGAAAAGAGTTCAGACCTGCGTGTGTCCTTTAAAGATCTCCTCCTTCTGAAGCATCACTATTGATCGCTGAGCCCCGGGGAAACATTATCCAGCAGGAAAAGAGACCCCTCTACAGACACTGAATGTAAATATGTTAAAGATTTGAAATCTCATTATGTGGTATAGCCCTGATGTGGGAGTGCCCTCAGATTGCAGATTCTGACCTAACTATGACTAAGAGGGGAAAAAAAAAATCCAAAGGAGTTGCCTGAGGCACTGAGAGGAGGCCAAGGATCATTTATTCATCTACTTCCCTCAGAGCATCTGGTATATTCTTCAAGTACCTTGTCAAGTGTCAACTGGAAGTGAGTGACAGGCTGGAATCAAAAGTGAATCTTGACCTTGGGCTTGGTATCTCTCATGGTTTCTTACTTATTGTGACATGGTAACCAAAGTTCTTATTATGCTCTAATACTCTCTCCAATTCTTTTGAGATTTCATTTCAATGACTTTATTGACATGAAAAGATATGTGAGGCTGTCAAAAGTAGTATCAAGTAGTCTTAGATACTGAGGTTCCATCTAGTCTCATTTTCCGTTAACAGGGCTGTCTGTTTCTAGGGCAATGACAGGGTACTACAGTGCTTAAAAGTTATTGCTTTCCTCTTATCAAATCTCTGATGCTTTGCAAGTGTCAGGTTTAGGCTTCTCCTAATATCTTTCTTTGTCATTCCAGTTTCTCCTTGATAATTTTGACTTGTCAGTTTTCTCTCTCTACCCACTTTTACCCTTCAGTTATAAGGGGCTGCTAATAGACTTGGTATTTTAGCTCAGTTTCCCCCAGAATTATACAGGAGATATTTGACTCTAGGAAACTGGCACAGGAACAAATGAATTGCTATAGTGGGTTAGACAAATAATCCCCTTAGTCTAGTAGTCTGTTGCCAATGGTATCATGAGCAATATGTCACAGCATCATTCACAGTTGTCCTTCCTGAAGTCATTCTGAAAGACATGCCCCCAATTTTCTTGCTGGACTTTTATGGCTCAGTAATTTATTAAATTTGTCCGTGCCAACATGCACCCCTCTACAATAAATAGAATCCAATCCAGCTAAAGTCTCGGGGACCAACATATTGCCAGAAGTTGGCATTAGTGAAACTTTTCAATTGGGTTCATATTAGCAATTTATGGAAGAGTCATTCAGATTTCAACTTTGTTAACCTGTGGCTTCTGCAAAGAACTCAAAGTATTCTGTTGTGAATGCATTCCCGAACCGGTGAAGGTGTCGTCCTGTTTGTTCATGTAACCTTGATTTGGAGCATTCCATAGCACAGTGCTACAAAGCTGTCCTTGGAATCAGGAAGATGTGTCTGCAAGCCAGCACCTGTCCCATCCTCGCTGGGGATTCTGGGAAGGCACTGGGTCACACAAGTATCCTTAACCAATTCTCCTGCACAGAGCAGATGACAATCTGCATTGGTGGAAGGTGTTTGCTCACTGAGAATTCCACACAACAATGAAATCAAAGGTATAGTTTGAAAAAAAAAAGATTCATTAAATATCCACTATGGAAAAGGCAATATGATATCATCAATCTAGAAACAGTCTTGAAGTAAAAAAGACCTGGATTCAAGTCCTACCTCTGATTCAGAGATTAGATAGAAAAAACATAGAAAGATAAAGAATGATGATGATCATGATAGGTGATAATAATGAGATAATTAGATAATGAAGATGGTAATGACTTATAAATTGATAATGATGATGATAATAAGAGAGAAAAGGAAACAAGGGGGTGGAGACACAGAGAGAAAGAAACAGAGAAAAGAGGAGGGAAAAAGGGGAAGAGACAGAGAGGGGAAAAGGGAAAAGAGGAGAAGGGAAAAGGGAAAGGGGAAAAGAGAAAGAAGGTTGGTAAATCATGAACAGCAGCAAATGACTTTGCTTCTCAGAACTTCTAGAAATTCTTAGAGACTAAGTTCCTTATATTTGCATATTTCATATTTCTTTTGGGCTACTTCAATTCTGTTTTGCTCAGAGAGCACACATGGTGTGATGAGGGCACACCATGCTGACTAGTAGTCCTGTGATAGCATGTTTCATGTCATATAATCAATTCCAGACTTCTTAAGACAGCCATAAAGAATGTCCCTTTATCATTCTTTTTCTGACCAGTTCTCTATAAAATAATGTTTTGGGTAAGCCTACATTTGCCATTCAAACAATGTGTCCAGCCCAACAGATTTGTATTCTTTCTTTCTTTCTTTCTTTCTTTCTTTCTTTCTTTCTTTCTTTCTTTCTTTCTTTCTTTCTTTCTTTCTTTCTTTCTTTCTTTCTTTCTTTCTTTCTTTCTTTCTTTCTTTCTTTCCTTCCTTCCTTCCTTCCTTTCTTTCTCTCTCTCTTTCTTTCTTTCCTTCTTTCTCTCTTTCTTCCTCCCTTTCCTTTCTTCCTCTTTCCTTCCTTCCTTTCTTTCTTCCTTTCTTTCTTTCTTTCTTTTTTCTTTCTTTCTTTCTTTCTTTCTTTCTTTCTTTCTTTCTTTCTTTCTTTCTTTCTTTCTTTCTTTCTTTCTTTCTTTCTTTCTTTCACTGAGGCAATTGGAGTTAAGTGACGTACCCAGGGTCACACAACTAGGAAGTGTTAAGTGTCTGAGACCAGATTTGAATTCAGGTCCTCCTGACTTCAGGGCTGGTGCTCTATCTACTACACCATCTAGCTGCCCCTCAGATTTGTATTCTTTACAGTAGAGTTAAAGGCTTGGCAGTTTAGTTTGAGAAAGACCATCAGGGTCTGGCACCTTATCCTGCCAGGTGATCTTCGGAGTATTTCTAAGACACTTTAAATGGCAGCGTTTTAGTTTCCTGGTATGGTGCTGGTATGTTGTCCATGTTCCACAGCTATACAACAATGTGGTCAGCACATCGGCTCTGGAGACCTTCATTTTGGTAGTCAGTCAAACACCTCTCCTCTCCCACACTCTCCTTCAGAGTCTCCCAAACCTTGAGCTAGTTCTGGAAATGCACGTTTCAACCTCAAAATCAATATGGACATCTCTGGTATATATATTGCCAAGGTAAGTGAACTCACACAGCATTCAAAACTGCTCCATTTATTGTAACTGATGGTTCCATGTATGGATGGCGTGGTGCTGGCTGATGGAGCTCCTGTGTTTTCTTGGTGCTAAGGCATGTTTTAAGCACTTACTAAATGCTTATTGACTGACTGACACAGGCTCCAAGTACAAAGAGAGGCCCCATGGTCTGACTATTTCAAAGCAAATCAATATCCAGTTGAGTAGAAGAACAAATGTCAATTTTAATAAATCCCAAATATTTTAAAGCACTTTCAAAACATTCTTCTTTGGCTTTTTTGTCTATTCCCCAAGTTAGATACTAACTGTTATAGTTGGAGACATAATGAATATTTAAACTAGAAAAGAAAAAAAAGGGGAGTGATAACTGTTGTCTGGAGAAGGATTCAACTTGTTCAGTTGTGGATTAAAAGACAAAAACAAAAATAAAGGATGAGATATTAAAGAAGTTGATTTTGGTGGATGTTGGGAAAATCTTCCCCAAAAATTAGAGTTGTCCCAAAGAAGAATGAGTATCTCGCCCCACAGGCTGAGTTCTTCCTTCTTAGAAAGAGAAAGCAAACTACTTGTCAGTTATGTCATAGTGAGGATTCCTAGCCTGAATAAGTTAGATTGAATGGCCACAGAGGAGCCTTTAAACTTTCTGATAATGATTCCATACGTTTCCAGCCACCCTGTGAGATGGACATAGTATGAATGTATTGTTATCTCCATTTTCACAGATCAGGAAACTGAGAATTAGAAGTGATTTGCCCAAGAAAACATGACAATGGGAGACAAATCCAGGGCTGGACCTCAGAACTCTTAAGAGCTTTCTTGACTAGTTATCTAGTGTTCCTTTTATTTCCTAGCTGTAATACTGAGAGGGAGCATATTTTCAGGGAGAGAGAAGCTTAAATATGTTTTATGATTACCTTTAGGCTAGTGTACACTTCAGTAAAATTTCTGTAACTTTGTCAGAAAATTCAAGGCTCAGTAGGATATTTTCACAGCCTAAATGCCAGCTGTACTTACAGAATGCTAGTGCATGCATGATGAGAGTTGGGACTAGCTTGGACTGTC
Source organism: Antechinus flavipes (assembly GCF_016432865.1). NCBI lineage: Eukaryota > Metazoa > Chordata > Mammalia > Dasyuromorphia > Dasyuridae > Antechinus > Antechinus flavipes. The sequence goes on from NC_067399.1 coordinate 661,296,731, forward strand.
TTTTCCAAATAAAATCTAAGGGACTGTGGTTTAGTTTAAAACCTCATATGAGAACTCTCCACTACAAAAATTCACTTTTTTTAGATTACGTTAGAACAACAGCCATTTGCCACTGAAGTACTGTCAACACTAGAATTCATTGAGTAGATTCATTTTTATCTTTATCAGTAGGTTTTCCCTTTTCCATCCTCCATATTTTATATGCCCTATCTATCTTTCAAAGGAACACATATACCAACCCCCTATTCCTTTCCTACATTATTAGAAACAACACTCAGGAAGATGCAGAAAGTTCATGACAAGAAGATAAGGCTATTAGACAATAATAAACAAAATCATTCAGAAAGGCTATGACAGATTGCAAATATGAAACATAAACACAAATTCAACATGCAAATTTCAGATGAATCTGAAAATAAGACTGAAGTAAAAAATGCAAGTAACAACTGACTAGCTATCTAGTTCTTTTCAATTTATAAAATTATGGTTTCCTTGGGGAATGATGATTCTGGAGAAAGAGAAGGAACCAGAGGCAGCTAGGTGGCACAGTGAATAGAGCACCACCCCTGAAATCAGGAGGACCTGAGTTCAAATCTGACCTCAGATACTTAATATTTCCTAGCTGTGTGACCCTGGGCAAGTCACTTAACCCCAATTGCTCAGCCAAAAGAGAGAGAGAGAGAGAGAGAGAGAGAGAGAGAGAGAGAGAGAGAGAGAGAGAGGGAGGGAGGGAGGGAGGGAGGGAGAGAGAGAGAGAGAGAGAGAGAGAGAGAGAGAGAGAGAGAGAGAGACAGACAAGATCTATGGCTTCATTGATGAATGGGGAATACTCTCTAAAAACTATTTAGCCTCTCACAGACTTAGGGTCCCACAGACTAGACTTCTTTGACATAAAGTAACTTACCCAGAGCCACACAATCCTTATGAATCAAGATCTTCCTGGCTTTGAGGCTGGTTCTCTATACCCTAAAAGATGTTTTCTCTCTAGATATAAAAGAAAACAACAAAAATTACCAGGCTTTCTGTATATTAAAATTAAAATACAGCAAAAGAAGCATCTTTTAAAATTCTCCTTCAAAATAAATAGAAATTATATTGAATTGAGTTCATCCACTAGTATCGACTCCACTCACCAATATACATTCTGAACATATATATATATACATATATATTTAACTATAATACATTTTTAAAAAATAAAATGTTACTGTCCCAATTTTCCACATCCCTTCCAACACTTGTCATTTTTCATTTGTCATGGTAACTGATCTGATAGTCATGAGTGGTACCTTAGAGTTGTTTTAATTTGAATTTCTCTAATCAATAATGTTTTAAAGTAGTTTGTATAAATAATAGCTTTGATTTCTTCTTTAAATTGACTTTTGTCTTTGTGACCATTTAATTACCAATGGAAGAATAGCTTTCTTGTAAATTTGACACAATTATACATATAATTTGAGAAACAAGGTCCTTATCAGATAATTTGCTGTGAAATTACATGCCCCTCCAGTTACCTGATACCCTTTTTATTTTGGTTGCATTATTTTTGTTTGTGCAAAATCTTTTTTTTTTTATTTCATGCAATCAAAATTGTCCTTTTTATGCCCTGCAATGCTTTCTTGTTTCTTATTTGGTCATAACTTCTTCCCAATAGCAATTCTTTTTTTTTTATTGGCAAAGAACTGGAAATAGAAGAGATACCCATAAGTTGGGGAATGGCTAAACTAGCTGTAGTACATAATTGTAATGGAATACTTTTGTGCTATAAGAAATGATGAGTGGGGGTTTCAGTGTTATAAAAATGACCTATTGGTTTCATAATAACTTGAGAAGATTTATATGAATTGATACAAAGTAAAGTGAGTAGAACCAGGAAAATGCTGTATTCAAAAACAGCAATGTTGTGACAATGAACAGCTGTGAAAGGCTGAACTATTCTGAACAAGGCAATGATCTAAGACTAGTTAAAAAACAGACCCATGATGAAAATACCATCCATTTCACAAAGAGCTGATAAATTTTCATATACACAAGGAAGCATTTTTTTTACTTAAATTTTCTTGGTTTTTTTGCAACATGCAATTTAGAAATATGTTTGCATGACTTCACATATATAATTGATATATTTAACAATAGTTTAAAAGTAAAAAAAAAAAATCAGTGAAAGAGATTAAACAAATCTCAGAATCAAGCAATTACAATAAGATAGTGTTTGATAAACCCAAGGACTACTCTTTTTTTTTTTTTTTTTGAAAAAACTTCTAGGAATACTGGAAAGGAGTATGGCCAAGAAAATTTATTTATATATAATATATATGTGTATGTGTGTGCATGTATACGTGTTTATAAAATCATTTATTTACATACATGTATATATGCATATATGTGTACATATATGTATATCCATTTTCATAAATCTCTTTTTATTGCTTTAAGAGGTTTGCAAAGCCCTTTATAGGTATCTCATTTGATCCTCATGATAAACCTAAGAGATAAGTATTATTATTGTCTCCATTTTACAGATGAGTCAGCACAAGATTAAATGATTGCCCAATGTCACACAGCTAGAATCAGAAACTGGATTTAAATTCAAGTTTTCATGAGTCCCATCCTCCAGAAATCTATCTACTGCAGCACCTGTCTGCCTATTATTACAATAAATTCTGAATGAAAATGACCTAAAAATAAAAGTTCAGATCATAAGAAGAGAGAGAAGATATTCTTCATACTATGAGTAGGGAGAGAATTCTTACCTCAACAAGAAATGAAGATGATCATAAAACACAAAATGAGCATCTCTGATTATGTAAAATTAAAAAGCCTTCTGTATAAGCAAAATAAATGCAATTTGGCTCAGAAAGGAATTAATTGAAGAGAGGAGGTGGGAATCAGAATAATGGGACTCCAGATTTAGGGCTTAAAAAGGAGTTGGAACCCACCATGTTATAAACCACTCATTTAATAGATGAGAAAACTAAGGCACAGAATAGCTAAATGACTTTCCTAGGACCATAGAGGACCTAAGGATCTTTTTTTTTTTTCTTGGTCAAAATTGTTTTTAATCACAATTAGATCTGCTTTTTCTTTTTTTAACATAGATTTTTAATTAGCAAAAAAAAAAATCATTGATAATTTTTCAACACTGACCCTTGCAAAAACTTCTGTTCCAACTTTTCCCATTCTTACCTCCACCCCCTCTCCTAGATGGCAGGTAGTTCTATCCATGGTAAATATGTTAAAGTATATGTTAAATACAATATATGTATATATATATATATATATATGTATATATGTATATATATATATTTATACAGTTATCTTGCGTCACAAGAAAAATCATATTTAGAAAGAAGGTAAAAATAACCTGGTAAGAAAAACAAAAATGCACGCAAACAATAACAGAAGAATATAAATGCTATGTTGTGAGAATCAAAGCATCTAAGCAGGATTTGAACCAAATTTTCCTAACTCCAACTCTATTATGCTATTCTACTATTGTGCTGTCTTCCTATCTTTACATTTGTTTCATAAAAAGCATAATGCCTAAGATATATAAAGAATTGAGAAAATGTCATTCTCCATTATCTTTGATGTAAATAGGCAATTCTCAAAAAAAAATTGCAAGCTAGTCACAATCATGCAAAAAATTTCCCAAAAAATTTAAAGTGACTCTAAATTCTTATTTCATTCACTTAATTAACAAAGATAACAAAAGAGGAAAATAACTATTGCTGTCTGGATCATGAGGAAGACAGGCACACTCACGCATGCTTGGTGAAGCTGTGAATTAGTTCAATAATTCTGGAAAGCAATTTAAAATCACACCACCAAATTCATTAAATTGTATATAGTGACTATCACTATTAATGAGGTACACCAAAAGAAGGTTAAGAACAGAGGGAAATGAGCTACGTATACAAGAATATTTCTTTCAATGCTTTTTGTCACATCAAAGAATTGGAAACAGACAAAGTGTTCATCCATTGACAATGGATGGACATTGTAATACATAAATGCAATGCAATTTTGCCATGAGAAATGCTGATTATGATAATAACTGATACAGCATGAAGTAAGAATAAGGAAAAAAACCATATGATTTATGAGGAGAAATATAACTGATTAAAACTCTTACCAAAAGAAGAGTCAACCATGACAATTTTTGTTTTGATTTTTTAAGATCATCCAAGAACATTCATTTTTTACATGTTTCCTTATCAGTCAAGTTGGGAAGAAAAATGAGAACAAAAGGGAATAACCATGAAAACAACAAAAAAGTGAAAATAGAATGCTTCAATCTGCATTCAGTGTCCATAGTTCTCTCTCGCGATAGATTTCCCATCCAAAGTTTATTGGAATTGCCTTGAATCACTGAATTGCTGAGAAAAGCTGTCTGCCATACCTGATCACCACACAATTTGGCTGTTACTATGCACAATGTTTTCCTGGTTCTGCTCACTTCACTCAGCATCAGTTCATGTAACTTTCTAGGCTTTTCTGAAATCCTCATTTCTTATAGAACAATAACATTCCACTATTTTCATATATCACAACTTATTCAGCCATTCCCCAATTTTCCATTCATTTTCCAACAAAAAAAGCTGCAAAAAACATTTTTGCACATGTGAGTCCTTTTCCTTCTTTTATGATCTTTTTGGCATTCAGACACAGTAGTGGTATTGTTAGACAAAGGACATGCACAGTTTGACAGCCTTTTGGGCACAGTTCTAAATTGCTCTCCAAAATGGCTGAATCATTTCCCGACTTCTCCAAAAATGCATTATTGTCCTGTTTTCTGCACATCCTCTCCAACATTTATCATTATCTTTTCCTATAATCTTAACCAATCTGATAGGTGTGAGATGGTATCACAGAGTTGTTTAATTTGCATTTTTCTACTCAATCATGATTTGGAATTTTTTAAATATGATTATATATGATTTTAATTTCTTCATCTGAAAATTGTCTGTTTCTATATCAATTAGGAATGACTTGTATTCTTATACATTTGACTTCGTTCTCTATGTACTTTAGAAATGAGCCCTTTATCAGAAATACAAAATAATAGTCAACTATGATTTTAACAAACAAATATAAAAGATACATTCTAGATCTGTACATAAAAGTGATGGGATAGAGGTACAGACTCATGCAAGCCTTCTTAGATATGATCAGTGAGTTTGCTTTTATGATTGGTCATCTTTTCTACTAAGGAGGACTACTACATGGGGCGGGGAGGGGAAGAGGTTAAAGTGATCAGCACCCAAAATGGCATACATGACTCATTTTTAAATGTTTATAGGAAAAAAAGTATGTCAAGGCACATTAATAAAAAGTTTGTCATTATCATAAAAAAATTAATATATAAAATGTCCCAAAAATCTTAGTGTACCTTAAAATTTCACTAAGATTTTTGGAATAGTGTGTGTGTGTGTGTGTGTGTGTGTGTGTGTGTGTGTGTGTGTGTTGTGTATATCCCATGTAGTTAAAGTCATGGTATTGTAGAGGGCCATGGATAGCAGGTTCCCTCTGGGCTGAAGGGTCTTATACCTTACCCAGAGTTCCCCCACTATCTGCGGCCCTCTACAAGGTAGAAGCAATTTGTAGACAAAGTCCTTAAACATGATGGTATAGATTGTGGTTTCTGTAAAATAATTACTGAAAGAATTTGAGAAAGGAGGGAGAATGTCCTGGAGTCTGCCAGAATAAAGAACTGGATTAGGTGATCCAGGTGAAGGGAATGACCCTCAAATGAAGAAAATTTGCTATAACTACTCTCACTCTGCTTGGGCTCATTTTTCATAAATGAACATACTCCTAATCCTTTTTGATCTCTCTACCCAATGATTCCTGGCTGCCATTATAGAAATCCTGTTTCCCAACTCCAACTGCCTGGGTCCCTCCTCCCATCCACCTAAACCCAACTCCCACAATGTCCTGCTTCAGATCTTCCTGCCTCTTCTACTGTGCCCTTAGAAATGCCTGCTTCATAATTAGCAAACTATTTTCTCTTAAACTTTTTCCTTTCTTATTTCTATTGTCTTATTTCACTTATTGAATGGGGCTTTAAAAGAGAATTTCCTAGAAGTGAGAGTAAACAGAGAAGTCATTGACTATTTTTCCTTCTAGCCCAGATCTTCAGAAGCCATGGATGAAGAATTGGACAAGTAGCTAAAGATACAGTGTCTCAGATTTCCATTTGGGTCAGAACAGGGAATGAGGTGAATGGAAATATCCATACTAAAAAAGTAGTTTGGGAATGATGAAAGAAACCAAAGAATGCAATGGAATGAGAGGACCACTCTAGGAGACTAGAGATGCCTAGGATCTGGACATATAAGGATGTATAAAAAGTTGGTGGCCAACCTCCCCGGGCACGGTGGATAAAATGCTATACTGAGAGCCAGAGAACCTCTGGGTTCAAATATTGCCTCTGATACCTCCTAGCTGGTTACTGAACAAACCATAACCTCTCTCAGTCTCTGTGTCCCCACTTGCAAAATGAAAATAATAATGTGCCTACTTCACAGGGTTGTTTGGAGGTACATAAACACCTAAGTCACTTTGCAAGCTGTTAAGCACCAGATCACCACTGGTAGTTTGTTTTTATTATTATTAGCTAGGAAAGCTCTTAACATCCATCAGCCCCAGAGAAATTAAAGAATTACTAGATAGGGTACCAGGCCTGCAGTCAGTATGAGATCGATTCAAATCCAGCTTCAGAAGTTTACTAGTATGTGACCCTATGAATGTCACCGAAACCCCTACCCTCAGTTTCCTCATCTGTAAAATAAGGATAAAAGCACCTGTCTCCCAGTTTTATTGTGAAGACCAAATGATTGTAAAGCACTTAGCATTGTGTGTGGAGCACAGGAAGTTCTATATAAGTGTTAGCTATTTATTATTATTATTATTATTATTATTATTATTATCTGCAATAGCAGCCTCTAGGCCCATTCTCAAAGCCTCCCCAGATTTGGTTTTATATGCCAGACCAAGCTTGTGCTTACCTGGCCTATCCCTTGAAAGGCCAGGATCGCCTACTTGAACACATAAGGGTTTAGATGAGGAAGTCAGTGGAGGATGTTGCCAATAAAACATAGGAAATAAAAGCAACCCCCTTCTGGCCTTTTATTTTCAAAGAATCATGCAACATTCTCCCTGAAAAACTGCCATTCAAGTCAGTTTAAAAAAAACAGACACTTGGAAATCTATGGGCTTGCCTATAAAATATGACACTGAGGCTCATTGGGAAGCTGAAAAGTTTCATTTGAAGTGAAGATTGTGTATTAATTTATACCTATGAAAGCCACGTATGACATTTCTGAATCTGTCTGTAAGATAATAGCTGGAAATAGTTTATGCCTTTTAAAAAAATCTTAAGAAATATAGTAACTTTGTACCTGGTGTAATGAAAAAAAGTGTTGTTTGGGGATATATCATTCTTCATTGAAATGCATTACAGCTTCCCAGCAGCATAAATCTTAGGACCGGAGAAGCTTCTGTTGGCTCATATTTTAAAGACTGGCCCTCTTAGCGATTAGAACATGGAGAATTTCTTCTTCACCCAGTCGTCCTCCCTCGGTCTGAGGTTGTTGGGGAGAAGGGATACAGAAGAGTAGAGTTCAAAAATAGTGTTGGCCATTTCTGAAGTATCAGACATTGGGAAAGTCGTTTGACAGTTCTTTTAGAGCAAGAGATGGAAAGGGATAGTAAAGTGGCGGATGAGTAGGGGTGGACAGAGATCACTGAAAGAAAGTCTTTGTCCCAGGATAAGAGTTGGATGTGGCTTAGGTCCTAACAGGGGTGTACTACTACTAACAATAATACTCTTGTTATTGTGGTTGTCTTTCCCGTGTTCTTAGAGATAACCATGATACCAGAGAGGTAATGCCATGACTTGTAAGTGAAACGGATTTAAGTGAGGGAAAGCTGTGCAAGATCACTTGTCTTACTTTCCCCTCCAGAGCCATCTGGGTCCAGTGGTAAGATACAGATCAGGATGACTGGAGATGATCCTGGATGCAGTGGGATACCTTTTTAAGCTAAATGTTATAGGTCTCAGTTTGACTGAAGCTAGCATTTATATAGCATCTTAAGATTTGCAAAGTGTTTTACATAGGATATTTCACTTGATCCTTATAGCAACTCTGTGAAACAGACTATGTTATACCCATTTTAATCCCCATTTTAGAGATGAGGAAACTGAACCTTAGAGAACCTAAGTGACTAAGCCAGACTTGGTCACACAGCTAAAGATTTCAAACCCAGTTCTTTCTGACCTCAAATCCAATACTCAATCCATTTTGCCACCTAGCTAGACCTCCCTGAAGGTGAAGTCTGTAGAATATCTAGGAGGGGAAGAAAATTACAGTAACTGATTCTAGATCTAGGGACTCCTCATTGCTCTCATTATAAGGGATACCATATTCCCAGCTTTTGAGTATATTCTAATATTCATGTCACGTTTTTATGTTAAAAATAATAATCACCTTTCCTGTAACTCTCCCTCATCCATTGCCTGACCTTAAAAATGTGAATTTCTGATTTGCTTTGGGACATCATTTTTAATGGAAAAAAAAACTTTTTGATATGAATTTGCTAAACATTAAAAAATGAGCATTTCCATATATAAAGAACAAAAAAAGAGGATTGTATATAAAACACAGTAGGCATTTAAATGCTTATTGACTGTCTATCAACCAGTATCTATCAATCTCCCAAGACTTTTCTTTCCTTTCTTCCTTAATAATTTTCATGCCCAGCTCAGAGTCTTTATCCAGTCTTCAAAATAGGAGACTTTAATTTCCTCGAATATTCTAATTTTCCAGTTTCTCAATCTATGTAAATTTCCATGACCTACTTCTCTACTCAACCTCAGCTATACATGAAGATGACCATAGAATGATCTTTGTGCTCTACTTACACGTTCAAGAATTCTGAATTCTGTCTGATCACGATATAATAGCATTCTACCTTTCCCTCTGCTCTGTAACCCCAAATCCTGACCCCATGACCTCAGACTCTCCATCATTCAATTCTTTCCTAGGCCATCTTCCCACACTGGCTGTTCTCGCCTCCTTTTGCCATTTAACCCCTTGGTGAATCAATTCAACTCCAGACTAGTCTATCCCTTTGGTTCATCGTTAAAATGCTCCTTACCAAACCCTGACACTGATTACTCCCACAATCAGCAGCCTTCACTCTTATTAATGTACTGTTGAATGGAACTAAAGAAAATCGTGAAATTGTGCTGCCTAGAACCACTATAAATTTGTTATGTAATTTCATTTGGGCCCTCACTTCATCTTCTGATTCATTCTCCTTCACTGGCTGACTCTGGTGCTGAGAATGTTCTCTCCTCTTACCTCCAATCTGGATACCTTCAAGGCAGCTCAAATCCCACCTCCTGTAAAAGATTTATGCTGCCCCCTCTCACTTTTATATCTTTCCCACTGAAGTCTCATATTCTCTGCATATATCTTATATGTAATAAGTTGTTTGTATATCATCTCCCTCATTGAGGGCAACTAGGTGATGCAGTAGAAATAAATTGCTCACGAAGATTCTTATTCATGAGTTCAAATCTGGCCTCTGACAATGATTAGCTCTGTAACCCTGGGCATATCACTTAAACCTCTTTCCCTCCATTTCCTCAACTGTAAAATGATGTGGAGAAGGAACGACAAACTGTTCCAAAGAGAGAAGGAGGAAGGTGTGTTGCCCAGTTCTACTGGGCTCATAGTAGACTGTTCTTTGTCTTTTGTTCTCAAAGATGATCATGACATCCAGAAGATGATACCGAGATACACAAGTGCATTGGATTTGAGAGGGGGTAGGGTGTGTATGTGCAAGGTTACCAGTCTCACTTCCTCCTTCAAAACCATCTGGTCCAGTGGCCAGATATTGATCAGGACCATTTTACAAATGTTATTTTTTAAACTGTGAACTTTTGTTCAATATAATTTGATTTTTAAAAATAAATATGAAATTCACCACAGTATTAATAATGCCTTGCTTGTCAGTGCCTCCTTCTCAATTTCCTCCTGCTCTCTTCTGGGTAATTTTTAAATGTTTCATTTCCATTCATTTCTTTCTTCTCATTTATTTAGCATCTTTATGACTACTACTTCTTTTCCAAAACTCCCTCCCCCAAAAATTAAGGGTCTTTCTTATAACAAATAAACACATACAAAATAACTTATTAGCTATTTTTTTTTCAATCTGACAATCATGGACTACATTGGTTGTGCCAGAAACATATATCTTGTGCTATGCTTCTAGCCTATCACACTTCCATTGCTGCTAGAGACATCACCTCTAATATAAATTTCTACCTACTCTATGTCCCTCTTGCAAGTACTTATGTACCTATATATTCTCCCACCTACCCACCTCATTAGAATGGAAGTTCTTTGAGGACTGGGACCATTTTTGTCTTTGTATCCCTAACACTCAGCACAGTGAACTGGACCATATAAGAGTTTAAGAAGTGAAAGTTCATTCATTGAGTAAATGTCAAATCAAATTATCTAGCATTTGTTAAGTGCCTACTAGATGCCAGGAACTATGCTAAGATCCGGAAGTTCGAAATAAAAGGCAAAATTCATCCTTGACTTCAAGGAACTTGTACTCCAATAATAGGAGGAGATAATATACATCAATGTAATGTACAAAGAGATACAGTCAGGGGATGCAGTGAATAATAAGTATACGGCCTCTAATCAGGAAGATCTGAGTTCAGCTGTGTGTCTCTGGACAAGTCAAGCAACCTTGTTTGCCCCAATTTTTTCATCTGTAAAATGAGAACACCCTGGAAAAAGAAATGACAAACCACTTCAGTATCTTTGCCCAAAAAACCTCATCAATTAGGCCTTGAGGTCATGAGAAGTTGGACATAACTGAACAACAAAAATAATGTTCTGAGAAGATATCTACAGGATAAATTGGAGATGGTCATAGGGGAGAGGCACTAGTTTTAATTGGGATCAGGAAAGATTTCTTGCAGAAAGTAGGATTTTGCCTGAGACCAGTAAGAAACCAAAGAAGTCAAGAAATGGAAAGAGGAAGAAAAAATTCCAAACGTGGGGAAGAAGCATGAAAAGGATACAGTCAAAAGATGGAAGGTCTTATGTGAGGAACATAATAAATAGGTCATTTTTGAAAAGATACTAGGCCAAATTTAGAAGCAGAGATTCCAATATTTCTAGTGGCAAGCCCCTGGCAATGAAGACATTATGTCCTTTTAAATTTTATGAGGTGTTCCTAGGAAACTGTGACAACCCAAAGTAAAGAGCTAACAAGGGAACCACCCAATCCCCTTGCTGAGTTTAAGACTAAGAGATCAGCAAGCAGACCAGGCCAGCATTTCAAGGGCAGAGAGTTTTCCTGATGGAGACACTTCTACTAATACAGAAAACAATTCTCCCTCATATTCCAACTCTGTATGATTCTTGTCCACATCTTTCTATAAATCTTTCATGGAGCATCTCCTTTCCAGACACATCAGAGGCTATCTTCTCAGTTTTTAATATTAGAGAGATATGTTCATGTCCTCCATGGACTGTTCATCTATTCTTTTGCTACATACCTAGCACATCTCCTTTCCACTCAGTCATTTCCCCAAGGATGTCTCAAATCACTTGTCTTGTTTAAGCTGTTGTTGCTGTATGATTAATGTATGTGACATAGGTCTTATATATTTCACACATATAGGTCTTTTCCCTATTTCTTTCATCTCTTTGGAGTCAAGATTTAGTAGGAGTATATTAGGAGAGAGGAGTACCATAGCTATAAAAAGGCCCTGGGGCAAATCATAAGGTGAGAATTTGTTCCTGGGATCATGATTCTCCCCAAACTGAATTTACCTCAGAAATTGGGAACTGCTAATTAAGACTCTTATGCACACTCTATGGTGTGCCTCATGATGGTCTCCCCATATTTGGTGAGCTTGGTCCACAGAGAACCAATGCAGAAAGTATGCACAATTTAGAAATTTGGGGAAATAGTTCCAAAATTGCTCTCCAGAATAACTAGACCAGATCACAGGTCCTACAACAGTGTACCTGTTTTCCCACAGCCTCTCCAATACTTTTCATGTCATTTTCCCTTTTTGTCATATTTACCAACATTATAGGTATAATATGAACTCTCCAAATTGCTTCAGTATTGTCTTTTACATCTACAAGTCAATTTTTCCTGGCTTGATTGTGCCCCTACTTTGCATCCTTACTTTTGCCCAACTAGACAGGCTTGAGTCCTTGAAATATATAAAAGGAAATGTTCACTGATATCTCTTTCAAGATAAACTACATCAGAACATGGGGATGCAATGCTAGAGTTTCAAATGCACTGCCAGCTGAATGAGAATCTGTCATATCTTACTAAGCCGAGAAAAGCTTCAGAATTGAAGTTGGCTATGAACATTGTATTTGATCTCCAAGGGCCAATCTCACCAAATTTAGGGACATTATTACCTGGTATATACCAAAGAGTGATGAATGTAGGACTAAGGAAGAGTTTTAAATAGTAATTCCCAGTTTCTGAGCCAAATTCAATTTGAGGAGGATCATGATCCCAGGAATAAAAGCCTGCCTCCCCATTTGCTCCAGGGCCATTCTGTAACTATGAGATTTTGAGAACAAAAGTAGATTGAATCTACTTCAAAGAAGAATTTACTTTAATAGGGAATAGTCAGGCCCTTATTCCTAAAGGATCCAGGACACTGAATGAGGTCATATCACAGCTTGTCATTTGCCCCCAAATTGCCTAGGAATGCACTGTCCCTTTGTTTGGGTATAATTTTCTGAAAGGCCTCTTAATTCTCCCACCCCTTCAATCTCCCTAGGAGAACTCTAAAATATCCCCTATTTCTAAGAAGATCCTGTTTAGTAAACATTTCCCAAGCTGCCATTTTCCCCAATTCTGTTGAAAGACCTCATGATTCTCTGCTTCCATGGAACAAGGTTTAAAGAAATATATCTCCTCTCCAGAAAAATAAAGCACCTCTCTGCATGTAGAAAGTTCTCAGAGGTCACATTGCCTTCCATAATGAGTATTACATATATTAGAGTCCCAGTAAATAAGTCCCTCAAATCATTGGCCTTTTTTATATGTTTTAAATGTGGGATAAAAGAAGGGTGGGGAACATAAATTTGGTGCATGAGGAAATGGATTACATCTGTAGGAATAAGCATATATTGTGGACTCTGTGATTGACCAGACATTTTGCTGTGATAAACACCTTAGTGAATGCAAATTCCCTTAATATAATCTAGAGAGCTTAGTTATGTCCTGACTAAATTAATGTAAAAGCTTGGCTTTGTTTTTTCTGTGAGTTCATTGCTAAGCATTAGAAATGTAGCAATGGAGCCACTCTGTTGGAATATTGCAAATTATAAATAAAACATGCAAATGTTAAAAAAAAAATACTAATAGTTACACAGTAGCAGATATGTACCGGCAGCCTAAGCATCATCATCACCATTCCCGTGCTTGATGGCAAGGAACATTGACTCAATAAACAGTAAATCTCACAAAACTTCACAATAAACCTTTATACCTTTCCAAAGATAAGCCATTTTATGATCTAGTCATTGGTCATAAGCCCTTGTCTGTTATCTGATCCACCACAAATGAAACACCAAAGCTGTGGGAAAACAAACTCATGTCACAATGTTGGCCACTTAGTCATGGATAGATAGTTATAGAGAGGTAAGATATCTTTAGACCCACATGAATTATGGGGAATTTTGGAAACCTGAGAGTCAGATAGACACACCAAGAAGGCTTCCAAAATCCCAATAATTCAGATGGGTCTGAAGATATCTTACCTCTCTATAACTAGACATTTCTTAGAATTCTATTGCCATTCACCATTAAGACAAGACAAGATCAGGGATTCACCTTCTTCCCTTCTTCAGGTGATCCTCTCCCCTAAATTTATGACTCTGGCACAGAGATGGACTATCAAATCAACATTCCCCCTGCTACTTTAGAGGGCATGACATGCTACCAACCTATGGTCCACTCAGAATCCCCATGCTTATAAATTATATATTTGTATATAGATATACAAATGTCCTTTGTTAGCCCCAATACCCTACTTCTTCATACTCATTTCCTCTCATTTTTCTCCACTTTACTTACTCTCTGGATCCTCTGTTCAATGATTAATTAAATGTTTTTTTATTTGGACCTATAACCTCTCCCCAGAAGTTACTGTCTGTATTTTTAATTTAATTTTCTATGTCCATGTTTTTCCTCCAACAAAATGTAAGTTTCTTATAGGCAGAAATTAATTCTTCTTTGTCTTTGTATCCTCAGAGCCTAGCATGGTAGATGATTATATAGTAGGCAATTAATACGTTTTCTGAATTGAATTAGACCTGCGAGCAACAAAATAATGTTATTCAAGGTTCCCTTCATTTATGTTTCTCATTTATGGCCATTGAGTATCTTTCCAATGTTCAAATTCTTTAATTCTCTGAAATTTCCCTCTAGGGGCTCTATAATTAGAATCTTTAAGTATTGGCTAAAAGGTTTACTCTCCCTCTTCCTTAAGTCACCATCACTAGCACAAACTGCTCTCAAGAAATATAATGCTGTCAGGAAGTCACTTGCCTGTGATGGGATTGACCGTGTCTCTTTCTATAGGGTTGATTCTACTTGCTTCACTCTGTGAGACTGACAACTTGGATCTTTTAAAGAGACATTGCTACACTATCTCGGCAGTTTGTCCTTACTTATTTACCAGAGGATGGGAATGCTATAATGTCATAGCACCCGATTCATCATCTAATTATTTGATTGAGATGTTCCTTCCTCAGAATGGAAATCTGCATTTATCTTGCCTCATCTTTCTCTTTGGTGTTATTCTATAATAGTATACAATGGAGACCCACCATCCCCCCCCATAAGTTTCCTTCACAGACTGAAAGTTTATTGTGTCAGCTTTGTCTGAGTTGAGTGATCCCCTCACTAACTATTTCTCTCTTTGCATAGCACTTCAGTATATATGCATACTACACTCAGCACTGACTCCAAAGTTAATAAACAAGTCTGAAAGTAAAGCAAGCTGTTTACATGTGGGAAAATATGCAGGATGCAAATCACAAATGGCATTTTGTCAAGTAGCCAACATTTTTGCTCCCTCTTATTTTATTTCTGTGGGGGGAAAACAGCCAAGTGTTGCTTATGGTTCCTGTTGATGGAGAACATTGATGAATAAAAGATGTTCTCTGACACAAATTCTTGCCACTCTCTTTTCTGTCCATATCACTCTTAAGGAGTGAGTGGACTTCATAGGAAGAATGATACTTCCTCAACCCAAACTGTAAACTGATGGTATTACTTGGAGCAGGGTCTCATTAAGAGATTGTCACAGTCTTATCTTGCAAAATCTTGTTTCCAAGTTAATGGATGTAGGTTTTTTTTTTTTTTGGAAAGTTTGTCAGCAGGAAATTCTGGCTGTCTCTCAAACGCAGATCATCTCACTCTGTCACAAAGAACATTTAAGCTAATGGATTTAGTACACTCATACGAACAAGGAAAGGAAAAAAAAAGTATTTCTTTTCTCCAGGATAATACTTTTTAAAATTGTCAATTAATTCTTGAATAGACATATAAGGTTTCAATCTTCTATCTTTGTTATGAAGTCAGAGGGATGTGATCAGAGACTAATGTACAGAAATGATGACATTTTGGTCCTATAAGGAACAGCTTGAAAAGAAGATAAAATAGAGGCAAAAAGATTAGTTGGTAGACAATAATCAAGGTACCATGGGATGAGGACTTTAACAAGGGTGCTTACATTGGAAGTAAAGAGGGAAAGATGGGTGTGAGAAGTATTGTACATGTATGGTGTGATGACTGGGTATTTAAAATCAGCCGGAGTCAGGAATTCAGGTTAAGGGGAAAATCTTCAATCTTTATTCTCAGTAAAGGTGAAGAAGGATTGCGATAGCAATATGGGCAGCTGTGACAGAAAGCCAGCTAGCAGAGGGGGATCAGAGGTGAAGGGCGGTCCCGATAGCAATGTGAGCAGCTGTGTCAAGACACCAGCCATGTCAAGATGCCAGCCAGAAGCCTCTCTTTCTGCTTCCCTTTCCACTCCCCTGCCTCCACCCACCAAAATCGTCATTTCCTATACAACACATCAGGACTTGCAGAAAGAGTGGGTGGGGCCCATTCTTTCTCCAAGCATATATATTAATAGAGTATGGTCCAATTATTATTTAGCCTCATGTGCTTGGGACCTCAGTGCATCAACTCAAGCCTCAGCCCATTACAGTATGGGAGTCAGCAATTAATTGATTGGGAAGATATGATAGAGGGAAAGAAAACTCAAATCTGACTCCAAAATTGTGAGCCTAGGTACGTAGGGGGAAGATGGTACTATCAATCTGAGTTGAGAAATTAGGAATAGGTGAATATTTGAGGTTGAAGATGAGTTTGGAACATATTGCTTTTGAGTTCATGTTGTTGAAATATGGGACTAAAGATCTAGGGAGAGGTTGGCAGTAGAGACAGATTATGAGTCATACACATAGAAGAGATGATGAATCTATGAGAGTGAATGAGACCACCAAGGAGAAAGTATAGAGTAAAGAAACTGATTAAGAACAGCAGCTTGAAGGTTATCCATATTTAAGGAAAATGAGCAGACAGGAAATAAGAGAAAGAAGGATTTGTCAGAGCTAGAAAGAGAGGTATGAGAGTCAAGAAAATTAAATTTCTTGGAAAACATTGGAGAAGTTCTTCAAGAAAGATTGATCCAGAGTCAAATGCTGTATGACAGATTAAGGGACATGGAATTTTGAGCTGAAAAGTAAATATAACTCTGTAGATGAAGAAACTGAGGCTCAGAAAAGCTAAGAATAAAACAAGAATAAAAAATATGAAGGGCATTGGTGATCATAGTGATAACTTCTTCAAAAAAATATGGAAAGAGGAAAAGAAGGGTACAAAATGTTAAGGAACAGTAATTGAATTGTGAGAAAGTAGAGAGAGAAGGATAGTCTCTTTTTTGAGGAACTTAATAGTAATGGGCTAAAAAGAGGAATGGTAAAAGCTTGCAGGAATGGCAAAATCAAAGAATGATTGCTTTTTGATAAATAAACTTGAGAATGTTTGTAGATTGAAGAGAAAGAGCTAGTAGAATAGGAGGGATTAAATATACATGAAAGAGAAGAGTGAACATGACTGATAGAACATAGTTATAGAGGAAAAAAGAAATGAGATTAAGGGTACATGTGAAGGAAGTGGATAGTTTTCTATAGTATATTTTCTATAGTATATAGTTTTCTATAGTATATTGCCTAACAGTATATTCTTTTGTCATCTGTTCTGGAACTTCATTCATGCTTTTCTTGGGAATGATGCAATTCAAAAATATTTATTAAGTGCCTACTACACTGTGATGAGTACTTGGAGTATGATGATGAAAAAAAAAAAAAGAATTATTTCTGGCCTTAAAGGTCTTGTATTCTACCATACATGTAAAGAATTAGTGAAATACAAACTAGGTGAAACACACAGTGATTCTAAAGATAAAACAAAGTAATTGCAACAACACCAATCATTAGGGAAATTTAGAAGAATTTACTATAGGAGATGATGCTAGGGCTATGCTTTGAAGGGAAATAGGAATTTTATAAGGCAGAGTTGGGAAAGAAGGGTAGGCATTGGACTTTTACTGAAATTTAGTACCCCTTCCAATATGAATATCCTTTCCAAGGTACTGGGGTAGTATTTAGATTTGAATTGATGCCCTCTACAGTGACTTCCAGCCCCTTCTCAAGTATTCTGTGAACTTAACGCACATCTCTGCTTGATCACTTTAGTGAGTGATATGCTAGAAGAGCTCTCTTTCAGTCCTATCCCTTAAATCAGGAAAATAATATATTCTCTTATTTCATATTTCTTGACTATTAGAATGGAAGTATCTCAGGGACAACTAGGTGGTGTGCAGTGGAGAAAACACAGACCTTGGAGTCAGGAGGCCCTAAATTGAACTCCAGACTCAGACACTTGACACTTACTAGCTGTGTGACTCTGGGCAAGTTGCTTAGCCCAAATTGCCGAAAGAAAAAATGAAAGAGAGAAAGAGAGAAAGAGAGAAAGAGAGAGAGAGAGAGAGAGAGAGAGAGAGAGAGAGAGAGAGAGAAAGAAAGAAAGAAAGAAAGAAAGAAAGAAAGAAAGAAAGAAAGAAAGAAAGAAAGAAAGAAAGAAAGAAAGAAAAAGAAAGAAAGAAAGAAAGAAAGAAAGAAAGAAAGAAAGAAAGAAAGAAAGAAAGAAAGAAAGAAAGAAAGAAAGAAAGAAATGTCTCATTCAACTTTAGGCTGAAAAGTTTGGATAAAAGAAACAAGGTCATACAAAATAAAATGTCCATTGATCTTCAGAAAGAAAAACAGTTCTAGAGGAGTATTTATTTATGCTTTGGATAATGCAGTTTTCCAGAGACAACACAGGTAAATCACATAGCAAAAACTGAGGAGATGCATGCATTATACATCTCAGACTAACCATGAATAATGTATTGATAAAATTTTGAAATGCAATAAACTCTAAGATATCATTAGCACTGGGTAAAAAAAAAAAGACTGAAAATTTCAAGAATACTCTCCAAAATTCTTTTGAGTTATTTATAATCCAAGGAGAAAGATCACTGGGCTTTGGATGCAGGAATAGTGGGCTCAAATCCTAGTTCTGCTCTCCCAGCTCACTAAAATAAGCTTGGTCAAACCACCTCATGCTTCTGAACCTCTGTTTCTTCAGCTGCTTAAATGAGGGGTTAGAGCTAAATAGTTTCTGAGATTCCTTAAAGTTCAAATTCTAGGAACTACCTTGGACAGTGGACAAACAAACCTATCAGTGGATGAACTGCAAGGGCAGAATCTCAAAATCCTTGTTCTTTTTTCAGTCTGATATTCTTTTTGATGGAAAAAAAAATGATAGAAGGGGGTTGGCTGCACTTGGAGAACGGTTTGGGGCAGGGAGAAAGGAAAAAAAAATATTATCAGTCCAGAATTTCTCCAACTATGCCTTCTGTGGATACAATATTACCTGTCATGGGGCAGGGGTCTTCCAAAGGAAGACCTTGAGCCTAATCAAATACCTTCATCAACAGATCAATCTCCAACCTCAGCTCATTTTTCATAAATTAGCACATTCCTGATCCCCTATACTCTCTCTACCCAATGATTCTCAATTCCTAGTTTCCTCTGCAGAAATTCTGTTTCCCATCTCCAACTATCTGGTCCCTCCTCCCATCCACTTAAAACCAGTTCCCACAATGCCATGCTTCAAATATACCTATCTCTTTCACTGTATTCTCAGGAATGCCTGATTATTAGCAAACTTTGCTTTATCTTAAATCTCTTCCTTTCTCACTTCTTCCATTTTATTTAACTTATTGAAACCTGGGAACCCTCCTGATAACACTGCTTCCCACACAAACCTTTTCCAATACTAGGTGTACATTCATTCATACCCCTTACCTTACAAGTCATGATGAAAGCAGCTGTTTTCTCCTGGTTCTCCTCCTAACCACCTGATCAATCTGAATTCCCTCTGTTGGTGCATTATCCATTCTCTTTGCTTCCCATGGCCATGTTCACATTCTCTCTCTACTGTCATTATTCAGTAATTTCTCTTTCGATCAGCCCAAGTTTATCTAGATCATGGGGTCTGTTCTTTTTGAACCACAAGACATTATTCTTCCTTCCTTAATAAGTTCAGTGCCTGACTCATATCTTTTCCTCGTACTAGGGGACTACAACATGCATTTTGATGTTCCTTCTAATATTCTAACTTCCTAGTTCCTTAATCAACTCAATTCCCATTACCTACTCCTTTACTCCATCTTAACTATACCTGATGATAATAATCATTTTGACCTTGTCATTCAAAAGTTCATGCTCAATATCCCCATTTCAATTTTCCTCACTCATTTGTAAAATTTCTACAATCTGGCTTTCAACCTCAATGTGATCCTAAAGTTTCTTTCCTGATGCTAGTCATCTTTTAATTGTCAAATGTAATGGCCTTTTCTTGTTTTTTTATTCTTCTTGCAACAATGTTGACCAAGATTAAGTAGTTAGATTTTTATCAGAGTCTGAGTTTCTTCAAGACAGAGCCTGTCTTGTGTAATTTTTGTATCCTCAGTACTTAGCATAGTACTGGATACATAGTAGATGCTTAGTAAATGTTTATTAATTCCAGAAGGCCTGCATTTCGCAGACATTTACTAGCCTTATGAACTATATTGTTATTTTGTCTCTCTGAAACAATTTCTTCACTAAAATAAGGAACATAATTGTTATATAATAGTGATTATGTGATTTGTCTCACCCAGGGATTTCGTGGGAACCAGAGTCTATTCAAATTTTAAAATAGTTTAAATTTCTAAAGATTAAAATATGTAAAAGATTAAAGATTAATCATTTTTGTTATTATTATTTTGACTAATCTTGTTGCAGGCTCAAAGGCAAAGTAGTTCAATCAAGAGCCCAAATGTAGTGAAAGTCTATATGTGGTTTAAACTAGATTCTTTGACTCCAAAGGTTGTGCTTTGCACTATACCATGATCTTGTTCTCTCTCTTTCTCACTCCTTAATTTCAATTCCCTTCATATTCAACTCACATATATGCCCCACTTCTGTCTCTGTCTCTGCCTCTCTCTTTGTCTCTGTCTGTATTTCAGAGACAAAGATAGAAGGAGGGCATCCATTTCTCTCTCTCTCTCTCTCTCTCTCTCTTTCTCTCTGTCTATCTTTGTCTCTCTGGTTCTCTCTTCCCCCTTTCTCTTCTTTCTCTGCCTTTTCTTTCTTTTTTCTCTGTCTGTGTCTATATAATATTGGGCTTTTTTTCACTATTTGGTTTCTGCTCAGAGGAAATGCTTTAAGGTTTAACTTTCTAAAAAGATTTTTAATTCTACTTGCAGAGCCTTTGGCTTCCTTAGATTCTATAGATCTAGGTAAATCTTTGGTCAATAAATATTTAGAATCATAGAAACATTATGTGAGCTGGAGGTAACCCAAGAGATCATTTTTTAAATTCATGTCTTTGGTTTAATTGTATACTGATTCAATTCAACAAATATTGATCAGACACCTAATACATGCCAAACACTGTGCTCAGCAATTGGGTTCCAAATGGATCTGTGATTTAATCCCTATAGATATTCCCTGCATTGATGAAGGTTGCAAAATGCAAAATGAAGGCTGTCAATCCCATGTGACTCTTGTTCATGTCCTCATAAAATTGTCACAAAAGGGTTAGAATTAGAGTATGATGATAAAAAAAGAAATAGAACTAGTTCTGGCCTTAAGGAGTTTGTTTTCTACCATACATGTAAAGAATTAGTGAAACACAAAAGAGATCCATCCAGTTAACATGATAGTAGCCATCTTAGATTTTCTTTAATATCACTCTTGATATCACTATGGCCCTGATGGAACACAAGGATCTTTCATGGTTCCCATATTTCCTAATGTTTTCTTTCAGGTTTTTAGGATATTTCAAGTGTATATTCACTTGAATATACACTCAAAATAACTCATAAGATTTACAATTGGAAAGGATCCTAAATGTCATCTAATCTACTTCCCTTGATTATACAGAAGAGAAAATTGAGTCCCAAAGAAGTCACAGAAAGAAGAAGTGGCAAAGCAAGAATTCAGACTTTGATACACTGACTCCAAATCACATAATCATTATTATTTACTATAGATCCATAGACTCATAGCATACAAACAAGAATGAATCTGAAACATCAAGTACAATCCTCTCTTATCCTGAAGGAAGAAACTGAAGACCAGAGAAGTGAAATTATTTTCTAAAGAGCAACATGCTAGTGTATGTCCATGACAGTATTCTAACTCAGCTCAACCAAACACCAAGCCCAGTGCCCCATTCATTATCCTATTTAGCTTATATTAACATACACTTTATGAATCTTGTCAAAAGTATTAATGAAAACCAAATCTGTAGTGGAAAGAACACTGGATTTAAAACACCAAGTGAAGTTCAAATCTAAATTTTTATATCTTCATGATTCTGAGTAAGCAATTTTCCTTCTCTGTGTCTCTCTGTCTCTGTCTCTCTTTCTCTTTCTTTCTTTCCCTTTCCTCCCCCTTTCTATTCAAGATTATGTTAGTAAGAGATACTTAAGACTCTTACTTAAGTAAGAGATATTTAACATCTGAATTCAATTAAAGCTACCCTAAATTTCATTATTTTCTCACATCAGATAAATCACTACTCTTGATACAATTGATATGTAATTCAACATGGTATTAGCAATCTCCCAACCTGTAGAGACATCTTCAAACTTGTGCCAGTGTTAAAAACAGAATCACTGAAAGCCCTGAGGTTTCCTAGAAACATATTAGTGGCAGCAAGATGATGCAATAGACTCGCAGGGGTCCTCAAACTATGGTCCCGGGCCAGATGCGGCAGCTGAGGATGATTATTCCCCCTCACACAGGGCTAAGAAGGTTCTTTATTTAAAGGCCCACAAAACAAAGTTTTTGTTTTTACTATAGTCCGGCCTTCCAACAGTCTGAGGGACAGTGAACTGGCCCCCTCTTTTAAAAGTTTGAGGACCCCTGCTAGAGCATTGAGCATGAAATCAGGAAGATAACTTCAGACACTTGCTAACTGTGTGATCCTGGACAGGTCACTTGCCCTCTGTTTGTCTCAGTTTCCTTATCTGTAAAATGGAGATAATAATGTCACCTATCAAAGTTATGATGAGGATCAAATGAGATAATTATTAAATGCTCAGCACAGTGTCTGGCACACAGTAGGTGTTGCATAAATTAATTATTAGCCATTATGTGGTACAAATCAAGAATCAAGCATTCAGACAAGTATTTATGAAGTGCTTACTACGTGCCAAATGGTGTGTTAGCTGATAGTGGTATACATACAAAAAGTGAAACAACCCCCTATGGTAATAAACACTGCCATCTTTAGTCAGTCAATAAACAAACATTTATTAAGCACCTTCTATGTACCGGACTATGTACTGCTAGGTGCTGGATGTTCTAAATTACATGTTCAAAATCAAGATCAGATTTAATTTCAGAAATCATGTAAGAGATGTTAGAAACATGATTAGAGTATGAGTGTTTAGTACATGGGATTATGTTCAAATATATTCAAGTATAATATTTGGAAATTTGTTCCTGTGCCAACATTTGAAGCTCTATATGACCCAACTCACCTATGGAAAGAGGGCTGAGTCTGGAGTGGGAACACCTGGGGGAAGGGGAATCCTAACTTGTATCTCCAACTACCTTGGATAGTTCACTTTGCTTCTTTCTTTGCCTTCTCTCCAAAATGAGAAGAGTAGAGTATTTATGTCTAACACTTCCACCCCACCCACCAGAGCTCTAAATTCTAAGATCTCTGTGAATAATATTCACTGTTTTCTTTGCTTCTGTGATGAATTCATTTATTAAACACTTATGAAGCAAGTAATCAGCATACTCTGCATTCAGCAGCACAGTAAAACTTGGAAATAAAAAGCAAAAGTAAAATTGGCACTGCCCTCTAGAAGCATACACTCAACTGAAGGAGACAATATGTACTTAAGTAAGTATATTATTTTTAAAATTGAGAAGCAATTTGACTAGTGGAACCAGTAGCTCCAAGAGAGAACATTCTGCTAATTTCTGGAAGACAAACAAAATTAAATAAAAAATCAATCCCTGTTCTTATTAGGCTTACCACCTAGTTGACGTATGACTGACCAACATAAAACTATCAATATGGAACTGAGGTGTGACATTCCAGGCATAGGAATTGTCATGCACAAAGGCACAAAGACTGGACAAATGAGGAGCCCATTCAAGGACCAGTGAATAACCCAATTTGACAGGGAAGGCTCTGAAATGAAGCTACCAAGGACAAAAACATCATAAATTAAATTAACAAGTTTGATATAAAGGAGAGAAAAACTCTAGGGAAGTCCAAGGTTTTTATCATGGATTTTGCATTTTACAAGGACAAAAAGAAGTCCTTTTATTTTTTTGTAAATTTAGCATCTGACATGTGGCTTGTTCATCAGAATTGAACTTGACATTTTCCCTTGGCTAAAAATGAAAGTATAAAACAGGCCCCATTTTTCATAAAATGTTAGAGCCAGAAGAAAACTTAGAAGTTGTGTTTTCCAGAAGGCTCATTGTATAAATGAAGAAACTGAGGCCCCAAAAGATTTTCTATCTAGCAAAAGATGCATATAGCTTGGCTTTTGTACATCTGAGATTCAAACTCTTATAATCTAGCATCCAATCCAGACTAATTTCCCTGCTACTCTACTAAAGACTTTCATGCTTTAGATAAACAGAAAGTGATATAGACAGAGGAAGGTAAGTGGCATTTAAAATCAAAGGACCTAAATTTGAATCCTAGCTCTTCTGCTTACTACCTGATTTCCTGGGCCAATCCTTTTCATCAACCCTCAGTCCTCATCTTTGTAAAGAAGGAGCTGAGTTACTTTTGTGGTCCCTCCCATCACTAAATTGTGATCCTATAATAATGTAACATGGGAGAATCTAGCACAAGACCACCCAGAAAGGCATGCCCTCCTTAGAGAAGATGTTATGATCTACGAAGAAAACAGAGTTGAATTAGGTTCAGAAGAAATATGAGATACTGAGTTAAAGCATCCATCCCAAATGTTCATAGGGACTATTTGTGACTGACCTGTGGAAGAGCATTCCAAGATTGAATTGTTCTGATCAACTACAGTTGGGCACTCTGTAACTTGACTCTAACGTAACAGTATAATTTTGGACCTTTTTGAGAAGGGATGGTAACAAGCAAGCAACTCTAACCTTTACACACTTTAAGCTCACTCCAGGCTAACTGGAACATCAGATACACAAAAGAGAGTAATACGAGATGTCTAAAAACAACTCATGCTCAAAAAGCTCCAATGGCTCCCTATTGTTCTTAGGGAAGTTTATAACCTTAGCAATTTTTAGACCCATCTCCCCATTTACCAATGATAAGAAAACAGAAGCTTAGAGAGGTGAAGTGACTTACTCAACATCCCACAGGTGACAAAGTCAAGAGGTTTTCCATGTAGAATGTAAGCTTCTTGAGGACAGGGACCATGTTTGGGGTTTTTTTTTTATATATCCTCATCATTTAGGCATAAAGAAAGCACTTAATAAATACTTGTTGCCCAACTGAATTTAAATGAGGTTCTTTGAAACCAAATACAGCATCTTTTCCATTGAAGCACCTTTCCACTTTTAATTGCCATTCAGAGTCCCTCATTATTTTATATTAGGGGTGGCCCCTATTTTTTAAACATCTCTTATTATTCTCTTCTATGTATCTGATGTTCCAGTTTGCCTGGAAAAGAGCCACTATTTATAACTCATGCTTTCTGCTTCTGTGCCTTTGTTCATATTTTTTTCCTATACCTGGAACATCCTCCCTCCCCTTCTTTACCTGTTAAATTTTGACTTCATTTAAAACAGTATCCCAATGCTACTTCATCCATGAATGCCTCCATAATGCCCCATTGGCTAATAATTACCCTCTTGGAACTCACTTAGAACTTGCTTTTGCTCCTGTCTAGCATACTTCTGTCACATAAAGCTTTGTAGCCATTTGCACTTTTGACTTATTCCATTTCCATGAGAGCTTAGATTAATTACTCATTATTTACACACACACACACACACACACACACACACACACACACACATACACACACACACACTTATTTTATGCTTTAGCCTAAGCGGTCTGATTGCAGTTCCCTGTATATGACATACCATCTTCTCTCTCTGCACTTTTCCCAAAAGCCTGGAAAGTTCACCCTCCTCTTCCTCTTCTTTCTCCTTAACTCTATAATTTCCTTAAAGACTCAATTCAAATCCCACATTCTCCAGAAAGTGTCTTTTGAATCTTACAGCAATTAATGTGTTTAAGTCACTTTATGTTTAATTATCTGTGTATAAATTATTCAGCAGAATGTGTACTTCTTGAGCACGAGGACTGCTATTTTTGTTGTTGTATTCTAGTATCTAAGATAGTGCTCAGTACAGAGAAGGTGCTTAATAAATGTTGACTTGAATAAGGACAGAGATATTGTTATTGTAAGTCTTCTTGGCTGGAAATATGTGAAATTCTATTTTTTAAAATAATTCTATTTTAGTATAATTGGCTCCTTCTGTATTTTCTTTATATTTATATGGTAAATGGTCTATAGATATCCCCAGAGTGCCAAATGATCCATGACCACAAAATTGAAGTACCCCTTTACTTATATAAATCTTATACCTGTCCTGGTGCCCCAAACACAATAGGTGCTTAGTAAATATTTATTGAAAAAAATATGATTGATTGACAAACTCTCTTGAAGGCCAAATGGAGATGATGGGGAGATATTCCATACTAATTTGGAGACAAGAGTTCAAATGAGTTATTAATCAGAGTTGTAGATGGCACACATGCACCTTGTTCTCAATGAGAAAGAGTCTAAGATACAGCAGTTGGGGGTCCTTCAGGCATATATCTGGCCATCTGGCTAGGCTTTCCTGAGTTAGGATTTACTTCAGCAATAGGTCTTGGAACAGCTGCCAGATTCTGAAATGTGAATTCCCTTCTGAAGCATGCTGAGTGTCAATGAGGTAAGAGTAATTATTCATCCTCAGTAATTGAATTTTCAACTTCGAAGCAGAGGGTCTTAGTTGAGCAAATGTGGATTGGCTTAAAATTAAATTTTTAACTTGAGGAGCAATTGAAATGAACTTCAGGATTTGGGATATTTCCTTTAAGTATTTAAAGGACTATTATTATGTGGAAGAGTTCTACTTGGCTTCAGAAGACAAAACTAGGAAGGTTGGGTAGATGCTCTAGGGAAAAAAAATCAGAATTGGAACCATCCAAAAGCAAAATAAGTTTCCTGGGGAGATGGTGGGTTCCTCTTCCTTAGAAGGCTTTAAGAAGAGGTAGCTTAACACTAGAGAATTTGATAGTAAATTGGAGTGGATTCCTTTCAGATATGGATTGGATTAGATGTCCTTTAATGTCTATTCTCCTGATCATATTTAATGTTTCAATGTATGATCTCACAACATTCATCTTCTTAATACTTATAGTAATTTCCCAGTTTCAATAATCTGCAGGACACTTGCAGAAACATTTCTTCTCTATAGTATATCTTTCTCTTTGGTTAATGAAAAAGAGGGATGCTGCTGTGAGGCCAGAAAAAGACATGTGTGATAAAGTGGTGGAGGATAACCCAGAGCCCATATGGATGAAACACGAGTGATGAGACTAGATGGTAATGGCAGAAGCAGCAGCATCTTCTGGAGCTCTCAAGCCAAAGAGAGTAAGGGTACTTGGCAATTGATCAAAAAGAGATTAAAAGGACCCTGTGCTATCACTGCATGCAAGATCAGATTCCTTTTGATAAATGTATTCCCTATACTCACTTCAGAGTAGAACAAAGAACAGAGAAGGACATTTTTAGTCAAGAGGGAGAGAAGCCCTGAGGTACAGTATCACATCCATTCCCAAGGAATAATGACCCTGAGGAACCAAATGAATTGCAATAAAAAGGGATCAGGGGCCTGTCATAGGTAAGAACCAGAGTGCAGATCAGGAGAGTAGTGATCATGCCTTTCCCCAGATCACAATACCTTGGAAGCACTGAAAACTTCAAAACTCATAGAATTAGCTCTGCAAATAGCAATACAAAAAAAAAAAAAAACCCGAAGGTTGAGATATTGTCTATCTGTCTGTCACACACACACACACACACACACACACGCACACAGAGTCCAACTTCAACATAAAGTTCAAAATTAAGAAATGAGATGGGAAAATGAGCAACCAACAACAACAAAAAAAGAACCTGACCATAAAAATCAGCCACAATGACAGAAAAGATCAAGACACAAACTCAAAAGAAAAAAAAAAAAAAAAGCAGACACAAACAAAGCATCAAAGGAAAAATAACATGAATGGAAAACAAACTCAACAAGAATTCCTGAAAGAGCTAAGAAATAATTTTCAATGAAGGAAGAAAAATATAAAAAGCTTAGTGAGAGGTATACACCCTCGGGGGGGGGGGGGGAGAGACATAAGATGCTGAAAAAAAAAAACACCATAAAAACAGAATTTTACAAAAGGGCGAGTACAGAACTTCATTAATTAAAAATAATTGCTTAAAAAACAGAATTGGTCAAAAGAATAAAGAAGCATACTCCCTTAAAAATTAAAATTGGGCAAGAAGAAGCTAATGACTCCATGAAATATCAAGAAACAAAAAATCCAAAGAATAAAAAAAGAAGAAAATCTGAAATGTCTCATTAGAAAAACAAGAAGAAAATGAATATATATATGTATATATATATAGAGAGAGAGAGAGAGATCCTAAATGAAAAAAAAAAAAAAAACAAGAATGTTATAGCCAAATTCCATAGCTCCCAAGTCAAAAAAGAAATACTTCAAAAAAGTCAAAAAGAAACCTTTCAAATACCATAGAGTTCCAGTGAAGATCACACAAGATTTAGCAGCTACCACATTAAAGAAATAGCTCTTAGAGTATGATATTCCAGAAGGTGAAAGATGTGATGTTATGACAAAAATAATCTACCCAGAAAAATTGAGTATAATATTTAAAGGTTAAAAAAAAAAACATTTAATGAAATAAAGGAATTTGAAACATTCATTATGAAAAATATCAGAGCTGATTAGAAAATCTGACTTTCCATTATAAGATGCTAGAAAAGTCTAAAAATGAAAAAAACATGAATGAAAATTCAAAAGAGACTTGATAAGGTGTTTGGGGTTTGGGAGTTTGGTTTTTTATTGTTTATTTTGTTTTGTATTTTGTTTTGGGGTTTTATTCCAATTTAATGCCATTTTAATTTTTCCAGTTATATGTAAAGGTAGTTTTCAACATTCATGTTTATAAAATTTTGCATTCCAAAGTTTCTCCCTCCTCAAGACAATAAGCAATCTAATATAGGTTATACATATAGAATCAGATTAAACATATTTCCACATTGTCATGTTGTGAAAGAAGAATCAGAACAAAAGGGAAAACCACAAGAAAGAAAAAATCAAAAAAGTAAAAATAAGTATGTTTTATCTGCATTATGACTCAGTTCTTTCTCTAGGATGCATTTTTCATCATAAATCTTATGTAATTGTTTTAGTTCACTGTATTGATGAGAAGTCTATCTAAGTTAATAACATAATGTCTCTTGTTTCTATTACTGGTACAATGTTCTCTGCCTACTCACTTCACTCAGCATCAGTTCATCTAAGTCCAGATTTTCCAGAAATCTTTCTCCTTAGCATTTCCTGTATTTCGATAGTATTCCATTAATTTATACACTTATTCAGCCATTCCTCAATTAATGGGCATCCTCTCAATTTCCAAAACAAAAATTGATGAGGAAACTGGAAAGTTGTTTGACAGAAACTAAGCACACACTAACATTTCATACCATATATCAAAATAAGATCAAAGTGGATACATAATTTAGACATAAAGAGTGATATCATAAGTAAATTTGGGGAGCATAGAAAAACTACATCTGTCAGATCCAGACAGGGAAAGAAATTATGACAAAATAAGAAACAGAAAAGATCACAAGAAATAAACTGAACAATTTTGATTACATGAAATTAAAAAACTTTCACACAAACAAAATTAATGATCCAAAATTAAAAGGAAAACAAGAAATTTGGGGAAAATTTTTACAACAATTTTCTCTAATAAAAGTCTCATTCCTCAAATGTATAGGTAATCTAGATACATTTATAAAAATAAGAACCATTCCCCAGTTGATAAATGGTAAAATAGATATAAACAGGAAGTTTTCAGAAGATATTAATGCTATCATCAATAGTCATATGAAATAATATTCTAAATCACTACTGATTGGATAAATACAAATTAAAATAGCTCGAGATATCACTTCATCCTTTTTAAGATAGGCTAAATGACAGAAAAGGAAAATAAATGCTAGAGGGAATCTGGAAAAAATAAGACACATGCACAAATAATGAAGTTAAGAACTAATTCAATCAAAAGTTATAAAATTCTGAATATCTTTTGACCCAACAAGACTTGTACTAGATATATATCCTAAAGTTATCAAAGAAAAGGGTATAAAAATAAGTTATATCAGTATTTTGGTGGTGACAAAGAAGTGGAAATCAAGGGTATGCTCATCATTTGAGGAGAGGTTCAAGTTGTGGTATATGATGGTAAGCTATAAGAAATGATAAACAGGAGGGTTTCAAGAAAACCTGGGAATACTTATATAAACTCATGCAATGTGATATGAGAAGAACCAGACCCATGCTTTGACATGAGAACAGCAATAATATAAGGATAATCAACTGTGAAAAACTTAGTTACTTTGATCAAGACAATGATCCAAAATAATTCTAAAAGACCCAACATGAAAATTGCTATCCACCTCCAGAAAAAGAATTGTTGAACTTCGAATGAAGATTGAAGCATATTTTCTTTTAATTTATTTATTTTTGCTCTTTCTTCAACATGGATAAAGTGGAAATATGTCTTGAATGGTCACCTGTATAATCAATATCAAATTTCTTGCCTTCTCAAGGAGGGTGTACAGATAGGAAGGAAAGAGAATATTTGGACTCAAAGTGTTAAAAATCAATGTTAAATAATATTTACATGTAATTGGGAAATATTTAATAAAATAAATGAAAATAAAATTAAAATATGCCTCTTTATTTGTTGTATTTGTTGGTTTGTTTTGCTATGGTATTTTTTTTCTCTTTTAGTATTCCCTAGATAAGTTATATCTTGCAATTTCTTTTCTCCATGAAAGGTAGAATCAATATTTGGATTTCTCTCATGGAAAAGGGGAGATGTATCCTCATTGATAATTCAGTCTGTCTGGATTAAAGGATCATAGATTACTATGCAACATAGATTACTATGCAATGAACCTTAGAGAGAAAGAAAAGTAAAAGAAGAAGAAAAGAAATTGGAGCTCAAATTTTTTTTTAAATAAAAAAAAATTTACATGTAATTTTTACAAATAAAACATAAACTGTCAGAGAAAATTTCAGGTACAGAGAACAGTAAGAAGGATCAAGGGATGGAGTTTCATGTATGCAGAAGAGTAAGAATGACAAAATATATGGGGGGAATAAAGTTAAAGAATATAAGGTAGAAAGGAGTCAGGTTAAAAAACTCAAATGAAAGATCTGATATGTGATTCTTTAGGTAATAAGAAGCAGCCAATTGGTGCTAACTTAATAGAGAGATGACATGTTCAGATCTCTGCCTTAGAAAGGCCATTTTGAAAAAAAATTAAAAAGAAAGACCATTTTGGTAGATGACTAAAGGATGCACTGGAGGAGGGACTTGAGTCAGGAAAAACAATCAGAAAGTCACTGGCATAGCAAAAGTTTGAAGAGAAGGTGGGGAATGCCAGAGAAGTCAATGTGTGAATAGATTAAAAAGGTACATACTTGCTTGGGAAAGGGAGGTTTCAGTTCCTGCTCAAGTTCACAGAGATAATATCCACACATGAGGAGTAGAAGTTGGGTTTTCTCTTGTGAACATCACTATCCACACCATCCCTAAAGCCAATCAAGCTAGCCAAGCACTTGAAAAACTATTTGCAGAACTGTGTAAAACTTCCCATCACATTTAGAGGAAGTTGTCTGGCTTTAAAAAAAAATCCTGTTTTATATAGAGAAAAAATATAGAGAAGTCCCTTGAGCAAATGATCATTTTCTCCTCCATATAAAGCTTCAGCTGTTTGTCCCAGAGACACTTCCTTTCTTCCCACATTGAATACCTGGGGTTAAGAGACAAACATCCTAAGGAGTTCTTAGAGTTACCACATGGAATCATTCAATTAAGCATACTAGTAAAAAGAAATGGAAGGGCCTAGTTTTCCTCCTCCCTTGTTCCCTCTGTGTGGATGTGTCTTTTTGAGTTTCTTTATCTCTCTGTATCTGTTTCTCTCTGTCTCTATCAATCTATCTCTCACTCTTACTCTTACTCTTACTCTCACCCCCTCTTCATCTTCCTACTTTCTCTGTTTTGCTGTTCTTCTTTTTCCATCTTTCCATCTCTCCCCCTCTCTCTTTTGCCATACCTCCCTCTCCTTTTTCCTTCTCTTTTCCTGTTTTTCTCCCTCTTTCTCTGTCTTTTTATTTATGTCTCTCTCCTCTCTCTGTTTCTCTCTGTGTGTCTGTCTGTCTCTCTCTCTCTGAATGTGTCTCTCTGTCTCTGTTTTATTGTCTCTGACTTTGTCTCTATCTCTTTGTGTGTGTCTCTCTGTTTCTCTCTGCCTCTTCGTCTATGTCTCTCTTTGTCTCTTCCTCTTTATCTTTGTCTAAATATCTCTTTGTGTGTTTATCTCTCTTTTTCTGTCTCTGTCTCTCCCTCTTTGTCTCTGTCTCTCTGTCTTCCTCCCCCCCCATCTCTGTCTTTCTCTCTGTCTCTCTATTTGTTTCTTTCTCTCTCAGTCTCTGTGTGTGTCTCTGTCTCTGTGTCTTTATCTCCGTGTTTCTCTCTCTCTCTCTCTCTCTCTCTCTCTCTCTCTCTCTCTCTCTCTCTCTCTCTATATATATATATATATATATATATATATATATATATATATATATATATATATATATATATATGTTTCTATGTGTATGTATCTCCGCCCTGCCTCTAATGTTTAATTTTCCAGGAAAAGTTCTTTAGCTACTTCTGGTGGGAAATGATGTCATATTTAAGGAACAATCCAAATGTTAAAGCAATTGGAAGGAGGACACAGAGATCCCTCCAGGCAAGAGCTTGGAATGAAAAAGCAAAAATTGCCATTCACTAACTAAGGCACTATTTGGTGCAGAGCAGTTAGCCAAGGCTGTCTTTCTAGTTCCTGCTAATATGATAAATGTGATGAGAAGCAAATCTGCCTAAGTTATTTCACAAGGTGATAAATGACAGGAACTGTAATTGTATAATACCAATACCACCAGAAAATTGAAAAAATTTTAAATGAAAAATCCTTTTCAGTTGCATAATAGAGTAAATGACAGGCCACTCTGCTTTTAACAAGTGATGGGAAATTCTCAACAGCTCTTGTTGTCTGTATGCTTCTTCTGTTTGGGTAAGGAAATAGGAAGATGAGAAAGTCACTAATTGCAAGTGACCACCTACAATCAATTTTTTTCTTCCCCGAAAAATATTTCCCATTAATTCAACTTGATTGAATCAACACACATTTATTTAAGTGTGTCATGCACTGGGATGGGCAATAGGGATATAAAAAGAGAAAGGAATGAGTCCTTGAAGTCAGGAAGCTTCTACTTGGAGAGATACAACACAAACATGTATAAAGGCAGTACAAAGTAGAAAGTGCAATACACTATACTAGTGAGGGGCATCAGACTTGAAATGAGGAAAACCTGAGATTGCATCACACTTTCAGCAATTGTTTGCTATGTGGCCATGGGAAAATTACTAAGCCTTGTTTTATCATCTCTAAAATGGAATCACAAGCCATCCTCCAATTGGTAAATGGTCAAAGGATATGCACAGACAATTTCCAGATGAAGAAATTGAAACTACTTCTAGTCATATGGAAAAGTGATCTAAATCATATTGATCAGAGAAAAGCAATTTAAGACATCTCTGAGATACCACTACATACCTGTCAGATTGGCTAAGATGACAGGAAAAGATAATGACGAATGTTGGAGGGGATGCGGGAAAACTGGGACACTGATACATTATTGGTGGAATTGTGAATAGATCAACCATTCTGGAGAGCAATTTGGAACTATGTCCAAAGAATTATCCAACTATACATACCCTTTGACGTGTTTCTACAGGATTTATATCTCAACGAAAACTTAAAGGAGGGAAAGGGAACTACATGTGCAAAAATGTTTGTGATGGTCCTTTTTGTAGTGGCCAGAAACTGGAAACTGAGCGGATGCCCATCAACTGGAGAATGACTGAATAAGTTATGGTATATGAATTTCATGGAATATTATAGTTCTGTAAGAAATGACCAACAGGATGATTTCAAAGAGGCCTGGAGAGACTTACAGGAAGTAATGTTAAGTGAAATAAGCAGAACTAGATCATTGTACACAATAACAACAATACTACATGATGATCAATTCTGATGAACATGACTCTCTTCAACAATGAGATGACTGAAACCAGTTCCAATTGTTCAGTGATGAAGAAAGCCATTTATACCCAGAGAGAGGACAGTAGGAAGTGAATGTGGTTCACAACATAGCATATTCATTCTTTTTGTTGTTGTTAACTTGCATTTTATTTTGCTTCTCTTTTTTTACTGCTTTGATTTTTCTTTGCAGCATGATAATTGTATAAATCTGTATGCATATAATGGATTTAACATATATTTCTACCATGTTCAACGTATATTGGACTACTTGCCATCTAGGGAAGGGTGTGAGGGAAGGGGGAAAAATTGGAAAACAAGGTTTTCAATAGCTAATGTTGAAGAATTGTCCATGCATATGTTTTGAAAAATAAAAAAGCTTTAATACAAAATAAAAATAAAATTGAATCAAAAGTACCTAGAGTGCTGCTCTCCCAGAGTTAATATGAAGTTCAAGGAAGATAATGCACATAAAGTACTTTACAAGTTTTAAGGCAATGTACAAATATCATTTATAATCATTCAATCCAAAGTAAGTTGGAAAGAGGAATGACAATAGGAGGGATCAGGAAAAGTTCACATAGGAGGACCATTTGAGTTCACCTTTGAAAGAAGTTAGAGACTCAAAGAGATAGAAGTAAAGAGGGAGAGTATTTCAAAAAATGAGACAGGTGAGAAGATGCAATGACAGATATGGAGAATGAATGTATGAGAAAAACATGTAAGAGTGTTTATTGCAGATTGTACCAATCTGCTAAAAACAAGGAATACAAAACAAATAAGATGGTCTCTACTTTCAAGAAATTCACATTGTAATAGGGGAATAATACATAAGGAAGGTTTCAGCTGCATAGAAAAGTCCCATAGTTCTTAGAGGATTGCGGCAAAGCAGATGGTAACCACTCTTCTTTAATGTCATTTCCACAGATATCGTAACAATTTCAAATGTGTAATCATCTGATAATACCAAGGACTTGGATGGGGAGACCTTTTTCTGAGGTTTCAATAGCTGTGGCTATAGTAACTATAAGAGCAATGGCCAGGCCGTATCTCCACAGAGGCTACTTCCTAGGATGATGACTGAAGACACTAAGCTGAAAACATTGAGATTTCCAAGGCTCTTGAGTTCAGCAACAGTGTGAGAGATGAAAATGATCAAGATGGTGGTGGGGATTTACTTGCCAAACTCATGTTATTTCCACTCTCTTCTTTGGGATATAATTCAGCTAGGAGGGCAGCAAGTAAACCAGAATAAATGGAATGGGAGAAGGACCAATGGGAAATCAATCCACATAGCAGAACCAGATTATGAAGGGCTTTAAATGCCAGAGGAATCTATAAGTCATCAAAGACACATTAGGAAAGCACAAAATTTTGTTGAATCGTAGAGGGATATGGTCAAATCTGTGCTTTAGAAATATTATTTTGGCATCTATATACAGGGGGAATTTGGAGAGGAGAAACATAAAAGGTGTCCCAAAAGTCAGTCTGGTTTTAAGCTTTCATAACTTGGGAAGTATATATGGTACAAACTTATAAAAAACATTTGAAAAGTTAATTATTTTAATATTTATATGTTTACTATTAAAATTAATATGTTTACTATTAAAATTCAACCTACTGTTTAAATGTAAAAATTTTCATCAATTACTGCTTTGTGTTTCAAACTGATTACTGTTTTAATACACATGGTGCATAATGAAAAGATGCTCTACTTTGTTAAAATTTAACATTTTAAGTTTCTTCTTCAAAATTCCCAAAACTACATAAGTGTAAAGGAAATTTAAATCATAAACTTTTCAAATGATGTTTATTGTCATTTAATGGCCTTTGACCTACTGAAGTTATTAAAGCTTAAAGTTATACTAAGGCTTTAAGGACATGCCATATTTGAAGCTATAGATTGTTATCAGTAGATTTTCTGACTAGAACCTTCTACAAAACCCTGATCCCTGGGGCCACAACTACTAATTATCATAATGCTCATCACCATGGGAAAGCATCAGAGAGGACAGACACATTGCTAGAAAATTCATACTCTCAG
The DNA here is from genome assembly GCF_016432865.1 of Antechinus flavipes. NCBI lineage: Eukaryota > Metazoa > Chordata > Mammalia > Dasyuromorphia > Dasyuridae > Antechinus > Antechinus flavipes. The sequence continues at coordinate 661,332,947 of NC_067399.1, forward strand.
ATAAAAATTTCTCAAAAGGATCATTTTTTTTTTTTTAGAATGGGAAGATATTTAAGATTCATCCAGTCTAAACTCCTTATTTTTCAAATGGACAAATTGAAGTTTTGCCCTGGTCATTAAACCCAAGTCTTCCTGATCCCAAATCCAGTAGTCTATCTTCCATGCTATTCTGTTCTCCCTGTTTTCATCTTTCGCAGATAGAAAGAAGAAAAGAATAGTACAAAGGGAAGTGAACTTTTCAATAAAGAGTAAGCTGTGGGTACAGCACATCCGTGTGCCATTAGATATCATCTCTATTGGTTGTTTTTACTTGACTATTTCTCTTTGTTATTAAGGAAGACTTCTATGGGGTAGGATTATTGAGAAATTACTTTAGTAGAGAGAACAAAAAGCCTCAAGAAGACATTTTCCTGAAAAGAAGGTGGACTGCTCCACTTGTCAGCTATGTCACAGTGAGAAGTTTTTTCATATATAAATTGAGCTCTTCCAAACCCATTAAAACTTGGCTTCTGACTTCATTATTCAACTTAAATTGCCCTCTCCAAAGTTACTAGTGATTTCTTCATCATCAAATATAATAACCTTTTCTCAGTACTCACCTTTCTTGATCTCTCTGCAGCTTTTGACAATATTTTCACATTCTCCTCCTGGATTATATGTTCTGTCTCAGTATATTGACATTGATCTCTCCTCATTCTACCTATCTGAGGACTCCTTCTGAGTCCTCTTAACTGGTTCTTTATCTGTAAAACCCAACTGTGGGTATCCATCAAATCCCTACCCTGGATCCTCTTCTCATTTCTCTCTATACTATGAGACTTGATTGTCTTATCAACTCCCATGGGTTTAACTATCATTTACTATTTTGCTAGCTCCTTGTTTCCAGCCTTAGTCTCTTTTACAAGGTACAATTCCACATTTCCAGCTGTCTATTAGACATTCCAAATTGGATATCCTATATGCATTTCAAATTCAACTTACCAAAAATAATTCATCTTTGACATCAAAGCATTTTCTTTTCTAAATTTCCATATTACCATTGAATCTACCATCATCTTCCTGGTCTCTTAAGGTCATGATTTCAATGACATTCTTTATTCCTCTCTCTCTCTCTCTCTCTCTCTCTCTCTCTCTCTCTCTCTCTCTCTCTCTCTCTCTTTCTCTCTCTCTCTCTCATCCCATAGCCAATCCATTACCAAATCATAATATTTTGACATCCACAACATCTTTTAGACAGACCCTTCTTCTGTCCATTCATACAGCCACCACTCTAGTGCAGGTTTTCTTCACTTCTCACCTAGATTGTTGCAACAGTTTTCTAACTGGTCACCTTGACTCACATCTTTCTCCCACTCCCATCTGTTTCACACAAGTACCAAAGTGATTTTCCTAAAGTGTAGGTCTGACTATGTCATTTCTCTAATTACTAAACTGTATTGTACAAAATGATGTTTTTGGAATTTGTGTTTCTTTACAACCTGATCTATCTTTCTTATCTTCTCATACATTGCCTTCCTCTATGAAATCTCTGGTTTTACAATATTATTCTATTTATTGTTCCTTTGATATAACATGCCATCTCCCATGATTGTGCCATGTAGAACTAAATCCCATGTCTCTAGAATACCCTCCCTACTCACCTTTGCCTCTTGAGATCCCCGGTTTAATTCAAGACAATTCAAGAAGCAGCTTCTTGAGACAGCCTTCCAGTTCTTCCCAACTGTTAAGCCCATCCTTCCAGGTTACTTTCCATATGATCTGTATTTATCTTATACATAACTACTTATTTATGTGTTATCTCCTCAATTAGAATAGGAAACTCTCTAAGAGCAGGGAATCTTGTGGTTTTTTCCTTTTTGTATTCCTGGAACATAATAAAGACCTTATAAATATTTGCTGACTGATTAATGTATTGATAGAAGTAGACTGCCATGCAAATCTTTCCAATTCTCAAATTCTATCAGTCGGCTCCTCTGAATACAAGAAACTTGGGTTCGAATTCTGGTTCTGCCACTTACTAATTTTAGTTTTATTTCTGTGCTACAGTTTTCTTATTTATCAAAGGAAGGGATCAGATGAAATTAGGTCCCTTTCAGCTCTCAATTCAATGATATTGCAAGTTTGACAATAAAGGCATCTCTGGCTATCAAGCAGGACAGGGATGCCTGAAATATATTTGCACCTATGGAGATGGACAACTTCAAGCTTCATGTATGGAGAAATTTCTTTCCTTTTACAGCAATCCAAAATGGCTGCTTAGAAAACAGCATGCATGCATGCACATACACACACACACACACACACACACACACACACACACACACATATGCAGTCCCATTTCTAGAGGTCTGTATCAGTACTCTTGAATACTCTATGTCATTGATGTTGAAGAAGAAGTGTTCACCAGAGACAAATTGGACTCAACAGCTTCTGAGGGTCCTCCCAACTAAAGATTTTGTGCTTTTTTTTTTATCAGACTATAGTTTACTTTCTAGTATCATCTGCATTTACTTTGAAGAGGAGTTAGCTTAAAACAATGGGTTAACAGTTGGTGCTGTAGAGAGAGCCTTGTACTTGAAGTGAAAAAATCTGAATTTGAATAATGCCTCAAATGATCACTTTTTACTGGCACCGGACAAATAATTCAACTAATCTGAGCCTAATTTCTCATCTGTAAAGTGAAAGGTTTGAATTTTAAGGCTCCTTCCAGTTCTAAATCCATGTCCTCATAGGTTCTAAAGGCTTCTCTGAAGGAAGGTCATCAATGGGAAAAGTATCTGACTAATTTCTAAGCAGGACTTTTTCCACAGAAGCAAGAGGTGATCTTACTGATATGTTCCATTATGGTAGATTTATTTGGGATTAATTTTAAGGGTTTTTTTAAAGTTTAATTTTTTAAAAATCCTAGTAGAAACAGGGAAATAGCTGATGGTCTCATAGAGATGAAATCTCACTACATCCCCACTACATTTGGCAGTCATTTAAAAGACTTCATTGAATTATCAGAAATGATTGTTACACAAAGTTGGGAATTTAGAGAAGTGAAAGGTGGGAAACTCATCTAGAGTCTTGGGCTCTTATGCCTAAATGAAAAATGGTTGATCTCCATCTACATTCATGAGAAGTGAAATCAATAATGGCACGTCTCCCTAGTACAGGAAAAAGTCTGATGACAAATAACTAATAATTCATATTTCTCTTCCACTCTAAGGTGCACATACGACTTCCTTTCCTATAGCTTTATAAGATACTGTTGTCCTCATTTTCCATGTAGAAAATTAAAGTTTAGAGAGTCAAAGGGGATGAATTCTTAGTGTCCAAGCCAGTTGTTCTGGCACAAAGTTCAGGGCTCTTTTTGCTGTAACAATTTGTCCCTAAAATAAAGCTTGTTTAGAGAAGCAAAATAAAATTATAGAATCTCAAAGACAAAAGGGACTTCAAGGTCCAGTGTAAATCGATTAAGATTTCCCTCTATAATCTGCCTAATAAATGGTCATCTGGCTTTTGTCTGAAGTTCTCCAGTGAGGGTAAACCCACGCTTTCCTAAAACAGCCTGTTCCACTTTAGAAGATTACAGATCAGAGGGAAGATTTTCTTTACATCAATCAATATCTTTCATGAAAACACCCACCATTGAATACTGGATATGCTGAAAAACATCATTCATATGCTAAAAGCTGTTCACTCATCTTTCCCAATCTCTCTGAGATTTCCAAATATCCCTAATATGACACTTTAGGAGGAAGAAGGGAATTAACACTCAAATGAAGACAGTGAAAGACTCCTGGAGATTCTATCACCAACTGAACTCCCAACATGCATGTAGACATTCTGGGAGAGCATTGTGTATCAAAACATTTATTTTAAGATTCTGCCCTTCTGAAGAAAAATCACAGCTTTCCACTCAGTCCTCAAAGTGCAACAAAACAGTAACCTGGCATCATGAATAAATTGAAAAATTTGGCTTTGTTTAAACCAAACCTCTTCAAATGCTCAAAATCAGAAGCAACCTAATGAACTGTGAATGGGAATGGGAATGGAAGTGCCCTCCTCAATGAACACCCGTGAAGGAGCTCTGTCCCTTAAGCCATTCCACTCAGATGCTGCCTAGCTCCCAGGAACTCAACTGAGGAAGGTTCTCTTACCAATGGGGAAGCCTGGGTCTGTCCAGTAATGAAAGCTATGACCTACTCAATGTGGACATGGATCAGAGGACTTAGAGCTAGAAGGGATCTTTGATATAGGCCAGTCTAAGACCTTCATTGTATCACTTGGAGAAACTTAGATCAGCAAAGTGGAAGTGGATTAAACAGAAAAAAGGACTTAAGAGCTCTTTGTAAACTTGAAAATCAACCAAAAAATATTTATTAAGTGCCTACTATATGCCTATTTTAAGTGGCCCTAAGTGGATAGAGCCTGAAGTCAGGAAGATTCATCTTCTGGACTCGGACCTAATAGTGTGACCCTAGACAAGTCACTTAACCTTGTTTGCTTCAGTTTTCCCATCTGCAAAATGAGTTGGAGAAAGAAATGGCAAACCATTCCAGAACTGTTACTAAGAAAACCCCAAATTAGGTCCCAAAAAGCCAGACACAACTGAAAATAACTGAACAACAATAACAATATTATATGCCAGATGCTGGCCACATAAGCTAAAAAAAAAAAATAACACTATTACTACCAAGCTACAGGTACAGTTGCCTTTAAGTCACTAAAGGAGGGATGGGAGAAGAAGAGAGAAGAAATGATGGGAGGAAATGAAGCAAAAGTGAAGGGAAGTAAACAGGCAATTTGGGTGACCTGGACATATAGATTTGCCTTCAATTGCTCCTCCCACACTATAGCAATCAATTGTCTCTGCAGGAAGATACTCTGTCTCTTCCCAGAAGTGCTCCACATTTGCTCTGCCAACACATAAGTGATTTCAAGGGCAGGAAATAAAAATCTCTCTAAAAATAAAAGTGCTCAGCAAAAAGAAAAAAAATGACAGTGTCCATGGACAGAGAATTAAAATGTAGAGAAAGACAAGGATAACAAGATGCTTCTTCCTCAGGAATAAGTTCTTTTTAAGGGTATGTGTGTGCGTGCGTGTGTGTGTGTGTGTGTGTGTGTGTGTGTGTGTGTGTACGTTATGTTCACATGAGGTCACGAAAGTGAAGAACCAGAGAGTTAGACATTTGACCCAATCTATAACTGAGCAAAAATCTCCCTGCAGCCTCTCTGACAAGTGGTCAATCAGTCTTTGCTTGACAAAAACAAAGAACCAATGGTCTGCCAAGGTAATCCACTGAACCCTGGGATCATTCTAGCCACAAGAAAGTTGAGCTTTCCCATCAAGCCTGAATTCACCTTTTTTCAACTTCCAACAACAGCTCACAAAATCTTTAAAGAAAAGGAGGGATCTTGGAAACCACCAAGGCCAACCTCAAAAATACCCACAAAGTGATCATTCGGTTTTAGCTTGAAGGCTTCCAATGGGAGGAAAGCCTCTGCCATTGAAGGGAGCCCATTCCATTTGGGACAGCTCTCAAAGTTGGGACATTATTTCCTAACATTAAGTAAAGAATTTTCCTCTGAAATTTCCATTCATTTCTTCTTGTTCTTTTCTTTAAGGCTAAGAAAAATGCATGTAAGTTCCCTCCCTTATAAAATCCCTTCAACTACTTACAACTACTGATCATAACCTTGATCATGGTCCAATCTTTTTGTTCTCGGCCAAATATGCCCAGATTCCCAATTCTTTCAAGATCTTAAGAGTTATGTTCGCCAGTTCTTTGATCTTCCTAGTCACCCTTCTCTGGACATAACTATTATTATTATGAGAAATATAGCATTTTGAGACTTACAAAGCACTTTACATATATTATCTCATTTTATCCCTATAACAACTCTATAAGGCAATATTTTTATCTCTATTTAAGTGTCACAGAATCACATAGCTAGTCAGTGTACAAAGTAGAACTTAAAACTGATGTCTTCCTGACTCCAGGTCTAAACAGGGCAGAAGATTATGAAGTCAGACTTCTCTCATCCTGAGCACTATGTCTCTTTTACTGCAGGCCTAGGAAAAAAAATTAGTTTTAGTGCTTAACCTGTTGACTCTTGTCACAAATGCAGTGCAATATTCTATTACAATAATTAGCTTGTTTTAATAAGGGGAAATATAATGGCCTCTGGAGTCAATGTGGTTCTTTCCTCTATGACTTTAGTGAATTTATTTTAGATAAAAATGAGTTCAATTACAATAGCTCTGATCCCTTAATTAGGAACATCTTACTATTTAGGCAAAGGTTAGAATCTCAGTCTTAATTTTTAGTTATTTCTTTCTAGTTAATCTTTGGCCTTCTTATAGTTGAGCCAAAATTCAGGTAACTGGGTACATGTGAGCAATGAAACAGAAGATTATGTCATTATGTCTCTGGATACACTAGCAAGAGGAGAAACTACAGGAAGAGATGACTTTTTCTTGGGTCCTCCCTCAGTCCTTGAGGAAGCAGATACACAGATAGTATCAATCCTATTCTTCTTCAAAAAGCCAATATGCCCAATGGTCTTCCTCAATATCTCCCCTCTCTGTCACAACTCAGTCTCACTTTGCTATTTGTTCCTGTTCTATTATTACTTTTCTCCAACTCTATATGAACTTTATCCTTCCTCTGTACTTTATCTTTGGAACCTTAGAACCCTTATCTTGTCCTCAGTTAGCTCTTCCCTCCGATATGAGTTTCTTAGAACATGACCAAATTTATCATTTAATGACTGATTCAAAGAGATGTAAAGCCCCTATTCAACAGTTCTGACAAAGTTAATTACTTATAGTGAGATAGAATCTATTATCAACAGACCCTAACCTTTACAGAAAAAAAATGATTAATTTAGTCTACTATTAAGATATTAGTTTAAAAAGAGAAGAACTCTAAGGATAAGGGGAATCATTGAAGGCTTCAAGAAGGCTTCAGGTATCTGAACTGACACTTTATTGTAAAAGTCTGAAACTCTGAATAGGTGCACTGGAATCAGACAACCGAGCACTTAAGGCTAATTACCTATTGGACAATAACTCTATTAGCATATGCTTGGAAAAGGGCCCTTCCCACTGTTCTGTGCTGGTGTATAGAGAGAATTGTAAAAGGGATTAGGGAGTGGAGTAACAAAAGCCAGAGTCACCTTTGCAGTGGATGAAGAGAAGACAGGTTACAGAGAGCTTGTGTCCATTCCCTTCACTTCTTCCCCTAAAGATCAAGAATAAAGACCAAGGACAATTGTTTATCCTGACTCCAGCTGATTCTAAGGCATCGAGGGTGCTAACCTAGACATCACACTTTATGAAAGCTAAGGATACTTAAAGGGGAGGTTAGAAAATTTAGGCTCCAGGCATGGAAGACAGACTGTGAAAATGCATAAAGGAGATAGTAAAAGAACATTAAGTAGAAAAGGGAAATAATATAGAATCTCTAGAAAGGTAAGCCAGTAGCAGACCGAAAAGACTTTAAATTCCAAGCAAAAGAATTTATCTTAAAAGTAAAAGGGAGCCACAGAAGATGCTTGAGTTGAGCAGTGATGTGGTCAAATATGTACATAGTATAAATAGGGCCTCTGCCTTACCCTTAAAGATCTCTCAAAAAGAGGCCATAAACTCCCATAAGTAGAAATGACAAATTAACAAAGTAATTAATCAGTAAAAATTGAATTTATTAAGCACTATGTGCTAGACACTGGGCTAATAAAGCCTAAATTCATTTCTGTGGTTGACCTTTAGATGAAAAATGACTTCTGCCTTTCTGAGATGTTTTCTATTCATATTTAAGGAAATTTTCTATTCACAGATAACCCCAATGTCTTGTCCAATTACTGCTGCATGCATAAGTCCCATCATTATGACACAGACATACCCAAGTGAAGAGGGAAGAGATCAGAAATTGTTATCAAGGACACAATTATAGCTGAGCTAACTGGCCAGGTGAGGTCACTAGGTGACCCTGGAGTGAAAAACAAAAACAAAATTCAAATCTGGCTTCAGATATTGATAAGCTGGGCAACATCTGCTTGCCTTAACTTCCTCAACTATAAAATTTAGATAATAATTGCACTTATCTCCCAAGCTTGTTGGAGAATAAAATGAGATAATATTTGCATAGTACTTAGCACGTGCCTGGTATACAATTCTTCTCTCCTTCAATAAATACTTGTTTCCTTCCTTTCTGAGTTTGCCACATAATCTTTGTAGCCCAAAACTTTTTGTTATATTTCCTAATACTTAGGCAGCTCACAGCCTCGCATACAAAAGACTTTTCCAAACACATACATGACACATGGGAAGACAAAACTGAATAACACTAGATGTCCTTGCAAAAGTTGCCTGAATGATTTCAGAGAGGCCTAGAGAGACTTACATGAACTGAAGGTAGTGAAATGAACAGAACAAGAAAATAATCATACATAGCAACAGCAATATTATATGATGATAAATTCGATGGATGTGGCTCTTTTCAACAATAAGATGATTCAGGCTAGTTCTAATGATCTTGTGATGGAGAGAGCCACCTACACCCAGAGAGGACTGTGGGAACTGAGTGTAGATCACAACATAACATTTTCATTATTTTTGTACTTTTTTTCTTGCATTTTGTTTATTTTTTCTCATGTCTTTTTTTTTTTTTTGCTTTTTGACTGATTTTTTCTTGTTCAGCAAGATAATTGTATAAATATAGATACATATATTGGACTTAATATATATTTTAACATGTTTAACATATATTGGATTACTTGCCATCTAGGAGAGAGGGTGTGGGAAAGGAAGGAAAATTTGGAACACAAGGTTTATAGGGGACAATGCTGAAAAATTATCCCTGCATAGGTTTTGAAAATTTAAAAAAATAATAATTTAAAAAAAGTTGCCTGAGTCTGCCCCAAAGATGACACAGTTAGTGTTCTCTCTCTCCATCCCACATAATTATTTCTACTTCCACTAGTGAGTTAGCCTATCAAAAAAAAAAAAACTACACCACATGGTCTTCCTTGTCCTGGGTTTTTTTTTTTATCTGCTGCCTGGGGAAGCCACAGAAGATAATATGATTGTGTCCTATTAGGGATATTGCCTGATGTTGCTGCTTTCCAGAACCCTCAGTTCTACTGCTCTGACTTCCTTAGTATGATAACATTCTCTAGTTATCCTTGGACTATATCCCAGTGGCTCCAAAATTTTACTGTGAGAGAATTTGTTGGGGATAAGATGGAGTGCAAATCCTATTCACTTCTTTCTTGGTCCTCCAGAAAAGAGAAACCAGCCAATCATTGCCCTCCAGATAATTGCCCTACCTATATGTCCCCTGTTTGAGCCCAAATTATCATTTTCTCATCAGACACCATTTCTAGAGGTTGATACAAATCTTACAGGATGTACAACAAGACAATCATTTCCCCTGGATTTCCAACCAGCTATATTTTACTTGTCATATATCTTCCCTAGTGACAATAAATAAGAAGGTCTCTGAATGAGAAGTCAATGGTCTGATTAAAAACAAATCAACTTCCTGTATTTTCTTGCTAGAAAAAATATTTTCCAGTCTTTTGGTCCAGAGGGAACTCAGGACCAGAGTTCTGAGCTCAGGAAAGAGATGGAGCAATACACTTTGGGAAAAGATAAACATAAGTTCCACTTAGTTGGGATTCCTAAACTCACCATGCTTATCATGGACTTTGAAGCACAAGATGACCAAATGTGGAAATTAGCCAACATTATTCTATAGGATCAAAGTTGGAAATAGTGCACATAAGATGAGTTAATGATCTCTAATATAGTGAGCTGAAACTGCCATTCAAAGCCAGAACTAAGGTAAGGGAATAGGAACTTTACTCCCAAATGCTCATCTGAAGAAGGGAATACCCCTTCACTGTGACAGTCTGGACAATGATATTCCTGTCTCTTCTACCTTGCAGTCTTTCACCATCTTATACTATATGGTGTTGCCTTACTCCATCACAAAGCCCTGAGCTATATACCAGCATCGGATCACCTCAGGACACCTTTTCCCTGACATACTTTCCTCCACTATCACTTTTGAAGACTTGGGACTCCCTAAGAAGGATGTCCTCGTCTGCTGAAATCACACCCACAACTGGACTATCTGTCATTGTCCTTTCCATCCCCACCACTCTATTGTCATTTTCATTAATGCTTCACCTTCTAATCAGACTATGTGATGACACAGTGAGCAAAAATAGTTCTAACTGCTTTTATTGTAGGCTAAAGAATTCCTGCTTATGGCTCTGTTTCCATCTTGGTCTTAAGGTCTTCTGTAAGTTCCACACAGAGTTCCCATCACAGGACTCAGGACTGGAAGGAAATTTAGAGCAAGGTTTTCCTAACTCCAACATCAGTGCTCTATATTCTAGCTTCCCATATAATGAATGGTAGACATTATACCTTCAGATAAACCTTATATGATATGATCTTGACATCCCTTCTTCTGTTTCCTTCTATGGAAGACTTTTCAAGAAGCTTACATTGGCCCAGAGAAAAATACAAAGAGAGGAAAAATGGTCAGTGGAGAGAATTTTGATCTGGATAGTCACAATGATTATACATGTAGCCATAGGAGAATCAATTTAAATGTCTTTTCTGGGTATCTTGACTCAGTCTAAATATCCTCTCCTCCACCTTGCTAGCTGGTCTAATATGGTGCTCAAAGTTTGTGTCTTCTCTTTCTATTCTCTATAAGGAGTAAGCATCCCTGTGGTTTTGGATATTCTGGATATAATATTGGTTGTTATGACTATAATCCCATTGGAAATAAGGAGGCTGGGACCCAAACTTACAAGGATCCTCCAACTCTCATCTTATGATATTGGATTTAGGTAGGTCAAAGGGAGATGGGAGGGCACTCTGACAGAAGAATATGATGGGCAAAAGCTCAGGGGTGAGAATGATCCATGCATAAGTATAAGACAACAAGGAGGCTGACATGATGGATTAGACCACATTGTAGAGGAAATGGAAGATTCAACACATCACCTTAGAGTAGATGGAGCCTCCAAAGTTGCCTATTTGAACCCACATCTGCACAAGAATTCTCTTTAAGACATCCTCTCCCAAAGTGGTCATCAATCAGTTTAAGTTTCAGGTCATTTAAATCCACTTGAAAACTCCCTTAATGAAGAGTGCTGTCCCTTCTGTGGCAGTCCATTCCACTGATGAACCTTGATGATGATATCAGATCAAATAAAACCTTGAAAACCAGGTAGTGGAGTTATCACATGGCAAGGTAAATAATCGGGAGCCATTGAAGGTTGGGTAGTCCTTTAAAATCTTTCTAGCTATTTTTGTCTCTGTCTCGCAGGCTTTGTTTGATCTCTGGCTATGTCCTTTCCTACTGCTTTGTTTCCCCATTCTCAAACACTACCCTGTTTCTTGAGCTGCCTTTCTGAGGAAATTGATGCTTCTTTGCCTCAGAGATGAGAATCCAATTATAAGTACCTAAATGAGACCTCAATCTTCCCTATGAAAAGCTATAAAGCATAATATATATGTATATATATATGTATATATGTATATATATAATTATAAAATACATAAATATTTTATATTTATATAAAATTATTTTATATTTATAAATGTATAAAGCTATAAGATCACTTTATAAAGTAGCTATTTACTATTAATAGTACATTAAATAGAGCTCAGATCCTAGAATCAATAAGACCTGAGTTCAAATTCAGCCTTAGACATTTACTGGCTGGGTGACATTGGGCAAATGACTTAATTATGTATGCTACAGTTTCTTCATCTGTAAAATGAGCTGGAAAAAGAAATGGCAAACCTTTCCACTATCCTTGCCAAGAAAACTCCAAAACAGGGCCATAAAAATCAGACACAACTGAAATAACAATAACAAAATAGCTTTGATCAAGGAGTCAACCCAAAATATTATCCCCAGGAGTCCCACTGAGAGTCTCTAGCAAGACTTTCTTGGGCTTCCTCTATACACCATTGCCTGAAGTACCCTGGGGAAAAAACCTGGAGACAATCTTGGCTGTATCTTCCCTATCCTTCCAGTCCCATTTGGAGGTGTCAGCCCCAGCCCTAGGGTAGAGATAACAGCAGGTTGTCCTTATTTGGAAAGAATAAATGAAAAAAAGCAGTAACCATACTTCCGCCATGTGCCAGAAACTGTCCTCAATGTTCAAGATATAAATACAAAAATCATAATCTTACATCCTAAAAGGAGTAAAAACATAGTTGGGGGGATGGATAAAGCGTCACAGGGAAAATGAATAGAGACATAGAGGTGACAACTGTCACCACCTTTCTAGTTGTAATGGTAGATGAGGGAGAAAGAGAGAAAGAAGTATATAAATGTTTGCTGCATGCTATAAACTCTGTTAGGCCTGGATAATTGTTTTATTACTATTATTCTCAAAATGGAAGATGAGAAGAGATTTAGACACCTGTTTTATAGCTAGAATAACTTTTAGAGATGTAGTCTTCATCCCAAACAGCATAAAGGGAATCAGTGGGCCAATACTAGTTTAGAATTGTTCATTCATTCCCCAAGTGAGTGGAACAGGGGGATGGCCACCCTGGTTTGGAGGCATAATTCGCAGTAGTAAAGGGTCATTGGACTGCTTTGGTATCCTTTCCTTAGGGTCCCTGTCTCCTGCTCCTTTGAGTATCTCCACTTAGATCCAAGTGGCGTTGAGTACTTCCATGACTATTAGTTGTAAGATTCAAACATGACAGTATACACATGGAAATTCCCAATTATTTATCAGAAAGGCCATTGCTTTCAACAGCACAAGTTAAAATGACTGAGGGCAGAAATCAAAGACTCAGATCATGGCCAGCTTTTGCCTCAGACTAGCCATGTGATGTGGAACAAACCACTGAACTTCTCAGTAGTCCAAGCAACTCTAAAACTAGAAGATTTAGAATGTGCACCAGTCTGCTCTGGTAGGGGGAGGATTCTATAATTTTATAGGAAAATTACTTTCCTTTCAATGTTGCCTAGCCTGTCTTATCACAATGCACAAACTCGTGCAGAAATTGATCCTGTCAGAAGGCTTTGGAGCAAAGGAGTGGCCTAGGAAATGTACATCTAAAAAGACGAAACAAGCAATCCCCTATTTCTTCCAACAAACTCTACAAGGGATACTGGAGTGAAGTCCACTTAAGTCATGAGACTTTGTGTTCCAAAAGGACTGTGCTGTCACATAATATGTTTTTGCAAAGGGTCTGCCTTTGACCATTCATTCATCAACAGCTTTGAAAAGGAGTCCTGAGAGAACTGTTGTGAGAAACCTCCCCTGCTAATGCAAATGCTCACCTCTCCAGATCCCTGAAGGAAAGAAATTCTCTTCCTGAAGAAAAACACACACTTTAAAAAAGCCTTGAAAGCAGCAGGAATATTTGGTTATTTTTCCATTCAACAAGGCTTGATAAAAGCCTTTTTTTTTAAACCAAGGCTGCCTAATCAGGTGGACGGCCTCCCCCTGATCAGTGCTGGCAGAGGAAAATGAAGGCTGATTAGAATGCTTGGTCCCAAGACAAAACTCTGGCAATCCATCAAAGTTGGTCCTCCCTTCCCAGTGTCCTCTGCTACTTACAATCCCTTCCAGGGAAGATGCCCCAAATGGCCACTCAGTATAGATTCATAGCCAGCCCACTTTTTCCTTAATTCCAACTTCACCTCATGTTGGGCTTTTTAATTATCCTGCTGAGGATGTGTGTGCACTGTTTACTCGATGCCCTGAAAACTCTATAAGCTTTGTCTCCTACTGCTGAGAAGTCTACAGAAATCATAACAATATTAGCATGTTCCATGAGTCCAAGAAGCTCGGGGGAACTTTTTATCCTTGGCAGCATCAGGAGTAGCTGGCCAGACCTTGGACCCAGCTAGAGGGACCCAAGTGAGTTGTCCCTACTGGCAATCCCATTTATTTCAAGCTTTAACTAGCCTCAGTCACTACCACAGGCACAGCTTAATTTAAAACAGTTTCTTGCAAGCATTGACTCTTCCTGCACTGGCTGCAGCAATCAGTCAATTAAGAAGCATTTATTAAGTGTTTACTACATGCCAGGTACTGTGCTAAGTATTGGGGCTACTAATAAAAGTGAAAATAGAGTGTCTGATGGTTGAAAGGAGCTGTCTTCAAATAGGAGAGACAAGATGTCAATAGATAAGAACATAAAAAAAACCTGCATAGAGCAGGTATAAAGTAACCATCAAGGACAAGATTCCACTAGCTGAGAAGGAGTCAGAGGGAAGGAGGCCTCCTCCAGGCTACTGGTATAAAAACATGAATTTCTTAAGTCTGTGGTTTTACTTTTCTTTGTATCCTCACTATTACTGCAAACAGCAAGGGCTTAATAAATAATTGGCGACTTCCCTGGCATGAAGGGGTAGCATAGTAGGTGGCATCCTGTCTATATATGTGAGTAATTAATATAATCTCTCTCAGCTACAGTTCCATAGTCTCTAAATCAGGGCTAATTATAGCATCTACCTCCTTGAGTTGTTGTGAGAAACAAATGAAATCAAAGATTTAGAAAATTTTGCAAATCTTGAAGTATTAGTAATTATGAACTATTTTATAGATTATATTATTATGTAGATTATAAACTATTATAGATTATAACTCTTATATTATATTATTATAGCTCTGCTTTGCATTTATCCAGTTCAGAATCAAACCCAGACAAAGATAGGATAAGGCTGAAGTTAGTCTTCAATCTCCTGCTAATGTCTTTTTCATCAGTTCAACAAAAGAGAATGATTCTTATCTCTCTTCCACATGCTCCCTCCTTCAATGTAAAGTCTATCCTTCCATCTACCCTGTTTTCTCTTCTCCTTGTTAAAAATCCTAGTTTCTTTTTTAAAAAAGTCACATTAAATGATTTAATGGTTTTAGCAATATAGAGCTAGAAGAGGCACTAAAGATCTTGAGTCAAAATCCTTTGTTTTACAGACCAGGAAGCTGAGGCCAAAAGTTAAGAGACATGCCTGATGCACATAGGAAGGAAGAGATGGAAAGGGATCCTCACTCTAAATCTAACCTTCCTTTCACTGTACTCTACAGTTTCAAGTCCCTGTTTCCCATAAACCCCTCAAATAAGCAATAGCAAATCCCAAATAAGAAGGCCATCATACAGGAGAGTGTGCTGGAGACAGACAGACAGACAGACACACACACACACACACACACACACACACACACAGCATAGAGATCTGTGATCATAGAATGAACACAGCTGCAACATTACGACAATACAAAAGCCTGAGACCCGTTTCATTCTATTACTGCCTTTGTAAAATTCATTGGAAAGTTGTGAAATTCATGTGGGGAAATATAAAATGGATCAGTCAGCTCACATTTATTAAGTGTCTATTGTGAGCCAGGCTGATTGGCTGGTGGTTGGTTGGTTGGTTGGCTGGTGTCCTTCGTTCTTGAAGAGGACTAAAATGACATCACTGTTAGAGTCAAGTTACAGCATGTCCAACTGTAGCTATTTAGATCAATATAAGCTCAGAATGCTCTGCCACAGGTCAGATACAAATAGTCCCTACAAACATTTGGGGTGACTTCTCTAACTCTGTGAGTTAGAGCCAGGTATTGTGATAAATACTAAGGACAAAAAACAGACTACCTTCAAGAAGATTCCAGTACAATGGGGAGATAGCATGAACCAATAAAATATATAAAGGATAAATTAGAGATAATCTCCAGAAATAAGCCACTAAGATAAAGGAAGGCTGTGAAAGGCTTTTAGTAGAAGTTAAAACTTTCAGTGACACATGAAGAGTCCCAGGAAAGCTTAGAGACAGACATTAAAAGTATAAAAGCTCCAGGCAGAAGAGATAGTCAATTTTAAAACAACCTCAAATGTGAAAGAAGAGAGTGTCAGATGTGAGGAACAACAAGGAAGTCGTGTCATTGGATAATAGTTGGGAGTGATAAGCAAGTCTGGAAATCTTCTACTTTTTTTTTATAAGACACAAAGGATAGGAAAGGAGAAGATTGTAAAGGATTTTAAAAGCCAAATAGATTCTATTTAATCCTGAAGGCAGTGAGGAGCCATTAGAGTTAGGTGAATAGGGGGTTAACATGGTCAGAGATGACCTTTCACTTTGACAGTTGAAGGAGAAGATGGACAGGAGTAAGGAAAAACAAGGGCTACTAGCAAGTTGAACCTATAATTAGACATTGAGTGAAAAGAGACTTTACCAGAGTAGTGGCAGTGTCAGAGCAAAAAAGGGAACATATGCAAGTAATGTTATAAACATAAAAATAACAAGATTTGATAAAGAATTGCATATGGAAAGGCTAAGAGAAACGTTAATTTTTTGGTTGTGACCTGGTGATTAGGAGGATGAAGAAAGAAGAAAAAAAAAAGAGGAAAGCTTTCTACATGTCAGACACTTTATAAATCATTTGATCATTGATTTAGAAGGTATAACCCTCCATGTTAATAGGGAAGTTAGGAAGAGGAAAAACTTGAAGAGAAGAAGAGGGAGGTAATATAAGTAGTTCAGTTTTTGGACATCTTAAGTTTGAAATGTCTATAACACATCCCACTCAGGATGTCCAATAAACAGTTGGAGATGTGAGACTAGAGGTCAGGAAATGGGCTATATTTAAGATCTGAGAATCATCCACATAAAGATGAAAACTCAATCCATTTGAGCCAATGAGATTTCCAAGAGAAATAGCATAGGGAGAGAAAAGAAGAGAACTTAGGACAGTCTCAGAAAACATCCATGATTAACAGGATGACCTGGATAACGAGTCAGAAAATAACAGAGAAGGAGAATACAAGAAGAGAACTAGGAGAGAAAGCAACATCACAGAAAGAAACCTAGAGAGAAGAGAGAACTGAGACCATGAGGATGACTGATGGTGTTGAAAGCTATAGAGAGGTCAAGAAAGATGAAAATTGAGAAAAGATCACTAAAATTGTCAAATAATTTGATCTCTGGTAACTTTCAGTTGAATGATGGGGCTGAAAACCAGACTACAGGAAGTTAAGAACAGAATGAGAGGAAAGAAAGTGAAGACATTAATTATAGATAGCCCTCTCAAGGAGTTTAGCCACAAATAGTAGAAGAAATATAGGATGATAGCTAGCAAGAGTGGATGACTTAAATGAGGGTTTTTTGGAGGTGTGGAGAAATGTGGATGTGCAGGCAATAGGGAATTGGTCAGTACACAGAGAGAAATTGAAGACAAATAAAAGAGTGGGGAAAACTGAGAGAAGCTGTGATGGGACAGAATTACTTCCGCATTTAGAGGGATTTGCTTTGACAAGAAGGGCCACCTCATCGTCAGAGACAGGGATAAAGGAAGAGAAAGAGGGAGAATACATCTTGATAATATAAAATGAAGTAAAAATGGGAAGAAAGGGGAACTCTCAGAGAATGATAATTGTGGGGGGGAAGAGGGGAAGACTGTCCACTTGTTCTGAGAATGGCATTGCAGCAGTACAATTCATGGGTGAAAGATTTGGGAAAGGTCAAGAAACTGTTCCCACAGCATTTTGAGTTTTCCGCTCTCCATTGTATCCGTTGCTGTATCTCCCTGAGGCTCTCCAAGAGAATAAGAATCAGTTTGTCTGTGAGAATTTCTAAAATAGTAGAAATATCTTAGAGTAGATGTCACTAACCATTGGCCTATGGACACTGATGGATATAGGGTAGCAAGTTGTGAATCATATCACAATGCAAAGTCTTCTATGAGATCTAGCTCCAGATTCTACAGTTTTGTCTGAGAGTCCCTGAGTCTTTCCATCTCTATTTTTAAAGGACCACATCTGGAGTAGTGTTTTTAGCAATAGAAATAACATTTTAGGAAGGACTCTGACTACTTAAAACACTTACTGAGGGCTAATAATGTTAGCTATAGATTTATGGTCATAATAAAATGCTCTAAATCACTATTGATTAAAGAAATGAAAATTAAGACAACACTGAGGTACCACCTCACACCTAGTACATTGGCTACTATGACAGAAAAAGAAAGTAGCAAATATAGGAGGGAAGGAAAAATCCAGACACTAATATGCTGTTGGTATTATTGTGAACTAATCCAACCATTCTGGGGAACAATTTGGAATTATTCCCAAGGAGCTAAAAAACCCATGCATATCCTGTGACCCAGCAATTCCACTACTAGGTCTTAAACCAAGAAGATTTAAAAAAAAAGAAAAATGATTAACAGGTACAAAAATATTTATAGTAGCACTTTTTGTGGTGACAAAGAATTGGAAATTAAGATGATGGCCTTCAATTGAGGAATGACTGAATACACTGTGATATATGATTGTGATGAAGTACTATTGTGCTATAAGAAATGATGAACAGGGAAAAACCTGGGATGATTTACATGAACCCATGCAAAGTAACATAATCCAAACTATAACCTTGTGCACAGTAAGAGCAATATTGTACAATGATCAACTGTGAATGACTTAGCTATTCTCAGCAATACAATGATCCCAGAAAATCCCCAAATATCACAAAGTTAGAACTGAAAAGGACAACCTAGGTTTTCTAGACATTTCCAATTAAGTATTTTCAAAACCAGAATCATCATCTTATTCCTAAACCAGTCCCTATAATCTTTGGTATCTCCCTCTTTATTTACTATCATTCCAATCAAAAATATAAGAAGGAGAAGAAAGAGAATGAGAAGGAGAAGGAAGAGTAGAAAAAGGGGAAGAAGAAAATGAGAAAGAGAAAGAGAATTGCCCAGCATTGCACAGT
The DNA here is from genome assembly GCF_016432865.1 of Antechinus flavipes. Taxonomy (NCBI): domain Eukaryota; kingdom Metazoa; phylum Chordata; class Mammalia; order Dasyuromorphia; family Dasyuridae; genus Antechinus; species Antechinus flavipes. The sequence goes on from NC_067399.1 coordinate 661,351,702, forward strand.
TAAGTGAGTATCTCAAGTGTGGTTTGAAATTTGTACTCATATTCTTGATGCTGAAACCAACCTTCTATCCACTATATATGTGTGTGTGTGTGTGTATGTGTGTGTGTGTGTGTGTGTGTGTATACACATTCGGGGGGGGGGAGATAGAAGATATATATATATATATATATATATATGTAGAGAGAGAGAGAAAGAGAGATGGATAGAAGGAAGGATAGAAGATATATATAGAGAGAGAGACAGACAGACAGACATAGATATATACACACATGTATATGTGTATAGTGTGTATAGGTGAATGCATTGTACATTATATATGCATGTATATACATGTGTATATATATGCCTAGAAGTACATGCATTTATATGTATATAACATATCATAACCATAGCATTTGCATGTGGCTTTAAGGTTTGCAAAGCACTATATACATTATCACATTTGATCCAAGCCCCATCAATTCTACTTCCAAAATCTCTCTCCAGTTCTTCCTTTACTTTTCATTCTTACAGCTACCACTCAAGTTCAAATACTTAGTCCCCAGCTGACTTCAAAGCACAGACTTCACATTTTACATGAACCTTTTCTAATTCTTCTTTTCCCCTCTAATTCTCCATTATCTGCTGAAAAAAAGTAAATTTCTGACACTCAAGAATCTCTAGAAAATGGTTCCAGTGTTCTCATCTTCCTATCATACTACTACCCCATTGATAGGATCCTATCCATCTGAACTCTTTCCTCATTTTCCAGAACTACGGTTTTAAAAAAACAACTCACATTGGAAGTTGAGTGCAGAGTGGATTGAAGTGGAAGAGAACTGGAACATGGTCTCAGCTAAAAGACTATTGCAAGAGTCCAACTGAAAGGCAAAGAGAGCCTGAACCAGGGTTGTGACTATTGAAAGATTGAGGACATTTTGAGAGATGATAAGAAAATACAAATGAGAAGATCTGGTAATTGACTGGATGCCTGAAGAGAATGACTGAGGGGGCAAGGTTGACATTGAAGTTGTAAGCCTGGGTGACTGGGAGGATGAGAATACCTTCAACAGTAAGATGGAAGTTGGGGTTCAGAGGGTTTAGAAGGAAATGAAGTTATGAGTTGGACATATTGAATTTGTGATATCTACTTTTGTAGGTCAAGTTTGAGATAGTCTTCAGGAAAAGCCTCAAATCTGTTTGTAAATTCTAATCCACAGCTGTCCTTTTCCTTCTTTTACTTCTCTGTTGGTCTTTATTTGGGACCTGATTGCCTAAGAATATATATAAATCACAATTATCATTCTTTTAGCCAGAAACCCTAAAGATCTTACTCTCCCAAATTGATTCCTGTTTTATTTTTTGTTTGTTTGTTTGTTTTTTACCTAGGTAAAAAGACTATCCTTTGCCTCATTTCTTTCTTACCTAGTCTTAATCAATTCACGGGCAGTTATCTCAGTCAAACTAAGACCTATTAAAGACCTTAGCTTAAAAAAGCCAAGGCCGCCCACTGCATCCAGGCCATCTTCAGTTCTCCTGATCTATATCTTGCCACTGGACCCATATGGTTCTGGAAGAGAAAGTGAGGCAGGTGCTCAAATCACCAAAATACAACTCACTAGTGAGTCATAGAATCACCTCTCTGATATCATGGTAATCTTTCAAAACAATGAACAAACAACAATATTCTTCTACCCTCCATCATTCTGACAAGGGTCAGTTCTCCCCTTCCCTACTTTAGATTTCTCTTTTTCCATCATAACTTCAATTCATTTTCCCCAATAACCTGGAGTATGGTGAGATGTTTTCTGATTCCTTTCCCCTTCTTCTCCAGGAGGGAGATTAGATTTCATTTTTAATACAAATAACACTCACTCAGCTATGACAGAAATGCAAACATCACATTCTCTGTGCAAATCACTGAATGATTTTTCCTATTCTTTGTAATTGTTGGGATTTTTAATCTTGTTTTTAAACTCCTTGTGGGTATCTGTCTTAATCCTAAGTATCTGATTAAAATGCATGTAGCCAATTATCACCTCTTAATAACTTTACAAATCCACTCGACTTCCTTTCCTTAGTCTCAACATCAAGTCCATGACCTTACAATTATCCCCTTGTAGTTTTATACAAGCTTCCTATCAGTTTCTCCTACTCACCAATCTAACTCTTGTCAATTTGTTTTCTCTTCTAATTGGTCAGCTTACCTTTGCTTATGTAACTGCCTTGTCTTACCAACTGCCTTTTTTTCCTTTTCAGGTTTTACTTCCCTTTATAGGTTCTGCTCCCTGATCATCCTTCATCTTCCTTAATCATTTAATATCTTCCTAAGTTGTTTTTGATCCTACTCCTCTTTCAATCATGAAATATCATCTAGACCAGCATTTGGGCCTAGAATTTTTCATCTTAAAAATCTTCCCAATTTCTCCTAAATTGCACTAATTTTCTCTTCTTCAAATTCAAGTTCTGACCTACCTCACTAATCCAAAACCCTCTAAGTTACCTAGGTAAATTTCTTCTTGTTCTATTCAGCACAAATTCTTCTCCCAAAAAAAACCTTCTCTTACAGAAACTAGAAGTAGAATACAGCTCATCTTGTGTACTTTCTAAGCTGTGCCATAAGTTTTCCAAAAAGCATACAACTCAACTGTGATGGCCTTCTCCTAGTTTTGTGAATGTTAAACATTGAGTACAGTCCCAAATTGTCCATTTATTATTCTTCATGCTTACTATATAACCGTAGCTTTTCTCTCTCATTTTCTGTATGCCATTCATTTGAACTCCAACATTCTAATCCCAGCTCATTATTCATCTGCAGTGTTTTCTAAGTCGCATATTATAAAATACACATTAGTCATTCTTCATCCATTCAGTTCTTCCTGTGTGGATTGTCAAGCCAAATTCTCTTAAGCAATTATATGAATCTCACTCAAAAATCTACATGGGGAAAAATCAGCACAATACCACATGTATAAAAGACTTTACTATTTATGGGAAATTTTCCCATCCTTTGGATGACACATTGGTAAAAATGTTCTTGATGAGTCTATGCTGCATTCTTGATATTTGATATTTCAAATCAGTCAAATCAGCAAATTAGTAATTATGAAGTACCTACAATGTGTCAGAAGCTATGCTGACAACCATTAGGGAGTCATTGAACAGTTATCCCTGATGGTATATCTATCAAGGAATGATACAAGTATCATACACAATGTGTATGATCTTAATATGGGCATGGAAGACATCCATTGGGAAGAGTTGTTGATACATTTTGATCAACAAAGTCAAAGGCATCTTTATAGCCAATAAACTAAGAACACAGCTGAATTTAATGTTTTCTGAACCTTTTGGTCAATTGGATGAATGGTCTGTTGGGAATATCTTTTGTGAAAGCCTGCTGGTTCCTTTCTAGATTTTCATCAGGGATTCCCTCAATATTAATTGATTATTCTCATAAGAAAATGATAAAAGGAATAAAAAATAAGATTAATATTGAAAAAGTATCAATTTGTGAAAAGGAATAGGAAATAAATACAATAAACACTTAATAAGCACCAATGTGTAAGAGCATTGTGTTAGGAACTGCAGGACATGAAATGTTTGGATACCACACAGTCCCTGCCTTTAAGAAATTTCAAGTTTGTTGTTGCTGCTGCTGCTATTACTGCTGTTGTTCAATCATTTCAGTTGAGTCTGACTCTTCATGACCCCATTTGGCACTTTCTTGGCAAAGATACTGGACTGGTTTGCCATTCCCTTCTGTAGCTAATTATATGGAAGAGGAAATTCAGGGAAAGCTTTAATGATTTGCCTAGGGACACACATCTGATGTATGTGTCTGAGTTCAGATTTGAACTCAGATCTTCCTGACTACTGATGCAGCATTCTATCTGCTGCCCAAATAGGGGTGGATTTTGGATAACTCCATGGATTTTTTTCTGAGACAATTGAGGTTAAGTGACTTGCCCAGAAAGTTACACAGCCAGGAAGTGTAAAGTGTCTGAGGCCAGATTTGAACTCAGGTTCTTCTGGCTTCAGGGCTAGTGTTCTATCCAGTACACCACTTAGATGCCCCAGACTCCATGGATTTTGAGCCTAATGACAGAAACAGTTATGACATTACTAAAAGAGAAAAGAAAGATAGGAAGAAAAACATTTAACAGAAGATGTTGGAAAGTTTTGTTTTGTTCTTATTAATTATAATATTAGACTAATGTACTCCCAAAGTTTTCAGGACATATTTTTAATGGTAATATCATAAAAATCAACTTTTAAAATAATTTCTACTTTTTATCCATCTGAAACTCCTTCATTCCTCCTCTCAGATTCTTCAAAGAATTGTTGATCAACAGAATGCCCATGTGCCTTGATTCAAAACAACAAAATTACAATTTGATCCGTCTCTACCTCTCTTTCTGTATTTTTCTTTCTCTATTTATCTCTCTTTCTCTGTCTGTCTCTGTTTCTCTGTGTGTCTGTCTGTTTCTCTGTGAGAGTGTGTCTCTGTTTCTCTCCCATTCTGTTTCTTTCTCTCTCTCTCTCTCTCTCTCTCTCTCTCTCTCTCTCTCTCTCTCTCTCTCTCTCTCTCATTCTCACTCACTCTCTGCCCTAGTTCTGCTCTATCTAGTTCATTTACAAGCTGTTTAATTCCGTTGAAAGATTATTAATAAAGATGTTAACTAAGAAAAAACCTAAAATTGTCCCCTGTGGCATGCCACTAGCCACTCTTCCCAAAGGGAGAAATACTGCCACTCATCCTCACACTTTTGTTTACCACCTCTGTTAGTTTCCAGGCCCCACAACTGCTGTTCTTAGCCAATCTCATCTGAACGAATTCATACCATAAATTACAAGCACATCTGCAGCAACTTTAAATGCCAATTCATATACAGGGATTGTAAATCCCTGAATCTGAAATACTAGGGCAGAATGCTCAATGGCTTCACAGTTTTATGAGTGGAAGAAAGCATGGCTAGTCTAGGGCCTTCCAAGTAGTGGGTCTACCTGTAAATGATGCAGACACCCCCCAACTTTGGCCATTAAACATTTTTACCACCCTCCACCACAAGAGATTTTCTTTATGATGTGCTATATCAAGAAGTTATTATAGGACTTTCCTGGAGAGTTTTTTGGGGAGATGTTGTTTTTCATATTCTCCTGTGTATAAAAGCTTTTCACTTTCATTCCTATAACTCTGACACTGGGAAGCAGAAGATGAAATGGAAGAGGAGTGATTAAATTCCTTCCATAAAATCACCAGATTATAGAATTATAACTAGAAGAAATCTGAGAAGCCAGCTGGTCCAAAACTCATATTTTACAGATGAGCAAACTGAGTCGCTGAGAAGTAAAATGACTTGCTCAACACCATACACTTAAGTGACAGAGACAGGATTTCCATTTTAATTCAGTTCAAAAAAATTTTTCCAACACTATCTTCAAGGCACTGAGTGGATACAAAACAGAATGATCCCTTTCTTCAAGGAGCTTATATTCAAATGGAAAGATGTTCTGTGTGCACTGATAAGTAAACAGAAAATATTAAAAAGCATATTATCGGATATGTGTGTATATATGTATATGGATATTATAATTTCTCCCACTCCTAGTAATGCAATGAGTAGGACCAACCCACCAGTGAGAGAAGAATCATGAAATGTCTCCAGTTCCTCAAGAGCTTTGGTAATGGGAATGTCATATTTAATATTTTACATTTGAGAAGTCAATAGAACATCCTACTAGAAGAGGATTGAGTTTATTTTGTTTTTATGTTCCCAGCACCTAACTTAATGCCTGGCCCATAATAGGAGCTTAAAATTCTTTTTTTTTTTAATTGATTATATAGCTTTACCTTTCTTTCCTAGATATTCTAGGCTATATTCTGAATGGCAGCAACTTTTAACTATTTGAAAGGGAAGGAGGCAGTAGAATAACTTGCTTCTGCCCCTACTGGGTTTCTACCAGTGATTATCTTTGGGAAGGATGTAGCTGGTAAAAGCACTTCCCGTATCTTGACCTCTTAATGACTCCAGACCTCTTGAATTCACAAGGTACCTTTCAAGATTAGGAACAGCAATCTCAGGATTGCTCATTAGTTGCCTGTGCTTAGAAAAAGAAACAAAAAGCAGAAATAACAAACCCTAGGTCATCACAGAATTGAGGAGGTAGATGTTCATTATCAGATGAATCGATGGATCGCGATGAACATGTGCCCTGCATTTTGCTAAAGGGCATACCTGATCAAAGATTTTTGGTTGATCCCTTGGGCTTCCTGATGGTCTGCAGGACAAAGAGAATTGGAATCTGAGATATGAAATGTCTCCAATTCAGTATCTGAAAAGGATAAACAATTTCCACTTTCATAAACTCTTCCACTCTTTTTAGCTTGAGACTTGGGTTTCTGGCAATTCTCCCTTTGATCTCTAGTAAGTAGTAAATCTTCCTCTTTACTCATCTGTAGCAGTAGTAGTAATAGCTCCAAGCATGTGTGAATAAGAGTCTTCTATAGGTGAGTCTGAGACTGGATCTCAAAGTTTCTAACTGACTTTGTATTTCTTTCCCTGAGAATAGGTAACTGAACAGTGTCCAAAAGATGAATGTTTCTAGCTTTGAAGATGACCATATGAATTCAAGAGGTCTATAGTCATTGAGAGGTCTGGATGCAGAAGCATTTGCTACTACTACATACTGCTCCAATGACCTATGAACGCTTAACTCACCAGAAATTCTGAACTTTGAGTGTGTTGAGTGAATAAACTCAGGTGAAAAATTAATCTATCCATCCAGCAGTACCACAAATGTCCATGGTTCTTGAATTGGGGGATATTATTGGAGCTATGAATGGTAACTTTGTGATTTATGTTCTGGTCAGAATAACTTTATTGAGTCTGGTATTTTAAGTATTTTGGTGGTATAAAAAACCCAATGATTATCTTATATTTGATGCTTATTTTGAACACATCCTACCTTTCTAGAATCTGATTTTTTTAAGGGAGATGCTCAAAGTAAGCCAAATCTAAATTTTTAAGGTTATTTTCCTGGAATAATGCCATGTTGGAGTAAAAATCGTCTGAGAGTATCAGGAAAACCCATTTCCCTTCCCCTTTAGAGGTTGGCTACCTCAAAACAAAATCCAAGCCATTTGATCCAGGGCCAGGGTCCCATGTGAAAGGCGGTATATTTCATGGTCCTCATGTCTTGCATAGAGATAACTATATAATTTATAAGCTTGAGATTATTGCTAAAGCCTCTGTTTTATTGTTTTGGCATCATTATTCATAGATTAGTATGTTGTCAGACTAATGTTTCCCCTGGTGGGGAATGGGCATGGTAGTTTAACTTACACTGAATTAATACATTCATTATTGAGCTCAGAATTCCCTGATCAATTGTGTTTGGATGATCCCTATTAAATACTTCTTTCTCTAGAGAAAAACTATGAAATTATTTTGGAAGATTCCACTTGGCAAAACATTAAGACCAAAGCCCAAGGATGCTATATCCCTAGCACCCCAAGTTTGGATGGTTCATCAAGTTAATAGCAATAAAAGTTGGAATTGGATAGATAGGGGCAAGAGGAGAATCCCTTTCTTCCCATAATCTTAATGGGCAGTACAAAAATATTTCAAGAGGGATAAGAAATAGAGGAAGCATCAAGACAGGACTAGTTTAGAAATAAATATTGCTTGACCTGTGCTTTGATGTCTATTAGAGATTCCACCAGATATAAGAGAGCAGGAAATCTGCTCCAGGCATAAAGATTACATGTGCAAAGGTACAAAAACAGAAAAATGTTGGCCTATGGTCAGGGAATAGTTAGTAGACCAGCAGGAAGAGAAGGGATTCCCTTCAAATGGGGCTCCCCTAACTGCCTTAGTAACATGAGGAAATCTGATGACATTCTATAAGAGGAATGGAATTACTGAATGTAAAACATCTCAAGTTAATATCTGGGAATCAAGTCTTTCTTGGACTCAAGTCCACAATATTCAGAGCAAGTCATCCACCAGTGAAAGGAAATCAGCTGGGCAAAAAGTTAAATGACTTGTCCAAAGTTATACAACCATTATATGGCAGAGGAAGAACTTTCAACCAGATCTCTTTGAAGCTGAGCCTACTCTCAAACTAACTATATAACATGCCTCTGCAATAAGCATGTATTTAACACCTACTGTATGCCCAATATTGTGATAGGCACTGGAGATAAAAAGACAAAAATAAAACATAATTACCTTCAAGAAACTTACATGTTAATGAAGGAGAAAAGATATCCATATAGATGTGAAATACATACAAAGTAAGCTTGGGAAGAAGATTACCCTGAGAACTGGGAGGACCAGGGTAGATCTGAGAGATAAAATCTGAACATAGGTTTTCCGGTGAACAGGACTCTTTCTACTGTGTAAGACTGTCTCTAATTCCTTGATTCTACACTTTGGGGGAAATGACCAAACTACAAATACCAAATCTGGATCTTCTCAAATGTCTGGTATATTCCAATGGATGATGCTATATTTACACAGAATCTCAGTATTAGATGGGACCTCTTCATCTAGCTAGTCTAAATGAAAACTAAAAGAAATTCCCAATTATAACAAGTGTTCAGACAGTCTCTTCCAAAAGAGGGGAAGTATTCAGACTCTAAAAGAAGACCAATCTTTTCCAACAATTCTAATTCCTGGGAAATTTGATTTGGCAATTTCCCTCTCCACTCCCAATAGCAGCACCAAGCTTCAATTTGTCTCTTTCCAATTTCAATTCTAGTTTTACACTCTGTGGCCACTAAGATAAATCTCACCCTTCCTCTTGACAGCCTCTCAAATGTCTAAAGCAGTTCTCATAATCCCACCCACACCGATTTTACAATCAACTATTCCAGTTTTTTCACCATGACAAGGTCTCCTATCTTCTCTCCATGGTACTTTCCTTTGTATTGCCTCTACCTTAGTTTCCTTTGTGTGCTCTCTATCTTCTCAGCAGCTTTCCTCAGCTGTGCCAGAAGGCATAGACATAGTACTCCAGCAATGATATAAGTTCCCATTCCACTTTTGGGGGCAAAAGTATAGGAAAGCATCTGGAGAGGTAAAGGAAGTGGACATTGCATCCTCCAAAATTCTTTTCCTCTCCTTTGCATGGATAAACAGCCAGGGAAAAGCAAATCTGGACAAGGCACATCTTGCTGTCAGCAAAGTTTCCAGCTATTTAGGGGGAAGAATTCTCTTCATAGGGCAAGCAACACAGTAGATCAAAACTATGTGTTCAATTTTAGCTCTAACAACCTAGAAACCATTATAATAAATCATTTCTTCATGGAAGAATCTCTGTATAGATGAAGCTGTCAAAAAAAGCTCCATTATACATATAAAGGGTGTTCTATTCTGTACCAAGAAAGAGTAATAGAAAACCAACAAAAAAACAGAGAAGATGGATGAACTCTTCCAGCAGGACTTGGCCAACTCTCATATTGTAAAGGGTCAGAAAAAAGATCCTGGAGTTAGATTATGAAATAGTTATATTATCTTTGTGATGGAAAGTGACTAGGCAACTCCCATCAATATATATGTATACATCCATCCATGGTTTAGGGTATAATTCACTTACTCTGACTCCAGTTGCTACCAGATTTCAAAATGCCCAGGAAGAATGTAGGCTCACTGAAGATTCATAAGACAGATCAATGAAAAACAAGTCTCAATGGTGATGTTGGTGGTTTGTTTTTTTATTTATTAATTTGTTTTAGTCTTGCTGAGGTACCATGAGCATCAGTTCCTCACATGTGGTATAAATTTATTGTTCTGTTGAAGATTAATTTCATTCTTGAGAACAGTGGTTAAGAAGAGTACTCTAGTCCCACAGCTAGAAGCAATCTTGATGACACATCTCAACATATCTCTTCACCAAATGGAACTGAAATATTCATGGAAAATTACCGTAACATAAATTCTTTGAAGAAGAAATTTGGAAGATTGATATTGATAGGGATAAAGTAAATTTTCCTTTTTACCCACAAAGGTAGACTCAGATAGGAACCATTTATTACTTGTATAGGTATTTTTATTTCCCCTGAATACTACCCCAACATACTTCAGAATAATTTCATCAGCAGGGGCATTTATGTAGTGGGTAGGACATTAGACTTAGAATTAGTATAACCTGGATTTTAATCTTGTGTGGATAGTCTTTATCTCTTATGATCCTAGACTTGTCACTTACTTAATGTGAGTTTCAGTTTGCTCACCTATAAAGCGATAACAATAATGGCACCTGCCTCCTAAAATTGTTGTAAAGGTCAAATGTGACAATGTAGGCAAAATGCTTTGCAAATCTGAAGCGGTATACAAAGTGTCCCAAAAATCTTAGTGAGGTTTTAAGCTTTGATGCTCATAGTAAAGCTACACTTAGTTTTATTTATTTATTTATGCCTGTCTATTTATTATAAATCTTTGTTATTGTAAGTTTTATCATCTAAGATTTAATAGTTTATAAAACTTCACCAATACTTTTGGGACATCCTCTATCAATTCTAGATATTATTAACAGATTGTTATTGTAAGTTAATAAGTTTAAAAACCCCATTTTCCTAATCACCATTCTCTGCTCCAATTTACCCATCCATATCAGTCCCACCCAGAGGATATTCCTATCCCTACTTTTCCCAAACACTTTCATTATATCCTCTAAATCCTCATTTAAGTTTAGCAAAATACCCTTCATGGTAAACTTGAGCCATATGTGGCAATTTAATTTCTAAATATTTTGTGTTTACTAATATATATGTATGATATTTTCTCCCAACAGAATATAAGCTCTTTGTGAGAAAGAAACATTTCTTTTTATGTTTGTATTCCCCACACGGTGTTTGCAGAAAAGGCATTTAATGGATGCTTATTAAATTGAGAAGAGTATCTTTCTAAAGTCAACTCACCCATTCATGCATGCATGCATGCACGCGCGCGTGCACACACACACACACCATATTTGTCCTGCCAGTTAGTTGAGATCAAACAAAATCAAATTCAACTACTACACCATGTCCCAGGGTTCAGCTCACCTATGCTCCATCACCTTTTTCCTCATCATCAAGTATTCCAGTGTGTTCTTCAGTCCCATCATGGACACTATCCTACCATGGACAGCTCCTCTTTCTTAGCCATCTCTCAAATAAGTATCCAACACTCCACCACTTCCTAAAAACTTACCCCAGCATTCCTTCTTCTATCTCACTACAGGAATATAGCTTTTATTTACAAATTGCTTTTATGCCCTTAAATTCCCATCTGTAATATTGTTTTCCCAGTCATCATTTTTTGGGAGGAGAATGCTTATAGTTCGAATCATTGACATTGTTCAAATGGCAGCCAGCATACAATAAACAATGAGAGACGTGCGGTCCAAACATTTCAAATCTAAATGTGCTAATTTATTGCAGCCATTTCAATCCTGACACAAAGGTTTATACTGTATTTGAGAGGAGGAAAGGTTTACATGCTACTGATTTCAACTATTACAATCTTTTAGAGTAAGTAAGGCTTTTGTTGGTATCCCCAGAACAGTCGTATCAAACTCAAATAGAAAAGATCCCCGGGAGCTGTGTATTAACTTGGAAAACCACAAATTAACATTATCTATATTTTATATGTTGTCATTTATTCTGTTAAACATTTCCCAATTACATTTTGAATCTGGCAGGCCACACTGGGCATTTTGAAGGAGGCTGAAAGTTTGACACCTCTGCCTCAAAGATTAACAGAATGTTCGGTACACAGGGATAGAGTCTGAACTTACAAATTTATTGCTGTAGGGAAATTAAAATACTGACAATCACTCTACTTATGCAGGTTCATACTTTCTCTGTAACTCTTATTAGAGGGTTGCCCAGAGCACTAAATCATTCAGTGATTTGCCTAGGGTCACACAATCAGCATATCTCAGAGGTGGTAATTGATCTTATGCCTTCACGACTTTGACTATAGCTCTCTGCAACACTTTAGCTGGCACCTAAACAGGCACTCAATAAATGCTTATTAAATTGGATTGAATTATCTTCCAATATTATTGCTCCTAATTAAAATGCTTTTTAAATGACACCTATCTAAAAGATCAATTTCATGAAAAAAAAATGAAAGCTGTTGATATAGACTCAATATTGAGATGATAGGATCTTAAATGGACTTGAGCTAAACCCTACCAAACCCAACTACTATTTTACAAATACAGTGGGAAAATAAGGTGAAAAAAAAAGAAAATAAAGGTGAAATTATTTACCCAAGATCACACAACTAATAGGTGACTTGGAAAAAATACCATAAATATGGTATCTTCTGACTCCAAAGCTTGAGCATTCACTACACTACATCACTCTGCTATTCTCAGAACCACCTTAAAAAGTAAAAAAAAAAAAAATAAAAATTGTCTATGTAATGACAAATGAATAGATTCAAATAATTATTCTCTTGGAGGTGGAGAAGAATTGGTCAAAATGGTTTGACATGCAGACAAAGCAAGCTATTTTTATGTGCAATTTTCTCAGATTTTAGCCAATTGTGATGTCACAAAAAGAACAGGAACTAATTTGAATATAAAGGTTTTTTTTTTTTTTGCATAGGAATTGCTTTTTAATTCTCCTCTGTTTCATATTGTTAAAATATCTTTCAAAGCTTAACTAGACTGGGTACCATAGATCCAAGTCATGAGATAAACTTATCTAAATTAAAGATAAATCCTTTCTTGGCAAGCAAAAATAATGAATAGATACTCCTGTTCCATTGGTGCCATGGACTCCTAGGTCATTAATGTTCAGCATCTCTGCCTCATTTCCTAATCTTTTGTGAGAAGGAAGTATTGATAAAGAGACTGTGATCCTCATTTCTATCTGCAGGATTTTGTAAACTGCTTACCACACCCAACAGCTTTGACTTTTAGTTGCAGCATTTCTGCATTAAATTCATCAACAATATGAAAATAGTATCAAAGGATTTTGAGTAGAAGAAACTTTAAATATATCTAGTCAGACCTTCTCATTTTGCAAATGAGGGAACCAAGTCTCAGAAAGAGGAATGGAATTCCCTAAGATTACCTTAGTCGCACATGACAGAATCTGAGTTGAACCCAGATCCACTGGTTTCAAATTGAACTTTGTTCCCAGTATGTTAAAATCTCTCTTTTCTCCCTACTTTTCTCTTTTGGTCCCTTCTTCTCCTTTCCTCCTAGTAGGAATATCCTACTATTCCTATTGGAATAAATTCCAATCAAAAGTCCTTACCTTCTCATTTCCTCTTTTTTTAATCCTTTCCCACATATTTCACATTTCTCATATTCCTTCTCAATCGCATGGTTCTCCATTCCCAAACTTTTGCTCTTAGCTTGGCTTTTAACCAATCCTTGTCAATTAATACAATTTACTAAGCATCACCCTTGCACAAGGCTCTGTGTTAATGGGTCTTTAATATGTTCAAAATTAATTAAAGCATTACCTGACCATATTTAACCTCCCCTGGGTCATTAAAAAAAAACACAAACTCTTTTAGGTAGAAAAAAGAATTAAAGTTCATAATAATAAAGCTAAGATAGTAAAAATGATAGGTAATAGGTTTAGTATTTTGAAGTGTCTTTTGCCTGGCAAAATTATAGCAAATCTCATATATGTACATATATAAAATTATACCTCAAATTATACTACATAAGCTCCCACCCACTGGCTAGACCTCTTTTTCTTCCTCTTTTCCACTTATTTTACTTCTATTTCTTTTTCTTCCTCTATTCCCTTATCTAAGAAGCTACAGGAGTTAGAAACAAGAGGAAAATTGAAAAGAGCCCTTTCAGTATATCCATGTTCACAGGATCAGAATCACTTACCAGCCTCTATTTTAACATATTGTCTATCAACTTACAGTTTTTCAAGAGCAATGAAGAGCACTGAGAAGTTAAACAACTTGGCCATGTCCAGCAAGTACAAATCTGAGGAAAGATTTGAATGCTGGTCTTTCAGATTCCAATTACAACACACTATTTGCTTTCCCAGGTGGATCAAATACTATATAGATTATAGAATACTAGGCTTGGAAAAGATCTAAGAGATAATGTAGCAACTAATAGATGTGAAAATTGAGGCTCAGGCAAAAATAATAATTTGCCAAGGTCACACATTTTACAGAGCCAGGCCTTGAAAGGACAGTAATGTTCTTCATTTGTCATACTCTAAGGATGGCTCTACTTCCTTCCTGAGCTCATTTAAAAGCACATTTTTCCCAAAAGGACATCTTTCCAGAAAATATATTTTCTTTAACCTACTTAATAAACTTTTTTTTTCACTAATGTTGATTACTGACCTTCCTTTGTCAATAAATATTAACAGTCTGTTAGCCATGCATAGGAACCATAGAATTTGTGAGAAGTAACTACTGAAGAAAAGTGCTAAAATAAAATCATATCCCCGGGGACAAATAACAATGACAAAGATGGAAAACAGAAAGAATACATCTTGTAGCTTCTAAATTTTGTAATATGCCTATATTGTTATTTAAAGTCATAGATCTGCCTAGAGGCAAGAGTTAAAAAGCACAGGCTTTAGAAATTCCCCACTCCCAAGCACTGATCATGTCCCCACACAAAAATCATCAATGGCTCCTCTTTACCAATAAAATTAATATACACTTCTTAGCCTCATCTAATTTCAGTCTATCAAGAAATAAAGAAACCAATCAAGAAATATCTATGAAATTCCTACTATGTGTCACACATTTGGCTGTGTACTGGGACAGAAATGAGGTAATCACTGCCTTTAAGGAGCTAATATTTCATTATAATCTCAAACATTTGTCTACATTCACTCTCATGCCCTAATCTCATCCTTCCCTTCCCCTCCTCCTTCTACCCCATTTGCCATCTGTTTTTAGATCTTAGCACACAGAAACACACAGATACACACACACATACAAACACATCCCCTCTGCCTATTGAAATCTTTGCCCCAGCTTCAAGGCCAGCTCACTCTCCATTATAACCTTTCTTGTTATACTTGCTTCCCTCCAAGCACTCTGTAATCCTGCTGCCTACCTGCTGCTTGTCATCCAATGGTCATTATCCCTCCTCTAGGAGAACTCGCTATCTTGGATGTCCACACTCCCAGCTATCCCCCACAACTGGTATATGCACCTCTCTCACCTCCTCTTCTCAGTTTTCCTGGCTTCCTTCAAAATTCAGCTCAAATCTTCCTTTAGCAGGAAGCTTTTATTAGTCTCCCCAGGGGCTGGAGTCTTCTCCCATGAGATTGGCAAACATGTCCTCTCTACATATCTTCCCTTGTAGTTATTTACATGTAAGTTCCTTTTTGTGTCTTTTTCTGGATCTGCAGCTTTCAACACAGTGCTTGGAATGGAACAGGCATTTTATAAGTGCTTATTAATGGGAGTTTTTTGCTAGGAAATCATAGGCCTAAAAGAAATAATAATTAAGGCTAACTTAACGTTCAGCATTTGAATGGTGGAGAAAACACACAAGAGAAACTAGACGACCTGTCCTTATTAACTCAGCCCCATGAACAAGTCTCTATGAATCAAAAGACCCAAACTTTTTATCTTCCCCAGTCAGCTGTAGATAGAGAAATGCTTCCTCTCTCTCAGATCATGTCTTTGTCTTGGGATTTTTTTTCCACCTCTAACTAATGGTCAGTGAAAGTAGCATCCTTTTTGCCAATGATCCCTCAGATCTTAAGAAATCAATTCTTTTTGAAGTCCTTCTAAATCACCTCACTCCATCCATAGCGGTTAGGGAATAAATTGGACAAATGGAATACAAGTCAACCAAGTAAACCTTTTTAAAAAAAAACTTTTCAGAGAGCCCAGAGATTATAGCCAATTAATTGGGGGGGGGTGACTGTGGGTGGATAAGAGTAGGAGGTAAAGCCATAAGGGAAGGGTGAGAATGTACTGTCTTGTCTAAAGGGAATATAAAAACCTGGTTCTCAAGAAGCTTAGCCCTCCCCAATCTGTGCTTTTCACAAGCCTGAAATACCTACTCATCTGCCCACTATCTCTTTGAATCTCTGAATTTTTTCAAAGCTCAAAGCATCAATTGCAACACCAGATCTTTACTATTTGTATTTTTCTTGTATTTATTTCTACATATTCATATTGGTTATCCTCAAACTCAAATATGCCACTCTCCTGAACCTTGAATTGAAGAGTCTTGGAAATGGCAATGTTTCCAGCCCAGTGCCATCAGCCATCATCCAGGGAAGGAGCCTCTGTGGAGATACAGCCAAGCAACTACTTCTACAGGTGCTACATCCATGGCTATTGAAGATTCAGACGAGGAAGTTCTTGCCACTAAAGCTTTTGTCACTGTCAAATGATTTAATGGAAATTAATATGATTTTATCGGTAGAAGCAATATTAAATTAGAACTATTGCCATCTGTTTTGTTGCTGCCTCCTAAGGACCATTTTATCTGATTTGAAACCTTCCCTGAATATTGTTTGTCCAGTTAGAATGGGAGCTTAATGATCTAAATGTTCCCTCCAGTAATACAGATCCTGGCTTATCTGTGCTTGTCTAAACTGGATGACCCTTGTCAATTCAGGATAGAAAGTCTTTCCAATAAGCTCATGACCCTCATTGAGTTCTCCTGATATCAGTAAGTTCTGTGATACTTTGAGCAATATTCATTTTTAATTCATAAGACTTAGATTTCAAAATGGAAGATAGCTAGCACTTAGGTAATTCAAGAGAATTCAAATTAGAAGCCATCTTCATTTTGCAGATTAAGAAACTGAGACTGAGAGAAGTTAATTGATTTATCCAAAATCACTTGGTACAATTTGAGTCAGGATTCAGACTCAAACATTCTTTACTTTAAGTTAGAGCTCCATTTATTGCATTGTAGTCACTTTCTGAGCAAAAGGCATTCTTCATCCATTTGTTATATCCTGTTTGGATAGTTAGGCCAAACACTTTTGAGGGATTATAGATTTCTTTCATGAGCAAAGTAAGCCAAAAGAAAAGACCAATTTATATAATAACAACATTGTAAAGACAAATGATTTTGAAAGACTTACAAATGCTGATGAATGCAATAATCATGATTCCAGAGAACCAATAAGCAAGTGTGCTGCCCTCCATCTGCTACAAAGGATACAGACTCAGAGCAAAGATTAGAACATATTTTTTGGACATGGAAAAGGAGCAAATTTGTTTCATTTGACTAGAACATTTATTACAAAAATGAGCTTTTTACTTTTGCTTTTTTCCCCAGTGGGCGGCGAGTAGAAAAGAAAAAAGATCCATTTTTGCTCATCAAAAAAAAAAAATTTAATTTTTAAAGCACGCTGATCTTCAGATATCAAAAAAATTAATTAATTAATTAAAAGGATGGAATTAGACTAGAAGTCCTGTAACATAATGTATTTTTCATTACATCTTAAATTACCAAAACAAATTTCCACTGGAAAGACAGTGTAGCACAGTAAAGAGGATACTGTTCCTGGGATCTGAGAACTGTTCACATCTGGGCTGCTGCTTATTACCTGTGTGAACACCCTCTCTGCTCTTTCATTTCCATATACACAAAATGATGGGTTTGGACTGTTCAGGAGAAAGTGGGCCATCCCTTAAGCTATATCATTCCTTACTTTAGGAATGCTGAAAAGGACCAAAAGTCCAGAAAGGAGACTCATGGTAAGAAGAGCCTGGGAATGATAGTGAAAGGTTGGTGGGGGGAAGAGTTGTGTTTGCATCCTTTGCTTATAGAGGATCTCATGGGAAGGAGAGAAGAGGGCAGTTGTCATTAGGAGGAAACCTACCCCAACTATATTGATACCCCTGTCCAAAGCTCTGTTCACTCTTTGCAAGTTGCAACTTTTCTACAGTACCTATCTCAGTTGTTTATTCGTAAGCTCAAATAAAATAATGGACTTAAAATGTTTTGCAAATTTTTGATGCATTGGATTGAGTGATAGGCCTGAAGTCAGAAAGATATCTTCCTGAATTCAAATATGGCCTCAGAAACTTAATAGCTGAATGACTCTAGACAATTCACTTAACCCTATTTGCCTCAGCTTCCTCATCTGTAAAATGATCTGGAGAAAGAAATGGCAAACTCCTGCACGATCTTTGCCAAGAAAACCCCAAATGGGGTCATGGAGAGTTGGACACAACTGAAAAATGAATGAACAACAACAATACAACATAAAAATGTCGTCTCTTATTAAAATGACCTCACAGGATCAAAGAATCACAGATTTACAGTTGGAAGAGAATTTGGAAGTCATTTTGTACAATCTCCTCTTTTTCCAGGTGAAGAAACTGAGACCCACCCAAATCAAATGTTTTAGCCAAAGTCCCACATGTATTAAGTGGCAGAGCCAAGGTTATGACCACTATCTCCTGATGACCAGACTAGTGTTCTTTCTCGATAAGGACTAAATCTCTCACTTTAGTAAAAACTTTATATACCTTTACCTGTCATCCCTAAGTTATTGCATTTTATAATAAATAAAGGAATAGCATCTGTCCTGGTTCTTCCCTTTAAATCTTTTCCATCTGAGCTGTAAAAATGTTTTATATGGAAAGTCCTTCTCATAACTTAAGTGGATCCATTTCCGACCAAGATGCAAAAGAAATGTGTAAGTAAAATACAAGATCTGAAGAGAGATGGACTGACAGACACAAGGAATTTAAATCTTCCCACCTTGAAGGAAAAGCATTACATTCATTAATTCACTCAACAAACATACATTAAATGCCTATAATATTCAGAGTACTCTGCTAGGCTTGGTAGAGATACTCAGCTCAGGCAAGATGGAATTCCTGCCTTTACAGAGCTCACAGTCTTGAAGGGTTTGTCACATATAATACAGATAACAATAATGCAAATTAGTGCATGGTAAATTCATTAATAAGATAGAAAACAAAACAGCACATGAGCTTTAAGAATGAAGATTATTACTGACTTAGGGAATCAGAAGATTTTCTAGAGAAGGAAGCATTTGAGCTGGGCTTTAAGATTTGTAAATATCCATTGGTAAAGAAGAGGAGGGAGGTCATTCCAAGCCCAGGGAACAGCTTGGACAAAAATCTAGTCTGGAGAGTATAAATTGTATTTGTTGGATAGAAAGTAGGGTAGATTTGCTGGAGCCTTGAACTTATAAAAGTTTAGTAGGCATCAGGCTAGAATGGGATGGTGACACATCAGACTATAACCCCTTGATTACCAGATAAAAGATACTCAGTTGTGGCGATTGAGTGCCTCTAAAATTTGTGAGAAGAGGTTTAACATGGTCAGAACTCTATAAAAAGTAAGCTCATGCAAAGAGGCAAGTGAGAAGCCCAGGATGATATCTATGTTGCAATTCTGTGTGACTGGAAGAACAGTGGTAGTGACAATGAGAATAGAGAACTTAGGGATAGGAGGGCATGTGGGAGGGAAGATAATGAGTTCCATCTGGAACATATTGAATTTAAAGCATCTATAGAAGATCCATTTTGAAATGCCCAATAGACAGCTGTTGCTAGACTGGAAGTCAAGGGGGAAGTTAGGGACATATATATAAATCTGGAAATTATTTCATAAATATAACAATTGAATTCATGGAAGTTGAGATCACCAAATAATTTAATCCAGAGGGAAAGAAGAGGACCCAGGAAAGAGTATCTTCTACCCCCTCAGGAAACACCTTCATTTAGTGTTATGACTGGGTGATAATCCAGAAGAAACCAAAAGATCAGGCAGACAGGTAGGAAGAGAACCAGGTGAGAACAATGATACAAAGTAGTTAGCAACATTTTAAAAAAGCAAGTTTATAGAACTCAGGTTAAAGAACCTCAATGGTAACTGCCTCATTCTCTGCTCTAAAGAATCCTGGAAACATCCTGGAGCTTTAGCCCTCTCAACTTTGCAAATGATCCCACTCTCTTAATGGCTCATTATGACAAGTCATATGACAATCCTTCATCCCTCCTTTTTCCTCTTCTCCCCACTCCCATTACTCTTTAGGTCTGGGTCTATTTCAACTCTACCATTGCTCTTGGAAGTGATATGTCATTATCCTCTATGGCACCAGTCATCATCCCAGTGCAAGGAGGACTGGCCAATGAGCCCCATCTTTATGAGCATGGGAAGGATATTCTGCCAATGTAATCTCCCTGGGGTCTTCAGAGAACAAAAAATGAAACCCAGTCTGCTTCCCATGTGGAAGAAAAGGAACAATTTGACTGGCTACTAGGTGACAACTGAGAATCCTTAACAAAAGATAATAACTGGATGTTGTTGAGCCCCCCTTTTTTTCCTCCTTGGCTATAATCAGTGTAAGACATACTGCTTCAGAGTGTAGCCTCCAGACATTTTTCTACTTTGTCTCATAGGTATCCTACTCTTAAGTAAAAAAAAAAAAATATTAAACTAGATTGTAATGTTGTGAACTTTGAAAGATTAAGAGAATGCGTTCAGGAGATGCAACTTGCTAATATGTGAAGGTTGAGAGAGTTAATCCCAAGCTTTGTTACACCCATAATTCTTCCCCAAAGTGCTTCTCCCTGGTCTCACCTCCCATGTGTTGTCTGTCCCCAATTAATATAGAAATTCTTTAAGTGAGGTAACTTATTTTATGTCTATAACCCACTAATGGGCACAGTTTGGGGTATGTAGCACTTAATTTAAGGCTAGTTTTATTTTTCCTTAGTTCATTGGAAGGGGAATGTGGTACTGAGGGAAGAAAGATGGTTTTAGGGGGAGAAAGTGTCAAATTGGATTTAAATCCCTCTGCTACTTCCCCCTGTGTAACTTTGTACAATTCATAACTACTGTGAATTTCAATTTCCTCATTAATTAATTCCTCATCAAATAAAAGACTCGATTGGTCTTTTAAATCCTTTTCAGGACTAAACCCAGAAACCTCCGCTGCAAAAAAACATAGAGTTCAACCTTTTCATTTTGGTATCTAGTCAGACAGTGCCTCCACTGTCCTGAATTTGGTCAGGGGAGAATCTTGAAAGGCAAGACTGACTTCACAATGAACTACTAGCCTAGAGTTTGAGGTGAGGTTGAAACTGCAGATGGAATTTCAAAAGCCCCAACTGTGAAGGTTAGAGTTTTTTCAGGATAGAAAAGCAAAAGAGAGATCACATTGACCCTCCAGCCAGCCCAATGAATTGGATCCATCAGTGCAATTGACTGAAAGTGAGTCTCAGGTTATGGACAACAGCAGGAAATGGAGAAAATTAGCCACAATGGTAACATGCTACCCAACAGAAAAGTTACTGGAGACTTGGTTTACATTTGGGGCTCTCTGGTCATGAGTATTAATTAATTTCACTGAAGAAATAAGTTTAAATTCGGTCAATGTCCATTCACTATGAGGTGGAAAGAATTTGGCTTCAAATGAGCAAGAACAGCAGCCTGGCACAGTGGGTAGAATGTTGGCCAAGAAAAGCCAAGTTTAAGAATTCAGACTGACACAGATTGGCTACATGACCCTCTGTGAGTTACTTTAAACTCTCAATGTTCTAATCAACTCTGTAGGATTTCCCTATATCAATACAATCAAAAGAACAGAGTCTTTCCTCTTTCTCCCATCATGTTTATGAAGCACGTTTCTCTTTTTTTTTTTTTTTTTTTTTTTAATTTTTTTATTTAATAATTACATTATATTTACACTCATTTCTGTTCCGATTTTTTTTCCCCTCCCTCCCTCCACCCCCTCCCCTAGATGGCAAGCAGTCCTTTATATGTTGGATATGTTGCAGTATATCCTAGATACAATATATGTTTGCAGAACCGAACAGTTCTCTTGTTGCGTAGGGAGAATTGGATTCAGAAGGTATAAATAATCCGGGAAGAGAAACAAAAATGCAGATAGTTCACATTCGTTTCCCAGTGTTCTTTCTTTGGGTGTAGCTGCTTTTGTCCGTCATTTATCAATTGAAACTCAGGTCTCTTTGTCAAAGAAATCCACTTCCATCAAAATATGTCCTCATACAATATCGTTGTCGAAGTGTATAATGATCTCCTGGTTCTGCTCATTTCACTTAGCATCAGTTCATGTAGGTCTCTCCAAGCCTCTCTGTATTCCTCCTGCTGGTCATTTCTTACAGAACAATAATATTCCATAACATTCATATACCACAATTTACCCAGCCATTCTCCAATTGATGGGCATCCATTCATTTTCCAGTTTCTAGCCACTACAAACAGGGCTGCTACAAACATTTTGGCACATACAGGTCCCTTTCCCTTCTTTAGTATTTCTTTGGGATATAAGCCCAATAGAAACACTGCTGGATCAAAGGATATGCACATTTTGATAATTTTTTGGGCATAATTCCAGATTGCTCTCCAGAATGGTTGGATTCGTTCACAACTCCACCAACAATGCATTAGTGTCCCAGTTTTCCCGCATCCCCTCCAACATTCATCATTATTTTTTCCTGTCATCTTAGCCAATCTGACAGGTGTGTAGTGGTATCTCAGAGTTGTCTTAATTTGCATTTCTCTGATCAATAATGATTTGGAACACTCTTTCATATGAGTGGTAATAGTTTCAATCTCATCCTCTGAAAATTGTCTGTTCATATCCTTTGACCATTTATCAATTGGAGAATGGCTTGATTTCTTATAAATTTGAGTCAGTTCTCTATATATTTTGGAAATGAGGCCTTTATCAGAACCTTTAACTGTGAAAATGTTTTCCCAGTTTGTTGCTTCCCTTCTAATCTTGTTTGCATTAGTTTTATTTGTACAAAGGCTTTTTAATTTGATGTAATCGAAATTTTCTATTCTGTGATCAGTAATGGTCTCTAGTTCATCTTTGGTCACAAATTTCTTTCTCCTCCACAAGTCTGAGAGATAAACTATTCTATGTTCCTCTAATTTATTTATAGTCTCGTTCTTTATGCCTAGGTCATAGACCCATTTTGATCTTATCTTGGTATATGGTGTTAAGTGTGGGTCCATGCCTAA
Source organism: Antechinus flavipes (assembly GCF_016432865.1). Taxonomy (NCBI): domain Eukaryota; kingdom Metazoa; phylum Chordata; class Mammalia; order Dasyuromorphia; family Dasyuridae; genus Antechinus; species Antechinus flavipes. Next base: position 661,374,634 of record NC_067399.1, read on the forward strand.
TTTCTGCCATACTAATTTCCAATTATCCCAGCAGTTTTTATCAAATATAGAATTCTTTTCCCAGAAGTTAGGGGCTTTGGGTTTGTCAAACACTAGGTTGCTATAGTTGACTATTCTGTCTTGTGAGCCTAGCCTTTTCCACTGATCCACTAATCTATTTCTTAGCCAATACCAAATGGTTTTGGTGACTGCTGCTTTATAATATAATTTTAGATCAGGTACAGCTAGGCCACCTTCATTTGATTTTTTTTTCATTAATTCCCTTGAGATTCTCGACTTTTTATTGTTCCATATGAATTTTGTTGTTATTTTTTCTAGATCAATAAAATATTTTCTTGGAAGTCTGATTGGTATAGCACTAAATAAATAGATTAGTTTAGGGAGTATTGTCATCTTTATTATGTTCGCTCGGCCGATCCAAGAGCACTTAATATTTTTCCAATTATTTAAGTCTGACTTTATTTGTGTGGAGACTTTTTTATAATTTTGCTCATATAATTCCTGACTTTCCTTTGGTAGATAGATTCCCAAATATTTTATGGTATCAACAGTTATTCTGAATGGAATTTCGCTTTGTATCTCTTGCTGTTGGGTTTGTTGGTGATGTATAAAAATGCTGAGGATTTATGGGGATTTATTTTGTAGCCAGCTACTTTGCTAAAATTATGAATTATTTCCAATAGCTTTTTGGTAGAATCTCTGGGGTTCTCTAGGTATACCATCATATCATCTGCAAAGAGTGATAGTTTGGTTTCCTCATTGCCTACTCTAATTCCTTTTATATCTTTCTCGACTCTTATTGCCGAGGCTAGTGTTTCTAATACGATATTAAATAATAATGGTGATAGTGGGCAACCTTGCTTCACTCCAGATCTTACTGGGAAAGGTTCCAGTTTTTCCCCATTGCATATGATGCTTACTGATGGTTTTAAATATATGCTCCTGACTATTTTAAGGAAAAGTCCATTTATTCCTATGCTCTCAAGTGTTTTTATTAGGAATGGATGTTGGATTTTATCAAATGCTTTTTCTGCATCTATTGAGATGATCATGTGGTTTTTGTTTGTTTGGTTATTGATATAGTCAATTATGTTAATAGTTTTCCTAATATTGAACCAGCCCTGCATTCCTGGTATAAATCCTACTTGGTCATAGTGTATTATCCTGGTGACAATTTTCTGTAATCTTTTTGCTAATATTTTATTTAAGATTTTAGCATCAATATTCATTAGGGAGATTGGTCTATAATTTTCTTTCTCTGTTTTCAGCCTACCTGGTTTAGGTATCAGTACCATATCTGTGTCATAAAAGGAGTTTGGTAGGACTCCTTCAATCCCTATTTTTTCAAATAGTTTATATAACATTGGAGTTAATTGTTCTTTAAATGTTTGGTAGAATTCACATGTAAATCCATCTGGTCCTGGGGATTTTTTCTTAGGGAGTTGATTGATAGTTTGTTCTATTTCTTTTTCTGAGATGGGACTGTTTAGGATATTTACTTCTTCCTCTGTTAGTTTGGGCAAGCTGTATTTTTGGAGGTATTTTTCTATTTCATTTAAGTTGTCGAATTTATTGGCATAAAGTTGGGCAAAGTAACTCCTAATTATTGCTCTAATTTCCTCTTCGTTAGTGGTGAGTTCTCCCTTTTCATTTTTAAGACTAACAATTTGATTTTCCTCTTTCCTTTTTTTAATCAGATTTACTAAGGGTTTGTCTATTTTGTTGGTTTTTTCATAGAACCAACTCTTAGTTTTATTAATCAATTCAATAGTTTTTTTACTTTCAATTTTATTGATCTCACCTTTTACTTTTAGAATTTCAAGTTTAGTGTTTGACTGGGGTTTTTAATTTGTTCCTTTTCTAGCATTTTTAATTGCAAACCCAATTCATTGACCTTCTCTTTCTCTATTTTATACAAATAGGCCTCTAGAGATATGAAATTTCCCCTTATTACCGCTTTGGCTGCATCCCATACATTTTGGTATGATGTCTCATTATTATCGTTTTCTTGGGTGAAGTTATTAATTATGTCTATGATTTGCTGTTTTACCCAATCATTCTTTAGTATGAGATTATTTAGTTTCCAATTATTTTTTGGTCTACTTCCCCCTGCTTTTTTGTTGAATGTAATTTTCATTGCATCGTGGTCTGAAAAGGATGCATTTACTATTTCTGCCTTACTACATTTGAGTTTGAGGTTTTTATGTCCTAATATATGGTCAATTTTTGTATAGGTTCCATGAACTGCTGAAAAGAAAGTGTATTCCTTTCTGTCTCCATTACATTTTCTCCAGAGATCTATCATATCTAGCTTTTCTAGTATTCTGTTTACCTCTTTGACTTCTTTCTTATTTATTTTCTGGTTTGATTTATCTAATTCTGAGAGTGCAAGGTTAAGATCTCCCACTATTATAGTTTTACTGTCTATTTCTTCTTGCAGCTCTCTTAGTTTCTCTTTTAAGAATTTAGATGCTACCCCACTTGGTGCATATATGTTTAATATAGATAGTGCTTCATTATCCATGCTACCCTTTAGCAAGATATAGTGTCCTTCCTTATCTCTTTTAATTAGGTCAATTTTTGCTTTAGCTTGATCTGAGATCAGGATGGCTACCCCTGCTTTTTTGACTTCACCTGAAGCATAGTAGATTTTGCTCCAACCTTTTACCTTTAACCTGCATGTATCTCCCCGCTTCAGGTGTGTTTCCTGTAAACAACATATTGTAGGATTCTGGCTTTTAATCCATTCTGCTAACCGCTTCCTCTTTATGGGGGAGTTTACCCCGTTCACGTTTATGGTTAGAATGACCAATTCTGTATTACTTGCCATCTTGTTAACCCCGGTTTATGCTTTCCTCCCTTCTTTCCCCTTTCCCCCCCTTCCAAGTATTAAGCTTGTGAGCACCCCTTGTGAAGCACGTTTCTCAATAAAAACATCTCTGGGAGAAAATATAAGTGTTCCAAGAATTATTAAGCCCATGTTAAATACAAAATGTTCAGCAAAACTAAGTGACTTGGTCACAGGCAGGCAGCACTGTGAATTTGAACCAGAATTTGAACCTACCTCCCCTGAAGCCCACTGTTCCTTGCCCCACTCCACACAATCTCAGATAAAAACTCAAAAATATTTTTCATTTACTTGTTCTCAAGCAGGTCTGTACTATTTTATAATCAAACACTTTGGAAAAATTAAGAGTTAAAACAATTTAGGAATCTTGAAAGAACTTGAGGAATAGCAAAGTACAAGATATGGCCCTTAGCCTCAGGAAGCTTACAATCCTATTGGGTGATAAACATGGTGCACGTGAGACAACTAGAATATGAAACAATGAGTGCAACACACAGAAATAAATTCAATGAACTAGAAAAGAGCAATGATGGGATCCTTTTCTCTTCTAATGCTGTAAGGTAAGGTTCGGAGACTAAATTGTCCTAAGCCAGAGAGAAAGGAGATCATGCAGTTCATGAGTCTTGATTTACCAGAATGTCAAAGGAAAGGATTTCTTCTCTTCCTTCTACTACTCTGATCTACTTTACCACTCTGCAATCTCTGCCTTCTTTCTCAACCCTTTATACTCCCATATTCCTGCCCTGAGACCCCCACTTTTCCGGATGGTTAGTGTCTCACATATCTCGCTATAAGTAGGCTAGTTCCCATCTTTCTTCATCTCTCCCTGGCCAGCTTCTTGCCAGATGCTTTACCATGGTGCTTATTGAACTCCATCCATAATCTGCTTCAAGAACCATCATGAGATAAATTCTGCCATTTTTCCTGGAAAGAATGTATCAGTGTACTTCCCTGTGGCTCCCTTTGCCACCCCTGTGACTCTACAAATCCAAGTACCACTCCTGAGTCATCATTCTTTCCTTTGTATTATCTCCATTACAATATAAGCTCCTTGAAGGCAAAGACTATCTTACTTCTTATATTTGTATACCCAGAATTTATCACAATACTTGGCATACAGAAAGAAGTTAATAAGTGCTTTTTATATTCATTTATCCATTCATGTTCATTCTGCTATAGAAGTTCATTATTTCAGTAACAGCTTTAAGCATGCTAACATGTGTCTTTTTCCCTGTAGGTGATGGGCTGCCTTTGATTGACTGCCTACATCTTTAAAACTAGCAAGACCTCCACTGGTTGTTCTTTCTCTTTCTGTCATCTTTTTTTCTGTTATGCTCCCAGCTATTGCTCAGCATGAACCAGTGAGAAGATAAGGGAACTTCTTCTACTCTCTCTCTTTTACCCCAGATCCCAGAAATGATCCTGGGGGTATTTGCTTCAGCTTGTATTATATGTCCTCAATTTCGGGGGGGTGGACCCCCTTGGGCAGAGAACTCAAACTATGGTGACCTTGGCAACAGGATTGTAGAAAAACTGGAGATTATATTCTGAGATACAGATAAAAAGAATAAAACAATCTCTACTCACCAGAAAATTATATTCTAATGGGAAAGAAAATGAGAGAAAGAGAGAGACAGAGAGAGATAGAGAGAAAAAGAAAGAGAAATAGAGAGACAGAAAGACAGAGAGACAGTGAGAAACAAAGAGAGTGAGAGAAAGCGAGAGAGAGCGAGAGAGAGCGAGAGAGAGCGAGAGAGAGAGAGAGAGAGAGAGAGAGAGAGAGAGAGAGAAAATATAAAGAGAAAATGAAAATGTTGATGAATAGATCTAGGGCTGGAAGAGAACCTTGAGGACAGTGTGCACATAAAAGGGAAACATATTTATTAAATGCCTATTATGTATAAATATTGTGCTAAATTCAGACAGTACTAATAAGAAAAAGAAAGGCAGTCCTTGATCTCAGGGAGCTTACAATCTAATGCGGAGAGGGAATACAAAAAAGGAAACTGAAAAGGGGTGGAGAGTGTCAAAGGATCCCTTGTACAGGACATGATGAAATGGAAATGAATGAAACTAAGCAGAGCACCTGGTGCAGATTGAGAGATGGCTGGAGTTTTGAGCCTTCTATTAAGGGAGGTTATGGGAGGAGAGGCAGAAGCTCACTGATGAAATGTGAATCGCAAAGCTGAAACATCTCAATGGTTAAATTTCCTGGAGATAAAGTTATCCTGGGTGGGGCATGAAACCAAGCCAAGTAGCTGGTAGCAAATGAAATATGCCAAACATTGCATAAGATGATCCACTGACAGGCTTCTATTTAGACTTATTTTGATCTAAATAATAAGGAAAAATAAGCTTTACTAGTATTTAATATGTAGACTTAAAGTGGTAACTTCACCCACTCCTTGCATCAGATAAACATTCTGAGGGAATGAGAATAGTTGCTCATGGTGTCCTCATTCCTTCATTTGTTTTCAGCACATTGTGATAGTTATCATCCATTTATTTGTGCCCAGCAGAGTGGATTTATTGGTTATTTTACCTAGTTCTACTTAAACTACCCCCATCAAATGGAAAAGTGGCTTATAAAGATCACTGAAAAGACATCATGAATGGAATACCATACTAATAATATGGGCACAAATGATCAACAAGAAAATGGCAGAGCCATTCCAATCTTGGTACAATCTCTTCATCAGCTGCACTATGAGGCAAGAAGAACAGTAATGAACTAATCATATTTGACAAGAATTTGGCCCTCCATAATGAATATTATTAATTATATTAGTTGAAATATAGATTTACACCCACTGTTATTAACATTGTACATCACCTTCCATGTGTCTCCTGCCTTAAGTTATTAATGATCATATAAAGCTTTCATAATTAGCAAGATTTAAAAAAAAAAACAGAATATCCTGGACATGAAAACAAAACTCAAACCTCAATATTTTCACAAAATTTTAAATCACTAAATACTCACCTAGCATTTGAAAAAAATATATATTAAATTAAATGGTAGATATTTAGAAGCTTTTTAAAAAAAATGTTTCTTATTTAATAGTGGAAAACCAAAAGCTGCACACATTGAAAAAACACATGGAATTTTTTTCTCTTATGAAAATGAATGGAATGATAAATGCAAAATAATTTGGTGGCAAACAAAGGTACATTTCTTTATCAGCAAATACTGTTCAAAGACGTACAAAAAGTACTATGGAAGATTCAAAGAAACACACAATGAATGTTGGATAAATTATGCAGAGTAGTTGGTTTTGTAATTCAGTAGGATGGAAGTACAAATGTTTCTAATATGTTTCCATTTATGATATTTGCTAAAGACTGTTTTAATAATGAAACACACAAATAACTGACTACTATTTTATGAGTCACCAAAGATCTACTCAAGAAGCTCTATTCTCAGCAGTAAATAACTTATTTAATAAAAAGAATGTTTTATAAGAAAATTGTGCAGCCACCAATAGAGTGAGATTTTTAAAAAATAGATTTCAGTGTGAAGTTACAAAGATAGCCCCATATGTGAAATTCAGTCATTGCATAAATCGTTAAAGCAAAGAACTTGTACCCAGAGGTGGATAAAGCATTCGATGAGGTTATCCATGTGATTAATTTAATTTTTTTAAAAAAATATTTTAGTAGAATCCTTATAATGCTTGCTATGGGTTGAGTAATGGAACAGTAAATAGAGCATGAGATTCTTGTTCACCTCTCAACCAAAAACGGGAAGAGTCCACATATTCACAGACCACATCTCCTGGACCAGCTCAGAGATGGAACTTTCTCCTCTAATCCCTACTAGCTCTTCTCCTTTGGAGAAAAAGAACTAGAGAGGATCTGCTCTCACAACCTCAGCAGCACCATTACTCCCATCACTCATTTTCCTGGGGAACCCAAAATTATCCCCAAGTTCAAGAGTACAACATGGGTGAGGTACAGGATTTTTAAATTTTCCCATGCTAGAATTTCATGGTCCTACAAATATAAAATTATTAGGGCCACGGATGCTTGCACATTCTGATCTCACAAGAAGAATGAACTGATTTATCCAATGGTACCCAGTTGTTCTCTATCCCCATTCAATAGCATTTCTTCTGCTTACCAATCTCTGTAGCCATTGGTGCTTCTTCTGGCCATGCCCTTTATTCCTTCAACTCTTTCCTCTTTTTAAAAAAATATTCTTTTTTCTTAATGAGGCAGTCAAGGTTAATTGACTTGCCTAGGATCACACAGCTAGTGAATTGTCAAGTGTCTGAGACTGTTTTTGAAATCCTGACTCCAGATAAAAATGGATATGTTTTGGGGAAAAATATCTCAGCATACTAATGACATCTTTTGATCTTTGAATTCAACAACTTTTAAACAATTTGTTTTAAGATAACCAGTGAACTGTATGGCATAAAGGGTAATGGTAGTTTCTTTATCTACAGCCAATCCTGCAAATTTCTAGAATTCAAAGATCAGCTATACATTTTTCTTTGAGTACAAGAAAAAAGCAAATGTCCCAAATTTGTTGCTGAACTTTTCTGTGATAAAAAGATATGATTAGTATGCTGTGATATTTTTTCCAAAAAACATATCCACTTTATCTAGTCCCTTCAAGGCAAAGGTGATGTTTTAACAATGAGGAAATGACTGCTTTTTGACATTCTTATGCTATGAAAACACATTTTGAAATTAGATTTCAGAAAATATTCCCAGCACCATAGGATTTTGTTTCTGTAAACAATGCAAGTTATATCACCTAAAGAACTCTCATTTCTAGACATCTTTAAAATACAGAAACAACATTTCTAATCTGCTTTAAAAATCTTCCAATTTCAGTGTCTGTGAGCATTTGACACATTTGTTAAAATAATAAAAATGCAACAGCTAATTAGTTTGCAAGAACAACTGATTGACATCAGAGTACATGGAAATTTACTAGCTGAATTTCGACAATAACCTTTTCTTGATTGGCAGATGGTATTGAAAAATAATTATCATAATTTAGGAATTGTAGCCAGTGACATTCTTTTTCCATTGGGATCTATATATCTTTTTTAAAGTATGATATTCATTAAGACCAAAGATCAAATTATGTTGAACATAAAACCAGATCATTGGGTTTCTGTATCATAAATATTTTTATTTTTAAAATTTAAAAAAAATTAAAAATAGCAATACATATTCAATCTCATTGATGTCATGAAGGAAATTATTTTTAATAAGAATAACATCTTATTGAGAGGGGAAAGGTTTTTTATCATTTGAATAAATAAAATCATTTGGAAAATATTTTATCTGTATCTCTGTTTTTAATGTCTATTTTTGTATGTTCTATAAAGTATAAAATACATATTAATATGGTAGTACATGCATGTAATTTATAAATATATTTACGCTGAGGACTGTTTTTTAGAATGTTTACTGATAGGATATATAGATATCTATTAGAATACTAGGTATTATTTCTTTTTTCATTCTAAAAAATAACAATAGATATGCAATCCTTTAAATACATTATATCATCTGAATTCCGCAAAAACACCATGAAGCAGGTACTCCTAGTTTTTTTGTCCCCATTTTTCAGGAAGTGAAACTGAGGTTTGAAAAGATTCAGTCAATTGTCAAAAAATTAGTGAACAGCAGAAATTAGTGAGTAGTAGAACTGTATTACAATCCATTATACACTGTTGACAACTAAGTGGTACAAATAGAGCACTGAACCCAAGTCATGAAGACCTGAGTTCATGTACTCCCTCAGACACATACTAGATGTATCACCCTGGTTAAATCACTTAACTTCTTTTTGCCTCAGTTTCCTTTCCTATAAAACATAGATAATGATAGCATCTACTTCCTAGGATTGTATGAGGATAAAATGAGGTAATATTTATAAAATGCATTGTAAAATATACAGCACAAAGGTAGCTGTCATTATTATCTAATAAAATGCCTGTCATATGACAGGAACTTATTAAATGCTTCTTGAATTATAGTAGATCTAATTCAACCCTCTTAATTTATAGATGATGAAACTGTAACCTAAGGAGCTGAAGCAGCTTCATATGGTCCCAAAGGAAATGGATGAGAGGGCCAACATTCAAACCCAATCTTCTGACTCTCAACTCAGCTTTCTTTGCACTGTATCTTCTCCTTCTCCTTGTCCTCCTCCTCCTCCTCCTCCTTGTTTTCCTCCTCCTCCTCTTCCTTCTCCTTCTTCTTGTCCTCTTCCTTCTTCTCCTTTTCTTCCTCCTCCTCCTCTTCCTTCTACAAGCACTAATATTAATACTGAAATGTCAATTCATTGTTCCCACCCACTTCCTTGTTCTTAAACATAGTAAGATATTTTTTCTGTGTAAGCTAAGGTCCTAGCACATGGTAGTTGTAGTTATGGAGTAATTTTTCAGTAGCATCCAATTCTTTGTGACCCCATTTGGGGTTTTCTTGGCAATGACACAGATGTGGTTTGCCATTTCCTTCATCAACTCACTTATAGATAAAGAAATGGAGGCAAAAAAGGTTAAGGGATTTGTCCAGAGTCACACAGTTAGTGTCTGTGGTCAGATTTGAACTCAGGAAAATGAGTCTTCCTGATGCCAATTTTGGCACTGTATTTATTATGTCACTTAGCTATCTGAAGCACACATTAGATGCTTCATAAATGTTTGTTGATTTGCTCAGATTGTAATGACAGTATCACTATTACGAGGAGCCAATCTCAGCCTCGGGATCATTCATAAATTTTTTAAATCAGTTCTGGTTCAAGTTCACCTGTTGCCTGCCCTGGGACTAAAACATATCACCAAAATATCATGAAAATTCCCCAACTCTTCTCACTCCCATTTCCCTTTATTAAAGGATGTCCTAGGTGAAAGTTGGATTCAATCATTGTGGCTCCAGCTAAGTTTAAAAAAAAAACATTCCTGTTGAAAACACTCATGTGGTTTCCTTAAGAGAGATGCCATGATTCTGGAAAATGCATTTCATCAAGATCAAAAATCTCATTAGCAGCACCCAATTTTATGATGACTTCAGCTAAGGAAAATGATAAACTTTAATGCTGGAGTAAATCCACCATTCGTGAGCAGACACTTTAGTTGCTGTCCATTGAGAACCAGAAGACAACATCCTGATGAAAGGTGAAGAGCCAGGTTAGGGGATTGTGTAGGGGTTTGCTTGGGGAGTTTGATGGGTGGAGCTATGCTGGTTTAAGCCTCTAAAATGTGAAATCTGCTTCAGGAGCAAAGTATGGTGGAAAGAGGACTAGGTTTTACGTATAGTCAAATTCTCATTCTGCCACTTCCTTAGCGAGCTCCCCAATTCCTCTGAGCTTCAGCTTTCTCATCTACAACATGAAGAGTCTAGATTTCAAGCTAGAAACAACCTGAAAGGAGTAATGTTCTTCTTTAAAATATAATCTTCTCTGGGAGCAGGTTTCTTGCGGGGCTTCTGGAAGCAGCCTTCATTTCAGTTCAAAGTAATAATCACCTCAAATGCAGCCAGGGGTTAAAGTCCAAATCCTTTATTGTCTCCCTCAAAGTCTTGTCTCTTTCCTGGGGCCCAGTTAGCTTTAATAGAGGCCTATCTCTCTCCTTGGTTCCAAGAGCTCCTGCCACTAGTCCTTTGCCTCTGCCAGCTTCAGCCTCCAGCCAGCACAAAGGTGGAAGATGGAGTGAATCTGTCTCCACCTCCGAGAGTGGGCTTGTCCTTTAGTGGGCTCCTCCTTACATATGTTCTCTTAAAGGTGTGAATCTTGTGGAACTCTAATAAGTACTAAGTACATTAGTGAACTAGAGAACTGTTAAGTACCCTGCTAAATTAATAATTATTGTCTCTATCAATTCTAGTGACTTAGCACCTTGTAAGAATCCTAACAGAAAACTACCTACTTGAACATACTCAGGATCTTAAGGAGGGCATGGAAATCTACAGAGGTTAAATGATTTAACCAGTAAAGTAACAAAGCTTGGATTCTATCCCCAGGCATATGACTTCAAATACAATTGTTTTCCCCCTGAATCATGCTTCCTCTCAAGGCCCTTTCTAGCTTTAAACTTATGACTGTGGTCAGCATTTCAAAGGCTGCCTTGTTGCCATTAACAGACTCTCTTTAGCTTGATACTCAGAGACCTAAGTTGAGACTCACACAGCTAGTGAGAATCTGAGGAAGAATTCGAACCCAAATGTTCCTGAGCCTGATACCAGCATGTTCCTTATTCCATATGCTCCTCACACCCTTTGGCCTTCTAGAGGTCTCTGTCTAAGAAAAAAAGCCTAAGTTACAGACGTGATATCTTAGGAGATGGGAAAGATCCCAGTAAATTGAATCAGAAATATTATACAACTTGCATAATACTGGGTCAAAGTCATCATGTACTATTGTCCTGTCTTCCAGAGATTAAACTGCACTGGCCCCTCCTCTATCAAATAATTCAAACTTAGACATGATCAGTCCTCCATCTGCTATGGGTCATACAGTCTGAGTGCTCCCAATTCCAAGCCATGGTTATACAAGTGACTCTCTCTGAACCTTTCCTTCTCCATTCCCTTCCCCATATTGCCTGCCTCCTTCCAACTCCCCATCCCCCCATCCCACACCATCTGCCTCTGGACCTTATTAAGATATGACTGACACTTTGCCCTTCACTTGCTGTCATTGTGGTCTTTCCCAGGAAGTATCCAACAAACTGTCTTTTCTGTCTCTTACTCAGCCCAAAGAGACTTCCTTGTGGTCCCATTCCATTTAGTTACAATCAAGGAGCACCACAACTGAAACTGTAAATTATTTGCAATCTGGTCACAATGAATTCATGGGTAGAAAACATAGAAAAATAATGGGATTTCATGTCTCTTCTCCAAAGATTTTCCCTTTATTTCCCTGGATCGCAATAAACCAACGAATAATCTATAAGTTAACTGGCAAATCATGTGTCATCATTTAGAACTGAATTTAATATCCAAGATGTGGTTGAACAGGAATTAATCAGTTGTTATTTATTAAGGATCTACTAGGTGTCAGATACTGTGCTAAGCTCTGAAGATACAAAAAGAAGCAAAGGACAATCTGTGACTTCTAGGTGCATCATTTTGGATCCCATATTTCCATTAATGATATCTAAGATTATATTCGTATTTCTGCTGCTACTACCCCACCAGATTTGTTGTGGGGGCTGAGCTTTAAAAGCCTTGAAGTGCCATTTACCTGTGAGTTGTGATCATACTCTTCATGCCTCAAAGGGATTTGCATCCCACTAAAACCTCTAAGATTTTCACATAAACTACTTACTAACTCTCTTCTCTCTGCAGCTTTGAAATTGCTAATTACTCTTTCCTCTTGAGTGTTCTCTTCTCCCTTGGATTCATGACACTTCTTGCCTGGTTTCTTGTTACATATCTCAACACTTCTTCGTTGGTTCCTCATCCTCTAAGCCTGAGTATCTTCCAAGGCACTGTCCCAGATCTCGTCTTCTCTCTCAGTATGTCTTTTCTCGATGACCTTCTCATCGATGCCCAGTCCAAGTATCATCTCAAAATGACACAAATGACTCCCAAGTCTTAATATTTCTCATGTACTTCATTCCCACATTCACCAAGATTCCCAGTTGGCAGTTAATGATCTAAGACTCCAGCCAAAGTGGTGTATATAGTATACTCACAATTCCCTCATGGTCATAAACTGCACTCTCCTCCCTTCCCATCACCCTCCATGTTTAAAATGAATTTCCTCCTCATTTTAGGGAAAGGTGGGAGGTAGCTTAACCCAAGCAAGTCAAAGTATCACCACCATTTCTGCTCAGCCCAAGTGACACAGCCCAAGACTCTGAATCCATAAGTCCTGGGAACAGCAATGCTCCCCTCCTAGTGCCCTCAGTCATCACATCTTGAGAAGTTAGTTAATTGTCTGACTGCATCTTGGTAGCTGCTTCTCTGGGAACTATAGCAACAGCTTCCAAAGACTCAGAAAAGAAAGTTCTTGTCACCAAAATCCTTGGCATTGTCAAATGATTCAGCAGCAGAAACTGGTGTGATTTTATCAAGTGAAATGACATTAAAAAGGCATTAGCATCTGCTTCTCTGCTACTCTCTAAGGACCATGGGACTTTTCCATTTGATTTTCAGCTGAAAGCTTCCATGTGACTTGTTGATCCCATTAGAACATGAACACCTTAAGAGTAGGGAATGTTTTATTGTTCTGTTTGTATCCCCAGGGCTTCTCATGATGCTTTGGATAAAGCAAGCTCTTACTAATGATTCATCCATGCCTTCATTTCCACCTCCCATTTCCTCTTCCAGGAAGTTTTCCCAAATCCTCCCAGATGCTAAACCTCAGCACAATTTGCATTTCACTTATCTGAATACAAAAACAATTTCCATTTTTTCCTCATATTCAGAAAGCTTCCATGCATTTTCACTGGCTCTCTCCCATGCTTTCTCATCTCCATCTTTTGGATCTCCTGGCTTCCTTCCAGTCTTAGCTAAAATTCTGGCTTCTGTAAAATACTTTTTCAACCCCCGTTAAAGCTAGTGTCTTTGCTCTGATATTATTTCCGATCTATCCAATATATTTCGGTATGTTGTCTCTGCCACCAGACTGCAACTTCCTTGAAAACCAGGAGGGTTTTTTGCCTTTTGGTAGACACAGCACTAATACAAGAAGGCAGGAAACTCTGAGATCAAAAGCAGCTTTTGACAATTATTACTTGTGTGACACGACTTCTGCTTCCACTTCCTTACATGTAAAATGGGGAAAATAATAATATCTACTTCACAGGGAAGATCAAATAAAATAATTTTATAAAATCAGCACAATGCTTAGACTACAGTAGACACAAAAGAAATGCCTGTTGAATTGAGAGCCTAACATAATGTTTGCATCCATTAATAAATAAATCCTTGTCGAATGGAGATAGTAGCAGATCCAGAAACCTATTAAAACCAGTCAAGAACTAAGATGGCCAACTATAGGAATTTTCCAGTGAGTTTAACGGAATGACCTGCCAGATAAAAAATAAAGTGAGTTTAAGACTTTCATAAAAATTTCTGTGGATTTTAGAGAGTTTTTGTTACCTAGACTCTATAACAATTGGTCTGCCTGTAATTGTGGTCCCTCTGAAGCTCCATCAAGCTACTGTATTATAATCCACTCTGTCAATGACCCCCATGCCCTATAATTTATAATTCCTCTACTTGACTTGCCAGTTGGCTAGTGCTTTTCAGTGACCTCAAAACACCAGGAAACTAAGACTCTGTCACTGACTGACCAAGGTCATATTTTCCTCCAATCATTCTGACAACCCCATCCTTTCAACTTTAAAAAAAACATGGCACAATCACATACTTTGGAGTCAGCCTATCATTTCTGATTCTAAAAGAGAGACTGATGCCCAGTATTTCAGCATCCTGACCCTCATGTAGGCCCATAGAAAGGAATCCCAGACAATCACCTCACATCTTCCTCCCAGGTCCACAACTTCTCTGCAGTTTTTCTTTCCCCTAATGCTATAACCCCCAGAGCTTTTCCTCTCCAATCCCCAGAAGCAAAAGAAAAACTGATAGACTTTCAGCAAGACTCCCATTATCTTAATCACTTCATCAGGGACTCTATATTTTAACAGACATATCCGCCAACCCTTTTCAAAAGGCTTGATTCTGGGAGCTGATTTTAAAAAACAAACAAGTGAAGGCCATTTTAAAATCCATTTTCATGCATTCTCACATGCTAAGTACAAACCACAAAAACTTCAGAAGTCATTAATGGGTAGCCCTGAGGTTTTTTGATTGTCAGGAAGTGTTATTGAGATAGATTTCCTGAAGAGATGCTTTCTACTATTTCACGCTTTTGTCAAAGTTTTATTAGATTGCTAAGCTAGAGATAAATACTTTATTTTTAACTATAACCATCTGCAGCTGAGAGAGAGGGAAAAAGGCAAATTGTCTTGTTCTATGGTATAAAAGTTGGTGTGCACTACAGGGGGAATTGGCTATAATTCACACAAAGAAGAACCTTTGCAATAATGGCTAACAACCTCAACTAAAATGGTGGATGAGATCTAGGAAGACCTCAGCATGTCAGCTATATACTTTCACTCAATTCTCAAATATAGCTTCTTCTCATTGTATCAAAAATTTCTTCTTATCAAACTTCTTTAACTTCCTCAAAAACTTTGAGCAACAACATATTTGACCAATAATGTATATTCTACTGAAATTTTTTAATTGATACATTTTGTTTTAATATCCAAATAAATCTCTCCTTTCCCTTATCTAAAGAGGCATCCTTTCTAAAAGAAAGAAAAATATCAATTGAGGAAAACTAACACCTCAGTTAATTTTAGCAGCCTACGTTGTCCTATCCATAATGCTCTCCTTCTGCAGAGAAAGGATGGAAATACATTTTCTCCTTCTGGCCCAGCTTGATCATTATAGTTCCAGAGTATTCAATTAAACATTTTCATTGTTGTTCTTATCCTTTTCCTTTGGAGTCATTGTATATCTTGTTTTCTTGATTTGGCCCATTTCACTTTACATTAGTTTTACAAATCTTCTCATGTTTCTCTGAATTCTTCACATTTATCATTTTTATGATGCAATCATATTCTATTGCATTCTTGTACTACATTTTTAATAATTCTCCAATTAATGGGCATTTACTTTGTTTCTAGTTCACATCCCACAGAATCTTAGCAACAGAAGGGGTTAGTTGGTTAGTAATAATCAAATCAAGGCTCCCACCCAATCCATTTTTTTTTTTTTTTGTTTTTATCAGTAATTTTTATCTATATATTGTATATATGTGTGTATTTTACATACATATATATGTAAATGTATATGTATATGATTTTATCTGTGTGAGGAACTTCCTATATGAAAACTCCTTCTAATGTAATAATTTACATTCTTAGAAGGTTGCCTGGAATATCAATTAATAAACATTTCTTAAGTGCTTACTATGTGTCAGGTACATATAACACATATGTCTTATATGAGAAAAATTAAAGGTCCTTTAGCCAGTATATGTGAGAGTTAAGATTTAAACCCATTCACCAAGGCTTATTTTTACACAATGCACCTGCTGACTTTCTAGCCAGTGTCAGAGGATTTTATTTTTAGAATATATTTTACCCAGATGAAATCTACTTCCTTGTAAATCCCAGTCTTTGGCAATTTGGACCAACACTGAATATAAGTCTATTATTCTTCATGTGCCATAAATGTTATATGTTATAAATATTTTAAAATAATAATTCTGTCCTTGTTGATGTCATAACTTTACTTTGTGACTTTAATCAAAACACTCAGCTTCCCCGAGGCTCTATATAAAATGAGAAGGTTGGACTAAGTGGCTGCTCAGAACTAATTCACCTCCAAATCTACCTTCATATAAGGATATCACATTTTCCATGTGCCTGATTTCCAGCTCCACCTTCATCTCAGCCAGCCTTCTCTGTCAACGATCCTCTTAAAACTAGATACCCAGAATCACACTTGATAAGGTTCAATCAAATGCCATGTCGTTTTTACTGATTATGATGAAGACATCAAGTATGGCACAGGGAAGTGAGGGCCAGATTTAGAGTCACAGAGCCTATGCCAAATTTTAGCTTTGTTGTCTATTATCTGTAATCTTGGGTAAGCCATTACAATGTTATATGCTTCAGTTTCCTCTACTCCTAAACCGTGAATTTAGATGAAATGATATTTAAGGTCCTTTCCAGGGAGAGAGGGGAACAAGTTTTTGTAAACATCTAATTTGTTACAGACACTGTGTTAAGTACTTAACAAAAAGTATTTAATTTTAACCTTCCTTTTCTAAAGTTTGGATTCTGTTTTTTCGCAATGAGCATTGCAGACTAAAGTTTATGAATGAAGCCTAAGACTGCACTATCTTTAAACATCACATTGTGGCCCCATTCTAAACTTGGAGATAATTAAATTTCTCAGATCTTTCTTTCACAGGAACCATTGTCAAGCTAGCTCTTTGCTCATTCTGTTTTGCTGCCCCCAGACTTCTTTTATGCCCAAGACTTCTTTCCTGTTACAATTCATCTTCTTGGCTTCAACTCATCCTTCCAACTTGTTAAGATATTGATTTGGGCTTCCAATTTTTTGTCCTTTCTCCAAGCTTTGGCTTTTCCACATATTTGGTCAGCATGCTTCTTATTTTTCCAAGTAAATCACCAATCATTTTGTTGGACAAAATGTATACATATTCTATGTATATGTATGTAAAGGTAGAATCTTTTGATTTGATTGATCAATTCAATTCATATTTGCTCAATCTATTGCATACCAGGCACTATGGTAAGCCCCAGAGAAACAAAAACAAAAACAAAAACTCAACTGCCTCTATCTACTCTTCAAGAGTTTACATTCTGCCCAAGGGGATGGGAAAGAAATATATGCACAGGATATAGCATGATTCTGAGATTCAGAACCCAGATTCTGGATTCAGAAGAAATGGTTGAAATCTTACCTTTGTGTGATCTTGGCTTATTGTCTCAGTTTCCTGATGCTTCAGAAGATAATTTTGAACTCATTTGGCTTCTAACTCTAAATCTATAATTTTAGATATATATATATATATATATATATATATATATATATCTGTTTGTGCATGAATTTTCAAGGCAGAGGAAAATATTAACAACTAAGAAAATTCATTGTGTATTATGTGTTGCTTAAATTGAGGTTTAAATGGTTCTAAAAATTCAAAAAAAGAGAGAAAAGGAGAAAAGATATTCCAAATATGAGGACCAAGTTGTATAAAAAGAACAGAGTTGGAAGATGGAATGCTATACACAGGGAACAACTAAGTAAACAAGTTTATCTGGAAGATTGTTGCTGTTGTTATTTGTCCTTCATGCTCGAAGAAGACCATGACATCAGGGAGGTGATGACATACGAGTGGATTGGATTTCAGTGAAGGAGGGCTAGCAAGGTCACCTGCCTCACTTTCCCCTCTGGAGCCATCCAGGTACAGGTACATCCAGGATCAGGATGGCTAGAAATGACTCTGGGCGCAGTGGGAAACCTTGGCCTTTTTAAGTTAAGGTCTTCAACAAGTCTCAGTTTAATTGAGGCCATATTTATCCAGTGATTGAGAAAAATAGAAATTGCCTAAATAGAATTGGCCTAAATAGAAACTGAGGCAAAGAACTGCTTCTTTGACCTAGCCAAGAAAAATAAATAAATAAAAATTTGAGAGGGGAAGACTTTCAGCATTTCTGGCCAAAACAGAAATGACTGCTATTTGCACTCACACTGAGTCAATCAGGACCCAAATAGTGACTATTTGGGACTAAGCCTGGGACCTATTGTTGACCAATCTATGAATGTCAGAGTGTTTGGAAGATGGAGTTCATTAACAGAAATAATATGAAGTCAGGCTAAATAAGTTGGAGACATAGTGAAAAACTTTTAATATCAAATAAAAAGATCTTTATTTCCTCTTACAGATAAAGGGGAGAAGCTGAAGATTCTTGATCAGAAAAGTGATATAATCAGACCTGTGTTTTAGACAGACTATTTTATTGGTTGTATAAAAGATGGATTGAAGAGGTATAAGACTGGAACCAGAGAGGTCAATTAGGGGGCTATTTTCAAGAGTCCAGGTGAGTGACACTAACAGCTTGAACAAAGGTAACAACCATGCAAGTGAGGGGAAAGAAGACTCTAAAGATGCTATGGGGGTAGAATAATCAAAATTTAGCAACTGATTGGATATAGTAGATGAGGAAGTATGAAGAGTTACAAATCTGGGTGAGTGGAAGTTATCATGCCATTAATGCAAAATAAGAAAGTCTGGAAGAGATCAGGATGACAGGAAAGAGGCAAAAGATAATGGCTTCCATTTTTAACATGGAGTTAAAAGTTTATATGGGAAATCCTGGCAGAGATGTATAGCGGTTAATGTAGAATTGTAACAAAACAGAGAAAAGAGCTGGATCTTTGACCTCAAATAGTAAATAGGGTTTAGCTATATAGAGATGAAAAACTGAGCTGCATTTGGGTGATTATTACCTTTGACTGAAACTAAGGCTGCCTCCAGAAAACCTTCCCAAGAAACTCACTCCCAGAGAGAACCATTATTATCTTAAAGCAGAAAAACACCACAAGATTCCACATTTTGGAGTTCTTGCTCTCTCTGAAAACAAAATGATGGAACCATTTGGATTTGGACTCCTATCCATACATCCTTTGCTAATTTCAAAACAAAATTATCCACATACCAGAGCTCATCTTGGAGGAGTTCAGTTGAATCATTATAATGGGATGAGCAGTAGACTCTGGAGTCAGAAAAGCTCAATTAGAATCGTTGTGCTTT
The DNA here is from genome assembly GCF_016432865.1 of Antechinus flavipes. Lineage (NCBI taxonomy): Eukaryota > Metazoa > Chordata > Mammalia > Dasyuromorphia > Dasyuridae > Antechinus > Antechinus flavipes. The sequence continues at coordinate 661,393,809 of NC_067399.1, forward strand.
CATTCACTATCTCTGTGACCTTGGTATAGCACTGAATCTCTCTAGAGCTAAGATTCCTTAAACTGGAAAATAGCTGTGGGAGTAGACTTACTTGGACTATCAGGGAGACCAAAATGAATTTGGGAGATTAAAACTCAGCTCCTCCATTGAAAAATGAAACCATGAAACAAGAACTGAAATTCTGATTTTAATTCCCCTCATTATGCTTCCTTTCTGATTAGTCCAGAGTTGTACATTGTCATGTAAATAGGAACACTAAAGATGGTAGAACACAGAAACCAAAAGAAACCAAGGATAGAGACTAGTCATTGCCTCACAGAATGATACTGTGATGGTATAGGAGACATCAAGACATGGCTTCTGAAACAATATCTAACACTGACTCTTGATTTCCTTATCTACAAAATGGGAATGATATTTCCAGTGCTACTTCAAAAGATTGTTATGAGGCTCAAATGGGATAATATATGAAGTCCTTTGAAAATTTTAAGGCAACATATAAGCATCAATTATTATTCGTTAGTTAGGCTTTTCTTTTTTCAAAATGAAGCTCCCTTTGACTGTATCAAGACTGTGTTATTTCTTGACAGCCTGTTTCCCAAATGGACTGTCTAGAAATATTTATTACATCTTGGAGGTTATACCTCCGGCACTGATCTTTAATGAGACATCCATCATGAATAAAATATTTAATAGCTCCCCCCAGTTTTAAATGCACATTAATTAGCAGAAACATTACAACAGATTTATCACAGCCTCCCTACTTTAGAACAAATGATATCAAGAGTCCTACACAGAACAGTGAATAGGTAGCATTTGCTTGATGAAATTGAGCGCAGTATCTCTCAATTTCTTCATCTGGAAAAATAAATGAGGTTGGATCTGATCATCTCTAAAGCCCTTTCCAAAACTGCACCACATGATCTAAGGAAAATTTTCTTCTTTCCCTTTCTCTGGCATCTCCACTGTTTTAGAATCTCCTTTTTTTGAACAGGTCATCACCTATATACTAGAAGGAAGTATTCTGGTGTTTTCCCTTACAACCATATAATATCAGAGCTAGGGAATAATAGATTGCTAGGATAATGGGCTAGAGAAAAAAATATTTTAGAAGCCATTTAGTGCTATCATTTAATTTTACAGAAGAGGAAACTGAGGCAGAGGAAGTGACTTGTCCAAAATGAGATAATCAGAAAGTAGTAGAGCAGGGTCTAGATCCAGATATTCTGGTTCCTACTCCACTATTTTTACCATTACCTGTAATGGACCAGAACTCTGGAGAAATATACTTAGGCAAGGATTCTTACAACAAGATGTTAACTCAGTGGAATTGATAAGACAATGATTATCTAGTTTAGTATGGTGATTAATAGTTCAGTATAATTGAATTAATCTTACAATAAATAATGGTTCCCTAGTAATATAATGACTGGCTTACACTCAGTATGAGTGGATTTAATTGTAATAGAGTATTTAAGAGGTCAGAGTCAGACCTAGAGACAGACTCAGAGATAGACTCTGAGAAGACAGAGGACTGGAGGCTGGAGCTCAAGCTCTCAGACTCAGAGAGACATTCCATTTTCATCAGCCTTGTAGTGGCTCTCCTGCTTCCCCCACCGAGATCAAAGCCCATCTGAAGGGTCTCCAGAAAGCTAGCTTGAGAGCCAGGCAAGGAGACATGAAGGAGACAATAAAGAATTTGGACTTATATCTCTGTTTATTCTCATAGTGATTACTCAACTGAACTGAAGGCAGGTTCAAAGACCTCCAGAATGCTAACCAGAACATTACCATTACCCACACTGCCTCTCAGCCTTCAAAAGAATTTCTCCTCAATTGCTGTTCTTCAGATTCCTTACCAATGCTAGTCTTACATGTAGGCCTACTAGATAGCTATCCAGATAATAAGATTTTAGGAGTAATTGGGTCCAACTGGTTCATTTTATAAAGAAAATGAGGGACAGAGAAATGGAGTGACTTGCTAAAAATTACATAACTACCTCACAGAATCACATTCTTCCTCCTTGATTCAATTTAAGTCATCTACTGTCTATATATCTTGTGCATAGCTATTTATTAATTTATGGATTTAAAGGCAAGAGTTGTTTTTACTTTTTTATATATGTGTAGCTCTTAGTATAGTACCTAGAACATAGTAAATGCTAAATAAATTCTTAGACTAATTGACTGAATTCTACACATAACCTTTTTTACTTTTTTACATATGTGTAGCTCTTAGTATAGTACCTAGAACATAGTAAATGCTAAATAAATTCTTAGACTAATTGACTGAATTCTACACATAGCCTTTTCTCATTCCCCCAACTGCTAGTTTTTTGGTCTCTCTCCCTAAATATGTTTTATATCGCATCCTTGAGAGAATCTTGGAGGTTTTGTCATCCATCTTTTTCATTAGCAGATTATGGTTGCAAAATGAGACATATTTTGCATACATGGCCAATGTGTTAGTTCCTTTTACTAAACTAGATGTACTTCTTCCTACAATGGAAGGTTGAATGGATAGGGTCTTAGAGGAAGAGAGGAGTCATTTGGAAGTAACAACAACGTAAAAATGAGAAAGCACCAATAAATCATTATTTTAAGGCAACCATGTCACTTGCCTAATGTCACACAGGCCACAAGGGTCAAAGACAATTCAACATCCTATCCATTTGTCCATGCTCTTTCATATAGCATATCGGCAAATATTTATTGAGCAAGCACCTTCAGTCTTGTGTTGAATGTGCTATAAATAAAAGTACAAGGCAAGGTCTCTCATTTCAATTTAATTAGTGAGACACTGGGTACTGAAAATGTACCTAAGAATAAGAGTTTGTATATTTTAAGGCTCTATTAAAGGTAAGACAATGGATATACAATAGTGCAAAAAAGGAGAGCTCATGCATCCTTGAATGCTATAGTGACTAAGGATGGTGTCATAAAAGAGAGGAGATTTGAGCTGAACCTTGAAAAATAGCTATGATTTGGGTAGATGGAGAGAAAAGGGAGGGGAGAATAACAAGAGCAAGGCATGGAAGTGGCATAGTTAAGAGTGGACAAGTTTGGCAAAGAGAATAAAATTAGAAGAAACTAAAAAATGAAAATGATGATACGTTGGAGTCAAACTGCAGAAAGCCTTAAATGCCAGACCCATTTCTGACTAAAACACTAAACTGAAAGCAAGAAGAATTACTTGAAGAATTTGTGAGTTGAAGGTTTTGAGTTGAGGAGTGATATGATCCAAGCAGTACCTTAAGAAGTTTAATGATCTTTAAGACCTGTATGGGTTGAGTTAGCCTTGACTTGACTATAATTGGCCCTGGGATTTAGGAGAGTAACCTGCTTTCTCAATCAGAATAGTCATTGAGGTGACGGAAAATCCAGAGAATCCTTAACTATGTTTGTAGAAAAACATCAGTGCTTGTATAGGATACTTTTATATTTGTTGAAACACTGCTAAATTGTCATAGAAACAATCAGATTGTCCATAGATGACAGTTCCTTGGATTTAGAGCCGTAAGGGACCTCGGGGGCCATTTGGTGTGAATCCTTCATTTTACAAAAGATAAAACTGAGACCCAAAAATGTTATGAGAAAAAATTTACAACAGGAAGGGCTCACATTTCTTAGCCCTCTAAGGGTAAAAAGTAATTTCCTCCATAATAGACCTTGTGAAGCAGGAGGAAGAGGAACAAAGGTATCTCCCCTTTACAGCTAAGAAAACCAAAGTTTACTGACTTTCCCAAGGTAAATATTGCATCCAAGGTTTCAAATCAAGGCCCTTTTTTACTCCAATTCTGATTCACTCCTGAATATATTTATTCGATTTGATTTTTAAAAGCATTCTTAACTTCTCATGGGGTCAAAGTCCTAGCTGTAATATATACCTCATGTACAATCCTCATCAAGCCACTCTTGAAATGTTCCAGGAAACTCTCTAGGATTATTAGTTGAATATCTGCATTGGTCCAGTATCTTTCCTTAACAAACTCTCCATCTGACAGTAACAACCTGTGATGCTATCAAAGGGAATTCTAAAAAGACTTGGCCACTATTTTCTCACCCATTTTTTGACAAGTTCAAAATATTATTTTACTTTGTTTTTCTGAAGACCTACCAGTTCATTGATATAGGAAGCTCCCAGTTAGGAAGGGCCAGCTTTCAAAGCTAATGGACAACTAGTTTACAATAGATAAAATTGAAGGGTTTCCAAAAGGCATTGAGGATTTAAATGACTTGCCTAATTCACAAAACCGGAGTGTGTCAGAGGCAGGATTTGAACCCATATTCTTTTGACTCAACTGGCATTCTATCCACTACACTTTATTGCTTGGAGATTCAGAAATAAACATGAGCAACAGCCCTCTCTTCAAGAAGCTTAAAAGTCCAATTCTCTTCTCACCATCCTAGGATCAATGTTCTAAGTGTAATTCCAGAGCTTACCTTCTTTTGACAAATGATAAGTTAACTTTTTAATGAGTTAAATTTCATCCATCAGTGAAAGGGGAAAAAAGGAACATCTTCCATTTTGCTTACCTCCAGCCCTGTGCATTAACCAAAGCCCAGTGACCATGGTTCTGAGTCTTGAAAAAAAGAGGTGAACATTAATAAACAGGAAGGTCATGAAATACACAGTACAAAGGGTTTTGTTATTCCTTCAACATTTGTCACCAGATGCTTGCCTCAAATAAATCTCGCTTTGAGAAATGGATTTTAAGACTTGCTTAGATGTGACAGCTGTAAAAGTCCCTTGTGAACTCTGAAAAGGCAATCTCGATCCAGCTGCTTGTGTTTGGGTTAGACAAAATGAAAATGCTGTGTTACAGAATCTTCTTCCCTGTCAAGCCCCTTCCCTAACATTTTCTCCCATGGCTTTGAAAAACACCAAGACCAACATGATGAAATACATTGGGGGGGGAGAAGTTTTTAAATGTCTTATTGTGATTTTGCAAATAGTCTGATTTAATGGGGGGGGGGTGGACTATGATCCCAGGACAAAACTAACCTTCTTACAAGATGGCACATAGAAAATAAGTAGTTAAGTCAATGGTAACATTTAGGAGCCTAAAAATTTTCTAAGCGAATTTGGAGCCAACTAGGCTAAGAAAGACAGCTCTTAAACAAGATAGACAGACACTTCAGCAGTGACCCAGAAAGCCAGATTTATGTATTCAGTGTAGCCACACATGAATATGTTGGCTGTTTCCTACAGAATTCACTTATTCACAACCTAAGACAGCATCTCACCATCTCTATTGGCCTTGATTCCAACATCCTTACCTTCTCCTTTCCTACAAGTCAACTGGAACTCCACAAAGCAGGGATAAAATTCTTGCCTTCCTAAGGGCATAGAAAACAATATAAATATGACAGGATAGTAGAAAAAGTCCTGGATTTGAAGTGAGAAGAATAAGGTTCCAGTCATGATTCTGTGACTTATATGATATTAAACAGGTTTGTTTTTTTCCCTGAGCCTTAATTTCCTTAGTAAGTTGAAGTTTTGGATTATTTGGTCTTTAAGGTCCCTTCAAACTCTAATATTCTCTGTTTCTATCTCCCCCCTTCACAATCAGCAGAGACAACAATGGTCGACAGATTTCTTTGCTGTTCTGTAGCCACCATTTGGTATCAGATTTAGAGGGCAGAAAAAGAGAACACTGTAACATACTGGTGAGTCACTTCTACTTAGAGAAAACATAAAAAGCCAAACTCTCCATCTGACAGTAACAACCTGTGATGCTATCAAAGGCAATGTGTTTCTTTGTCCTGAAGAAATAATGGCCAGGTTCAAAGTCTCGACTTTAGAGGGATTCTTCTCAAAGTATGTATATTAAGTTATGGTAACTCTAGCTAATGAGAAATGTGATGAAGCTGCTTCCACTCTTTTTTTTCCTCAAGGACTAACAGTTCTTATGCTATTATCTCAGCATTTGATAAATAAAGCACAAAGAGGGGAAATGAATATGTGAATATTCTAAGCCTCAGGATATGCTATTTGTTTAGCCATACATGGGAAAAAAAAAAGTAACTGGATTCCCTATGTCTAGAACTTCTATTATCTGGGAATTTTACTGATTCATATTAGGTGAAATGATCATAATCAATAAAAGGATAAATCACAATCAAATTTTTTTTAAAAAGGGGGGGAAAAAAGATAAATCTTCTAGGACTGAAATCAGTATGCAGAGTTCAGTACAAGCACTGTTTCTGTCCATGGTACTGAACAATAAGGTTTGTGGCTCAGATCATTTCATTGTAGTCTAGCAAAGTAATATGATCAAAGGGGAAAATCAAAAGGCCCTCTGTGGCTCACATCCTCATAACTCAATCAACAATATGCAGGCAAAGAAGCATCAAAGAAATGTCTAAATCATATATATTTGTTTGTAGAAATGAAAGGTATTATTGTAGCAAATCAAAACCAAGTCACTTCCTCTAGAAATGACAGAAAAGCTAATAGTTGAGGAACTCAAACTTCGAAATCATTGAAGATTATGAAAGGGAACCATATAAAGTATACAAAACATCACTGAAGGCTATAATAATTCAATACTTACCAAAAACCTAACAGGACATTACTACTGTCTAGAAGCCAATACAATGCAGCATTATTGCTCCCATTTTACAGATGAGCAAATGAAGGCTCAGAAAAGCAAAAATACTTGCCTTCCTAAGGGCATAGAAAACAATATAAATATGACAGGATAGTAGAAAAAGTCCTGGATTTGAAGTGAGAAGAATAAGGTTCCAGTCATGATTCTGTGACTTATATGATATTAAACAGGTTTGTTTTTTTCCCTGAGCCTTAATTTCCTTAGTAAGTTGAAGTTTTGGATTATTTGGTCTTTAAGGTCCCTTCAAACTCTAATATTCTCTGTTTCTATCTCCCCCCTTCACAATCAGCAGAGACAACAATGGTCGACAGATTTCTTTGCTGTTCTGTAGCCACCATTTGGTATCAGATTTAGAGGGCAGAAAAAGAGAACACTGTAACATACTGGTGAGTCACTTCTACTTAGAGAAAACATAAAAAGCCAAACTCTCCATCTGACAGTAACAACCTGTGATGCTATCAAAGGCAATGTGTTTCTTTGTCCTGAAGAAATAATGGCCAGGTTCAAAGTCTCGACTTTAGAGGGATTCTTCTCAAAGTATGTATATTAAGTTATGGTAACTCTAGCTAATGAGAAATGTGATGAAGCTGCTTCCACTCTTTTTTTTCCTCAAGGACTAACAGTTCTTATTCTATTATCTCAGCATTTGATAAATAAAGCACAAAGAGGGGAAATGAATATGTGAATATTCTAAGCCTCAGGATATGCTATTTGTTTAGCCATACATGGGAAAAAAAAAAGTAACTGGATTCCCTATGTCTAGAACTTCTATTATCTGGGAATTTTACTGATTCATATTAGGTGAAATGATCATAATCAATAAAAGGATAAATCACAATCAAAATTTTTTTAAAAAGGGGGGGAAAAAAGATAAATCTTCTAGGACTGAAATCAGTATACAGAGTTCAGTACAAGCACTGTTTCTGTCCATGGTACTGAACAATAAGGTTTGTGGCTCAGATCATTTCATTGTAGTCTAGCAAAGTAATATGATCAAAGGGGAAAATCAAAAGGCCCTCTGTGGCTCACATCCTCATAACTCAATCAACAATATGCAGGCAAAGAAGCATCAAAGAAATGTCTAAATCATATATATTTGTTTGTAGAAATGAAAGGTATTATTGTAGCAAATCAAAACCAAGTCACTTCCTCTAGAAATGACAGAAAAGCTAATAGTTGAGGAACTCAAACTTCGAAATCATTGAAGATTATGAAAGGGAACCATATAAAGTATACAAAACATCACTGAAGGCTATAATAATTCAATACTTACCAAAAACCTAACAGGACATTACTACTGTCTAGAAGCCAATACAATGCAGCATTATTGCTCCCATTTTACAGATGAGCAAATGAAGGCTCAGAAAAGCAAAAATACTTGCCCAAAAACATACATATAAGTGCTAGATTCAAGATTCAAACTCATTCACCAAAAGTTTCCATCATCAAAGAAATGATTAGCTATGTTCATGAAGCTTACTAAGACAGAAAAGTAACTTTTGAAATTTAAAAAGATTGTCCACAAAAACTAAGACCAAAAGGAATTTAATGACAATTTGATTAAAAGGATGTAATTGCTGGTTAAAACTGAAAATTCCAACTGTCTAGAACGTTGTCAGAGAATATTAACCACAGACATGGGCAGAAATGATACTGGATTAATAACTTCAGGATTTACAACAGTTCCACACTAGTGAAAGCCAGTCAGTGGGTTCAGTTATGCAAGCCATCTCATAGGAGAGATGAGATGGATAAATGATTAGATTTGGGAGTTAAAAGATTTTGATTCAAATCTTGTTTCTGACACTCATCTGTTTGACCCCAGACAATATATCAAAAATCTTTTATTAAGTAACTACTATTACCAGTCTTTCTGGCATCTGAAAAAGACCCAACTCTTAGGGAATTTATATTATGTCTATGGAAGATAAGCAGGGGAAGAGAAGGATATGTGTGTGTATTTGTGTGTGTGTGTGAGTGTGTATATGAGTATGTGAGTGTGTGTGTGTGTAAAAAGAGAGAAACAGAGACAGAGAAAGACCTACATCTATATTTGTTTTTCTCAGTCATATTCAATTCTTTGTGATCCCATTTAGTGTTTTCTTGATGAAGATATAGAGTGATTTGCCACTCTCTTCTCCAGCTCATTTTACAAATGAGGAAACTGAAGCAAATAGGACTGACATGCCCAGATTACCCTGCTGGTAAGTGTTTCAGGACAGATTTGAATTCAGAAAGATGACTCCAGGTCTGATATTCTATTCACTGTACCACCTAGATGCACTCTCTCAATATAGATAGAGATAGAAAGATAGAGATATATATAGAGAGAGACAGATATAGATATAGATATGTGCATATACAAAAAATTACAGTATAATTTGGAGAGAACTCAGTAGTTGGAAATCTAAAAGGTCTATAGTGTTTGAGCTAAATTTTGAAAGAAAATAAGGATTCTAAGAAATGAAGTAGAAGTCCGATTTTCAGTTTACCCACATATGAAGTGGGAATTATAATACATATAACTACCTCACAGAGTTATTTCAAGGTCAAAATAATATTAGACATCCTGGGATCTTTCAAGACTAAAAAGCACTAGATAGAGGTCATTTACTATCACAAAAGCACTAGGAAACTAGTTCAATTGGACAAAACAAAGAGAAGCAGAAACAAATTACTCTCCATGACTTCCTTCTCTTCACCACACTCTTATATTATACTTTCAAGCAGCCCCCAAAACTCTATGCTCACAAATTCTCTTCAATAAGAACATGACCCTCTTACCAAGCTGGGCCAAAGTATACTGTAACACATTTTTTGGTCAGCATCCTTCTCGTTAAATTCCAACTTCCCTTAGCTCTTTACAATAAAAATAATTCTTCTTCTTTATCTTTTTCTCTTCTCTTCCTTCTTCAGTTTATTGCAAGCCTAGAAAGACAATAATAAATCCATAAAAGGTTGCATCATACTCAACTAAACAAGGAATGATGGTGGAAACTAGAATAGTGTCCATGATTTCCCTTAAGTCATTATCAGACTTGGGTGTCATAGAATCATACAGATTCTAGGATTTAGAACTAGAGGGAACATTAAAGATTATCTATTCCAGTCTCTTTATTATACAGATAAGGAAAGTGAATTCTGACAGAAGCAACTTGCCCAAAATCACAATTAGTAATTAGCAGAACCAGGATTCACACCTATGACTTGTGGCTGTACATCTATGGCTCTTTCTACTATTACAACCTCATTTTTTTCCTGTTAAATACAAAGTTGACTTCAAGTTCAAAGCCAATCACCATCAATCTCTGCATATCCAGGCCAAAACTTGAAAGTAGTTCAATTGATCTTAAATGCACTTAATCAATACACATTCCTAATTGTCCAAACAGCCCTTGTCCATGAAATAACACTGGGCAGACTTCTCAAGATGACACTTTGTCAAAGCCCATGTAATGATTGTCATGAGGTATATAAAATATGATTTGAAAATTACATTTCTGGAGTTCTCTTTTAAGAGATGTCACTTCAACTGCAAATAAGTCGAAAATCTCTAATATTGTCGGTGTAGAAACTTTTTCCACCAATGAAGGTCACAACCTCTTTAGGACTTAGTAGATAATTATTAGAGTTAGCTGTCCAAAGCTCAAATAATTTAAAGACTTTTCCATGGGTCCATAGTTTGCATCAGCAACAACATTTGAATTCAGCTCTCCCAGGCTCTAACTACAATGACCTACATAAAAAGCTTCCTTGCTTCTCATTATGAAAGAATTTTTTTTAATTTTGAGTTATTTTGAAGTTTTCATGGAAGTCCTCTAAAAGAACAGATAAAGTGTTAATAATGTTGATGTTTCAGAGCTTCACATTTTTCATGCCTCATCTCTACTTCAGAGAATCCCAAGCTTCCTTTGAGTCTGAGCTTGGGTGACATGTTTTATGTGAAAATAATTCAGTGTCATACTCTGGTTTTTAGTTTGCTCCTGATTGTGTCTCAGTAAAATAATATATGCTACCTATTCCAAGACATACCAACTATAATCAAGTAAGAAGGGGTGCATACTTTCTTCCTCTACTGCTTCTGTTATGTCAGGGTTCTTTTGGATAGCAACAAAGGTTTCTTGTATTAATGAGTCCTCCCCATTAAAACACTAAAAATAACATGAAATTTCTCTACCCCATTTGCTTTCTTCTTATCCCTGAAAAGGAATCATAATCATACTAAGGAATCATAAACACTCGCATTATTATTATCAAAATATATTTTCACTTCATTTCTTTACTAGTTTGTTTAATTGCTAGAATTACAAAAGTATTGTTTCCTATAAATAAATAGTATTTTGGCTATAATATGAATGCAATTAGGCTTTTGTGGACTAAGCCCAAAAACCTAAACGCAGTTTACAACATAATTCCTATGGGAAATGAATTTCAAGTCACAAACAAAATTATAAAACTATGCAGCCACAATCGTTGTTAGTTGGAGTGCTCCTGTATTTAGAGTAGCAATACAATAATTTTCATATTATATTTATTTTGTTGCTATATTCATTCAGTGTTTTCACTAACATCCTTCTCTGAAAACTGATCTTATCATAGAAGTAACTACAGGTTATTGGAGGCTGTGCCAACAGGAAGCACACACTGCAGAGTCCTACCAAACTGAAATGTTTTCAAATACAGAGTAGGCAATGGATTGTATTTCTCTTATCCAAGGCTCAGATGAGATCAGAATCAGGTACTTTTGGTCATAGAAATTTGAAGTTCTTCTAATAAGCAAAGAGAATCTGTATCAATTAAAATTGCTGTTCATCTTTTATTTTTGAAGAGAAACAATAACAGCACTAGGCGATGTTTTGACTTGAATAAGATAGAATTACAAAAAGTTGTCAGCCTTAAACTCTTTTCCAGAAGCATTGAAATCTAGTGTCAGAACAAAAGTCAAGACAAGTGGCAGTGGCCCAGGATGCAGTAGATTACTTTGCTATCTTCAATGTCTGATCAAGCACTAAGAGCTCCACAGTAACTGTTTCACTTGCCTTCATGGTCATTGAAACAAAATGCTCTCATCCACCCACCCCTACAGAGGAAGTCTTTACATACTTGGGATAGACATTCTCCTAACCCACCAATGTGTTTGAGGTCAATCTATTATCCTCAACTTGGTTTATCTTGTCTTCTGAAAAGTTTAACCAGGGTATGTCTACAGTTTCTTTTAGCCACAGATGAGAGTTGGGTGAAAGTGAAGGGGAATCCACCCATACCAATAATAGCCAATTGATCAATCAACAGGCATTAATCATATTGTGTTGAATATCAGATAGTGTTCTAATGGTTGAGAAGAAGAATTCTAGTTCATCTATTCAACAAACATTTGTACACACACACACACACACACACACACACACACACACAAATTAATGTCACAAAAACAAAATGGAGGAGGTATGATCAAGTAGTAGTTTGTATGAAACAGCACTAGAGTTGTGTGAGAGCACAGGATCAACATATGTCCATAGTGTCATAAGACAGCCAAAAAATCTGGTGCCATCTTGGGGAGCATCAAGAAAGGTACACTACAAAAAGAGGAAGGTGATAGTCCCCCTACACACTTCCTTCCTCCAACCTCATCTGGACTGTTGTATTCAGTTCTCACAGTCATTTTTCCAGAACAATGATTAGCTGGATAGGATTTGTGGAGGGTAACTAGAATATTGACTGCTTTTGAATTCATAATTGAATGGGCTTTGAGTTAAAAAAAATTGAAGAGTTAAAAAAAATTGAGTTAAAAAAAATTGTTCTGGAGAATGGAAAGTTTAAGCAACACATAATAGTATTCTTCAAATATTTGAAGATACGACATGTTGGAGATAAGATGGCCTCTTTACTACTTGAGAATGGAATCAAAAGCAATTGGGTGGAGGCTGCAAAGAGGCAAGTTTAGATTTACTTTCTAACAATGAAAACTACCCAAAAATGGAATAGGCTACCTCAAAAGATGAAAGGTTCCCCATCCTGGGAGGCTTTTAAGCAGAGATTAAATGACCACTTTTCAGGCATGCTATAGTAGCAATTTCTTTCTTAATTACAAACTACATGGTTGCTGCTGACATCCCTTCTAACTCAAATTCTGCAGTTCCATGCTTTACTAAATGCCAGCTGTGTTCAAAACACTATCCAAGATTTTGGAGAAGACACAAAGAATAAATTAAACATAGACCCTGCCCCCATTAGGCTTAGCATCTATCATGCAAGGGAAATCAACACAGAAATCTATTTTGTAAATACCAAAGTATCTTAAAGAGTTAAAAAGAAGTATAGTCAAGAAAGAAGAAATTAGGCATTAGGAAAAAAGCATGTCAAAAATTACAAAGGTTAAAAAAAAACTATGAGATCTGGAAAGGTTTTTAGTTTTAGTCATTATATATCATTAGTTTCCTTTGAGAGAAGGTTCAGCAGAGTGATGGGAACAGAAATCAGACAGCCAGGCTTGAACCACTCTTTCAAGAAGTTTAGAATTAAAGGGGAAGAAAGGAATGTTATTTGAACTACATTGGGATAGATGGGCAAAGAAAAGGCTTGGGGTTTTAGAATGGAGGAACCTGGGCATGTTTATGGAAGAGGAAATGAAACTAGTAGTTAAGCAAGAGCTTGGAAATGTATGAAGATGAGAAGTTACTTCTGGGGTCAGTCCTGAAGGACTAGATGTAAGGGAGCCAGTGAAAAGTAAGATATTTCCCCTTCTGGGAACAAAGATGAAAGAGAAGAAATCAGCAGATAGTACTGAGAATTTTCTAATAATGTGGGATCCTAGAATCATAGGTTTCAATTGAGAAATGACCGCAGGGGTCACCTAATCCAACCTTCTCATTTTAGAGATGAAGAAAACAAGATTCAGAGATATGGGTCATAACAAAACCTAGATTTGAGTTAAGATCTGAGTTCACAATGCCGGGCTGCTTTTCCTATAACATATTGGAGAATAAAAGATCATGTCAAACAGTCTTAGCCTCTTCCTAGCAAAATATATCCATGTACTACTTTTATGAAAATCCTAAAGAACAATTTAAACCCTGAGTGCTGGATTTAGTGAATAACAAATCCTTGTAAGAACACCTAGTTTACTTAGTGGAGAGTTCAGAGTCTGGCCTCAGGAAGAATCTAAATCAAATCTTACCTTAGATACTTACTAGCTGGGTGATCTTGGGTAAATCATTTAATTCTGTTTGCCTCAGTTGCCTCGTCTAGAAAATGAGGTGGAGAAATAGCAAACTACTCTAGTATCTTTGCCAAGAAAACTTCAAATGGATTTGCAAGAGTCAAAGGCGAATAAAAACAACTAAATAAAAACAATAAGAAACCCTTCTAGACACTCCTCATCAAATAAAGAGGTCTCTAACATATTGGTATATCCTACCCTGTGGCTACTTGGGGCCTGGTAGGGGGAAGAGAACGAAACCACCATTGGACTAGAATGTGGCAATAAACTGAAAATTCTGGCAGCTCTCCTAGAAACCTGGAGAAAAGAGACACATTGTACCCAGGAAGTATGCCAGGCAATTTCTCTCTTTTCAAAGGCCTTGATTGCACAGAATTTATGAGGGCTAGCTTAAGGCCAGAAGGTAACAGTTTCTTGCTCCAATGTCATACTTTCATGGAAACCAAAGAGATTTAAAAGTCAAAATTAAAATGCTTGATTTTTGAAATATCTTTATGTTGTTGATGCTGCCAGAAACTCAGAATCACCCTTCTTCTAAGTTCTTCATTCTGCAGCTAACAGTTGTTTCCCAACAATATATGTTATATAAGGCAGGAGGGAAGGTAAAAAGGAAGGAAATGAAAGAAAAAAGGAGGGAAGGAAGAGAAAGGAAAGGGAAGGAAAGGGAAAGAAAGGGAAAGGGAGGACAGAGGAGGGGAGGGGAAGGAAGGGGAGGGAAGGGAAGGGAAAGAGAAAGAGAAAAAGCATTATTAATCATGAAAATCTACAAAAAAGAGCAGAACATTTAGAAAGGGACAGACAAGCAGAACAGTGAGGATACTAAGTTTGAGGACAAAGTTGTCTTTTGACTCTTTTTGTATTTCTAGAACTTGTCACAGTGCCCGGCCCAGCATAGTTACTTAATAGGTGTTTGACTGACTATAGAATTTCATTTAATATATACCTGAATAAAAATAAGAAGATAAGTGATTGAGATTTCCCACAATCTTTTTTTTTTTTAATCTTCATCATTTCTTTGTTGTTGTTCAATTGTGTCCAAATCTATATGACCCCGTAGATTTTGTCCACAGGGTTTTCTTAGCAAAGATACTGGAGTGGTTTTGCCATTTCCTTCCCCAATATGTTCCTGTTTTACAAATGAAGAACTGAGGCAAATAGGACTTAAGTGACTTGCTTCAGATCACATAGTAAGTGTTTGAAGTCAAATTTGATCTCAGAACTTCCTGGTTCCAAGCCTAGTATTTTAACCACTGTACTACTAAGCTGACTTTCACCATCTCGTCCAATACCCATAACACTTTGTATCACAATGATTTTCCCATATGTCTAATTTTCCCACCTAGACTATAAGCCTCTTGGAGTTAAATATTGTCTTCTCTGAATTTCTCCCAATGTGTGGCACAGGAACTTGCACAGAGTAAGCCCTCAGTGAACTTGAATCAACTAAATGAAGAAATAAAGAAATGGTTGTAACTTTTAGCAACTATAGCTCTTGATTTGCATTGATATGATTTTTGGAAATTAATTGAAAAAGATTCTAAAGATGGGATTGGGAGTAAAGTTGAAACTTGGGAGCAATGTTCCTTTCCTATTACTCCCGAAGACTCTACTTGCTTGAGGCACCAATTACCCCACCAATGGCAATTCCCGCCTTCCTCAGAAATCCAGCTGTTCTTAATAGCTTAGACTTCATATTGTAGTAAAGAATAAAGACAATTTACTTAAAATAGAAAGCACTGTGATAGCAGGGGAATAAATCATCAGTCAGCACTTCTAACCCTTAGGGTCTCAAATATATCTGTAATGCAGAGATATAAACAAAAGATTCTAGAAGGTCATAGAAGGGAAAATTTCTTTTGGGGGAAAGGGAGTGGGAAAAAAGATGAAGCAAGGAATCAAGAAAAGCTTCCTGGAAGAAATGGCGTTTGTTCCAGACAAGGAAAGACAGATAGAAATTAGACTGAGCTAGAAAGAAAGGATATTCCAGATATGTGAGAGATCTGGGCTTTCCAGAGGAGACCACTTATTCTTTTTTCTTATATGACAATTAACAAACATAAACATTTTTATGGCACTTGACAGATTCAAATCATTTTCTTCAACATTATCTCTTTTTGTTTTGCAATAACCCTATGACACAGCCAGTATATAAAGAATTATTAAGCTAGTACCTACATTTTGAATTTTCTCCCTATAATTGAATATTAAATGATTTCTCCAAGGTCATACCAATAATTCGATCACCCAGGTAGTAATGATCTATATCTCCTGACTCCAAAACTAGTCACCTTTATGCTAACCCATGCTTCAAGCATAAAACATGTTTCCCCCTTAGCAGTCATGCCTAATTATTTTTCCTTGTTGTCATTGTTAGTGGTGGTCATGATGATAGTGATAGTGGTGGTGATATTTTTCCAATGCTTTCGGGACGCATGCTTTATGAAAACTCACCTGGCAATATGCCATAGGGGAAATATCAATGGATATAACATCAGTAGACAAATTTAATTCCCACCTCTCACATTTATTCACCATATGTGAACTTGGATAAATCACTTAATCTCTTTGGGTCTCAATTTTGCATCTATAAAATAAGAGGATTTGACTTGATGACAGTTGAGTCTCTTACTACTTTAAGTTTATGATCCACATTGCTGATAATCAAAAATGGTTTGGAGGCAGGTCAATTTTGTTTTAAACTTCCTAATGCAAGTGAACAGTAAATCAAAGTTTGCCCAAACATTTAATTGTAAAAGCCCAAGAGACAAATTAGAATAAAATCAGTAATACTCCAATAATACGAGATCAAAACAGTTAGAGATCTACCAATGTTCTAATTGTTCAATGTCCACATTTTCATAAATTCCAAGAGGAAAAAAAGAAAGAGTTCAGAATTTCTATAACTCCTATCACAAATAAATTCCTATAACTTCTCAACTGAAATTTTACTTATCAAAGTTATCATTTCCAGTTGTTTGCTTGTTTTTTTCTTTATATATATATATATATTTTACATTTTGACCTGATTTTTCTTGTACAACATGATAAATGTGGAAATATGTTTAGAAGAACTGTACATATTTAATCTATGTTGACTGCTTGCTTGTAGGTATTGGGGGAGGGAAGGAAGGAAGGAGAAAAATCTGGAATATAAGGGTTTGCAAGGGTAATTGTTGAAAATTATCTTTGCATGTATTTTGAAAAATAAAAAGTTATTACAAATTTAAAAAACAAAACAAAACACAAATTTATGAAAAACATAGGGCAGCATGTATGAATACTAATAAAAATATATATATTTTAAATTCCCTTTTCTAACATTAACCCCCTGGAAAAACTTGTTGATCAGCAGAGTGGAAATTAAATTTGTTTCATAACAGAAAAAAACTAATGTAACCATTTCTAAATAACATCCATAGAGAAGCAAAGTAGTACAGGAAAGAACATTGAGTTTTAAATCAGGAAACACCTGGGTTCTAAACCTAGCTCCCAAATTTCTGGCTGTGTGTACTGCCTAAGCAAGTTCCTTGACCTATCTGATTCAATTCAGAAAACTGAACATAATCATTTGTATACTACCTACCTCATAATATTTATCTTATAGAAAAGTAAATTGTTATTTTTATCTATTTCCCTGGAATATAAATAAAAGCTTCTCAATCTTGGGAGAGTACTTGGCTAGATAGCCTAAGCTTCAACTAGCAACTTTGCATTAGAAACCATGTTTCTATCAATTCAGCCTAAGATCTCATCTGTTTTGGTTTGGTTTGGACTTTTTTTGGCTGATATATTTTTGACTAATATTGAGCTAATAGTCCACTAAAATCTCCAGATCAAATTCTGTCAAGCTACTTTTTACAAATACTTTTGTAATTTTTTACTGGTGTAATTGATTTCTTAGCCAGGTATAGGGCTTTACATTTATACCTATTAAATTTCACTTGATTCAGTTTATGTTGTAATCTTAGAGGATCTTTTTCTATTCTCACTTTCACATCCAACATTTTAACTATCATTCCTGAGGCACTGTTGTTTTGATTGGCCCCTAGTGGTTGCTTCTTATTTTCTCCTTGTTCAAATTTCCTTTTCCTACCTTGAATAATAGATCTAGTATCCAGGTCCATTTGGAATTCATAAGTTATAATAAATCTCACACTGCCAACCAAGAGCAGCCAGTCTGTGGCTAGCACCCAGCTTCATGGACTCAGGATTCAACTTATCTGTTCTTCAACCCAATTCTCCAGTTGTTTTGGCCCCAAATTCACTCAAAGAGTTGAGCCAGGATATGTCATCATAGACAGCCTAAAAACTTCCTTAAGAGGAGAGGACTTGAGATAGGAACCCATTGATTGGAACAGGATTATATAGGGAAGGCACCATCTCCAGGTTGAACCATTTGCTAGAACAGAAGTAGAAAAGTCTGAAAGTCAGGAACTAAGCTGAGACAAAAGTTCTATTGTTCAACTATATGCCCCTCAGATCCTGGCAGCTTCTCTGAAGAAAGATGCCCTTCTAAGTAGTCCTAAAAGGCCTCCTCCCAATCCAATTAAGAATATAAAAATACCTGGCATTTTTTTTAGCCTTTTGAGGTTTACAAAAAGCATTAAATATGTTTTCTCAAGCACTGAGCAAACTTTCACTCTGTTTTCTTATTTTCCTAGAAATACCCTCTCCACATTCTTCAAAAGCTTCTCATAGTCAAGTGTACTCCCTCTCAGCTTGCCAACCTCAAGGCCTACTAGTATCCAATTGGCTAGAAATGTGAAGGTGCAGGATGGATGATTATATCCATAAGGTGAGCTGAGGATACTCCAATAAAGTAAAAGTCTCCTCCTGTGATGTAATTACCATCACCCTTAGAGCAGCTGGTATGAGAGAAGTACTGAGAACTGCCAATAGCAGTCAACTTTGTAGAGTCATCAAATTTAAATGTAAGTTCTAGCAGTTCAGAGCTCTGTACCACTGCTCAACGGACTATTTGGGGCATTGGTGGAGTAAGTACTAGGAGACCCCTACATTCCATCTACTTTCTGATGTCTACACTGACCTGTGATGCAGGGTTATTGGGGGGAGCTGAGAGGCAGGAGGCAGAAGAAATCAAAGTAAAGGGCCTACCCCTGAATATAAAATGAATATTGAATGTAATTCAATGAATTATAAAATGAATATTTTAAAAGATGCAATTTCAAGTCCCAAGGTGCTTTCAACTTTCAGACCACTTCTGAAATGTACCTCCATAAGTTCACACTGCCATTTCCTCTTCTGGGTTCATATTAATGATGTCCAAACTTTTTAAATCTCATAACAGTAAAATGTGTGTGAACATGAATCCCCAATATATTTACTTATTTACCAATTGTATACATAAATTATTGCATTAATAATTTTGTATAGCAAAACACATAAAAACAGAAAGTAAAAAAGGATGATATAAGGAAGAAATTCTATTTGACCCTAGAGTCAATAAACACTGTAGTTTTATTGATAAATTAGTGACATGATCAGACTTATACTTTATCAAAATCATTTAGGCAGCTAAGTAAAGAATGGATTGAAATGGAGAAACACTTGAATCAAAGAGAACAATTGGGAGGCTAGCATAAAAGTTTACATAGGAGATAAGGGCCTAAATTAGAGTGGAGTCTATGTAAATAGAGAGAACACAATGCATGTGAAGGAAGTGAGGGCCAAGGATGTAGAATCCCCAAGATTTTACATCTAGTTGGATATGTATGGTGAAGATAAGTGGAGAGGTGAAGATGACACCAAAGACTAGGAAGACCTGATTGCTTGAGATGATGATAAAGTGATGTCCTCAACAGTAATAGGGAAGTTTGGAAGAGTTGGTGGAATTAAGGTTAAAGATAAAGTAATATTATCTGCTATCCCAAAAATTATTCATGCCTACTTGTCTTGTCATTCTTATGTCTTGTCTTATCTTGTCATTCATAAGTCATTATTATCCAAAATAAAAATTCAAAATGAAAAAGAAGGTAGGTAGAATTCTTACACACTAGTCACTGCCACTACATTGAGAGATCACCCATGAGGACCCTTAACAACTAAACAAGGCCAAGATATTAAGAAACCAAGTGTGGATTTTAAGCAGAACTCCTAAAAACAAACTGTTTAAACTTAAGCATGGCCCACCTCATACCTGGCAAGATGGAAAGCCACCGCCACAGTGATTTCTGGAAGTTAGAAAGGCAGCTCAGGTCAGGGCACCAGTGGACAGAACCATTGAGATATTTCTCTCCTTCCTGTGTAGACAAAGCAGACCAAATCAAGAAATTATTTTCTCTCCTTCCTCTGCAAGGAGGAAATACAATATCAGTACAGTCAATCTTGCTTGAATGGAGTCAGAAAAATTTGAGTTCCAACTCTGCCCCTTAATTTCCTGTATTGCCCTAGACAAGTCTCAATCTCTATAAGCCTCAGTTTCTTCATCTATAAAATGAATAGAATAATACCTGAAATTCCTCACAGGGTTTTTATGAGAACCAAATGTGATAATATATGTATGTTTACAAACTTTTAAAAACTATGTAAATATGGTGATTATTAATCTCCTTTTGAAAATGGGTACATGGGATTTCCAGGAGTGGAAGCAAGAAGGTAGGGAAAGCATGCAGCTGATTTCTGCCAACATTTCCTTCCAAACAACTTTAAAAATAACACCTGAAATCAAATCTGGGAGTGGCAGAGCCAACAAAAGTTCAGAATGAGATATTGTTCTGATTCAGGACAACTTTATGAGATTGGAAAGAGATATCTGTGGCATGAAGATGGAGAATGACCCAGAGGGTAAATGGACCACCAATGGTGGGACTAGCTAGTGGCAGCAAAAGCAACAGAAGCTGCAGGAACTCTCAAGGCAGAGATAGTAAAGAGACCCAGAAACTTATCAGAAAGCAAAAACAAAGTTTCCCTGTGTTAGTGTTAGACTTAGGACCAGATGCTGTTTGAGTAGTCCAATGCCTATATCCATCTTGGCATTCGAGGATAGGAAGGAACACTTTGGTCATGAGGGATTAGAAGAGAAATGAAGAAATAGAGAGAAAAAAGAAAGAAAAAAGAGGGTGGAGATGAGGAGAAGGAGGAAAAGAGAAAGAGAGAAAGAAAGAGAGAGGGAGAGAGGAAAGGGAGGGAGGGAAAGAGAGAAAGAAAGAGAGAGAGAGAGAGAGAGAGAGAGAGAGAGAAAGAGAGAGAGAGAAAGAAAGAGAGAGAGATAAAGAAAGAAAGAGAGAAAGAAAGAAAGAGAGAGAGAAAGAAAGGAAGGAAGGAAGGAAGGAAGGAAGGAAGGAAGGAAGGAAGGAAGGAAGGAAGGAAGGAAGGAAGGAAGGAAGGAAGAGAGAGAAAGAAAGAAAGGAAGGAAGAAGGAAGGAAGAAGGAAGGAAGAAGGAAGGAAGAAGGAAGGAAGAAGGAAGGAAGGAAGGAAGGAAGAAGGAAGGAAGAAGGAAGGAAGGAGGGAGGGAGAGAGAGAGAGGAAGGAAGGAGAGAAGGAAGGAGGGAGGGAAGGAGGGAAGGAAGGAGGCAGGGAAGGAAGGAGGGAAGGAAGAGAGAAAGAGAGAAGAGGATGAAGAGGAGGAGAAAAAACAAGAGCAAGAACAAGAAAGAGGAGGAAGAGGAGAAGGGAGTGAAGAAGAGGAGAGGAAGGAGTGGAGGAGGAGGATGGGGAGAAGGAAGAGAAAGAGGAAGAGGATAGGGGAGGAGGATGGAGAGAGGAAGAGGAGGAGGAATAGGGGGAGAGGGAGAAGAAAGAGAAATAGGGGGAGAAGGAGAAAGAAGGAGAAGGAGAAGAAGAAGGAGAAGGGGAAAGAAAGAGAAGGAGGAGGAGAAAGAAGAGGAGGAGGAGAAAGAATGAAGAAACAAAGAAAGAGGGTGAAGGAGGGATAGGGAGGAAGACAGAGAAAGACAGAAGGAAGAGAGACAAACATAGCCTATGTGGCACATTGGAAGGCACATCCTTCAGTCCTGCCAATAACTCATAGTGTTCCTCACATCGAGGAAATCATAGATATGAGCACCATTTCTGCTGATCCCATCACTAAAAATAAGGAAAAACAAGGAATGGAGATGTTCCCCCACTTTTAACAAAAAGGAATCTTCTAAATCTGGAGATTTTCTCTTGCAAAAAAAGCTGCAGCAAAACTATATTCATCCAAACTCCCATCTCATCTCACCGGTGGTCCAGCTCAATCTCATAAGTCTTTTCTTTCTACAAAGCAAACTCAAGGCATGTTCATATTGGATCCCAGGGCCTTGGGCTGTTAATCATATCTTCAAAAGACAATCTAAATCACCTAAAAGAATAAATGATTTCCAGGCCTCCATAGGCACCATTAATAGACAAATGATATCATATGCTAATTAAAAATCTTCTGTTTATTGAAAACAGATCCACAAAAGGCCCAGATAAATTAACATTTTTAGTTCTGTTGTTGTTCAGCAATTTCTTCAATCATATCTGACTCTTTCTGACCTCATCTGGGATCTTCTTGGCAAAGATACTGGGCTGGTTTGACATTTCCTTCTTCTTTGTTTTGTAGATAAGGAAACTAAGACAACCTGGTTAAATGACTTGCCCAGGAACGCATATCTAGTAAGTGTCCAAGGCCAGATTTAAACTCAGGAAGACGTCATCTTCCATCCACTGCTTTTATTAGTGAAACCTTAGCCCAAAGTCTTTCCTAATTGCCCCAGTGTTAGTGTTCTGTCCTTCCACACATCATCATTCACTTATTTATGTATTTAAATGTTGTATTACTCTCAGTCAAATGTAATTTTGGCGAGGACAGAGACTGTGTTTCACTTTGTTTTGTGTGTCCTGACAGTACTTTGAACATTCTAGATGTTTAATGAATATTTGTTGAATTAATAACACTTAAACAAGAGATTCATTGCAGTGACCAATCTTGGTCCCAGAGAACAGATAGTCAAACATACAGCTTTCCTCTATGTAGAGAGATAAGGAACTATAGGTATAAGTATTGCATACATTACCAGGCTACCATTTTGCATAAATGTTTGTCTTTGTTGCAAAGGAAGGATCAATGCATATAAGTCATGAGTCAGACACTTTGTGACTTTGTATAACCTCTCAGAGGTAGGCAACTCTCCAAGATTGTCTTGAAGAAAATGTGTTGACCTAAATTTGTAGAAAGAATTTCATCACTTAGGAGCTTGCCATGCAATGTAATCATGTGTCTAGTTCTTATCCCTCTTCCCTTTCCCTAGAAAAAGCAAAAGATATCAACAAAACAAAAAAGATAAAATAAATGCTCATTGAAATGAATTAAATTAGCCTGGTTACATTAATTGTATGCACTTAAAAGGAATAAAACTTCCCTTTTTAAAAGCATATCCCATCATTCCAATAATCCAAAAAAAAAAAAAAAACTACCTATCATGACTAAATGTAGGGAGGCAGTGTGATAAAGTATTTAGAGATAATAGCTTTGGAGTTAGGAAGACAAGTTCAAGATTTCTTCATGAAACAAAATGTCTTTAAGACCTTGGGCAGGTCCTTTACCTTTCCAATGCAGCTTTCTACACTAAGTTGCAGAGGAAATTCCCAAACAAAGCTCTTTCCCCTGATGAAATCACAGATCTAGTAAAAAATTAAAATAACAAAATGCTGAAATAAAAAAGCTCTAGGTTATGAGCTGGCCCCTTTCATTCTTATTTTTGCTCATATGTGTTCTGTAACCCCCCAAAAAGTATCCAAATACTGTCAGTAGTGAATCACAATAGTACAAAAAAAATAGATGGATGAAAACACCTGAAGTTTGCTCCAATTCTGTGATGTGAAGGCATTGTGACCTTGTCTCAAAGCATCTGACATGTGCTCATCACATTGATTCCCAGAGGAGCTGCCTGAACATCTGTCTCATGCCTCAAGACCCTTTACCTGCCAGAAAGCTAAAAGATATCAGAATGGCAGAAGCATACTATCTAGTTTTATTTTTTTTTTGTGAAGAAACATGCAGAGCCTTAAATGCTCTGGTTCAGAAGTAGTCCAGACAACAAGCAGTATAGATGGGTTGTCTTTGGGTCTCGAACCTAAAAAGAGCCTTGAAGGTTATCCACAGAGTTCTAAGATTTAAAACATGAAATAACTCAGTCCCTTGTACTCCAAATTCCTCTTTTACAAAGAAGGAAACTGAGGCCCGGAAAATTTAAGTGAGAGATTCAAATTCACAAATGTAGATTACGGGCTAGCATTTAAGAACATTTAAGTTTTGCAAAATGCTTTAGACATGTTATCTCATATGGTCTTCCTAAGAACTGTTTAAGATAGGTATCATCTATCATCATCATCTTACAGATAAGACAGAAGACAGCAAATTCAAGCCCAATTCCTGTGATTCTAAATCTCATAGTTATCCCATTACATCATAAATCTCACCAACTGTCTGATCCAATCAGGGAGCCCCTCTATGATATCCCTGATGGACATGCAAAGTTTTATATTCCTTCCTCCCATAAGGTTCCTATCTCTAATCAGTATTAATAGATAAACTACCTTTGAACCAAATTAGCCATTTAATCAGATGGCTGTTTTTCTTTCTTCACCCAAGCAGATGTTTGGTGGACCCAACAAGCTATTTTATTAGTATTTTGTTGGCAATCTGAGCTCCTGGATGCTTTATTTCTGGGAATTCACAAAATTCACAGAATCAAAGAGTTTCAGAGTGGGAAGAGATGGCAGCAATCATTGGACCCAACCCAATCCCTGAAAAGGAATCCTCTCTATGACATATCCAATAAAGCTCAACCAGCCGCTGCTTAAGGATTCCATCAAGCAGCCCCAGTCACCCATTTCACTCTTATAAAGTTCCATTAGGAGGATTCTCCTGACCTCGAATTTAAATCATCTCATCACAGTTCCTACTCATTGTCTCTATTCCTGCTCCCTGAGATAAACAGAACAATTCTAACCTCTCTTCCACATAACATCCCATCAAAGACTTGAAGACACTTCTTAATGTCACCTAGCTGGCAGGCAAGTCCACCTAGATGAAGCCAAAGGATACCTTGAGGGAAAGGCAAGAAATGGCATATGCCATCACCTTGAACACCACCTATTTTCTGACCACAATGGAGACAGCCTAGGACCCTAAATTCAAGAATGTAACCTCACCTGCTGAGGTTACTGATCGCCAGGGCCATATATACCAATCTTGCCCAGAAACACATGAAGACAAGCTCATATAAAAATCCAATAAGAAGGTTCGAGTCTTTTGCTTTTAAACCCTGGATAAGCTGGAAGCTGGCCAGGTTCCAGGAGCACATGGTGGAGTTGGGATGGCTCGCAGGTGTGTCTGGGTCTCTCCCTGCAGGGATTAAATAAATGCTTTCTCCTTGTAGGAAAAAAAAAAACAAAAATGTGGAGAGAAGTAGAGAGAGGCAGAGATATAGAGAGATGCAGAGAGACAGAGACTTACATACACTTGCTCTTGCTTCCTGTCAACCTCTGCTGAGGTTAGCAATAAAGAAAGGCTGTTTGACACCTTAACATCAGCTCGTCTTCATGTGTATTCAGGGAAGATTGGTATGTATGGCCCTGGCAATCAGTAGCTTCAGTGGGAAGTTACACAATAACCTTGGAAGAACAAGCCAGCTAAAACCTGATTGAAATGACATGGGTTTTCTAGTTAAGATTGCTAGCAACTTGAATTCCTTGGGAAACAGAGAGGACTGTGATCATCACAATCCAGGGCTGCTCTACTTTTCCCAGCTGCTTTCCTCCCTGCCAAAGATGAAGAAATGGAGAAGACCTAAGAACTCTTAGCCTATTTCCTCACTGAAATGACTACCATCATAACTGCAAGAGGATGTCCCAGTGTCAATCTGAAGGAAGATACACGTAATTATGAAAGACCCTTCCAGCTATTACTCCAGGTCTTTGGCCCAAATAGATTCATGCCATTGACCTGTCCTTTTTAAATAGATAGCATTCCCCTGTTAATAAATATTACATTCAGAGAAATGGACTCATTTTATTTATTGGTTAAATTTCTCATGGGACACTTGGTTTGGTCTCTCAGTTCACAAAACCCTCAGAGAAACATATTCAGACAAAACTGGGGAAAGGAAAGATAAATGGAATGAGCATTTATAAAGCATCTACCACAGACAAGGAACTTTTTCAAAAATCTTAGACATTTTTAGATAATCTGCTATCTAACTAAATCCCCCTTATTTTGAGAAATAGATTATTTATACCAAAGTGTGAGACTATGAATTTGTCCCTATTGAATTTTATCTTACTAGATTCCATCTGATCTCAGTTCCTAATGAGACCTTGTGGATCCTGACTCTGTCACCCAGTGTCTTAACCATTCTTCCTAGCTTTAGGTCATCTGAAGATATAATAAACATGCTATCCATACTTTAATCGAAATCAGTGATAAATGTGCCACTTAAAATTTCTTCCTCCAGGTCAATGAAAAATGCACCATCCATGCATTTCCCCCAGTCAATGAAAAAAAGTCTTCAACTCCACAGAATCAGTTGACCACTGGGGTACTCCACAGTAGACCTCATGACAAATTGACAATGAATCTTTAAAGATGCTAGCTAGTCAACCAATTCCAAATATACCTAATGTCCTCTCACCTGGCCTACATCTCACCATATTTTTTTTCTAAGTAAGGGATGACAAACGTCATCAAATATATTGCTGATAAGCTGTATCTTCCATGTTTTTCTGATCTGACAATGTTGTAACCATATCACAAATGTTGTTGTCAATTATGAATTAAGAATACATTCATCCTATGAACCACTACATAGAATTCCCAATGGCTCTATTTTTGTCCGCCTGCATTTTTGATTTCCTTCACAGGTTAATAGTACACTATTTCAAAGTTTGATTTTTCTTGTGCAACAAAATAACTGTTTGGACATGTATACATATATTGTATTTAACTTATACTTTAACGTATGTAACATGTATTAGTCAACCTGCCATCTGGAGGAAGGAGGGAAAAAGTTGCAACAAAAGGATTTGCAACTGTCAATGCTGAAAAATTACCCATGTATGTATCTTGTAAATAAAAAGCTATAATAAAAAAGAATACATTCATCATGTGAGTTTTGGAGGTTTTGTTAAAGTTTTAAAATAAAGATAGGCCCTTTTTATGCATGTGGGTCTGAAAACAATACAGTGGAGGAGACAAGGATGATGCAATCAAAAAAGGAACTTGGATACTTATCTTTTTATTTGTAAATTTTAGTAGTTAAATACAGTTTTTTCTTGTCATGTAGTCAATTCTCCATGACCCCATTTGGAGTTTTCTTGACAAAGATACTAGACTGGCTTGCCATTTCCTTCTCCAGGTCATTTGACAGATGAGGAAACTTAAGCAAACAGTATTAACTAACTTGCTCAGGACTTGCCCAGGATCACGTGGCTAGCAAGTTTCTGAGGCCAAATTTGAACTCGGGAAGAGAAGTCTTCCTGACTTCAGACCCAGTAATCTATTTGCTGTGCTATCCAGCTACCATAAGTAATATACTTGCATTGTTTTTAAAAGGATACATTCTAGGGACAGCTAGGTGGAGCAATAGATAGAACACCAGCCCTGAAGTCAGGAGGACCCGAGTTCAAAACTGATTTCAGACACTTAACACTACCTAGCTGTATGACCCTGAACAAGTCACTTAACCCCAATTGCCTCATCAAAAAAAAAAAAAAAAACTGCTTTCTACACTTTTATTAGGAATAGAAATCAAGTCTACTGGTCTTACAATCTGCAAATTGTAATCCATTATAATTTTTTTAGAAAATCTTCAATAAATCACCATATCCTCTGTCCAAGATGGCCAACAAAGCTCTGTCCTAATACCTCTAAAGACACAGAATTCAAATTGTCCAAAAATCTGGTCTTCCTTTGAGCTCAAATCTAGGCTCCCACCCATCTCCTCTTTATTATCATTCATTGGTTATTATTCTAAGCTCTGGAGATTCCCGGAGCAAATCTTCCTCCTTTCCAACATGAAAATCTTTCAAATGCATGAAGCAAGCAATCATATACCTTGTAAGTCTGCTATCCACCATGCTCAGTGTCTCCATTCATTTCAAACCTTTCTCATTAAAAACTAGCCATGCTTGTTATTATTGAAATACTATATTCACTTTGTTCTTTAAAAATATTTAGGATTTTAACTGGGTTTGTTCTAAAGTAGACCCGAGGGCAATAAAACCCACAGGCAGGCTCAGCCCTTTGTATAGACCTGGAAAGCAATCAGTCATCTCTGTAGTATGATTTGAAGGGAGTTGAAAGGACCCTACCCCAAAATGTCTCCTTCATTAACCTGAAATTTCCATATTGTTCAAAACATTTAATCAAAGCATGAAAGATCCTTGTTAAATTGGAAATATTAAATCATCATGAGCTATATTTAGTGTAATGAAATGTGTCAATTGGCAAGGTCTTGGGGGGTGGGACACAGGCACAGGTTCCAATAAATCTGCTACTAGTGTGAGTGAGTGATTTGTCATTCTTGAAATGGCCTTGCACAAAATCTTCAGAGTGGAGGGAAGAATTAGACAGAATTATACTTTGGGGACCTTATTCCAGAGGAAGGAATCAGAAGGGTATCACCTAAATGGAAAGAACCAGACAGAGCATCAGAATATGGCAGCAGTGCTCTTGCACAATGATTGCTTATACCTGCAATGTGAAATAATCCTAAGGCCATCGATGGAAGGTGGCCTCCTGCCTGCCTTTGTTCTGGACAACCAGGTGAAAATATAAATCAGTAAATTTTGTCATTGCTAACTCACAGTAAGTGGGCTTCATCAGACAAAGAGAAGCAAAAGATGTCGTGTCATTCATTATCCAAAATAGGACCTGGCCGGGCACAGGTTCCAATAAATCTGCTACCAGCTTGAGGAAGTGATTTATTTCTCCTGAGATGGCCTTGTGCGAAATCTTCAGAATAGAGGCAGGAGTTAGGACAAGTGATATGCTAAAGGTCAGATTTCAGGGGAAAGGTAGAAGCCAGGAGCTCAGGAAAACTGCTTCCTGAGAACCAAGACCTTATGCAGAAAAGTAAAGTTTCTGGGATTACAATGTGATGAGCTGTGATAGACACAGTTATTCTGCATCTGCTTAAGGGCGTAACAAACCAGTGGGAAAATATATTGCATCCCAACTGCAGTAGGACTGACCCAAAGAAGTGATTAGACAAGCACTTCCTTCTCTCAGATAGAGGCACAAGTGATACCTGGCCCCTAACCTCCCAAGGAGATGGGAACAAAGACTATAAACTGAAAATCCTGGCTGGGTTTGTGCCAGTGTAACTACAAAAAAAAAAAAAGGCTTGGATCCCAGCACCTGATATGGATGGGAAACTGATCACCAGTACACAGATTCAAAGCCAGAAAGACAGTATCCAAAAAGGAAGCTTAACACCAATGATTTAACCATTTGTCTGAGTCAAACCAATCTCCTAAGACTGGATCTTTTTACTACAAAATGAAGGTGACATTTTGGGGTAGGGTCCTTTCAACTCCCTTCAAATCATACTACAGAGATGACTGATTGCTTTCCAGTTAGTTGAAACTAACATAAAAATATGGCTCTGTGAAGGCACTATTGAGCATTCTGGTGTCTCCATCCATCTCCCCATCCCTTGTCAGAGCCAGGTAGATACGAGCCCAAATTTAAGCATCTCCAGGTCATCAGGTTTTTTCCTTTGAGAAGACATATTGATGGATCCTCTTCCATTAGTGTTTCAGGTGTGTATCTGGTTGGCACCTATTTGCAGAGAGTTTTGATCACCTGGCCATCATGAGAAAATCAAGTCCCCACACAGTCACAGTTGTCCCTGTATCCACTGCTCCATCTCATTTCAGCTTCAGAGAACAAGCTGTCCCTCCCAGGTTAAGCTCATCACTTCCATCTCCATACCACACTGCTAATTTGCACATGGACACTACCTGCCTCAGCCCCATCTCTTTTTTGGAAGATTAGAGGGTGGACCCTAACTCCATCCAAAGCCATCTTTTAAAGAGGACTTTCAGCTCATTCCACTTTGCATAAGCTGTTTTGCCAGGTTTCAATGTAGAACAAGACAGCCTGTATTGGGCACCCTCTTGTCTCCATTTATGGATTGTGTTTCTCCATTTATTATAAATTCCTTAAGGAGAAGCACTCTCTTTTTTTCTTGTATGGATTCTTACAACTTAGCATGGTGTCTGGCACTTAGTAGGCACTTAATATATATTTATTGAGTTTAGTTGCTTTAACTTTCAATGGAGTAAATTTATCAGCACCAACAAATAGGTTCCACTCTTTGATGATTATCACCTCTCTATATATTCAATCATCCAGCTAGCTAGCTAGCAGCAGCAGTAATAATAGTAGTAGCAACAGCAGCAGCAACAGTAGCGGTAGTAGTAATACTACTACTAGAAGTAGCAACAGTGAAAAAAGTAATAATAGCAGCAGCAGCAGCAGCAGTAATAGTAGTAATAGTAGCAAGAATAGCTAAAGCAATACTACTAGTAGTAATAGCAGTAGCAATAGTAGTAGTAGTAGTAATAGCAGCAGTAGCAGTAGTACTAGAAGTAGTAGTAGTAACAGCAGAAGTAGTAGTAGTAGTAGTAGTAGTAGCAGCAGTAATATCCATAGCAGTACTACTAGTAGTAATATCAACAGCAGCAGTTCCAACAGTAATAGCAGTAGCAGCAGCTAGCATTTGTAGAACATCTACACTGTGCCAGGCACTATGCAAAAGACTTTACACTTAATTCTCACAACAATCCTGGGAGGTTAGTGCTGTCATTATTATTATTATTACACTGAGGAAACTGGGTCAAACTGTGGGTAAGTGACTTGCTTAGGGTCAGAGGTCTAGTAAGTGCCTGAGGCTAGATTTGAACAAATGGCCCAACACTCTATCCATTGCACCATAAAGAGTTATTCAGGATACCAGCATTAACGCTCAGTCATGTTTACATGGTGCCCTTCTGCAAAGACTGTAGCTTTGGGTCAGTCACTCCTCTCTCTCACTATATGATAGATCATCATATTCCCAAGATTCTGCCACTATCTGGCTGTAGTACTGTCTTCATAGAGAGGTTCTTGTTGGAGTCCCCAATATACATATGTGAAGGTCCCACCCTCTCATTGTAGTTAAAGGTACTGCAGGAGGGCAGAACTAAAAGCCAAAACCACAGCAATTAGAATTGAATTGCTACAACAAATATAACTAGATTTCCTCAAAATGATTTTAACATCAAGTGTACCTAGAGAGGCAGCTAAGCGATACAGTGGGTAGAGTACCTGGCCCAGAGTCAGGAATATTTGAATTCAAATCCTGCCTCAGACATTTTACTAGCTGTGTAACTCTGAGCAAGTTACCTAACCAATGTTTGCCTCAATTTCCCCATCTGTAAAATGGGGTAATAATAGTACTTTGCTACTATGTTTGTTGTCAGGATCAAATGGGATACCTATAAACTGCTTGACATAGTGACTGGCGCACAGCAAGTGCTTAATGAATGTTTGTTTCCTTCCTTTCTCAAGATATCACACCATATATCACTATTGTTTTGGTTCTTTGCAATAGTTAACTGTCTGCTGCTTTGGATTCCTATCCTGTCCTCTAAAGAAAAGCATGATCCTTAAGGACAGAGACTCCCCCTTATTCCTCACTATTACCCCAGTAGCTAACACTTCTTGTCTTTTATGTCCAACCGGAGCACACTCCCTTCACCTACTGGCTGACTGGTGCCCATAGGTTATCCCCAGCTGTCTGAGGGCATCTCAGTTGTGAAACCTTGCCCAAAGAGCAATGGCTTTGGAGATAAGTAACTGCATTCAAACCCTAGGTCTACCATTTACTTTCTTTGTGATATTGGAGAATTTACTTGATTTCCCTGGGCCATCTGTTTAATGAAACTTTGGGTATTTTCTAACTCTCCATCTTTGATCCTAAAACCGTCCCCTTCATCCCTAATCATCTTCCCAAATACTCCATTCTCCCTCCAGCTCCAATTACCAGCAAAATGCCCCATTTCCTCAAAATGCGCTCTTTGTTTTCTTAAAAAAAAAAATACCTAGTAAGCTGATCCAGCCTAATGGCCTGAGTTTTAGTGTATTATAATTAGGAAAGGGTTACTTTGCCCCTCCTTTGGCTAGCAGATAATAGATGCATTTTAATAGCAACCTTTTGGAAATAATACTTTAAGTCAAAAGAATGATTAATGATGGGAATTCCAAGCTCCCAAGTTGGCTGGGAGGAAGGAAGGGCGATGCTGGGGCTGGAGGGAGGGAGAAAGGACTTCTTATGTCCCTCTAAATACAATATGTAAGTGACCACCTGCTCTGCCTCCACAGATGGGCAAGCCCTGCTGACATATACAAATAGGAAAAAAATGGAAGACGTGAGCACATTCATTTCCCAGGCCCTTGTGCTTTCCACCCCCACACTTGTGGACATGAGCAGTAACCTCAATTAAGATCAATCGTTGGCTTGGAAGATTTTTTGTTTAAATCAACCGTGTCTTTCTCTAGCCAGCGAGGTCCTTGAAAAGGTAATGACTTCAAAGGAGGAGAAATTAACCACATCCCTAGGTAATAGATTTTGAACTTTCTGAGATTTATAGCTACTTCTTCCATTTAAAGATACTCAGCTCAGCAAATTCCAGAGCTAAGTAGAAGTGACAATTACCAGTCTTCTATCTAACTGAAAGACACTTGAATCTGGAAAATAAATAGGAGGGTTTTTTCTTAATATAAACTACTGTGAACAGCAGAAAATACCACTTTGCCAAGGGGACCTTTGCTGCCACAGGTTTGATCCTGACTTTCATCACCCAAAACAAAGACATCGGAGCATGGTCTTCACCGGTTGATTACCAGCAGGAGGTCACCTGCTGGGTTTATATTCAGGGAGATATGAGTTCAAATTCTACCCCTGACATTTATTAGCTATGTGCCCATGAAAGGCATATCTACCGTCTGGGAGGATGTTTCCTTAGGGAAAATAATACTCTTAGAACCAAGGTCAGTTGCGCAGATCAAAGGAGAAACTACATGAAAGATAATGGAAGAGTAATTATTGTTACTATTATTATTATTACTATTAAGTTTAGAAATTTGCAATACTTTTTACATATCTTTTGAGGCTTACAATGGCCCTGTGAGGGAAGTTGTTAGGGCATCAGAATTCTTGTTTTATAGATGAGGAAACTGAGTCAGAAATGTATTGTCACCCACTCATAGTGGCAGAGCTGGTAAATGTCAGAGCTAGAATTCAAACCTAGGTAATAATGAGAAGGAGAAAAGGGAAGAGAAAGAGGAAAAGGAGGGGGAAAAGTAGGAGGAGGAAGAGGAAGAGGAAGAAGAGAAAGAAGAAGAGAAGGAAAAAAGAGAAAAGGAAGAGAAGAAGAAAGATGAAGGAAGGAAGGAAGGAAGGAATAAAGAGTAAGAGAAAGAAAGAAAGAGAGAAAGAGAAAAAGAAAGAAAGAGAAAGAAAGGGATGAAAATGAGGAGGAGAAGAAGGAGAAAGAAGAGGAGGAAGAGAAGTAAGAAGAAGAACAAGAAAGAGAAGGTGGAAGAGGAAGAAGAAGAGGAGGAAGAAAAAGAAAAAGAGGAAGAAACAAAGAAGAGGATGAAGAGGAGGAGGAAGAGAAAGAAGAAGAAAAAGAATAAGAACAAGAAGAACAATAAGAAGGAGGAGAAGGAGAAACAGAAGAAGGAAGAGAGGGTGAAGAAGGGAAGGAGGAAGAAATAGAGAAGGAGTTTGGGGGGAGGAGGAGGAAAAAAAGGTAGAGGAGAAGGAGAGGAATGGGAAGAGGAGGAGGAGGAATAAAAGAAGGAGAAGGAGGAGAATTTATATAGCACTCAAAGGTTTACAAAATGCTTTTTAAATATCTCATTTTACCTTCACAACAATCCTGGAAGGCCAGTGCTGTTTTTACTCCCAATTTATAAATAAGGTGAAGCAGACAACAATTAAAGTGACTTACTTAGACTCACCCAGTTAGTAATCTGAGCCCAGATTTGAGCTAAATTCTCTCAGATTCCAGGTGCTGGATTCTATTCACTGCAAAACCCAAACATATAGCACCTACCAGAACATTTCCTAACCCTCTCCTCACCAATATAACAATCATCTTCCCATCAATCTAGTTCATTTTATTAAAGCTTGTTCTCAGTTTAGAGAATAGAAAATATATTTTCTAAATGCTGGAGTAATACCTACAGAATGTAGACTTTTAATTCTTCAACCTATTTTTTTTTATTCTTCAACCCATTTTTTTATTCTTCCACCTATTTGAATATTTACTTACATAATCTTAAGAAATTTACTGCAAGATTTAAAAAAACAAATGGCTGGAAAAATTTTTATAAACTTTGATCAGGGGACACACACACACACACACATACTAGGAACAATAAAAAGGTTTTTTTTGTTAGAAATAGGTTATAATTTCCCCAAATTCTGAGCTCCCCAGAGTGTGGTTGTGAGACGTAAGAAGGAACAATGGGAGCTGATAACAGGAAAAATCTATAAGCTTAAGGATGATACAGTTCATATGTGGCCATCACCAAGTTGCATTTTCCATTGCAATACACTAAAGACACAAAAATAGAGAATGGGTATACATGATGTTGGTATATAAACAGAGAAATAGCCTTGGACCTGGGATTTGATTGGCACAGGGAACTCCATATGAAATGACCCCTCCTCCCCAAATAAATTAACCCCTGCTTGGAAGTCTTAGAGTTACTGGGGCATTGATAGGTTAAGGAATTATCCAGGATCACACAAATGTGAGTCAGAAAAAGAATTTGAACTTATAGACCTTCTTGATCTTGAGGCTGCCATATCAAACTGCTTTGGGAACAAATATAAATATAAACATATGTATATATATTTATGTATATATATATATATGTATATAATTGTGCAAAGAACATATGATGTCATAAGCATAGAGAATTCTGAAATGTAGTTAAGTCCAGGGGTGGCTGGGGTCTGGAGGCCAGAACTTTGTTCAAATCTGTCCTCAGACCCTTACTAGCTGTGTGACCCCAAACAAGTCACTTAACCCTGTTTACCTCAGTTTCCTCATCTGTAAAATGAGCTGGAGAAAGAAGTGGCAAATCACTCCAGTATCTTTGCCCCAAAAAAAGGGGGTTTATGAAGAGACAGACATTGCTGAAAACAACTGAACAACAAGATAAATCCTAAGGGTTACACAAATAATAAGCATCTACCCCAGGAGTAGGAAGTTGAACCCATTTTCAACATAGAAGTCTAAGGACAATGCCACACTGCTGCTACCTATCAACAAGCCAAGGGCATTTATTAAACACCAACTATATGCTGGGCCAATATGCCAAGCCTTAGGGATATAAAAGCAAAAAACAGCCCATGATTTCAAGGACTCACTAAGAGAAAACTGCAAACTTTTCCCATATAAAATAGACAGGATAAACTGGAGATAATCTCTGAGAGCAGCATCCCCCATTTCTGTCATCTTCCACATCATCCATCATCCAGTACTTCATCATGGCATGATGGTGACCCCAGGTTCCTAATGGTAAACCAAGTCGAGGGCTGAACTCTGGCAAACCCTATGAAGTGCTGGGAACATCTGGGCACAATATAAGGTTGGACTGTGTGTGTACATTT
Organism: Antechinus flavipes; assembly: GCF_016432865.1. Lineage (NCBI taxonomy): Eukaryota > Metazoa > Chordata > Mammalia > Dasyuromorphia > Dasyuridae > Antechinus > Antechinus flavipes. Next base: position 661,429,305 of record NC_067399.1, read on the forward strand.
CCAATTATGTTCAGAGAGTCATTACCAGGTTGGTCACAGAAATCCTCAGTGCTTCCACTTTATTAACATTGACTCAACTGAGACAAGGTGGCTCAAAAGAAAGTGCTAAATCATCATCTTACCTGGCCTCAGTTTCCCCATCTATAAAATAAGGATGGACTGAATGATCTCCAAGTTCTTTTCTATTTATTGAGTGAGGGCTTACAAATGTAAGGGAGCCCCTCGCACAGCTTCACGCTGCTCTGTCTGCATTTGAAAAAATCGGAAACTGAAGCAAGAAGGTATAACAGATAGTTATCTCCCTCTCGGTTTCCTATCATGACTTAATTTATCTTTGTACCTTTTCTTTGATTATTACTTATGAGAGAACAGAGCAGACTCAAGATTCAAAAACTGAGAACCCAAAACCTCAAATCTACTTAGTAAATTCTGAGTAAATAATCCTGATCTGATTTGTTAACCAACATTTAGAGATAATGGATGTGGATGCATTAAGTGGGTGCCTATCCGCAAAGTATCGGGAACCAGAGATAGTTCAAGGAGCAGAACTGAAGAGACAGATGATCTCAAAGGCATCAAGTCCAACACTCTCCTTTTAATAGATGAGGAAACTGAGTCTTAAGAACATTAAGTGACTTGCCTAGAGTCACACAAGGAATAATATCAGAGGTGAATTAAAGAAGATTCCCACTGTAAAGAGAGAGACAGAGTTAATTTGCAAAGTAGCTGCTGTGAAATGCTGTGGGCACAGTATCATTGGATATGAACCAGTTCATAGAATCATAGGTTCATAAGATTTGAAGTCATATGGGACCATAAAGCTAGCTAGTCCAAGGGCTTTTAGTATGGGATCCCTGACCTTAAATGTTTGTCTGTTTAATATTTTGACAACTATTGCTCAAACTGGCTTCATTTATAATCCAGTATTTTATTTGAGGCATTTAAAAACATGATCCTAATCAGGGACTGTGACAAAAAACATTAAGATCCAAACCTTTCATTTTACAGAGGAAGAAACCAAGGATCAACAAAAGGAAAATGGCTTGTCCAACATCACCCCAATAAAGTTGAACCTTTTCCAGGAAATTTCAGAGAAAATTCAGGTCAAGTGGCTGCAAGGTGGCCAGAGAGGAAGGAAGGAAGGAAGCATCCAACGTGCTGACTCCAGCACTTGGAGCATCTGCCGTTAATCATGTCACCAGCACTCAGCCGTGATTTAGGAGCGCCCATGATTGGCCACTTTAATTGCTGTTTCTCCAGTGCCGGTGCTGAATGCCGGGAGAGCAGATTCATCAGGGGGAGAAGCCAAGCAGGACGTGACAGCTTTGAGAAGCTGGGAGGATGGCATCTGGAAAGAAAATGAGCTGTCTTTAAAGGTGGATTCTTGTCCCCAAGGATAATAATTCTCATTTTTACCATTAAGAGGAAATAAAGTTACTCTGGTGGGATTTCAAGGACTTTACCTTTCCTTCAAAAATGTCCATCACAATGAAACATGTTTATAACCTGCTTTGAGAGATCTTCAACTTAACTGGGCAGGAGAAAAGGCCAGGGGAAGACTCTACACTCAGAGGAAAATGTAGTCCTGTTGGAAGCAGAGGGATGCACAGAGAAGACCACCAGGAAATGGTGGTCTTGAGTTCCTGAGTTCTGGAAGTCCAGAGTTCTGAGTTCTAATTTCAGGCAAAAAGGGACAGTAGAAAGAAAGCTGTACTTAGAGTCCAGAGAGTCCACTGGAGATTCAATCCTATCTCTGCCCATTGTCAGTTAGTGACAGGCAAGACATGTCACTTTTCTGCACCTCAGGATCTGAGTCTCAGTATGCTCATCTCTAAAATGGGATGATATTATCCTGAGTACCTTTTTCACAGGTTGTCGTGAGCCAAGGTGGAAAACTTTGGGATGATATTCTACCCTACTCTAGAGATAGAGTAGCCCACTCCCCTTATTCCCCACCCTACGACAATTAGAGCTAGTTAGCACTTGGAGCTAATCAAAAGTGAGATGGGCTGGCTGAGGAGATGACAAATCTAAAGGATCTTTTCTTTGATTGTTGTGTTGCAGGTGTATGGTCAGGCAGGGGTCAAATGAGGGAGTCTTCTAGATCTCTGTGATTCTGGGATGGCCTAGATAATGAACTCTCTCTAGAGTTGAGGCAAAGCATCTCGGGGACTTTATAGCCAGGGTATTAAGTCACTGTACTCCATTAACACCTCTGGCATGAATCATTCCTATATCTTTATTACTTCTCAAGGGCCTCATTACCATATACCTGGTCTATTATAATAGCCCACTCACAGCTCATCCTGTCTCTGGCACTCCACATTGCAATACATCTTTCACAAACTGACAAAATAATCTAGGATAGCTAGTTCAAATCTAACCCAAACGTTGTATAGCTCTGTAAAGAGGGACAGGCAGAGAGGAAAGAGAGAGAGAGAGAGAGAGAGAGAGAGAGAGAGAGAGAGAGAGAGAGTGTGTTAGTTAACTTGCAAGTCACATCATCTCTGTTTGCCTCAGTTTCCCAATCTGTAAAATGGAGATATCAATAGGGTCTACATCATGAGGTTACTGTGAGCATCAAATGAGATAATATTTGTAAAGCATTTAGCTCAATGCTTGTCACCTAGTAAGTACTTTTAAAAAGTTATTCTAAAAGATAACAATTATTATTATTATAGATAAAGGGAGATAAGGAAAAAACATGCAGGATACAAACACAAGCCAGGAAAATATAGCCCCTGTCCTCAAGGTACATATACGCTAATGGAGGAAGACAAAATATAATGTAACTCACTAGATGACATGCTGTGGAGATGGCTCCTGGAATCAGAAGACAAGCTCAAATATAACCTCAGATATTTATAAGCAGTGACTTAACCATTGTTTGTTTCAACCTATTAGAAAAGAACATGGCAAACACTTCCATATGTTTGCCAAGAAACCCCATTAGAGAGCATAGTCCATGGGATCCAAAGAGTAAGGCCCAACTGAACAACAGCAAGAAGAACAAGACAATATCATTACACTAAGGATTTTTGAGCAAAGGGCTTCTGTCTCCAGTCCCAGCATTCTATCCACTGTACTACCTGCCTTCTATCTATCAAGATGTCCATCTTCTCAAAACTATAATCATTAGTGACTTTCCATTGCTCAACTCATATTCATAATTTTATTTCTGTAGTTTTCTAATTCACTTATGATACATTATAGTCACCTGCATCATTGCCATGTTATTTTATAAGATTTTTGGCTCCATTAAGGCAGAAAGGAATCACAAGTTGAGAGATAGATAAGATCTGGAGGTCATGGAGTCCAATCTGACTCATTTTACAGATTGAAAAAAACTGAGGCCTGGAGGTTGCAAGTGACTTGTCCAAGATCCCATAGTTACTAAGTGGGAATAGCAGAATTTGAATCCAAAGCCATTGATTCTAATTTAATTCCTACAATACTATGTGCAAGGTCACCACATCTAAGCTTTATATCTCTCCCCAAGACTTACACAGTGCTCTGCACAGAGAAGTCACTTAAGTTTTCTGAATTGAATTGAATGGATCTGGCTCCATCCAAAAGTAAAAACTCCAAAGGAGATGATGATTATCAAATCTGTCTGCTATTTGCTAAGTGTTCTCTAAAAAGATTTTTCCAGTTCCAGGAGACTATAAACTAGTTAACAGCTCAACTCTAATTAATAACCACATTATGCAGATATAAACTTCTACATTTTTATTCTTTATGATGTACTTAACACTGATTTCCCTTAAATGACTGCTCTAAGAAAATGGTTTTCTCCTTCCTCTATTCTCCTCATCACATTTACTTCCTACTCTATTTATGTCTTGCCCATTTCCACCCTCTCAGTTAACATCTAGGCCCTCATATTTTTGTTGTATTCACCTAGAGATGGCATGGAAATTGAGAGCAGAATGGGACCTTGGAGCTCATCCAGGTTAACTCTTTCTTTGCAAATAAAAAAAAAAAAGAAGAAAAGAAACTTAGAGAGGTTAAGGGACTTTGGCCCAGATTGCACAGTGATCTGGATGCAAGTCTTCTTCAACTTTGCTCTGTCATCTTCTGTTATGATGTACATTGGGGCCAAGTTGGCTAAGAGGTGAAGTGATTGGCGTGGGCTGGGGAAGAATCAACTGAAGTACAAGGATATGAAATTTGGCAATATGCCTAGTGCCTGAAGGGAAAATTTTAAAACACTTTCTCCAACCCTGGCCTGGCCAAGAATTCAGTTGTATAACATAAATTAATTACTGGTCTTCTGGAAAATGTTGTTCTGATAAAGGAGATGAAATGGGGAAATTTGGAAGTGAAACAAAAGGTCTGAGGAAGAATGAATGGATAAATGGATGAATGAAAAAAGCATTTATTGAGTTATTCCTATGTTGCAAAGACAGTCCCTATCCTAATAGGTAGAAAGAGAAAAAAAGAAAAAACAGTAAAGTGATATCAGAAAGGGAAGAAATGGAAAGTTACAGGAATGATGAAAGGGTTGACAAACACCATCCATGCACAATAAAATAATAGACTTGGCCATGATTCATGGTTCCTGAACTGAAGGAAAGAGTAAAGAGAAGCATAGATGGGGCTTTCCTGAAACAGTGTCCCCAGAGAGATAGTATCTATACATCTTCTCATCAACAAGACAGATCCTGGGTAGCCCAATATCTAATTCTGGTTCTATCATTACCTAGTTACTTAGCCTTGAATAAGGCACTAACTTACTTTGCCTCATTTTTCTCATCTGTCAAATGGGAATAATAATATCTGCCCTACTTCATAGTAGTGGAGAACATTTAATGAAGAAAATAATAATTATAAAAGTAGCCAAGGACAGGTGGGGTGGGAGACATCATACAAATAAGAGGCATAATAGTATGGTGCAGTAAAGAAAGTAGAAAATAAATTAGATTAAGTGGAGGAGACCAACCAGCAGACTTTTATTGGAATAGTTCAAGTGTGAGATGATGAGGGATACTGGATCAGTATAAAAGCAATTTCAGACAAGACAAAAAGAGAAAGTCAAGAAATATTGCAAAAGTCAAATCAACGAAACTTGGCAACTAGTTGGATGGTGGGAGAGAGGAAATTGAAAGGGAGTGAGGAAAAAAATCTTTTTCTGATATATCTAGATAATAAAAAGAGCTTTGGTCCGGGAGTCTGAAAAGATCTGGGATAGAATCCTACTTCTACCACTTTCTAGCTACTTCATCCTATACAAATCATTTAGCCACTCAGCCTCAGTTTCCTCCCTTGCAAAATGGGGATAATGATCAAAAACTACTTACTACATTAAGGTGTTGGAAGGGTCAAATAAGATAATATATGTAAAGCCCTTTGCCAAACTTAAATGTCAGCTATTATTTATTCCTGTGTGTGTGATTGTTGCTAAGGGACCAATTGATGCAAATTAGGAATAATAGGAGCTCTAACTTTAAAGGGCAAAGAGATAAGGCTGAGAAAAGAAATCCCTATTCTCTGATTAACAAAAACACAATTGCCAAGTTAGAGCATTAGAGCCTGTGATCTTCTTCTCCTTGTCCTTGGCTCCCATGAATGGGAGAAGAAAGAGGGGCTTTCCGACAGGAGGAAGCTGAAACCCTCCTCCAAGAAAGCTATCCCAAATGATGTTATGTTAGTAATGGGCTGCAAAGAAAGACCACAAAAGAAATTATTTTAGTCACTGTACTGGTAACTAAGGCTCTTTGACAATGGATAACCAGAAATAGGAAAGCAGAGATGAGGGCACCAAAATGGCCTGAACACTCCAAACACAATAGAATTTTTGAGAGCCAGAGTGAACTGAATGAAGTATACTCGTCCCTACCACATAACGACTTTCCCATCGCAGTTTCAATATATCACAGGTCAGCATAAGAAATTAAATGGGAATTTGGGGGGAGTTTTGCTGAAGCCACAGTTGACATATGAAGGCCAGAAAATAGCACAGAAAAAATTTTAAAATTCAGAAATATATAAAATATATGTACAGTGTTATATAACATAAATCCGAATTTCACAATAAGGAACTGCAAACTTTACATCCTGTAAGATAAAAAGAAAAAAAATCAGACCTCTGGTTTGCAGGGAAGGCCAAAATATTTTCCAGATAATGAGGTGCTGTACCCCTTAATCCTATTGTGTGGAAGGGATAACTGTATTCTACCAAACCAGGCTTGACTTAAACAGTTCTTGATAACATTTAAGCATTAGGGAATATGGTACCTAATTGCACCTAGATGTTCATAGTTCTTTAAATGAATCATTCTCTAATTATGGTATTTCTTCTGAATATAATGATTCTAATGGTTGAATTTAGCTAATTAAACAAAAGCTGCATATTTTAAAGTCATGACTGAAAGGAGAACTATGCTAATATCTCTCTCAGTTAATCCATATGGGAATCATAATGAGAATCATAATTTCACATAGGAATCATAATTTGAGAGGTGGCAAAGACCTGTGTCCATCTAGTTCAACTCCATACCCAAAAGGAGTCACCCATATAAATTCTCAATCAAAAGACCATTCAATCTTGGTCTAAAGGCATTCAAAGAGCCAACCACCTCAACAACAGCTCATGTGCCTTTGGACAGCTCCTGACATAGAATTCTCATTGTCACTTCCAAATATTCCTCCTGGCTCTGCCATCTAAGGCCACCTGAACAAGTCTCCTCTGTCGTCATCTCAAAATGCTCACAGATATTTGGCATTTCTACTTAGCATCACCAGGCTAAATGTGTCCAGTACCTTTTATTGTCCTTGTATGCTAAGAGCTGAAGATCATTTGCTTTTCTGAAAAGAGAAGAGGCTTGCAGTCTTTCAGATTAAGCCTCTCAGATCTTTTTCAGAACATTTGCTTTTTATCCACTGGCTCTTCCATCTTGGACTTGTGGGTTTTTTTTTTTAACTAAGCTTAATGCTTTATATTAATCTCCATCCATCTAATTGTTGTTCAGTCATTTCAGTCATGTCTGACTCTTCATGAACCCATTTGGGGATTCCTTGACACAGATACTGGAGTGATCTGTCATTCTTGGCTTATTTTACAGATAAGAAAACAGAGGCAAATAGAACTGTCTTGCCCAGGGTCACACAGCTAGTAAGTGTCTGAGGTTGGATATAAACTCAAGTATTCCTGAGTTCAAGCTCTATGCTGCCACTATAGTCTAATATAATCTTTTGGGACTCTTTTTGGTAAAGAAGAAGAAATAAGGAAGAAGAAAGAAGAAAAGAAGAAGGAGGAAAAGGAAGAGGAGAATGAGGAGGAGGAGGAGGAGGAAGAAGAGGAAGAGGAGGAGGAGAAGGAGAAGAGTGATGAATATAAGAATAGATAACATTTGCATAGTGCTTTGAAGTTTATAAAGCACTCTACATGTTTTATCATTGAGCTATATAATAATTCTGTGAAATAGATGCTATTATTATTCTCATTTTATAATTGAGAAAACTGAGGTAAATGAAAGCAAAATATCTTGTCCAGAATCACACATCTAGTAAGTGTTTAAATCTGGATTTGCACTCAAGTCTTCCTAACTTAAGGATAGAAGAGGACAGAAAGATAACTCTCTCTTCAAGAAAAGGTTTGATGTCTAGCTATTCTTGGAGATGCTATAAAAGATATAATTGTGCAGAAATAAATTGGACTGGCTGGTCAATGAGGCTCCATATAACTCTGAGGGCTGTGCAATTCTAATTCAAATCCTGTCACATCCTCTAGTGGACCCAAGCTACATGGAATCTGTTAGGCCATTCCCTGTGAACTTTGAGGTTCTCTCCATGAATTTAATCCAAATCATTTTAATCATTTCATATCATTTCAGCTGTGACTCACAGACAGCTCATCCTTCATCTTTAAATAATGTCAAAGTTTATTTTGGCAATAAAAGTTTAATTTCCCATGGAATTCTATAGATGGTCTCCTCTCTGTATGTATGAAATCGAGAATCTGGGTCTATAGGAAGATATTTTAAAATCTGGAGATTGTTTAAATGACATGTGTGAGGAAATCAGCTTATATTAATATTCAAAATCTATCAGTTTGCTTTATTTCTTTTCTGTATGTCTCAATTTTCTTATCTTTAAAATGGAAAAAATAATAATAGCCCCATCTACCAGTGTTGTTGTGAGAATAATATCAGATATTAACTGTATTGTACTTAGCATAGTGGCAGGCACATGATAGATATTATTAAATTTTAATTATTATTATAAATTATAATCATAATAAAAATAACACGTCTCACAGGGCTGTTGCAAGTATCAAATTAATTAACACATGTAAAGTGCTTTGCAAACACTAAAGCCATGTACAAATATTAGCTATTAGCATCATTATTATCATTTTTAAGGCAGGGAAATGGAATAATATGAGTACTGAATTTAGAGACAGGAAGATCTATTTTCAAATCCTGCTTCTGACACTAACTAGTTATATGACCCTGGACAAACCATATCATTTCTATCAGGCTCAGTTTCTTCATCTATTAAAAAAGGAATAACAATAGCACCTACATCAAATGGTTATTATGAGAATCAAATGATATATGCTGAAGTTCTTTGTATATTTTAAGGGGATATGTAAATGTTAGCTGTCATAACTATGCTTAGGTCTAATATTCTTATCTTGTCTTGAAAACAAGTCTTCTTATTTTCTGGGCACCAGCTTCAAATAATGCCCACAATCCCACCTGGTTCTCTAGCTCTCTTTTATATGCCATCTTCCTCCATTAAAATGTAAGCACCTTGAGGGTAGAGACCAAGTTTACATTTGTATCCCCAACATTAAGCACAGTTTCTAACACATAGGAAGTATTTGATAAATACCTTCTCTATCTCCAGTTGTTTGCTGGAGTAATGGAAAGATCCTTGAATTTGAAATCAGAAGATCCTACACTGAAATCCAGGATCTGTCACTTATGAGCACTGGTACCTTGGACAAATCATCTAACACCTCTCACACCCAATTTTCTTATTTGTACAGTCAGAACAATAAGAATGGCATTCCCACCTCCCAGAATTATTATAAATACCCAATGGGATAACATGTGGGAAGGGCTTTATATGCCCAGAATCTTCACAGATGGCAAGTCTATTCAACTATGAGCCCCTTCCCTCTTCTCCCTTTTGCTCTATGATCCGAGGCTTCTGCTTTGGGATATACACGGTAAGAAACTTCCCCAATGACCAAACCATTTAGACTCACTTAATAACTCTGTAGATTAAGAAAAATGAAAAGAATCATTTTCATGTAATTTACCCGGAGGAAGTCATCCCAATGGGTCTTTAGAATTCTCTAGCACCGTGTTTACAACTGAAATTTGAGGCTTCCTTGCATCTCTTAGGACAGAATGTTGATTAAGAGCTAGCATTACTGTATCATGAAACCATTTTTCCCTCTGTGTTCTGGCACCCTTCCGATGAGCCAAGATGAACTTTAAATTGCTGAACAAAGCCGAGTTCAATAAAGTGATGCCTGAAGATAGAGCTCTCCTAGGAGCTAATCAACTCTTGTCAGTCAACATCCATGGTGCACCTACTGGGTGCTGAGACAGCCCTGTAATCTTAGGGCTCTTCAACTCAAATTGACCTAGTGACTTCCTATTTCCATCACCTAAGTAATTTCTATCACAGGAGGTTGCTTTCCAGATTTTAAGGAAAAAAACTCTTCATCTCCATTAAAGAGAAATCTGCTTCTGATGGTTCCCTAGAATGCCAATTGCAAGAATGCTTACCAATAAAAGTTAACATTACTGTAGCATTTCATGTTTTCCACACCTCCTTCTCTTTGTTTTTTCATTCATGTTCCTAAATGTATCACTGTGCCTTCTTCCTTTGCTCTTCTCCTCAGGCTCCTAAAAGTTTCTAAAGTTTATCCAAAACCCTTCCCTTATTTCCACTGCTCTAGAAAAAGACCTGCTGCTTTCACTGGGAGGTCCATCCTCTCTATGGAAAAATCTCTTGGTAAGATCATAGAAGCATAATCTTAGAGCTGGGAAGGACCTTAGAAAGTATCAAATCCAGTTTATACTCTGTGAGAATAAGTGATTTATCTGGGGCCACACAATCAGGAAACATCTAAGGCAGGATTTCAATTCAGGGCTCCAGGCCCAAAAATTCTACCCCTTGTGTCATTTAGCTGCCAAGTCCAGTACAATGGATTGAAAGAGATAAGTATTTCCTTCCCTGTTTTACAGATGAAAAAAAAATACCCAAAAGAATTTTTATGAAGAGTTTTGGGTTTTGAGTCAAAAGATCATGATTAGAATTCTAACTATTACCTACAAACTAGAACTAATCATTTGTCTTTCTTTGGACCTCAGTTTTCCCATCTATAAAATGAGAGAATTAGACTCAATCTTTGAGGCCTATTCTGGTTATAAATCTTATAATCAATATTAAGAGTCATGGAGAGAATAAAGAATTTATGCAAAATCACACAGAGAATGGAAAAGTCGGCAAATTTACCATCTATATATGTAGGTACAAGACCCATCAAATACTTTTAGTAATGACTGACCCTTTTTCTACTCTGCTTTATTGTGCTATGGAGCCCAGCTTCTTGAATAGTAGTTCACAATCCCATATGGCAATTTGTAACTGAAAGTGGAGGTCACAAAATTATGATTTATTATCAGCAAATATTTGATTTATATGTATATGTGTGTGAATATATATATGTATATGTATACATATATATATAATATATCTATATGCTCTGGATCATATAAAAATTTCTTGGTTGAAAAGGTAATAGCGAGTGGGAAAAGTTGAAGCATTGCTCTAGAGTAATTCTAGAGAATCTGGGGGAACTTAACCCAAGATACAGACTATAGTGTTGATCTTGGTAAAACATATTTTGAATGAACCCATGTACAACAAAATACTTTCTATGGTTTCCAAGAATTGTAAATGAAGCAGATGCTCACTAACTGGAGAATGGCTGCACAAATTTTGGCATGTGAATGTAATATGGCTGTGCAGTAAAAAATGATGACTACCGAGAAGCATGGAAAGAACTGTTGTAGACAGATGCAAAATGAAATAAGCAAAACTAAGAAAACAACATGCAAAATAACTACCAAAATGTAGATAAAAAAACAAAAAATAAAAAAATAAACAAAATTAAGTTCTGTGAAGTGATCATGGCCAAGCATGGCCACAAAAAAAATATATATAAAATGTCTAATTTTTTGCAGAGATGAGAGGCTAACTATACAGAACATTGCATATACTGTCAGACTTAGGAATTCATTTTGCTCTACTGTTTTCTTTTTGGTTTTTAAAAGGACTGATCTCTGGGAGGAATAGGTCATCATAAGTAATGGGAAATGCAAAAGCAAAACCTATTTTTAAGTGATATAAAATTATAAAATGTTTATGACTTGGTGATTAATATATTTTCTAATCAATCTCCTGGCAAAATGCTGAGAAGAAAGCTTAGTTAGACTGATTTTTTTTCCCTTTCTTTTCATACCACAGATCTTTCCTTGCTGCTCCAGAGGCAACATTCAGACCTGCAAGATGCATGAAATGAGAAACTTTTCCTTTCCTTTACTGTGTTCCAATGCATTGTCAGAATTAAAGCAGCAAGTTCCCATACTGCTTAGCATCTGGGAACAGGGACATATCTATCATTTCTCGAACCAGTTGTTCACATCTGGCTGCTGAGGTATGGCCTGAAGTTTGTTTGTTTGTTTTTAAGTCTTAGATTGTTACACACTTGTCTAGCCTCATCAGAACTTTTCCCCAACAGGTTTTCTATTCACAGAAATGCCTTATTCTCCCTGCAGAGACTACCAAGACCTTGGATAAAATAACCCTACAAACTTTGCTGAGACTTTATTAAGATAATGAAAGTTGGATGAGTCTATGATCTGCAGGCTCCTGGGACATAAAAATGGTAGATGCTGATAAAGTTGGAAAAAATAAGAAGAGAACGAGAGAGATATGCCCTTATGGAGACTTCAAAGTAATAAATTGACACCTTAGAGGAAATAACTTGGAGAGGTCACTCAGAAATCCCAGACTTCTAGGAGTCCCAATTATCCTATTTTATGCAATATTTAGATATGAAAAAATGGCATCTCCTATAAGAAACCTGTTCAGACTTCCCCAGTTTTTATTCTCCTACCCTCTGAAATTTTTTCAAAAATGGAAAGTTAGTTTTGAACAGTGACAGTATAGTAGCCAATGGCACTATTATTGCTAATAGAAATGGAACGTTATATTAAAAATGGAAAATAGTCTTAATTGCCTATGTATTGACAGATAGATTGCCATTTTTAGAGGGGGTTAAGAGTGGTTCCCCCTATAATGACAAGGATGAAAGAAAACAAGCATTTCCACGTGTCAAGTATAGTGATAAGTGTCTTATCAATATTATCTTCTTTGATCTTTTCAACAGTCCTGGAAGGTAAGTGATATTATTATGTTCATGCAGATGGAGATTAAGTGACTTGGCTAGGATCACACAGCTAGTAAGTGTCTGAGGTCAGTTTAAATTAAGGTCTTCCTGACTATAGGCACGGAGCTCCACCTAACTATTCCTAATCTTTTGCACAAACTACAGCCCAGGAGAATGCTGGAGAAGTAGCAAGCCTGGAATTCAGCAAGGCATTTGACAAAAGTTCTCATGCTGTGGGGCAGCTAGAGGGTGCAGTGGATAGAGCACCAGTCCTGAAGTCAGGAGGATCTGCACTCAAATCCAGGCTCAGACACTTAACACTTCCTAGCAGTGTGGCCCTGGACAAGTGATCTAACTCCAATTGTCTCCTCTCAAAAAAAGATGTTAAAAAAAAAAAAAAACATGCTCCAATGGAAGATATAAGTGAGCTGGGTGATAATATAGCCTGTTCTGGATCCAGAATCATTCTAATGTGTCTTGCACATAGTAGGTATTTCTTAATTGATCAATCTGGAATTAGAGAACTGGGTTCAGTTGCTGGATGCATCACTTCCTATCTGTGTGACCTTGGAAAAGTCATTTTTTTCCCTTCCTAGACCACAGTTTCCTCATGAATAAAATGAGATGACTGGCTAGATAACTATCTCAGAAGTCCTTTCCAGCTCTGAACCTCTGATCCTGAATGTAGGGTTCCTTTATAATTAGTGCAGAAAACAAAATCGCCTCCTAAGGCAGCTTGTTGTGAATGACAACGTGACATCACGTTGAGGGAGAGCGGCAGAGACAGCTAAGGACTAAAAGTGCTGGAGAGCTTGTTTTGTTTGTGATTTTAAAGAAACCGGTTGCCAGGCCTTTAAAAACCATTACTGACAGGGGACAGTTGGAGAGCTCCATTTGACAATTACCACTCACCCTGGGGAATGACAGCACTAACATTTGTGGAGTTCCAAGGCTGGGGGCCAGAGATCAGCCGGCTAACAACTCGGAGAGGACAATAAACCCTCCAAATGTTCTGCCCCGAGAGTTGTTACCATTGTGTAATGGAATTTGGTGATAAAAATAAAGAAAACAATAAGAGCTTTCCATTTACAGCCCCTGCTATGAAATCCCTGAAAGCCAATCTCATCCTTTTGTGTCCGGATCTCTAAAGTCATGGAGTACAACAGTTGTTCAAGACTGGGAAAAACTCTCAAAGATAACATGTTTTTCCCCCTATAAACGTTCGCATGAGAGACTTTCTGACATCTAGAGAGCTTCTCCCTTCAGAGGTGTCTCAACTAAGGCAAATGAAGACTGACTCGGGTTCATGGGCTATGTCCATTATTCCTCTGGACTCGGCTTGTTTCATTTCTCCCGGTCGCTGAGGGAACTGATCTCCAGCCAACCCTGAAGCGGCAGGAGTGGGACTCTTGACAGTTTCATTTACTCTGTCAATTACATCGGCAATCCCAAAGTACAAACTTCTCCAGCTTTATGGGGAAGAAAAAAAGAGAGTGGGGGGAGAATGCTTTCCCCCTGGGACAAAAAGAAATGCAACAGGATTTTAAACCATGGAAAGGAGGATTGAAATCCTCTATCTTCCACCACCACCCCCTCCACTCTTCAAATTCAAGTTCATTCCAAATTGCCTGCTGCTCCCCCTGAATGACCAGACCTCCTGATACTGTGCCCTGCATGATTTCATCTCTCAGCTTTGGAACCACCATTATGCAGTCCTGATGGAGGAATCAATTTAAAGCATGTGGCCCATCATATCTGGCCAGTCCCAGACTCCGGGCCGTGTTTCTAGTCAGTTCACCACCCAAGCAGGCCATATTCTGCCATCATACCCTGCCCTTCTCCTTTCTATCCATTTTCTTGCTCTGGGGCCAGTAAGAAAATTGGTGCTAATATGACTTCTGGAAAGCATGGGATCCCACACCATCCTCGTGGCTTCCCAAACCAAAATCTCTCCAACCACTCCTCCCTGTGATGTTCTGTCTCCATCTGTTAGCATGCGATATCCCTGAAAGCAGGAGACCGACTGGTTTTTATGTTTCTACTTCCAACAATTAACTTGGACTTGACACATAGAGAGTGTTTAATAACTATTTTCCATTCATGTATTGTGATAGGGTCGAGTCTCACACTGGCTATTGTTTGCTCTGAAGCCCACTAGCTAGATGAGCATGTGCTACAATAATGTTACTTGTGGTGCAATCATGTGCAATCATGTTACTTGTGCTATAATAATGTTACTTGTGCTACAATAATGTTACTTGTGGTGCAATAATGTTACTTGTGGTGCAATAATGTTACTTGTGCTATAATAATGTTACTTATGCTACAATAATGTTACTTATGCTACAATAATGTTACTTGTGGTGCAATAATGTTACTTGTGCAATAATAATGTTACTTGTGCTACAATAACAGTTACTTGTGGTAAAGGTTATAGGATACAATAGAAAGAATGTATCATCTGAGTCAACAGACCTTGATTCAAATCCTAGTTCCACTACTAATGATTTGTGTTAACTTAGACAAGTCACTTATTCTCTAAGTGCTCTCAGTGTCTCTCGAAATATAAGCCATAGGATGCTTTTTGGCCACATCTAGGTTGGCAGGAAAGAGAAGGATGCTCAAGCTTCCTAACACAATCTACCCAATGAAAGATGCAAAAAGTGTTCTTTGAGCCTATAGCAAGGTCAGCATATCTACCACTTACCATTAGAACTTGATCCTCTCTCCCCTTAGAATCTATATCGTGATGGGCAAGACACTGGATTTGGATCTTGAAAGACCTGAGTTTAAAGCTAAGTGGTCCTGAGCTAGTCACTTAACTTTTTTATTCCTCAGTTTTCTCATCTGTAAAATGAGGACCACAGGAACACCTACTTCAAAGGTAAGAGATAATATATCTAAAGCAGTCTGCAACCTTTAAAGATATGTTGTGAAAATGTGAATTATTATTACTGTTTTGTTTTAAATATGAGGTTTCTATGACCACTCTAGGAGTAGAGGAAGGAAAGTTACGTATCACTCCAGCAATGCTGGGATAGCAGTCAGTCCCTCAGAGATGTTTAGTGATAGATAAGGGAAGAAGGGAAGATTGTCCCTGTACCATCACCACCATCCACATCATCAACACTCACTATCAACCTCACCACCACGATTATATCATCACCAATATTGTCATTGGCATATTCACCTTACATTATCACTATAGTTACCATAATCATCATGTTCCATTCTCTGGAACGGCATTCACCACATTGTTTTATATTACTTTCTTTTGACTCCCACAACATCAGCAAAAATACATAAAGGGTGGTATTCTTCTCTCCATTTGACAACTAAGTAAATGAATACAGATTATAGGTTCAGTGACTCATATAAGGTCACTTGTCCAGGTGTTGACAAATCCAAGAACTTGGTTCAGTCTTCTTTCCATGACACCCCAAAATCTCCATTATGAGGCTGTTTCCCAAAGATATCAATACTCTATTCTATTTATATTCTCAAGAAGACTCTAATGACAAGAGAGAAAGAAAGGGAGGGTCTCAAAAAATCCTCCCAAGAATGTCATTTGAGGATTAATCAAAGGACTTAAAGACATATAACCTGAAGACGACTTAAGAGGAAGAGAGTAATGGCTGTCTTCGAGTATTTTGAAGGGCTGCAAAGGGAAAGGGTCAGCTTTGTTTCACTTGGTGCCCAAGAGCAGACATAGTGGAAGTTACAAAGAAGTCAGTTTTAAACTTGATGTCAGAAGAAACTTCAAACAATTAAACATTTCAAAAGGAGAATGACTTCCTTGGCAGGTCATAGGTTTACCCTTACTGGAAATCTTCAAACAAAAGCTGGAAATGCTATAGATGAGATTCTTGCTCATTGCATTGAAATAGAAGACTAATGAAATGCTTTTTAACTTTGAGATTCTGTCCTGGGATTGACTGGTGCTGTCTGTGATTTCTGACTGAGAAGGACCAAGCCAATAAGTACATGAGAGTATAAAACAATAATTGTTAACTTACACCCACACATGGATATATGTCTAGATCAAAAGTTCTTAAACTGTGAGTCACAACATTATATGGGGCCACATAACAGAGTGGGAGTGGTGAAAATTTTGGCAATAGTAAAAGGTATCAAATATTTTGTAAAGATGTAATTCTTTATGTAAAAATAAACAAGTACATCCAATTCATTAGTAGGAAAATTTGCTTTCATCTTTATTGTGGTTAACATATACATATCAAAGAATTATCTTTAAATACATTTCTTTATGATTTATTATCAGCAAATATTTGACTTTTTATATACCTATAAACCTAGGGTCACATAATTTCTCGGGTGAAAAGGAGTCAAAGAAAAACTAAGATCTTGTCCTACAGCAAAACTTTTTTTATGCTGTTTTTTTTTTTCCTTCTATGGGTATGGATGGGATTTTCCATTATAAATCCTTCAAAGTAGTTGTGGATCACTGGACTGCTGAGTCTAGTAAAGTCATTTAGAGCATAACATTGCTATTATTTTGAATACAGTATATTTCACTTTGAGTTCATGGAGGACTTTCCAGGTTTTCTTCTGACAATATCCTGCTCATCATTTCCCATAGAACAATAATATAGATCAAAGTTTCTTAAATTGTGAGCTGTGAGCCTCACATAACTCAATGTGAGAGTTGTGAAATTATGGTTTAGCTATCAATAAATGTTTGATTTGTATACCTATTTTTTTTAATATCTATGGATCTGGAGTCACATTAAAAAGTTCTTTGGTGAGAAGGGGTTGTAAGTGAAAAAAAATAAGAAGTTCTTGCTGAATGTTTGGGGCTATTGAGATTAAACAATGCCATGGGATGAACAAGCCATGGAAATAGAGTTGAAAAATTAGTCCTATAGCAAAATGGAATGAGATAATGGAAACAGATCTCTATCAGTTGTTAGTGCCTTCCCCTAATGCAATAATTACTTTATACTTGCTTTGGAAATATTTTACGTTTACTTCATTTCATGTGTGTGGGTGTGAGTGTGTGTTGGTGTGAGTATGGGGGGGAGGCGAGTGTGAGTGGGGGAGGGATGAGTGTGTGTGTATGTGGGGAGGAGTGTGAGTTTGTATGTACAGTTTCTTGAATACAAACTGTTTGAGGACAAAGACAATTAAAAGTTTGTTTTTGTATTCTGAATAGTTAGCACTGCATTTTGTCCAGTTGCTTCTTAGTGAAGGAATAAATGAAAGACAAGGCTTCATCAGCTCAAAGTTTGCATCAGAGGGTTGTTAAATTCTGTCTTTGTGTTTACAGATCCTAGCATAGTGCCTAGAATATGCTAGATGTCTAACAAATGCTTATTGATTAAGCATTTGATATTAGGAAAAGTTCTGTCTCCCAAGGCCAGAAATCTGGGCTTGAATTCTGTCTCTGACCCTTCCCAGCTGAAGACCCCCATTTCCTCACTCAAAACAAGGGAATAAGTAGAATTATCAGTAGGCAGTTCTATTGCGAACAATGACCTGGAAAGAACAGAGACCTTCAGGTCCGACTCCCTCTTTTTACAGAAAAGAAAATTGAGCCCAGAAAGTTTGTGACTTGCTTAAGATCACACAGGAATAAATAGCACACCTGGAATTCAAATCTTCTAATTCCAAATCTTACACCACATAAGACAATTGGAAGGAAAGTAATTTGCAGACATTAGCATAATCTGAAAAAATGAATTTTTAACAATGGTCCCAAAGTCAAGTCAAGTCCATAAGCATTTATTAAGCACTTATTAAATGCCAGGAACTATGCTACACACTGAGGATACAAAAAGGCCTCCCAAAAATGTCCTTCCTCTCTCCTCAAGAGGATCACATTCTATTGGGAGAGAAAACAAATAAATAACTAATACCATACAAGATATAGAGAGAGTAGATGGAGAATGATCTGAGCAAAAAAAAAAAAAAGACACTAGGGGCAGTTGGGATAGGAGGCAAGTCTGCCAAATGCCCATCCACTGTCCGACCACATGGAAGGGAATATTCCCCAGTCCTTTCTAAGAGTAGCTGAGGCACTCTGTCCCACTTTGTCCCAGGTGGGAGGAACACACAAAAAGCAGAGTCCAGCAGTACCACTGAAGGAAGCTGGCTGACAGCGAGGTAGAGTTGGCAGGTGATTATAGGACACATCATCTCTCTCAGCTCTCATTAGAAAAAGAGCAACCTTGAAACGTCAGCTTTCTCCTTTCCCAGGGAGGCTGGTGTCAGCTGCTGGAACTTTCGGCGTCAGTTGTCACCATAAATGACGCCTGGCAGAAGCAAGAAGCTTGGGGATCTCTGATATATGACTCCTGTTTCTTCAAGAAGGATGGGCCCATTTTGAACCCCTTTTTGTTTTTTTTTCTCCAAATATGATGATCAATGATGAAAAAAACATATTTCCCAAACTTGACAATTATAACAATTTTATCCCAATGCCTTATTAAGTTTAGCCATATATTTGCATAATTAAATGCAGATCTGTTTTTTCTCTCCACATCTGTCACTCATGTAGCAGTGAAATATGACAATTCCAAAAGTCTGCCTTCGTAAGTAAAAGTCTGGCAAATTTCAGAGGAAAACAATCACCAATCCAGTGAATGTCCACCAATGGAAACCCAGATGATGGATGCAGATGGATGACTCCGCTTCTTCTGGCTGAGATGTAGTTGCATGTTTTTCATAGACTCTTTGAGCTTTAAGGTGTCTTAGAAACCATCTAGTTCAACCTTTTCACTTCTAGAAGAGGAAACTGAGAGATTAAATAACACAGTTAATGTCCTGCAAGTACTTAGCTAGTGGTCCAACAGAAATTAGAAGTGAATTCTAGAGTCCAGTCAAGTGTGATTTCCAATATAGTCATATGAAGATGTTGATGCTATGAGACCCATATGCAAATGTCTGAAGGTTTCTAATATGAAAGAGAAATTAGACTTGTTTTGCCCTGACATTACCATAACGATGGGTAGAGGTCACAGAGATAAAGATTTATCCTTAATATAAAGAAAAACTTCCTCATGGAGAGAGCTAGCCAAAAGGCTAATACAGAAATTAGTGGATTCCCCTTAACTGTAGGTCTATAGACAAAAGCATGCTTTGCATGGGTTCAAAATTTTTTTTTTTTGCTCAGGTTCAGGCTGAGCTAGATGGCTTCTAAGGTTCCTTCCAATTCTGAGATTCTACGTGCAAAATGACACTGCCAAAAACAGAGATGGTTTTGCCACACTCAAACTGGCTCCAGTGAGCTATCTTGGTCTCAGCAACAATTTTTTTCCCTTGAATATCAGCAAACAGCATTTACCAAATCCCTAACTCAACTCAAAGATAACTATCAAGTTTGAGTGCTATAATGGCTCTGAAGCAGCATATGTTATGGACTCCATCTTCAAAGAGTTTGCAATCACACTCTTGTTGGGAAGAGGATGTGTTCCCACATAGAACAACCCAAGAACAATGTAAAACAATCAGCAATGGAGGGCTAAAATAAATACCTTTATATTCCATGTTTTATGGTATGAATAGTCAGGCAGATATAATAAATAACAACAATTAACCATAATAATAATAATAATAATAACTAACATTTATATAGCATGAAGATTGGGAAAAAAAACTCTAAAACTCTACATGTATTATTTCATTTGACTCTTACAACAGAGATCCGATGTAGGTGCTATCACTATCCCTTTTTTATAGGAAGAAAACTGAAGCTAGTAAATGTTTGATAACTTGCCCAATATCCCACAGCTAGTGTCTGAAGGAGGATTTGAATTCAGATCTTCCTAATTCTAAGTTTAATATAAGTCATCTCTTCAAATCAAATGCAGCTGTTCAAATGTTACCTGATGGTTGTCGAGAGGCTTCCAGTCCCTTCCCAACTGGAATCTCAGTTTACTCAATAATCCAAATAACATGCAAGCCAATAAAAACTTAATAAATGCCACAACATCTAAGGCACTGTGCTAGGAATGGAGATGTAATGACAAAAATAATCTCTTCTGAAAATTAACGTTTGTTTAGTTAGTACCTACTATGTGAATGGCACAGAAGTATGCACTGGGGAAACAAATACTCATCATAGTTATTTGCTCACATATCATAATTTCTCCTATTAAGGAGTTATATGAATGGATTGATGGAAAAACAGAGACAGGGAGAGACAGAGACAGACAGGTACAGACAGAAAGAAGATACAGACACATATACAGACAGAAACAGAAAGAGATGAAGAAGGAGTAAGAAGAAAAAGGAGAAGGAAGGAGAAAGGAGAAGGAAGGAAGAGAGGAAGGAGAGAGGGGAGGGAAGGAAAGAGGAGGGGGAGGAAGGAGGGAAGAGGGGAAAGGAGGGAAGAGGGGAAGGAAGGAGGAAAGAGGAGGAGGAAGAGGAAGGGAGGAGGAAAGGGGGGGTGAAGAAAAGGGAGGAAGAAGGAGGAGGACAGATGAGAAAAAGAGAGACAGAGCGAGACAGAGCGAGACAGAGCGAGACAGAGCGAGACAGAGCGAGACAGAGCGAGACAGAGCGAGACAGAGCGAGACAGAGCGAGACAGAGCGAGACAGAGCGAGACAGAGCGAGACAGAGCGAGACAGAGCGAGACAGAAAAATCCTATATGATATTGACCATGTCCCTTCCCCTCTCTGTGCCTTGGTTTTCTTATTTTAAAAACCTGGTGATTAAGGTAAAGTTACCTTCCTGGAACCAACTAAAACTAAATCTACAAAAGTAAATTGAGTTGAACTTGAGGCAAGCACTACATTCTATAGCAATATAGATTTGTAAATAGAAGAAATGCACCTACTATGTACTAGGCACTATGCTAAGTGTTTTATAAATAATCTCATTGGAAGGAACCTTAAAGGTTATCTAGCCCAATCCCCTTATTGCACAGATGAGGAAACTGAGGCTCAGAAAGCTGAAGTGGCTTGTCCAGAGTTAAACACGCAGTGGCAAAGTCATGAGTGGAACTTGTTATTTGATTCCCAGCCCAGGATTCTTTCCATTATGCAACATTGCTTCTATATAGCAAGCTATAATACCAGGCATGCAGTAGATACTCAATCAATATTTTTGGTTTCTTAAATCCCTAGAGCTCTGGAAATGGCTCTGAGATCACTTAGGACTTCCCCTACACCAAGGAAATAACAGAATCTAGATTTGGAAGTTGCCTCATTGGCAACAAGGTCCACTGTGACATACTTGACAAATGACATCCAGAATTTGCTTAGAGATCTCCAGAAATAAGAAATTCATCACCATTACCTTCAAAGCAATCCCTTCCACTCTAGGATTACTCTCATTTTACAGAGGAAGAAATCAGGTCAGAGACATTAAGTGATTTGAACAAACCTGTGACATACTTGACAAGTGACATCCAGCATTTGCTTAGAGATCTCCAGAAATAGGACATTTTCCTTGGTTTCCTGTAAAACCCCCTTGATTAGAGAAAGGTAGGTGATATAATGAATAGAGCCTGGAGGCAAAAAAGACCAGAGTCCAAATCCTAGTAACAATCCATCTGTATCAATTTCTTCATCTATAGTTTGGGGTTAATAATATTACCTACCTCCCCTTGTGAAGATGAAATAAGGTAACATGTTTAGCAAACCTTAAAAGGCAATATAAATACCAGCTAGCATTATAATGATGAGAATCAGATCCCAAAGAGTAAAAGAGACTGAGAGGATGAACCCTTTCTCCAAAATTATCCTCCCCATAAAGAGAATCCCCCTGATAAAAGAGGGGAGCTATCTGTCCTCCCCATTGGCTTACTGAATTAATTCAATCTATCTCTCAGCTGTACAGTTCCCCTGTATCATGCTAGCTAATTTCATGGCTTCTAATGGAGGTGAAAAGATGTGCTTAAGTAAATTCCAAGGCCATTTGAAGTGCCCAAATTTGAAATTTACTCAAAGATCATAAACTTTAAAGAGGCTTTGCCTCCGATGTTGTGCCTCCCTGAAAGTGTACCAAGTTTCAGAATAAGCCTGACAAGATCTTAGAGTAGGAGCCCTAGACCCAGACAACAAAAATCTAGAAACCCAAACCAAGAAACCATTTGTTCAAAACTTATCAAGAAGTTTCAAAAAGGAAGGAACTCTATTTGACTTAAGTCTGAATTAGGTCTCCTTACCATTCCCCTCGACCAGTTTTGAAGTATCTGATGACTTTGGCTTTTTCATCATCAACATCATCATCATTATTCTAGCATCATCCCACAGGATAACAACAATTACATACAACATGGGAAATCATGTTGATGGCTCTAAAAGGAGTCCAGGAAAGAGCCTCCATCTTTAGGACTTTACCAAAGGGGCTGCAAGGAGTTGTGAGTTTCTCCTTTTTCCATATGTATTATCTCAGCTTAAGCTCACTTTCCCTTAGAATCTATATGTAATAGTGGAAGAAGATATTATAGAATTGGGGTGGGGGAGCATTACATTTTGTACCAACTATACCACCTTAGTAAATATCCCTCTTAAAAAAATATGGCCTGGGGAGCCAAGATGGCGGAGGACAGAAACAATTCTCTGTAACCTCCTCTAACCTTCTCTCAAAACAACAGTAGATTAAAACTCTAAACTGGTTTTAAAGTCAAAGAATCCACAAATATTTGGAGTACAACATATTCCCAGAAGAAGATACCTTGGAAGAACTTCAGAACAGGTCTTTTTCAATTGGGCAGAAGGACAGTCTGTGAAGCCCAGACCCCAGCACAGGGAGATGGGGGTAAGGAGCTGGAGCAGCAAGTCAGAGGGTTGCAGTTCCAAGCATCTGGGAATCTTCTGTGAGCTTCTTAGGCTACTCTGACCTGGTTGCAAGCAGGTGATTTGGTAGATTTGCTACTAAAGGCAAATTGTAAACCACTGAGCCCAGGCACAACACAGGACCTAGCCTATTACCCAGCACTGGAAATCAATCAGCAGAACTGCCCCAGGGCAAATTAAAGCAGCTGTCCTTCCTT
Source organism: Antechinus flavipes (assembly GCF_016432865.1). Taxonomy (NCBI): domain Eukaryota; kingdom Metazoa; phylum Chordata; class Mammalia; order Dasyuromorphia; family Dasyuridae; genus Antechinus; species Antechinus flavipes. The sequence goes on from NC_067399.1 coordinate 661,452,685, forward strand.
TGCATTAAACAAACTTCAAGCCTTTTAAAAATGAATAAAAAATAAAAAAGAACACTCACTATAAACAGCTTTTATGGAGAGAGAGAACAAAGCTCAAATCCTGAGGTTCTTAAAGGCAAAGCAACTCCAGAAGAAGCTCCAAAGAGAGACATGAGCTGGTCCCCATTTCACAAGGCTTTCTTCGAAGATTGCATAAGGATCTTAAAAGAGAGTTAGAAAAAAATGGGGAAATGAAATGAGACATTACACGAAGGAAGGGAAAAATGGATAAAGAATACAATGAACAAAAAAAATTAATTAGTCAATTGCAAAAAGAACTAAAAAAGATAACTGAAGAAAATAATGCACTAAAAATTAGAATTGAACAAATGGAAGTGAATGACTCAATAAGACTTCAAAAACAAAAACAAAAAAAAATAGAAGGAAATATGAAATATCTCCTAAGAAAAACAACTGACCTGGAAAATAGATCTAGGAGAGACAATCTAAGGATTATTGTGCTTCCTGAAAGCCATGATGGAAAAAAACAACCTAGACATTATCTTACAGGAAATCATAAAAGAAAACTGCCCTGATATTTTAGAATCAAAAGGTAACATAGCCAAAGAAAGAATCCACCCATCACCTCCTGAAAGACCTCAATATTAAAACCCCAAGGAATATCATGGCTAAATTTTAGAACTATCACACTAAGGAAAACATATTGCAAGCAGACAGAAAGATACAATTTATATACAGAGGAGACACAATCAGGATTACTCTGGACCTAGCAGCTTCCACCTCAAAGGATTGAAAGGCCTGGAATATGATATTCCAAAAGGCAAAGGAACTGAGATTATAGCCAAGAATAAGCAATCCAGCTAAAATGAGCATTATCTTTCAGGGAAGAAGATAGACATTCAATGATACAGGTGAATCTCACCTATTTCTAATGAAAAGACAAGAACTGAACAAAAAATTTAATCTCCAAACACAGAACTCAAGAGAAGCATAAAAAGTAAAAAAAGAAAGAACTCTTGAGAACTATATTTCTGTTATGGGTATACTTAGAGAATGTGGCTATAATTTGGTTTTATTATGATAATATGAAAAAGAAACTAGAGATAGAAAGGGGATAATACTAAAAGAAGGAAAAAAAGGCAAAATAAGGGAAATTACATCTCACAAAGAGGCAAAAAAAACCTATTATAATTAAGAGAAAGAAGGGAGGGGAATGAGCATTGTGTGAATCTTACTCTCATCAGGTTTTGCTCTGAGAGAATATCAGACATATTTGGTATCATAAAGAAACCTGTCTCACCTTATAGGAAAGTAGGAGGGAAAGGGAGAAAAAAAGGTAAGACTAATAAAAGGGAAAAGAGAAGAATTAGGGGAAAGGTGTAAAAAGGGGGGGCTCTAAAGGGGGAATACTATTTGAGGGAGGTGGTCATCAAAAAATATGATCTGGCTACCTTAATGATGGGAATCATGTTGATAAGTACACTGGTAGGGACTTATGAGCTATAGCACTAGAAAAGATAACCCTCCAATCCTGGCTAGAAGGACCTGGCTAGAAGACAGAGTAGCTATATTCTGGGGACCTAACTTATCAGAGTTGAGACAGTAACCTTAGAGCATGTGCTACAAAGATTTTTCAGCAGGAATAATGATATAATTGAAGTTATGTTTCTGTCAATGGTTCAGATACTGGAATATAGAAGGAAGAAATGCTAAAAACAGCAAGCCTAGTGAAGTGGTTATTGGCCAAGTGCTTTCTCATATGCATTCCTTTATGTAGCTTTATGTCTCTTGAGAAAAGCACTTTGAAAAATATGCAAATGTAGAAGATTATGATCAGGGGAGAGAATGATGTTTATAAACTGCCTTCAAGGTCAATACACTAAAGAGGTTCTGTGCCAGAGGAAACTGGAAAGTCTATAATGCCAACCCTTCACTTGACAACCTCACTTGATCTGAGATGTCAAAGCTGAGGACCACTGCCCACCACATTTGGCAAAATACCTTCAAGAATAAGACATGGGGAGATAGCATACAACCCCTGAAAAAAACAGACAAGACCAGAATGCTTGAGGCTAAAAAAAACAACAAGAATAAACAGTGGAGATAGTCTAGAAAATCTCTCTGGTTTACTGGCTAGATTTCTCTCTGAAGGACCAGGCCTTAAACCAAAACTAATATGATTCTAATGGGCCACCAATAAGTCCTAGGCCAAGCACATTTGGTAATTGTTTGTGTCCTGGTAGACTTAAATTGAATGTAAACAGCAATCATTTCTGCTTTGGCCAAAAACCCTGAGTCTTTGCCTCCCTAATTCATTCATTCATTTAGATTTTTTTGGACTAAAAAGGAAATTCTTTGCCTCAATTGCTATTTAGCCTTAATCACTGACTACTACCTCATCAAACTGAGACCTGTTAAAGACCTTAGCTTAAAAAGGCCCAGGTCTTTCAATGCATCCAGTACCATCTCCAGTCCTCTTGATCTATATTTGCCTACTGAATCCAGATGACTTTGGAGGGGAAAGTGAGATAGGTAACCTTGCACACACAGCCCTCCCTCACTTAAATCCAAGTAATTTGCATGTCATGGTGTCACCTCCTTGACATGGTCCTCTCTGAGAAGAAAGGACAAACAACAACCTCTGTGAGTAAAACTAGCCTGGAACTGGTCAGTTGGAAGACTCCTTTCTTCCTTTGTTCTTTCCTTCTTTCCTTTCCCCCTCTTTCCATTCTTTTTTTTTCTTCCCTTCCTCCCTCCCCAAAAAAGCTTTTTTTTTCTCTTTTTCTGAATCTTCTCAAGATATCTTGGAGTTTTCTGGCTAGATTTCTTTCTTAAGAACCAGCCCTAAAATCAAAACCCTATAACTTCTATGTGACATTCATTATCAAGATGCCAGGATAAGAAAAGGGTAGTCCATCTTCTATGTTTCAAAATACAGGTTTAGTTAAAGGAAATAGGGACTGGAACCGTGATATTTCTGGTTTAGAGAATTCCCCACTAAAGAATCTTCCTCTACAACTCAACAGCTTCTCCCAAGGGGTTGGGACACTCCATGCTCCTAATTGTGTCCTTCTGCTTTTAATTATAATCTCACTGCCGATAACTGCCAGATCTATCTATCCAGTCCTTTCCTCTTTCCTGAGCTCCACAACTGCATCACCAACTACCACTGAACATTTGCATGTCCTAGAGACCTCTCAAACACATGTCCAAAACAAAATTCCTTAGACACCCCAAATTCAAAACACTTCCAAATTTCTTTATTGTTGTCAAGATCACACCATCATTCCAGTCACTCAGATTCACAAAATCTTCAATTCCTTACTCTCACTTATTTTCTGCCCTGATATGTTCAATAAGTTGCCAAAGCTCATCATGTCTATAACATCTCTTTCACATTCTCATTCTTTTCCACCTTATGTAGCCATGACCCTAGTCCAAGAGGTCATCATTTCTCTACTAGACTATTGCAATAGCCCCCTATTTATTCTCCCTGACTCCAGTCTCACCTCTCACCAACCAATCTATCCTCCATATAACTAGCAAGGTGATTTTGCACATGTGGGTCATCTATCTCTTCCCTAATCAAAAAACTTCAATAGAAGAAAGAAAGGAAACAGTCATTTATAAGAGGTCTGCTATGTGTCAGGTACTTTGTTTTACAAGTATTCTATTATTTGATCCTAACAAAAATCCTGAGAGGCAGGTGCTATTATTATCTCCATTTTAAGTTTTTGAATATCTTTTGTCCTTTCCTCTGCCCCTTAGAATTCCTGATTCCCTCCAATACTCAAGTGTCACCTACTTTGCAAAGACTTTCCTGACTGTACTAATATTCCCCCTCCCCAAATTACCTGAATTGAAATGATTTTGTCAAGCACTTTAAGGAGTTAGCTCTAGTGAAATACATGTCTTCACTGAGCTTTGAAGGACAGGTACAACTCAAAAGCCACTTTGAACATAAGGCATCCTGGGCTTCTAAAGAATGCTCTGGTAATTTCTCACAGACAAGTGCAAAATATGTCATCTCTGACAGAATAGATACTTCCAGGGAAGGCATTGAGCGGGCTTCAGCTACTAGAGAAAATGTCAAGAAAAGAACCATTCTCTAAGAAACATCCAAAGCAAACAGCTGCCCTTTGGCATCCTGGGGGAAAGGTTTCCAGCCTCCGGCCACATGCAGTCTTGAGCATTTGGAATGGGAAGCATCAGATTTTCATTCTGATGCTTCAGCAACAATGTCCCTCCTGTGTCAACATGGTGCCCTGGGCCCTCTGTGGAAAAAAACAACAACTGCTATTTGGGCTGCTTGAGAGGAAGAAAAAAATTCTTTGACATTTTCAAGGCTCATCAGGACACTGGACTTCACATTAAAATCTCCATTCCTTCTCTACTGCTCTTCTGCACCCAACCAAGGCTCCCAGACAAAAATCAGAAGAAGATTCACTGTAGCCACTTCCATATCAGGGATCAAGGAAGAAAGGAATGGAACTTGGGGCACACACAAATGGGCACTCGGCTGAGGGGATGGATTTTCTTAGCCCCACATAAAATGATATTATCTTCATATCCCCAGTAGTTGTTATAGGACTTTGCACCAAAGTAGGTGCTTTATCAGTATTTGTCACACATATGCAAGATCCTCATGCAGTGGCCAGCCTTGAACAAGCACTGACTTTGGCTTCCAAGGACCATCACTGTGATCTGTAAAGCTTCCTGTCATTCATTTTCAGCTTCCTTATTTGTAAATTAGAGACCTCTAAGTTCTAAATCTGTGATCCTGAGTTCAGAATTTGTACCTGAGCTGAGCTCATTTTGAATTTTCCCATTATACCAGAAAACTGTGTATATTTTTTTCCTGGGGCCTCTCCATAGCACCCCAGGCTTATTCTCACAAGATATTCGGAGCCATTGGCTCACTGGATTGTGAACAGGAAGACAAAAGTTATTATTGCAATAATGATACTGGGCTAGTGGAGATTTCTGTGTTGCTGTTGTTGCTGCTGTTGTTGTTGGACAGCTGACTCTTCTTCCTGACTTCAAATTCAGCCTCAGATATTTATGAGCTGAGTGGCCCTGCATAAGTCACTTGCCCCTGTTTGCCTCAGTTTCCCCATACGTCAAATGAGCTGAAGAAAGAAATGGTAAACCACTCCCATTTTGGCCAAGAAAATTCCAAATGGGGTTCACAAAGAGTCAGACATGATTGGGAAAAAAAAACAAATGAACAGCTACTAAACTTCCTTCTGTTGGCTAGAAGGTAGTCAGAGTAGAAGAAGAGAAAGAGGACTGAATTTGGAATCTAAGAACCTGAGTTTAGATTGTGGCTCTTCCTCTTTTACTATCTATATGACCTTGGAAAAATCACTTTACCACTCAATTTCTGTTCCTCAACTATAAAGTGAGGGAGTTGGACAAGGTAATCATGAAAGTTTGATTCCTGTTGATTACAAGCTGATTACAAGTTGATTCTTGTAATCAGGCAGAGGGATTGACTTATGCTCCCAACAAGCTCTTGAATTGTTGGGAATGTCCCTGAGAAGGGATAGATAGTCTATATTTTATAGTTACAAGGAATCTAAGAGATCATCCATCCAAGATTTCATAGAAAGAGCAATAGACCAGGAGTCAAAGAATCTGGGTTCCAATTCTGACTTGGTTTCCTAAATAGGATCATAAATTCAAACCACAAGGGACTTCAGAGGCTATCTAGTCTGACTTCCTCCATTTTCAGTTAAGAAGAGTCCAAAGAGATTGAATAAAGTGACTTGCTCAGAATTACACAGGTAATAAGTACAGAGCTACAATATAGTCGAAAAAACAATGGCAAGAGGAGCTGGATTCCAATCCTATATCTGGGGCTTACTAGTTTTATAATTTTGGGCAAATCATTTGACCTCCCTAGACTTAATTTTCCTCCTTTATAAAATAAAGGGTTGAACTGTGACTTCTGGGTTTCCTTCCACCTCTAGAGCTAAGATCTTACATCTCCAAATTCAATACTTTCCTCACTGTTCTATGTTCTTTTCCAGGCAGAGAAAGGAAGATAGGGGATACAAAGAAGTTGTGCATTGGTCTCTCCTTTCCTGATTACAATCCAGTCAAATCAATAAATGTTTGTTAAGCACTTATTATGCACCAAATACTGTGCTAAGCAGCAAGTTACAAAAAAAACAAACAAACAAAAGATAATTCCTAGTCTAATGTAAACAGTGTATATATAAACTAACCAGAGTCAGAGTAAACTGGAGAAAACCAGCAGAGGAAAGATATTAATACTGAGGGGAATTGGGAAAGGCTTCTTAAGAAAGGTGGGTTTTAGCAGGGAAGGTAGGATTTTAACTGAGACTTGAAGGAAGCCAAGAGGGAAAGATGAGGAAGGAATTCTAAGCATGGCGGGGGGAGCCAAAGAAAATGTATAGAGTTGGGAAATGGAGCATCTAGTTCTAGGGTGAAGGAAGCCAGCATCACTACACAACAGAGCACATGATGAAAGGAAAGGTGTAAAACGAGTGGAAAGGTAGGAGGGAAGGAGAACTCCAGAGGGTTTTATAGTGCATCTTGAAGATGGGAACCACTAGAGCTTACTAAATAGGAGAGAGTTGCACGTAACTGTTCTTTGGGCAAATTTATTTGACAGCTGAGTTAAAGATAGATTTGAGTAGGAAGAGATTTGAGGCAGGGAGACCCCATTTAGCAGGCATTAGATGATGACGGTTTAGCTTAGGGTGTTGAAGTATCAGAAGAGGAAAAGAGATATGCATGAGATGCTATGAAGGTAAAAATCTTGGTAACAGATTGGATATGGAAGAAGAAGGAAAGGGGGAGGGGAAGAGGAAGAAAGCAGGGGAAAGGGAGAGAGGGAGGGAAGGAGAGAGAGGAGAGAGAAGAGAGAAAATAGGAAGAAGGGAATGAAGGAGGGAAAGAGAATCGGAGGATAGCACTTGGGTTGCAAATCTGGGTCCATGGGCAGATGGTACTGTCCTCAACAATAATCAAGAAATTAGGAAAGGAGGTTTAGGAAGGAAGATATTTTAGTTTAAGACATTATCTTAAAATGTCTATGAGCTATGCAATTAGAGATGCAAATCTGAGAATCATCAGCAGACATTGGTTCAGAAAGTGCCACAGGTCCGAAGAAGTAGAGCCCAAAGCTTCAGATCCAAATCCAGATTCTTTGTACTAGTTTAGGAATAAAAAGAGAAAATAAACTCTTTATGAATCTATGAAGCTCACAGCCATAGAGATCATCTGACCTTTCTCAAGTTCACACCAGGAAACAAAGTAAAAGAAAGTTCCTCTTCACTCATCTTGCTTTACTCTTCCCCTCACTCCTCCATCACTCCTGATCAAGGGCACACATCCTTCAAAATAGTTTATAGGTCCTCAATGTGGCTGCTCATCCAGCTCCATCCTCCTCAATAGCATCTCTTGTTCCTCTAACTCTTTCCCTACCATCAAGATCTACCTTGACCTAAAATGCCATCCACTTCCTGTTAACAACATCTCATCTTACAAAATAAACTGGCTGATTATGAAATCAGCATTTTAAGCTGAAAGGGATCTTAATGACTCCCTAAATCCAATCCCTTCGTTTTACAGAATGAGGTCAGAGACATTAAATGATTTGAACAAGGCCACACAGCTAATGAGGAAGCTTGTTCAAAAAAGTTATCCACGTGAAGCTCAGTTTCCTCAGCTGTAAAATGAGATAACTAGAACAGATGGTCTCTGTGGTCCCTCTGGGTCTAGATTGATGGTTCTTTAAAGAGTCAAGTCAGGCTCAAACCCAAATCCTAACTCCAAATCCAATCCTCCTACCATACCATATTGTGTGTCTATTGCATAACCACTCCATCTTAACGGGAAATTTTGATGACTTGGAGAATATGGAGAACAGAGAGAATATCCTACAAATAGTACCCTGTAGGCTGCCTCTTACTCCATCCAGTAGTAATGAGAGTTGGCATTTATGTAGCATTTTCATTTGGCGAAGCATTTTTATATATCTTATCTCATTTTTATCCTTACAACAACCCTGGGAGGTATTCTTATTTTATAGTTGAGGAAACTGAGACAGATAGAAAATAAATGACTTGTCCAACATCACACAGCTAGTAAATTATGAGGCAGGATTCAAACTCAAGTCTTGACTCCAAGGTCAGGACTCTATCTTCTACTCCACATCACTGGCCCCATTTTTTTATGTGGCTAATATAAATCTGCTCACTCTGACCCATGTTGACTCTTTCTGCACTCAGCATACTCAGTATGCTTCTCCTCACAGTTGTATTAAGGCTCCTCTGGGGTCTCCAGAGATGTCCTTTTGGGATAAGTACATTAGTCACAGAGAACAGCAGGCTGAACGCACTAAAATATTCATTATCGGGAGGAAAAATGATCTCAGACTCATTCCCAAATGAACATTTGATTCAATCTGAGTCTGATATTATCTCCACTCTTTCTGACAACTCCTCAGATACCCTGCCATCTGCAGAATACCTCTTCTTCTTCGAAACAAATTCCTTGCCTGGATAACACAGTAAGTAGAAATCCAGGAGGAGAAACATATGCCACAGTAAACACCCATTACATTCGACATCTTCCTCTTGTTTTATTTTCCATGTCAGTCATTAGCTATCAGTGTTCTCACCCAAAATGATTTCCTCTGAAGGGATGCTGGATTCAAATTCAATTAAAAGGAAAAAAAAGAAAAAAACAAACGATCTTTTTCATTATCTGGAGGGCTATTAAGAAACTAAATGCTAGGTTTGGCTATAGAGGTCCCCTTTGTCCTTTCTACTAGACTGCTTCCTTGATTGGTATAAGATTTGATTTTTTAAAAATCATGTTTCACTATCTTGTGTAGGCTGGAAGTTCAGAGTTCACTCACAAACCCTATTACACTGTTAATAGGCAAAGAAGCTTTGATCCATTCTTTCTCCAAACTGAATAATCAGCTTATTGGCTCTAGTCCCAGGGCCAGGAGGGAAAGGGCAGGGTTTACCATAATGCTGCCAGAATCAGTACTACTGTAACTCAGAACTCTTGGACCCGGGCTATCTACCAACTTAATAGGTTAACAGGTATTAAAGTCATGCAGCATCCCATAGACAAGCTAAATATAAGGAGTTATGTTTTGGATGGCCAAAAAATAGTTACTTGGCATTTATGTGTTAGATTTGAGGAGCTTGGTGGGAGTATCCAAGAGTCAGAGATTGAGTTCAGGAGAGAAATGAGGGCTGGATGTGAAGATCTGAGAGATATCTGCAGAGAAATAATAACTGAATCCAAAGATAGTTGATGAGATCATCAGAAGAGAGGATGATAGGAAAGGATGCAGGAAAGAGTCCTGTTATCACCTATATTTAAAGGGCTGGCTGTAAATGATGATCTTTCAAAAAGACAGGAGGAGAAACATGAGGGACCAGTAATCATAAAAACACAGAAAGGAGGGGGACTCCAGAAGGAGAGTATAGTCATTCCTGTCAGATACTGGAGAAAAGTCAAGAAGGAGGAAAGAGAAATGGCTGGGGGGTGGTTAGCAATTAAAAGATCACTAAAGAGAGAGCCGTCTCCATCAAGTAATGAGGGAAACTGAGCCCCAGCAGGAAACTTGAAACTAGTGCCATGAGCTCAAGTCCTTTTTTTTTTTTGTTTTGGTGGTAACAATAACTTTCTCTAGAAGTTTGAATATAAAAAGGAGGAGGCAGCTAAGATCCAGAGAAGTGACATGTCCAAAGCCACATGGGAAGGAAGCATCAGAGCCAAGATTTCTCACATTTCTCAAGTGTGAGGAATTGAAAACCTTCCCTGTTTCTCTGATCCTGACAACAATCCTGGAAAGTAGAAAGGGAAAGACTATGTGTCATCATTTAACAGATGAGGAAAAGGAAACATAAAGTAGATAGGTGTCTCGTCTAAAGTTACACAAAGCTCATAGCAGAACCCAGATACGAATCTGTCATCTGCAGCCTTCTCCTGGATTCCAGGAAAGGGAGACAGCATCATATAAAGAAAAGGTATTGAGATTAGATGCTGGGTCTATCTTGAAGCAGTTGTATTACTCTGTACAAGTCAGTTTCCTCAAAAAATGAGGGGTTTGTACTATTACAATGGCTCCCAAAATGTCATACAAGAAGTTTTACAAAGGATATCTTATTGGATGACTCAGTAGGAAAAAAACAAACAAACAAGCCAACAGACCTTCTATAAAGACATCAGTCAACAATATTCATTAAGAGCTTACTAAGTGCCAGGCACTGTGTTAAGTGCTACGAATACAAAAAGACTTGCATTCTATTCAAGGAGACAACATATATACAATAGAAATGTATTATTTACAGTGTTGCTTCAAATAGAAATGGGCAGACAACATTTTGACTTAGAGCATCACAGATTAACATAAACTAGATTATATTAAATTTTATTAGTTTTATAAACTAATTATATTTTAATTTCCTTAGGATAACATCTATATTGCTGCACAGGAGGCTTGATACTGCTATGAGTTTGACGCATCTGATGTACAGTGTAAATAAAGTTAATTGGACAGGAGAAAGTATTCATGGCCGGGGGGCACCTGGAAAGAATTGCAGAATGTAATATTTGAACTGAGCCTGGAAGGAAACCAGGGAAACTGCAAGGCAAAAATGAGGAGTAGGAGCAATCCAGACAAAGGCATAGACATGAAGGCACAGTTGGTGCAAGTCAGCAAGTATAGACTGATTATTGAGCATATAAAAGAGAATAAGATGTGAGAAAAAAGGTAGGAAAAAGCTAGGTTTAAATGTCAAACAAAGGACTTTTTTAACGTGGTTCTGGAGGTAATAAACACTGCAGTTCTTAGAGCAAGGAAGTGACATGGTCAGAACTATGCTAAAAAAAAAATCACTTTGGCAGCTGAGTAGAGGTTGTAATTGGGTACAGAAAGACCTGAAACATGGTACCTAATTATAAGGTTATCACAATAGTCCAGAAAAGGTGATGAGAGGTTGTAGGAGTGAAAATTGACATATAAATTATATGTAATACCAGTTTTCAAACACATGTAGATGTTATTGTGTTTAATCAGATACATGTAAGTCATCTGAATATTCTCCTCAATTCAGAGAAATTTTTTGTCATTACATATTTTTATAATCAAAAGAAAATAACAATAGAAAATCAATAGAAAAATCAAAAAAATCAGAGAAACCGTTTGTCATTACATATTTTTACAATCAATAGAAAAAGAACATTGTGAAAGTAGGATCCCTGCAATCTTTTGAGGTTAAAAAGTGATTTCTGATAAAGAATATGAAATATTGGATTCACAATTGGACATGATCACTGTTTTTCCCTAATTGCTTTTCTTTCTTATAAGGTATTGTTCAGTGTGGTACAATGAAATATATCCTGATTTTTGAGAATTGCTGTTGTTCAGTCATTTTCAGTTATGTCTGACCCTTTGTGATCCCACTGAGAATTTTTTTGGCAAAGAAGTAGTTCACTATTTCCTTCTCCAACTCATTTTACAGATGAGGAAACTAAGACAAGCAGAGTTAAGTGGCTTGCCTCAGGTCACACAGGCCATATTTGAACTCAGGCAACTTAAACTTCCTGACTCTAGGTCAACTAGATGATTCTAGTTTCAGAGTACTTGGATTCAAATCCCACCTCTAATGCTTACAAACTGTATGATCTTAGGCCAGTCACATCATTTCAGTGTTTTCCATACTTGCAAAATTAAGGTGTTGGATGAGATGGTCTCTAAGAGCTCTTTCTGCTCTAATTCCATAATCCTCTGGGTCAAGAAGAAATTTCCAGCATTCAGAACATAGAGGAAAAATAAAAAACACTGAAGCACAATAGGAAGCATGCAGGAACTATCTGCATTGTTCCCCCAGCAGAACTCAGAAAATTCAGCTCCATTCTCAGCTTAGAATTCTAGGTTGCTCCTGGTAATTTGCACCTGAGACTCTTTGCCCAGGAAACCAGGCATTGAGAATAATGAACTACCCCTTCTCGACCACTACCCCGTCCTTAACTCCAATTCAGATCCCTCCTATTTGCATGTCAGGAGATCTGGGCCACTCACAGCAGGCTTTGGTCTGATTAACCTTTGAAACAGGCATCTTTTAATATTTTTTTTGGTTGTTGTTCGGGGCCGAATTCCACTTTAAAGGTCGGTAAGCATCAAACTTAATCTGACTTGTAATTACTTTGGTAAACATGCCTGAATGAATAAATGCCAACATCATTAGACACACAGCATATTACCCAGGCTTATTCCTGTTGGTAATGGGCTGGATAACAATGCAGAAGCTCGGGCCTCTCTGGACACTTTCATTTATGAATTACACAATTGTGGCTTATTAGCAATCACTTTTATTAACTCCCATCTAGCTTAACTGGAATCTAATATTTGCAGAGGAGCAGAGGAGAGCAGCTCTGGAAAGTAGAAAGAGCCCTGCCTAAGGAGTCTAAGAGATCTGCATTCAATCTGTGACTTGGTTATTATCTAACTGGGTGATTGTAGGCAAATCATTCTTCTGGACCTCAGAGGAGGACAGACCAGACGATCCCTAGGGCTTTGTTTTATCTCTGAAATTCTATTTTCTATGTAATTATTATTCAACCCAGGAACATCCTCGGTTCCAGTAGAATACAATCCCTTTATGAGGATTGTCATGTTCCAGCTGGTCTGGATGGGAGGAGAGGTCAGGACCAAGGCTAGCACCGGAGAGGCTTGGTGAGTCTGCCAAGTCATTAAATAATAAATAAACTTTACAGGATAAAGACAGTGGTAAGCTAAGCATACATCTATTCTCCAAGAACCAGCTCTAAGGTACTAGACAAGTATTTTCATTCTCTCTCTCTCTCTCTCTCTCTCTCTCTCTCTTTCTCTCTCTTTCTCTCTGTCTCTGTCTCTGTCTCTCTCACACACACATTGTGCTTTGTTCCAACTGCACTCCAAGATGGTTCAGGATAAGCTCAAACTTATTGCCTGTATGTATTTCTGCCAGTAGGTAAATTTAGTAATAGATCATTGGTTTTAAGATATCAAAGGGACTTTGGAAATTATGTAACTCCTACTATCCTCATTTTGCAAATGGAGAGTCAGGAGCCCAGAAAGGGGATCAAAGTCATACAAGTGGTAACTAGTGAAGCGGGGACTCAAACTCAGGTCATCTGATTTCATATACAAAGCTCCTTCCATGATAGCAGGCTGCCTTTCATCATGAAGTACTTAATGGAGAATGATGAAAGGGCATCATCCCCTACTATAAAACAAACAACCCACTTGGGCCCTTATTGACCATGTAATCCTTTCTGAATTCCATATTTGAGGTCTCATTCTTCTGCCATGTTTCCTGATAATGATTTCTTCAAGTTTCCATGGTGATTTCTAAGGGTCAGACATGTAGACTCACAAGAATCCTAAAAGTCTCTTTGGATACACTGCTACATTTAGTGATACAGAGATGGATAAATACATGAAGAAACAGACAGATAAGCAGATAAATGCATAAAACATGTATGTATGTATACAGATATAGACATACATCGATAAACAATAATAGTGGGAAGTTGTAAAGCAATTTAAATTTTACAAAATACTTTGCATATCTTTTCTCATTTGATCCTCATAATTGTGAGGAAAGATTGTGTCCACTTTACAGATGGTGAAACTGAGATATGATGGATATTAAGTGACTTGCCCAGAGTTACATAGCTAATAAGTGTCTTAAGCCACATCTGAACTCAGGGCTGAACTCCAAATCCAGAACAACACCAATATAAAGCTGGACAAAGCACAAGAAATAAAAGAGTCTACTGAAGGGCACAAATGATAAACTCCAAGACCAAAGACAATAAGAAAACAGACCAGTGATCAGATCTTGGGAGCTACAAAAAAAAAAATGATCAGAATCTACTGACCTGATTTTTTAAAGTTTCAGTAGATCAAACTCTGAGTAAGATGGGTCAATGACACTAGAAATAAGTAGAAGTGCTGGCTCTCATTCCCTGCTCAGATGAAAGGACTCAGCCACTGTTTTCCTTCTCCAGCTCATTGGATTTGGGATGGAGGCTGAGATTCAAAATCTGGTTCTGCTATTTACTACCTGTGTTACACCAGGTAAGTCATTTTACATCTCTAGGACTCAGCTTCCTCATGTACAAAATTAAGCATTTGAACCAAATGCTTTCTGATCTCCTTTCCAGGCCTAAAATCCATCATCCTATGATCATTTCCCTGCATAGTCCTTCCCTACTCAATCTCAATCCTTCTTCAAAACAGCCAAGCACTTATCCTTTGTTTCCCTTCTTTGTATCTGCCATCTCTCTAACAGACCCAAATTTGTATTATTTTTATTTTTTTTAAACTGGGGGTTCTTTTCTCAGCCAGGCTAGAATTACAAGGGTCCTTCACAGACCCAATCCTATTCTGAATCGTAGGGAACCTTGACTTGCTCTGTTTCCAACCTGAGTTGTCAACCTCTTTGTCTCTGCTCCCAGGAGCTCACTATATTAGTGCTAAATTTACTATAGTTATCTCAACAGCTTAACACAAAATATTTCAGTGCTCCCAAGCCCAAAAGATCTTCCTGATTCAGTCTTGACAGTAACAGGAATTAAAGGAGTTTGCCACCATTAGTGAACCTACTTTCATAACTATCCACAAGTGGAATGGACTGACTTCTAATGGAGTACATTTGACATCTTAAACAGTCTTAAAGAGCTACATGAATACTTCAGGGCATTTCTGCAGTGCAATGCTGGACCCAAAATCAGGAAGACTTATCTGTAACAACATGTCATGATATGGCTACATATCAATTGGTATACAAATTGTGATAGGTGAATATAATGAAATATGATTGTGGAATAAAAAGCAATGAAATTTGCATGAACTTATGAAGAAACTAAATGATCAAAACCAAGAGAATAATACAATAGTGGTTATAATAGGGAAAGAGGGGGACAGACATGATACAGATTATTGCAATGGCCAATGAACTCCAATGGACTGGTGACAATCTATCCCCTATCAACAGAGACATGTTAGATTATAAGCAGAAACCTACTATATTTGAGCTTCTATTCCTTCTACTCTACTAAAACTGTTCTCTCAAAAATCAAGTCCCCTCTTCAAATTCTTTCTTCTCTATTTCCACTGCCACTTCCTTTGTACAGATCCTCATTACCCTTTCTGCCTAAATTATCGCAGTAGTTCTTTGATAAATCATCCCAAGTTTTTCTCCCTTCTCCTTCTTTTACAGCTATCAGAATAATCTTCTTTATTTAGAGACTTGGTTGGTCATATCACTATTCTGTTCAAACATCTTCCATAGTTACATGTTCAAGCATCTCACCCTGGTATTAAAGGTTAGTCATAATTGCTTGTCATCCTAACTTTCCAACCTTATCTCATCTTTATTAGTCACTCTTCATCTACTCTTTCCACAGTCTTATTCACCCAAATGAAGAAGAAATTGTGGTGATTTTCTCATCTTGCTTTACCTGACCATAGTCATTTTCCTTTACCTAAGTTGACAATGTACCTTGTGCATGCAAAGTCACAGAGTCTTTACCCAAATTCACCAAATTAAAATGGCCAAAATGATCATTGTGGTCTAGACACATCAACCATAAGAATAAACTTCTCGGACACAGTCGCCTTGACCACATTTACAGTGAAAGTGTTCAATCATAGACTTTAGGATTAGAAGGGTCCTTGGAAGTTCATCTGGTTCACCACCCTCTTTCTAAGCACATCCATTTTAAAACATCACAGGTAGATGTAATCTGTTATTTTTTTTTAATCAACAAACACACTGGGATGCCGACACTAGCCATATTGTGATCACCAAAGGTCTAAAGATCCCACTCTCATCAACAAATCCCAACACTTAACTACATCACCGTTTCAAAGATCTGCAGTCTCAGGAAAGGTACACCTACCATTACAGATCACAAAGCATTTATAACTTAATAAATGGTAATTAGAAAGTAACTTGTGACTTGAGAGGTAAAAGAAAGCAACTATAGGCACAGAGCTAGTAAGTATTGAAAGCAAGATTTAAAACCATATATTCCCAGTTCATGATCCAGCATATTACCCAGTATGCCAAGTTGGATCTCCAATATTTAACATTTTTGCAGAATTTTTCTTTGCAACTACACAGCAATTTAAGGTTCCTTCCTCATTCTCTATCCTCAGTAGAAATAGAGTGATGATTCTCACATTTAATGGAGAAATCCTTCATAAACCACAAGGGAACATTAACTCACCATCATCACTCTCTGAGTGGAAAAAGTAAATTCCTATAACCAGCCCACAGGGTTTTGTTCCTTGATGATCACTATAGTTTTCCTTCTTCATTCTCTTCTCTTTAGTACTGTCAAAGAATCTGGCAAATGGACACCTCTCAGTTTCTGACATCTTATTTCAATTTCTGAGTTAGGGTGTACTTGAGTGGAATGATAATGATAATATCAATAACAAGTAATAATAATAATAATAATAATAGCATTTATATAGCCCTTTCAGGTTTACAAATTGTTTTACTAATATCTCATTTTCTAATTGCAACAAAGCTGGAAGATAGGTGCTATTACTATCCCCATTTTGCAGATGATGAAACTGTGGCAGACAGTGGTGAAGTAATTTGTTCAGGATAGCACAGCGATTAACTGCCTAAGATCAAATTTGAACTCTGGTCATAAAGACCAGCATTCAGATGCAGCATTGTAACCACTGATGCACCTAGGTATCTTGGTCAGAGCCATATTTCCCTAATCCAGAGTTTATTAAACCTTTGTGTTTCATAGACTCTGTTAGCAGTCCTGTGGACTCATTCTCAGAATCATATTTTAAATGCATAAAATAACATGCATAGAATGACAGAAGAAATCCATCATATTAAAACACAACTATAGTTTGTTTTTTTTTTAAGCAAGTTTATATAAGCTGGTGAAGATCTCCTGCTTAAGCCTTCTGTTCTCCAGCTCCTTCACCTTAACTTCCTCTGGAATGCTTGAATGACTTTTCCTGAGCCTGGATAAATGCCTCTGGATGCTTTCCAGCAGCTTGTCAATGTCCTATCTAAACCGGGGTCCCCAGAACTGGATTTTTAGGGTCAGATCGGAACACAATGCAGCAATGTGATCACCTCCTTGTTCCTTCAAGTTATATCCTTTCATGAAAGTGTTGGTAAGTGTTAGAGAAACAGGAAGGAGTGTTGGATAGATCTGGATTCCACCATTATTCCAAACATACGCCAGTTATATCCTTATGATTTCAATAACCAGTAGACAAATCTGTAAGACCACAAATTTCAACAGAGTTGCTGATCTATAGCAGGGAAGAGAGTTTTCATTCCTATAGTTCTCTACTCCGATAAAATTATATCTAGACACTAACCATCACAATCCCAAAACACGCTTCTTAAAATTGTCCAAGATAATGTCCATCTTTTTGGTTGCCCTCTCGCAACATTCACTTATATTGGGTTTGCAATATGCTAAACTAAACCCCTAGCTCTTTTTAAGATGAGTTTCTGTCTAGTTATTCTTCCTCTATATTTCAAAGGTGAAATTGATTTTGGAACCCAGCATAAGACTTGATATTTATCCCTATTGAATGTTGTCTTACTGTATTCAGCCCAGAACTCTACTCTGTCAAGATCTGTTTGCATGCTGACTCATCCAGTATCTTAGTGAGTCCTCCCAGTTTTGTCTCACCTGCAAAATTGCCTCATGAAAGTACTAAAATCATTTTGGAAGCTACAATAGAACGCCACTGGTTCACTGGCAATTTGTCATCCACTGTGACTCCAAACTCTCATTTACTCTTCTTGCATATAGCTGAGCAAAGCTGGGAAGTAAGCCAAGTTTGTTTAGGACATCCCACACCTTCCTCTTTGAGCCATTTCTCCTTCCCATCCTCTTTAGGTACCAATGCATTTATGATCATACCCTTATCCTCCCAAACAAAAGCTATTCTCACAAAATGCTCCATCAGTCATCCAAACTTTACTGTGTATTTCATACTTATTAACAGAATCTCAGGGTTAGAAGGTACTCAGTGATCAACTAACTTGCCATTAATTAAATAAAAATCACTTTAGGTGTTTGACAACATGTCCAAACTGACAATGCAGCCCTAATTAATAGACCTCCTGTGAGGAAAGCCTATTACCTCCAGAGAGGAGTCTGTACCCTCATGGACAGCTCTAATTGTTAGGGAGATTTTTCTGAGCTTCAGCAAGCTTTAATCTACTCTCCTCCATCAACAAACCCCCCCAACAGCTTCTACCTGTAGCTCATTTTTTCTGCTCTTTGGAACAAGGACATGTATAATCCCTCATCCATATAGAAATCTTTAAAGTATTTGAAGGAAACCATTATATCCTCTTTCCCCACTCTTTTCTATAAGCTTCTGGACTCCTTCTTCATCTCTGACTGATGTTCCTGGCTTTCTTCAAGTTCTAGCTAAAACCCCATCTTCTAAAAAAAAAAAAAAAGTCTTGCCTGATCCACTTTAATACTAATATGTTTTCTCTCTATTGATTATCTCTAATTTTGACATATGGCTTGTTTGTGTGTAGTTGTTTGTGTGTTTTCTCCCCACTTATTAGACAGTGAGAGATCACAATCTAGTTAACTATCTTTTGTCTTTGTGTCCCCGGCACTCAGCATAATAACTGCCATGCAATATACGCTTAATAAATGCTTAACTGACTGATTTCAAGATAAATACCCTCAGTTCTTTCATTTCTATTTCCTAAAATGTAGCATCCAGAAATTTAAGTAAATGAAAGTTATATAAAATCTCCATGATTACACAGCTGCTGAATGATGCAGCTGGGATTCAAACTCTGTTTTTTTTTATTTGAATTCCAACATTGTTTGGAGAGCGGGGTATAGATAGGATTACCTGGCAGTGAGGAGGGTGATAGAAGGAGCTGGCAAAATCTGGATCCAAACTCTGAGACTCACTAGATGTGCAAGTCACTTAAATATCTAAGTTTTCTTATACTTTTCTCTTTTGTCAAAAAAATAAAAGTGGGTGATAGACTCGATGATCTCAAAGGCTCCTAACCCTTTCATCCAGAAGCATGATCATGTAAGGGGCCACAAATCCATCATCTTCCCTCAGATTTTCATTTGTTCTTTTCTTACCCTTCTCCTGGGATGGCCACCTCCCATATCCCCTTTACTGTGCTTCTGTCCACTTGTGGCCTATCATCCTACCAGGTCCCCGATGCAACATGGGGCCATAATCATGATATCGTGAACTACAAAAAGCATAGCATAAAACTCACTCTGCAATGAGGTCCATTCAGAAGGGGGAAGTCATTAAAGTGATTAGGAGGTGCAAGATACTGCAATTGGCAGTTCTGACTCAGATTACCAAAATATGTTTGCTGGAGTTACACGAGAATTAACTACATCTATTTTATGGCCATATCTATAGTCCTGTAGCCCTGGAAACGTTTTTTTTAATCTGAAAAGGAATTGGATTTCTCTCACTTTGCATATAAGGGTACATGTGGGTACATAGGTGTGGAGAGGAGGCTGGAGTGTACATGTGTATGAGCATGCACTTTGTGTGTGTGTGTGTGTGTGTGTGTGTGTGTGTGTGTGTGTGTGTAGCTTTGCTTTTACTGCCATCTGCAGTCATCAATGGAGAACACCGATTCTTCTTCATGGAGCATAAGATAGCTAAAGAGTGAGGGATGCTCTTGACCTAAAAGTTTCTTGTCAACACGGTGAGGCTCATGGGTAGTCAAAAAGTCCCCACACATAACCATATGTTGTGATTCAAAAGGCTTTGGGAAGCCTTCCCTAACTCTACAAATGTCTTCCCCAACTACCTGATTTATAATTATAGTACCATTAAAAAGGTTTTCCTTTGTATTAAGCATTGCTTTCTCCCACCAGTCCTCTTTCAAATTAAAGTTTCCTGGAAAAGATAAAATTAGAAAATCCCTAACACTTTTGCACAAATTAATTTATCATCTATCTGTCCTTTGATCACATAAGAGTCTTGAGCAACATGAGAATGCTGTCATCTCTAAAGTGGGGAAAATAATCCTAGAACTCTCTACTTCAAGTCTGTTGTCAACTTTAAAGAACAATGGTTTTTTACCAGATCAGATATTTTATAAATTGGGAAGTCCACATAAGGAAATCCCTCTTCAAGTGTAGACAGGCACCTACTCTGCAACTTAGAACCTCAGAAAATTGCCTGGAAAGGCAATGAGCTAAGAGGAGTGAGAGCATCCTGAGAGATGAATCCTGATTCCGAGACCAGTTCTCCATTCACTATACCATGCTTCCCCCAGCATGGTGTTTAAATACAGGAGTTGTTTTACATTATACTGAGTATTAAGAGGAGATTAACCTAGTGACATGATATATAAAGTGAAGAATCTTGGAGTCAGGAAAACCTGGGTTCAAATTCAGATTCAGACACTTACTAGCTGTGTTATCCTCGGCGAGTCATTTAATCTTTTTCAATTTGTTTTCTCATCTGTAAAATGGGGGTGATATGATAACCTCCCTCACAGGATTGTTGTAAAGAATAAATTTTAAAAGTATGTCTGTATATGCATACATGCTAACTATTATCATATGAATTATTGCTATGATTTAGATTGTTCAATTTAACAAATATTTATGAAGTATCTAGTATTGCCAGTGCTAGGAATAAAAATGGAAGACAAAATGTGACCTCTTTAAGGACAGGCACTATCCACTTTTGTCATTGTTTCTCCAGCACCCAGCACAGAACCTGAAATAATGAATGTTCATTCATTAATTGATTGATTTTTTTTTAAATCAGTCTCTGCCCTCAGAGAGCTTTATATTCTGCTGAAAAGATATGATAAATAGATAGAAAGATGGATAGATAAATGGATGGATGGAAGGAAGGAAGGAAGGAAGGAAGGAAGGAAGGAAGGAAGGAAGGAAGGAAGGAAGAGATAGATGCAAACAGCAGACAGATAGACTTTGTTTCTCCTTATCTTTAAGGGTTTTGAAGCCTTCTGTACAAAGTCCTTACATATGGTAGGGACCTGAGGGAGGTTATCCCCATTTGACAGATGGAGAAACTCCAGAACAAATTGAAAAGTGAATTTTGTCTATTTTGTATTTTTATATACATCATTGTATATTTTCCCTCCCCAAGTAAACAGAAGTTTCTTTATTGTTTAGCTAATAATCTTTGAGAATTGGTGGTGATACAAAAAATAGTGCCCTGTTTCCCACCTGGGAATGAGCTTCTTCTTCAAGCTCTGCTGGGTAGATACCATCTGCATAAGATACATTCAATTCATCTTCTACAGTCCAGCAGGATTCATGAGAACTTGGGCTTCATTAGGAAGTCTTTATGAACCAGGTTCACCATCATGCCATAGGTAGACAGTGGAGGAGGATTTGAGAGAATTTCTGTTATTATAATTGTTCTTATCATGATAGACTAAAAGGGAGTAAAAGAATTAAAATAAAACAGAGAAACATGGAGAATTCTAAAAATCAATAAAGTATTTAAGATTAAAGGCTGCACTAAGATTTTTGGGACACCCTAAAAGACAACCGATTATAGCTCTAAGGGAAAAAAGGTCGCTCAGAAACCACTTAGTCCAACTCTCTTGTTTTAAGGATGAAGAAACAAGTGAACTAATGCCCCAAGGCCATAGTGTAATAAGTGTCATTCAAAGGATTTTAACCCTCTTGAGTACCAGAGAGGCAGCAGCATCTGGATGGAAGGTCCCCCTGAGTCTGTGAACAGCTATTTCTGTAGTTTTAGTCTCTTTCATGATAACATCCTACTTTTTAAAATGATTGCCAAGAAGTCAATTCCTTGGAATTTCTTTCAATGCTAATATTGCTTCAGCCACAATCTACATATCCTATGGGGGTCTAGAGACACTGAGCATGAGCTGTCATGGGAAGAAAATTCAGTTTTCAATTGGTTCTTGAGTTTTTCCATCTGTCAAATGGGGATAACTCCTTCAGTTCCCTACCATATGTAAGGACTTTGTGCAGAAGGCCTCAAAACCCTTGAAGACAAGGAGAAAGAGAGATTCAAGGTGATGATTATATTAGCATTAATATAATATCAACACTAGATACATCCATGTATATATATATACATATATATGTATATGTATACATATTCAGGATATTATCAGTATTGATGCTATTGCAAAAGTGTTGCACAGTAGTCACTTTTGACTTAGAGACCTGGGTTACTAGCCAGTTCCTAGCCAGGAGACTATGAATAAGTCATTTAACCTTCATGTGGTCTTGGATTTCTCTACCTCCACATTGATGGTTTGAAATAGACAATGTTTTATATTTTAATAAGTCATTTAATATACATGTAATATACTCTTCATGTAACTGTGTAATGTGATTGTTAAATGTGTATTATAATTGGAACTAACAATAACCAATAGGAATACCACGAGAAATAGAACAATAAGAACTGTGATGGGGCAAGAAATGTGCTTGATTTCAAGGCTATGTCAGTCTAGCCTTTGGCCCCAAGAGAGTTCCCCCATCTTCTTCCCAGGGCCCTGATTTTTCAAGAAATGCAAATTAAGACAACTCTGAGATACCACTCCACACCTCTCAGATTGGCTAGGACAACAGGAAAAGATAATGACAAATGTTGGAGGGCCTGTGGGAAAATGGGACACTGATATATTGTTGGTGGAATTATGAACAGATCCAACCATTCTGGAGAGAGATTTGGAACTATGCTCAAAAAGTTATCAAACAATGCATATGCTTTGACCCAATAGGGTTTCTATTTGACTCATATCCCAGAGAGATCCTAAAGGAGAGAAAGGGACCCACATGTGTAAAAGTGTTTATATCAGCCCTCTTTACAGTGGTAAGGAACTGGAAATAGAGCAGATGCTCATCAATTGGAAAATGGCTGAATAAATTATGGCACATGAATATTATGGAATACTATCGTTCTGTAAGAAACAATCGACAGGATGATTTCTGAGAGGCCTGGAGAGATTTACAGGAACTGATATGAAGTGAAATGAAGAGAACCAGGAGATCATTATACACCGCAACAGCAAGACTATACGATGATCAATTCTGATGGACGTGGCTCTCTTCAACAATGAGGTGATTCAAACCAGTTCTAATTGTTCAGTCATAAAGAGAAGATGGTGAGAACTGAATGTGCTTCACAACAAAGCATTTTCACTCTTTTTGCTGTTGTTTGCTTGCATTTTATTTTGCTTCTCCTTTAAAAAAAAACTGGTTTGACTGGATTTTTCTTGTGTATCGTGATAATTGTATAAAGATGTATGCATATATTGCATTTAAAATATATTTCTACCATGTTTAACATGAAAAAAAGAATCCATGACTGAAATATATTTATTCTCAACTCCTTATTGTGGTACAGAGGTGACCTTGGGTTCTAGAAGAGTAGGCCAGCAAAGCACAAACTCTACCAAGCTGGAAAGGCTGGATGATGGGTTACCTGAGGATCAGACCATCAGGGTCTGCCAGCCTGTGCTTACTGAGATCCTGAGACCTCTGGCCCAAGAAAATAAGACTCAAAAGGCATTGTCAAGGATGCCTCCTTCAATGCAATGACCATGTCGCACATCTTCAGTGAAATCTTAGCTCACTCAGCCTGCTGATACCCAAGTATATTTATTAAACAGAAACATGCAAATACAGACATGCAGGGAAAGCCGTGCCGGTAACCAGCTCTCCAAGCTTGGCTGTGATCATTGAGCTTTCACCTAATCTTGCAAGTCCAGGCCCATCTAGATACTTCCAAGCTATCCCACCTGCACTCTGGGCTCCTCCTCCCACAAGAACTCAGAGCTTTAAGGCCAAATAGAGAAAATTAAGTTTATTCTATTTTAGAACCATTCTTGAGACCTTCGTCGATGTCCCCTTTCCCCACCTCCCCTTTCCAAAGCTAGCTCCATTATTGTCTTCTCCTGGTGGAGTGAAACTCTTTGGGAGCAGGGGATGTCTGAGCTTAGCTCAGCCCTCGATGCTTAGAATGCTCTTAACAGATTCATTCCCATTGCTTGCTGGGCTACACTGAGGTCACCCTGGCCCCTTTGCTGCTCTCCTGACAACAGTTTGCTGATTGTCATCTCTGATCACCAGACCAGAAGCTGGGTCAGCTGTCTTCCTGTAGGGAGGATGGCAGCCCGCAACCTCAGGAGAGGTGAGACTGGTGCCCTCAGCAGGTTTAGTGGCAGCATCTGCTGCTGACTTCCTGCTCCACAGACTCCTTGTCCTGCTTTCCCAGAAGTGATTTTTAAAGTCTATTTAACCTCAGTCTTGACATTTGCCTGGCTTCAAGGTGATGAATTTTGGGGATCCAGAATCACCCCAAAAGGGTCTTCTAAGTCTCAGAGGGTTGCAATCCGTACCAATAGAAGTAATAAACAAAATCACAGATCATGAAATTATCACCCACCGAAAATAATGGCTAATATTTACAGATTATTAAAGCTTTCTAAAACATCACCTCATTGTCAGGCAGGATTGCTTAGTGAGTAGGACCCCAGACTTGGAGGCAAGACAAATGGGATTCCAGTATGACCTCGGGCATTTGTTGTGGGATCTTGATTTCTCTGTGCCTCAGTTTCCTCAAAAGCAAAATGAGGGGGTGTACTCTAAGATCCCTTGCTTGAACCGGTGATTCTCTTAACCTCACAACAATACTGCAAGCAGATGCTTTTATTAATTCCATTTTACAAATAAGGAAACTGAGGCTTAGAGAGTTAAAGTGATTGACTAAAAATCACAAGGCTAAGAAGTATTTGAGAGAACTGGAGTCTTTCTCATTGAAAGTCTGATGCTCTATCCACTTTACCACACTGCCTAAGTAATTACACTAATCATAGATTAGAAAGGCTAAAAAGGGCTCCAGAAATCATCTAGAACATTTCAAATGAGGAGAAAGAGGCAAAGTGATGTGACCAAAGTCACAAAGCTCTTCTTCCCTCTCTATTTTAAGCCTCTATTCGCCATATTAGTCTGCCTTACCCTAACCATAGAATAGCGGAACTGGAAGGAACTCTGGGGATCTCCTAGTTCAACTGCCTCATTTTATAGATGGGGAAACTGAGGCAGATAACACTTCAGCAGAGATTAGTAGTAAACCGGCTGGAAGTTAGTTTGGGCACCTATAGATATCGGAGGATAGATAAAAAGAAAGCAGTGGAGACACTAAAAACAAACTTTCTCCCTTCTGGCTTTCTCCTCTATCTCCCAATGTTTCCAAGGGCCAACCTCATAGGAACCGCTTTCTCCCTTCTCTAAACAGACATGAAGAACCTGGAGAGAGGAAAGTTCCAGGCTGGCAAGGGCTGGCCCTGGAGCCCGTTTAGCACTCCGGCTTCCCCACCTCAATCTAAGGATATCTCGGCTCCCATCTCGGCTCCCACTGGCCCCCAGCCCCAGAAATCAGTGGCCCTAGAAGAAAGGCGCTTGCCTCTGCTGCCCAGAGTATCTTTTTGGCCTCTAGGTTTGGCTTCTTGCCTTCGGTGTGGCACCGGCCCAAGTTCTGGAATCACAGCTGAGCCTGGGCCCGCTGAGCGCCAGGGAGGAGCAGCAGGGCTGCGCCCAGCCTTCTCCCTGGCTCTCACGGGAATCATTGACAAACACCCTCATCCCTCTCCCGTCCTAGCCTGGCAGGGCAGCAAACACCCTCCCAGACTTCCCCAAACTTCCCCAAATGGGTCTTCCTTCAGGCTAGGCTCCCTCCATGTCAAACTCCCTTAGGGTCTTCCCCTCTCCTGGAATGTTCTTGTGTGTGTTCATTCTCATTCTCTCTGTCTCCATCTCTGTGTCTGGGTCTATCTGTCTGTCTGTCTCTCTCTCTCTCTCTTTCTCACACACATACACTCTAATCCTCTCTCTCATTCTCTCTTTCTTTCTCTGTCTCTATCTCTGTGTGTCTCTCTCTCACCATCTCTCTCTTCCTCTGTCTCTATCTGTCTCTTTGTCTCTCTCTGCCTCTCTTTCTCTCCCCCCACCCCCACCCCCCCAAAAAAAAATATGTTCTCAAGAATAATTCTAAAATGAATAAACTTAAATTTCTCTGTTTGGCCTTTTACAGCCTGGCCCCACCGCCCCCCTAACTACATGTGCCTCCCTTTCTAGGACTCCCTGGTTGGTCCCTAAATCTTTGCATCTGCTGTCCGTGCATCCCTAGAATGCTCTCCCTCCCTAATTTCTTCCAGTCTCAACTCAAAGCACCACTTTCACTGGAAGCCTTTCCAGACTCCCAGCAGCAGAGTTTCCCAGACTCTCTTGCTTTTGCTTTGGATTTAATTATACATTGTTTCCCAATTTAAATGTAAGCTCCCTGAGGGCAAGAACTGTCTCCCTCTAGTCTTCTCTTGCAAAGTGTTTAAGCACAGTTTTTGACACAAAGTAGTTGCTTAATACAAGTTTCTTCATTCATTCATTGATATCTCAGGGTAAAAGCAAGTGGATATTGAGGTCTGAATTGGTTCTGTTCCTTACTAAAGGAATTTCCAGACAGGTTCAGGATGTTGTTGGAAGGGAAGGAGGGAAGAAGGAAAGAAGAAAGGAGGAAAGGAGGAAAAGAGGAGAGGAAAGGAAGAAAGGAGGGAAGGAAGGAAGGAGGGAAGGATATGTCAAGGCAGCATCGATCTTGAGATCACCTCTGTCCAAAGCCCAGGCTGACCTCCCAACTCTCACAACACCCATCTCCCTCTTTCACAGGCCAGGCTCCTAACTGGTCCAGATTTAGGCAAGCAAAATCTAGGACTCACTTTTCTGTGGCTGTTTCTGCTTTTTGTTACAAAACCATTGCAGAAGCACAGAAGGCTGAAAAAGGTCTGTCAGTGCCTCCCCGAGTCAGATTTGGAGAATCCCCTTTTCCCTTTATCTGTCCAAAAAGCAGATCTCTTAAGTTACAGAAAGCAGAAGAGAAATCCTCCCGTTCTTTGGAGATGTGGCACCATCTAGAGCCCCCATCAGTGTAGTGCATAAGCAACAGTTCTCCCCTGCAAGGAAGTTAGTGTCCTCCTCGTCTGCTAGAACCATAAAACATAAAGGGGCAGCCAGACTTCTATGGAAAGCCCAAGAAAAAAAAATGAAATAAATATTTAAGTTTCCTCCAAAGGTCCTTGATATTTGACCACAGGCTTGAAATGATGCAAATAAGGAACAGATGATTTACATTTCTTGGATGTAATCGATTATTGATTCTCTTATTGTAGTGAAAAATCCATCCATAATGCCTCAAAAGAGCACCAGCTCTGGAGTTAAATGACCTGAATTCAAATCCTACCTCTAATGCTTTCTCCCTGTTACCTCAGTCAAGACATTTAGCTTTCCTGAACGTCAGGTTTTTCATTGATGAAATTGGGGAGGGGTACCAAGATGGAGATTTCAACTCAAAAATAAGTCACTTAACATTGATATGATTTAAGTAACATCCTAGGATATATTTCTTCAGTTATAGAAAATTACAGCATCTCTATGTAGATAATCCCCATATTAGAAATTTCCTACATCAGTGAAATGATATGCCCTTTGAATATCCATGTAGTATTAAGATAATACAGTACTCTGAATATAAAATACATTCTCTGTAAGTGTTATGCATACAACAGTTCCTGTTCTATTACTGTGTAATCTAACCTATTCATTTTACAGATGAATAAACTGAGGCCCTAAAAATGTAAGTGGCCTCTTCCAGGAAATACAGGTGATAATAACTAGCATTTATATAGCACTTTATGTGTATGTATGTCATTTGATCCTCACAACCACCCTGGGAGGTCTTATTATTATGATGATTAATAGTTAATATTTATATAGCCATAAATGAGATAAATATAATTATTTATATTATAAATACAAATACTGACCTAAATATAATTATCTAATTTGATCCTCACAATAACCCTGTGAGGAAGATGTTATTATTATTATTATTATTAATAGCTAACATTTATATAACATTATTATATGCCAGGCACCGAACTAAACCTTTTATAATTATTAACTTATTTGACCCTCACAACAACGAGAAATAAGTATTATTATCCCCATTTTATGGTTGAAGAAACTGAGGCAGAGAGAAATTAACATTTGCCCAGGATCATACACCTGGTACTACTAGATACTACTTGAATGAGACAAGATTAGAACTCAGTTCCTCCTGATTCCAAATCTATCACTATATTTCAGGCTTAATAGACAGAGGCCTAGACCTGGATTTAGAAAATTTCCCAAGCTATAGAAATCCCAACTATTATTATAACTCATAAAGAACTAAAAATGATCTCAAAGGCCTTTTAATATAACCCCCTGATTTAATAGATGAGGACAATGAATCTGGGAAGGTTAAACTATTTGCTCAAGATCATACAAACAGGTAGTAAGCATCAAAGTCAGAATTTGAATCCAACCCCAAAGAACTAGTTCTCTGTCCACTTCACCAAGCTGCCTGATTATTAACTTGAGAGACAATCTAATACAGTGAATAGCATGCTGGGATTAAAGTCAAATTACTCCTCATAAACATGTCACTTAACATTTACATGATTTAAGCGACGCTTAAGATCTATGTGTTCAATTATAGACAATTACAGCATCTCTGTGAAGATAATTCCCATACTATGAATTTCCATGTAGGAGTATCCATGTAGTAAAGTGCTCTGGATATAAAGTAGATCTCTGCAAGTGATGAGAGTCCCCAATCTCTCCAATGTTTGACTGTAATAATTATGCATACAACTGCTCCTGTAGAGTGTCAAGGAATACATTAATGCCCACAGCAAACCCAACATGTCTTTAAAAGATGTCCATCCCCTTTAAGTAGAAAAGTGGGGTATAATGGATGTGAAATGAGACATACGTTGTCAGATGCAATGACTCTATCCATTGATTTTGTTTAAATTTTTTTCTTTGTTGACAGGGAAAGTGTATTGAAAGGGAAGGGATATATCTGGAAATGACTGAAAAAGCACCATTAACATCTCTTTTACTTGCTGTGATCATGGGCAATTCATGTCAATTTCCTCAGTTGCCTATTCTGTAAAATTCTGTAAAATACTTATTGTAGATATCCTCAAACTACGGCCCGTGGGCCAGATGTGGCAACTAAGGAGGTATATCCCCCTCACCCAGGGTTATGAAGTTTCTTTATTTAAAGGCCCACAAAACAAAGTTTTTGTTTTTACTATAGTCTGGCCCTCCAACAGTCTGAGGGACAGTGAACTGGCCCCCTATTTTAAAAGTTTGAGGACCCCTAAGTTTCCACGGTCAAAAAGAAGGGAACCCACTTTTGGGGCTACTCATTTGAAACCTTCATAATGAAAGCTTTAAAAAATGCACCTTCCTGATGAGATGCGGGCTCCCTGTGGCGACAAGTATTCTTAGCTGGGAAGTCAATGTCTATTTGCCTCTTCATCTGTCAGCTAAAATAATGAACCCTCTATATGAAGCTGCTCTCTTGGAAAAGGTCCACTTTTTTCTTTAAGCCCAAACTGAACAAAGCCCAGCAGATGCTGAACTCCCTTAACCCAACCTGCTTTGCCTGCCTAACATCAACTCATTCCTCAAATGTTTTTTACATGAGGCTTAAGGCTTTCCTCAACTGATCAGAGATGCATAATATAAAGTTAAAGTATCTCCCTGGGCATATTTTGTACTAAATCCTCAAAGTGACTTCTGTATTTCTAACATAGTTCCCAGTCCTTGATAGATGAGATGCCCAAGTGTGAATCAGGGATCCAGGTCTGTGGAAGATGCACAGTGAGTTGAACTTTATTCATTCTGCTAGATCCTAGAATCAAGAGCATTGAATAAAAGTTACAGAGCCATATTTAGACCTGATTTGGGAGCCAGGGTTGGGAGAGGGGGACTTCTAAATACTTAGAGCTGTCCAAAAGAGGATAGGCTGAGAGAACAGGAAGATGGTAGTTTCTCCTTCATTAAAAGTCTGTGAGCTGAGGCTGAATGACCCACTTGACAATAAATTATAATGGTAATTTAATGGGGAGATGAGTTAGATTAGCTGGATGTTGAGATCCCTTCCAGCTGTGAAATTTTGTGATTCTGTAAATCATGTTTTTTTTTAAGATAGGAAAAAAGAAAGAGGAAGAGAACAGACTAGTGAAGAAGTGGGTAGGGTGCTGCAATCTGGAGTCAGAAAGACCTTAATTCCAAGCCAATCTCAGACATTATCTACTAACTATGAAACTCTTAAGTCATTTAACCTCAGTTCCCCCAACTGTAAAATGGGGATAATAATAATAACTATCTCCTAGGGTTTTTAGCACAGTAACTGGCACATAGTAGCTAAGATATAATTCTTAATTATAATAATAATAATGTAATTGTTAGCTATTATTATTAATATTGTATTTGCAAAATGCCTCAGAAAGATTCAAGTTGTAGATTCAGTTCTAACAAGTTTCCTACCCACCAAGAAGTCAATTGCAACTTAATAGCAGAAGCACATGTAAGTGTCCAGTCAGTCCAAAAAAGTTCCTTTATGCATAGTGGTCATGAATCTCAACTTCCATGTCGAGGAAGGAGGGATATTTAATCCCCTAGGCAGCAATTAGTCTTCCAACCAAAAAGAGTATACTGGGTAATATTTGTGGGTAATGTATGTTCAAAAATTCAAGGATCTAACCTTATAAAGGGGGGGGAAGATTTCCTGGTGCCATTAGCTCTTTGGGAAAGGGAAAGACAGGCACATCTGAGTGGCACAATGGATTGAGCACAACC
Source organism: Antechinus flavipes (assembly GCF_016432865.1). Taxonomy (NCBI): domain Eukaryota; kingdom Metazoa; phylum Chordata; class Mammalia; order Dasyuromorphia; family Dasyuridae; genus Antechinus; species Antechinus flavipes. The sequence continues at coordinate 661,483,459 of NC_067399.1, forward strand.
CTGGAGTCAGGAGCCCTTAAGTTCAAATTCAACCTCAAACATTTAACACTGTGTGACCTTGGGCAATCATCTAACTCTAAGAAGGAAGGAAGGAAGGAAGGAAGGAAGGAAGGAAGGAAGGAAGGAAGGAAGGAAGGAAGGAATATCCATCCATATTTCTCCTATATCTCTTCCCACTCCAAGAGGTAAGCCACAGAGTGACTACTGAATATAGACAGATCTCACAGAAAGGGGATTTTTTTTTATCTGCAGTCCATAAAGTCTTCAAGGGCAAGTTTATACTACAAAGAGTTAACTTGTGTCTTGAGGAGACTGTGTAGAAAGCTGTGAGAAAGAAGGTTTCACAAGAATGTCCCAAGATTACTCAGATAGAAATTCCAAGTTAATCTCCCTCCCTCATGGAGTGGATGACCCATTTGGAATCTTTAGGCAATTTTTGCATATTTATAGATCACTGTTAAGTCCTTTGTGACTTCAGCATGTTAAAAAATGCCCTTTAGTACCTAGCATGCTTTTTCAGAAGCTCAAGATCCTTTTATTCACATTTGGGGGGAATTTAGACACAAATCTACACTGTCAGTACAATCTCTATGGGAATCTTTTCTGATCTGCTTTGATGATGGTGCCTTCTTCCTATATATTATCTTCATTTTATCTTGTTTGTACATAGTTGTTTGCATTTTTCTCCCTCTTTACACTGTAAGCTCCTTGAAAGAAGAAATCTTTTGCCTTTCTCTATATCCTCAGTACTTAATACATAGAATCTAATATACCTAATAAATAGTAGGTGCTTAATAAATACTTATTGATTGAATGAATGATAGTACAGGGTGTCCCAAAAGTCTTAGTGCAGCTATAAGCTATTAACTTGAGACCTAGGACACCATATATATTTGAATATTCCCTAAAGAAGTTCCAGGTAGAGAGCATTAACCAAAAAGGAAGCAATAAGGATACCATCTAGGATCAGTAACCAGAATTAAACCTGGTCCACATGATCTCAGAGTCCTTGGAGTTGGAAAGGAGATGGAAAATGGATTATATACTTCAACAAGTTAAAGATCTGAGAATTTATCAGTGTGGTATCACTTAATGAACACACCCTGTAATCCCCCTATAAATCAATACAGTCTTTTAAAAATTTAGTCACTGCATGGCCAACCCAATCATGAGTCTATCCAAATCTGACTAAGCTGGAACTTAGACAAAAGAAATGTGATCTAGCCCCAATTCAAAATTTTTTAAGTTTCATAGCACCTGCCAGAACCTGAGACCACAAACCTTCCAGAAGTCAGAATTACTTCAATGGCACTTAGTAGGTGCTTAATAAATATTTATTTATTAATAAATAATATCATTATTTAGCCTGATGTCTTCGAGTGACATCTAATGTGAACTAAATCACAGGACTTCAAGCTCAATCTTCTTTCCATGATACTGTTCTCCCCATTATCTACCTCAATGGTAAAAAAAAAATATATACATGCACATATAAATAGAGCTGAAAGGGATTTGAGAATTCATTTCATCTGGTCCAAGTTAATTTACAGATGAGCAAACTGACATTAAGTGATATATAAAAGGTCAGAGAAGCATATTAAAGCTTGAGGTTCTATTTCTTTATTTAGAAAAGATCTAAAGGTCTCATTTCTAAGACAAATAGAGAACCAATTTAAATTTATAAGAGTAAGATCCAGTTTCCACTTGACAAATTGTCAAAGAATATGGATAGTCACTTTCAAAAAAAAAGAAATCTAAGCTTATCCATTGCCACAGAAAAAACTGTCCCAAATCACCAATAATTAAAGAAAAGCTAATTAAACAACTCTAAGGTAATACTTCAAACTCCTTTGACTGATAATGTAAACAAAAAGAGAAAATGACAGATGTTGGAAGAACTGTGATAAAATATATGCATTAATGGTGGAGCTGTGAACTGGTCCAGCCATTCTGGATTGTGGAATTATGTCCAAAAAAGCTTAAATTGTCATATTCTTTGACCCAGCAATAATGCTATTGGAGCTATAACCCCAACAATATCAAAGAAAGAGGGAAAGAACACATACATACAAAATTTATACTAATTCTTTTTGTTGTGACAAAGAATTAAAAACTGGGAGATATTGTCCATCAATCAGGGAACAGGTGAACACACTGGTATATAAACGTGATGGCATACTACCATGCTATAAGAAATGGTGAAGAGAATGGTTTCAAGAAACATAAGAAGACTTGTATAAATTAATGCTAAGTGAAATAAAAAGAACCAGGACAACAATTTATCCAATAACAACAATTTTGTAAAATAATAATCTTTGAAAAACTAAAGAATTCTGCTCAACATACTGATCAATCACAATTCCAAAGGATTCATACACAAAATGGCTGCCCACCTGAAATAGAGAGCTGGTGGAGTAAGAGTGCAGACTGAGACATATTTTGGGGGACACAATTAATAAAGGAATTTTTTTCACTGTACATGTATATAATGAAGGTTTTGTTTTTCTTGATTTCTCAATTGAAAGATAATTCAAGGGGCAGCAAGGATGCTGCAAATCTATCTATAGTAGATAGTGAAAACTATCCACTGATGGCTCAGTGGATAAAGCACCAGCTCTGAAGTCAGGAGGACCTGAGATCAGATCTGGCCTCAGACACTTAACACGTCCTAGCTGTGTGACCCTGAGCAGTCACTTAATCCCAATTGCCTTAGCCAAAAAAAAAAAAAAAGATAATTCAGAAGGGAGGAATTCAGACTAAAAAGCATTTAAAAAAAAATAATGGTCTTCACACCTCAGATTGGCTAAGATGACAAGAAAAGATAACAATAAATGTTGGAAGGGATGTGGGAAAACTGGGACTTGTTGGAGTTGTGAACTGATCCAATTATTCTAGAGAACAGGAATGATGCCCAAAGGGCTATAAACTGCACGTGCCTTTTGGTCCAGCAATGTCTCTACTGTTCTTGTATCTCAAAGAGATCATTAAAAAGGGAAATGACACATATTGCAAAAATGTTTGTAGCAGTCCTTGGAAACTGAGTGGATGCCCAACAGTTGGGAAGTGGATGAAAAAGTTATGGTATATGAATGTAATGAAATATTATTGTTCTATTAGAAATTATAAGCAAACTGATTTCAGAAAATCCAGAAAAGATGTATATGAATTGATGCTAAGTGACATGAGCAGAACCAAGAGAACATTGTACAACTGTTACTATTAACAGTATTACACAATGATCAACTGTGATGCACGTGGCTCTTTTTATAAGTGAGGTAATTCAGGTTAATTCCAATAGACTTGTGCTGGAAACTATCATCAACATCTGGAGAGAATCATGGTGACTGAATGAATCACAGCATAGGATTTTCACCTTTTATGTTGTTATTGTTTGTTTGCTTATTTTTTTTTCTTTCTCATTTTTCCCCTTTTGATCTTATTTTTCTTGTATAGCACGATAAATGTAGAAATATGTTTATAAGAATTGTACATATTTAATTGTATTGGATTACTTGGCGTCTTGGGGAGAAGGGAAGGGTGGAAAGAGGAAGAAAATTGAAATACAAGGTTTTGCAAAGAAAAATGTTGAAAACTAAAAATAAAATAAAATAACGGCCTAATTTACTATTCTGTTTTGATTCAAATGAGTTTTGATAAAGTTTTATACTTGGAAAAAATGATCATTCTTATTCCATCATTAGTTGGTCATGAATTATTTGGCATAGAAAATAGTGCTGGGTTTCAAGGGCTTAGGTTTAAATTCTGTCTCTGATGCTTAATAGATCTGGGCCACTGAGCAAGTTGTTTTATGACACACTGACACCTCCCACATCTGGTCCTGGGTTAGCTCTACATTATTTTTTATCCAGAATAGAGTTGGGTTTTCTGAACATCTCACTCCCCTCTAATCCTGGTGAGAGTCTTGCTTCCTCCCCTTTCCTTTTCAGGGATCTTGGATTTCTGGAGCATGGCTGCCAAGGCAGTACTGAAATAAGGCCTTCACATCAAGGAAGCTTGCCTTTTGTAACCTTGACTCAGCTATAATCAGTGGACTTGCCGAACCTGAGACAAGCCTGTTTTCAACCCTGGATTTGCTGAAATAATTGCTTCCATCTCTTTTTAGCAGGTATCTCAGCACTAAAATAACAAAGAGAAAGGGAAAAGGAGAAAAGGCACATGTGGGTATATTGTTCCTGGATGCTTGCTCACGTGGCGAGACGGGAATAAACAGAGGTTTGGAGGATAAAAGCAGATAGCTCCTTCCCCCCTAGCTGGTACCAAACAGTATAGACATGATGCTTAGAAAGGAAAACTGCTGGGAAATGAATCTGAGTTTCAAAGGATGGTGATAACAGATAATTTAATCAGATTCCCCACAGCTCAGATCAACAACAGAGCCTTAGAGGGGAGCAGTTTAGTTCAGACTGAGACGTTCAAATGAGAACATGTTGGGTTTTTAAAACTTACTTTCATTTCTGGAAAAAAACACATTTTTTTTTCAATTCAGCTTCTAAATGGTCTGGGATAAGCAGTATTAGCCTGAAGAAGCTGCCATTTAAGCCATCTACCTGGCCAATTTCCCTGGGTCTCAGTTTATCTATAAAATATGAGATTTGGACTAAATGATGGCTAAATTTTCTGGCTCTAAATCTATGATCTAATGAGCTAACCAGAAGCAACTGGTTGCTGTCTTCATGGATTTGAAGAGTTACCATGTAAAGGAGGGCATCAAGCTTGCTCTGGCTCGCCCTAGAGAGTAGGGACAATGAACAGAAGTGATGAGAAGCAGATTTCTGTTCCACAGAATGGAAAGCATTCATAAAATTAGAGCCAGACAAAGTGCATCGAGCAGTTAGACAGTGCAAAGAGGATTGGGTCTGAAATCAGAAAGGCTTGAGTTGAAATCTGGCCTCAGGCATTAAGTGGATGAACCTAGACAAATCAAATGCCTCAGTTTCCTCGACTGCAAAATGGAGGTCTTAATAGCACCTACCTCTCAAAAGGTTGTTTTGAGAATCAAATGAGATATTTGTAAAGCACTTACCACTGTGTCTGACATCTAATAGGCACTTAATAAATGCTTACTCCATTCCAGAAAGAAGTGACTTCCCCTCTCCCCTCACTAGAGATCTTCAAGCAATGACTACATGATCACTTATTAGGTATGAAAAAGAAGAAAAAATAATTTGAAATAGATGGTCCCTGAGATGCTAGACTGGCAGTTCTTAGAGAAAAAAATCATTAAATTGAAGTTGGTTATATTTTGATCTTCAAGGCTAATTATTTTTACACTAACCAGTTTTGGTTCCAAAAAAAATAGCTCTGATCCAAAAAGTCAAAAGCCTAGATTCAAATCCGGTTCTGATATTTACTTGTGTGACCTTTGATGAATAATTTAAGCTCCCTAGACCCCAGTTTCCTCACATGTAAAATAAAAGGACTGGACTTGATAATCTCTAATTCTCTGATCTAGATCCTCTGATTTTGTCTTTATTGAAATCAAGACTGAAAATAAAATTCAAGAGAACTTTTATCCTTCTGTTCCAGAATGGACAGAGAGACTTGAAGTCAAAAAGATCTGAATTTACATATAAATTTACATAAAGATCTGAAATGAATTGATGTGTAACAAGAGGCATTATTTACCTCAATGTCCCCCAAGAAATTCCGTGAGGCTATACATTAAAAACGAATTTCCAATATACATCTTTGAGAGAGTTTTTTCACCAGGAAGTCTCTATTCAAATGGAATCAAAGGTCCTACAAAAAGAGAAAAATTGCAGCTGCCCATTGAGTAAATGAAAATGTGCCTGAATAGTAAGTACATTTCAATTTCCCAAGTCTTATTCTTCACACCAGGGAACAAGGAACACTTGGTACTTCCACGTGCTGGCACAAATTATTACCCTTTACAATAGGAGCATAAATAGCACACTGATTAACAAATTGGCTAATTGTCCTTCTCTGCTGCTTCTGTTCCATGGTTAGTCACAGCAAACAAATTCAACCAGAGTTTCTAACCAGTGAAAAAATATTTCCAACTAAATGTCCAAGATATTGCAATAGCCAAGCTGTTGTCCTCCTGCCTCAAGTTTCTCTCCAGGCAGTCCATCCTGCACTCTGCTGCCAAAGTGATCTTTCTAAAGTTCTAAAGGTCTGCCTGTGTCACACACACACACACACACACACACACACACACAACACACACACACTCAATAAACTCCAGTGTCTCCCTATTGCCTTGAGGTTCAAATATAAAATCTTCTGTCTGTATTATATCTTTCTCTACCTTTCCATGCTTCTTCCACCTTAATTCTTCTTTACATACTCTGCAATCCAGTGATACAGTAGCTTCTTTGCTGTTCCTCATACACAACATTATCTTTGCACTTAAGGCCTTTTGTTGGCTGTCTGTATCCATGAAACTATCTCCCTCCTCATTGGTACTTGTTAGCTCCCTTCAAGTTTATGCTAAGAAGCCTTTCACAATCCTCCTTACTCTTCATGTATTCCCTCTGTGACAATCCCCAGTAAATCTTGTATTTAGCATGTTTAAACATAGTTATTTATATGACATATGATGGGGGCATCTTCTTAAGAACAGGCACTATCTTTTGCCTTTCTTTTTATCCTCAGCATTTAGCACAATACTGGTTCATAATAATTTATTAATCATAATAATTTATTATATAATTTATGTTAAATTATATAATAATTTATTAATCATAATAACTCCAAAATTTTAGAGATCTGTGATGAGGAGAGGCTCATCACAAGGTTAACCTTAATTTTAAGGAGATTCATTTTTTTGGTCATGGCAATCTCCAAGGGCAACTATAATCTGTGGAACAGTTAAGATCTGTGTCAATAGAGCAGATCCCACATGAAGGTTATCATTGATCCTCAAAGGATTGAAATTTGTTTCTAGATATGTTTCAATACACAAAAGATCAGTGATGTCATTTATATGGAAAATCCTTTCACCAATGTAGATTACAATCTACTCATATCCTAGTAAATAAGCCCCGGGTGGCTTTAACATGAGACACAGAGAGGCTATAACCCAATGGGGTTACACAGTTGATGTATCAATGGAATAATTTGGATCCAGGCCTTCCTGACACCAAGATTAGTAGAATCTCTATCAAATCCACCTCTATTCTCAAGGTATCATGTTCATGTAAGATAAACAGAGCCAGAAAAAGTTTTTTGTATAAGAGAATTACAGCAATGGCCAAATGATATAAGATATTGCTACTGCCATAGATGTCATTTTTATACCTAAAAGGAATAGGAAAATAATTTTGTTTTAATATAATAGCTTTTAGATAATATTTGGATACTTTTTTTTAAATGTTCTATGGTATAGACTTGAAATTTTGCATTTCTTTGCCAACACTGTAAAGAAATGAATTCTTTGCTTACGTAGGAACAGTTTATTATTATAAAGAGTCAGGGGCAGGTCTTTTATTTATTAAAAATTAAAGCAATATGAGTGTGACAAAATACAGTTTCAAGGGTACCAATAAAATAAAAGACTATGTTGAAGCTTACAGAGATATTCAAAGTATGATGAACACATCAGCTAATGTACATATACTGTTTTACTACTAAAGAGAGTGAAACCTTTAAAAGTGTATAAAAGCATTTAGGAGTTGTTATATTCTTAAAGAACTATTGAATTGGAGGAATTGTGACTTTTTAAATGAAAAATGAGTCACTGAAAGGTAGGAAACTTTGGAAAAAGAATGAGGAACTGGGGATAAGAACCAGAAGAGAAGCCTGAAAGAAGAATTGAAGACACAGTAAACGGGGCAGGAGGGGGACTGAAAATCTGCTCTGCTAGCCATGGCAAATAGAAGGATTCAGTTGAATAATTCCTGATTAATTAATTGAAAAAAGAATTGACTTCAATACCAAGAGCACCAGTCACAGCTATGGCCTTTCAGCACCACCTGAAGGTGGATAGAGATAAAGCTTCTCATGAGTGATTATTGCTCTCTGCTGCCACCTCTGGCAGTTGTTTTGATATACTAATGAGATGACCAAAATCCGGTCTTGAGGTGACCTCCACATCTGATTGGTAAACCAAGCATCTCTTTGACTCAATGACCAATTGAACTGGTTTATACAGTCCAAAGCTAATAATTTGGTAAATTTTGCAGCTTTCTAGCTTAAAGAGTACCGCTATTCACTTTAATAGCTAACATTTTCTTAACATCCTTTTAAGAGTTATGACTAACTGCTGCATTTGAGTAGAAAAAAAGGATTTTTCCAGATGAAGAAAGGCAAAGATTGTCAGCCATACAATGAGCAGAATAATAGTTTCTTGTTGTGCAAATTTCCAACTAGCAATTGAAACCAGCAGTCCAGAGTTGTGAGTTACCCTCAGCATATTCCTTCCTATGCTTCCCTGCCAAGTTCTAGTGTGTGAGCCATTCTTCACCATAGATACTGAGTGCATTGATGAGATAATGTGATCTAGGCATATATGTTTAGGTGATGTATTTTTATTTATATATTTTCTTTAATAGATTGATACCTATAATATTATTCTCTTGCCTTAGTACATAGTTACATTTAAGATCTAAGAGCATCATTATTATAAGTGACTGATGATGTAAACAGAAAATACTTTAGATGGGGACTCTAGAGCCTACATAGATTAGTAAGGAGAGTGTATTTTCTTTCAATAAGGTTATCCCTGGGATTCTGATAGAATATACATGTAATCATGTGACCTATTCTTGGAAATTTATATCTATATGAGAACTTGTTGGAGTGATTGATCTAGACTCATAGAAATAATAGAGTTTTCACAAGCCTGTGAGAGGGATGCTAGGGAGGTAGATAAATTTTGTGGCAACATGAGAATGCTTATATCCTAGTCTAGAATTCACTATTATTAAAAAAAAAATTACACTACTCTCATTTGTGTTATACTAGGCATAAGCCAGAAATTTCTTTGAAAACAGGGGAGACCCCAGAAACCAAAAGTCAGTGCTGTAGCATACTCTAATATATGTATGAAGAACAACAACTTGGAAATGTATTGGGCTTTATGTTCAGCTTTGGGTACTTTTGGACAGAGAATGGTATCCAAACATTAAAACAACATTAAGTGATACCATGAAGCTTTGTTCTACTTTAGAAAATAGAATTGTGGGATTGAAGGATTTGGGGGCAGGAAGAGTTTTTAGAGCTAAATCAGATAAAGATAATGTATATATTCAGTGCTTGTTGTGTGCTAAACACTGTACAAGGCACTGGGAATACAAATACAATTAAATAAGATAATCCATAACCTCAAGTAGCTTACATTTTAATGGGGAAAAACAAAATATAAAAGGGAGCTGGGAGGGGGAAGAGGAGGATATTCTAGACAGAATGTCATAGTGCAAAAAGTAAAGTCATTTTACAGATAAGAAAACAGATTCAGAGGAGACTAAGAATTTGGAAAGTTAAAGGGGCACAGATGCTATATTGATCCCATCTTTTCTGCAGAACTGGGGAGAGGAATGGATGATCACAATTTCATGAGGATTATGTATTGCAATGAAATAGATTGAGAGTGCACAGCAAGAAATGAGTGTTATAAAATCAGCCTGTTGAGAATGTTGAGAACATAGTATTATGTTACATCAGATGAAGACTAAGAGAAGGCTGAGAGAAGGGAGCCTCCATGGGAAGATAATGGAACTTCCCTTGTATCTCATGTTTCTGGATTGCCAAAGCAGTATGTACTCATAGCTCTAGAACTGGAAGACCTTCTAATCCAATCCTCTCATTGGAGGGTCCCATTCCACTTTTGGAGATCCCAGATTTGGTGGAAGTTTCCCCTTATATCAAACTAAAATTTTTCTCTTCACAACTTATGTCTTTTATGTCTACTTCTGCCCTCTGTGGCCAAGCAGAAACCTATTCCCTCTGTCAAATTCTTCAAAATGTGCTTTTGCCCATTCCCAAGTCATCACATCTCCAGGATAAACACATCCACTTCCTGCAGTTTTCCATCTTATAACATGGTCTCCAGTCCTCTCACCAGCCTGATTATCCTCCCCAGGACATTCTCCATGCCTGTCAATATCATTCCTAAAATATGGCTCCCAGGATTGGACATAATAGTCTAGCTGTAGTCTAACAGGTGAACAGTACAATAAATGAGTTCCAATAGAGATCTGAGACATTTAATAGCCTAAACAATTCAATTCAATTTGCAGTTATTAAACACTTACTATGTGTAAGACCCTGAGTCAGAAGGCAAAGATAAGGGAGATGGCAGAGACAAACAAGATCTTTAAACCTCCTTTTCTCTTTTAGAACTGAGTATTCCTCAGAACACACAAATTATATCCTTATTTTTATTGACCCACAATCTCCATTCTGACAATCTAGTCTACTTCTTTTTTTTAGTTCCTACAAAGGAATATAACAAATATATGGACATATTCCTTAATATTAGTATTAATATCCTTAATACACACATGAACTCGGTCTCTATGGAAAAGGGAAATAAATATATAGTTCAGTTCCTATGTAACTGAGTCCCAATTCCAAATCCAAAGTCCCATATCCCTGGCTCAACAACATCACTCAAGATCTTCTTGAGTGATGTTGCCTGGCTACAACATCCTGCCTAGAATTCTACCTCCAAAGTTACTATGGGTTAATCCTGTGTCTGCCTGTACCTAGAACATGAGAAGAAAAAGAAAAGAAAATGACTAAGCAAAAATACCTTAATCCCATTATTCAGGGCCTCGGGATCTAAAAGGAAAAGAAGGGGGAAAAAGTTTGGTCCCTCTGAGCTATGGGTCAATATGACCTTCACTCTCTCTGGAAGTTGTACAGACAAGAGCAAACAGGAAAGAAAATCTGGTCCACTTTTTTAAAGCTCCCAGAAACACCTCACAGCATCCTTCAAGTAGCCTGGTCTCTAGGGCAGAATGTTCCAGTGATTCTTTCAAGTCTCTTTCTTTTTAGCCCTGGCCAGGACAGGAACAATGGGTGACACTGTCACCTTCTGAGACACAAGTATTTCCCTACATGGAGCAGAAATCGACCTGTCAACAACTTGTCCTCCTATCTTATATGGCCCCTTGGTCCTTGGCCACATTGTATCCCTTGGGGTACAAGACTACCCTTTCCTGTACATGACAACTCTTGCAGATAGTGACCATATTTCCAATAAGCCTTCTACTCAAATTCAGAGGTTCATAACTTTTTTTGAGCTCTGAATAGCTTGGAGATGTCCTTCTTAGGATATATATTTTTTTTAAATAATGGAATAAGATGCATAAGATTATAAAGGGAGCCAATTATATTTAAATGCACATCCCAGAAGTCTTAGTACACTTTTTAGCGTACTATTTTTGACATAAATTTAACATAAATATTAAAGTTTAGGGGCAGCTAGATGGTGTAGTGGATAGAACACCAGCCCTGAAGTCAGAGTTGAGTTCAAATCTGGTCTCAGACACTTAATGCTTCTTAGCTGTGTGACCCTGGGCAAGTCACTTAATCCCAATTGCCTCAGCAATAAAAAAAATTTTTTAAAAAGATTAAATGTTAAAATTTAAAAATGCACTAAGATCTATGGAATGTTCTATGTCATTATCAAAGAAAAAATTTAAAGCAAGTTTATGAACTTCAGGTTACAGACACTTGCTCGGCCACCAAATAACAGATTTAGAATTGAAAAGGACCTTAAAGGTCTTCTGTTGCAAAGTCATTCATTTACAGGAACTGGATGAAGCCTGGAGTAGTTAAGGGAGTTGTCCGAAGCTGCTCCGATGTACCAATATGATCTCTAATGTGTTTTGGAAAGTGCTAATTTGTGAAATGGGCTGGAATTCTCTGGTCCTCTCCAAGTAGGCCTGTGCAAGAAATAGACATGAAATAATCACCAGAGTATTTTGGCATAGAGGTCTGGTTACACGAAGAAAGCTATTAATTCCCTTCTGGAGCCCTTTGCGAGTACACGAGATTCCCATCTGTTTGTGGGAGGTGAGGTTAAAGGTCAGTCCAATTTCATATGTGCAAGAGAAGAGCTTGGATGGTTTCCATTGTAAAAGAAGGAGATTCAGTCCAGGGTAGAATTAAGGGCTTAAATCATATTCTTCAGATTCAAAGATCATACACCATGACCGATAGTTAAACATTGATAGCTATGAGAGAAGAGCATTTATTAAATACTTATTCTATGTCCAGAATCTTCATGTAAATATAAAAATGTATATAACAGAAATATAAGGATTTTAGAAATATGAAGTACTAAGGACATCAATTTAAGTGGGTGAGGCTGTACTTAGCCTCAAGGCCACTAGATGGCACCATCGTGCATAGAACCTGGAGCTGGGAAGCCTTAAATTCAAAAGCTTTATGACTGAGCAAATCATTAAATGTCCCTTTGCCTCAGCTTCCTTCTCTATAGATTGGGCATAATAATTGCCCTTATCACACAGAGCCGTTGTGTAGATCCAGTGAGTTGTTTGCAAAACTTAAAGTTCTATATAAATACTGGCTATTATTATTATAACATAGGAGTTCACATCCTAACTCTCCCCATAAGAGGGAGAATTATCAATTAAATGAATGATTTTGGTTTTTTTTTTCTAATACAATCAAATCTAATACAATCTCCAGAGTTGGAAGGGGCCTCAGAAGCTGACTAGTCGCCCCCACACCTGACTGGCAATTCCCTCCCCATGATCCCTTGCAGTAATGAGCAGACATTCAAAAAGAAGGAAAATTAAGAGGCAAGAAAAATCTCAGAACATAAACTCCAGGCCCTTCCAAGACAAGGCCACAGACAGCACACCATGTTCTTGGAAAGAAGAGGTCCAGTTGTTCCGATGGGCCAAAATTGAGCAGAATTTCTGAATAGTATCAGGACAAAACAGCAGAGGAAACGGCATTCCTGTGGATTATCTGTTTGTCAATCATTTTCAAGTCCAAAACCATGGTTTCCTCTACTTTTAGACTAACTATGAAATGCCTTCCTCACTCCCACCCTGAGAGTGTGCCCCAAACTATAATAAAAAGAAGCAAAATGAACAAAGTATGAATGATAATTATAGAATCACTGCAATCAAAGGGACCTGGTAAGGCCATCAAGTCCTATCCCCTTTTCTGGGCAGCTAAATGATTAAATCAGCCAAGACAACAAGTTCTCTGCCTTCCTCCCCTTATTTTTTAAAGATCTGTAGGCAGATATTTTCCAGTCTTCAGAGCTGGCCTTGTTATCCATGAATCACCAAGTGGTAGAGCTAGAAAAATAACTCATATTTGTACAGCTTGAAAAGACCCATCTTTTAAACACAAATGTACTCCTAGCAATACTCAGTGGTTCAGAATACTGGCACACCCCAATCTCAGAAGAATCTAAGTTGTCAGTGACCCAAGGGGCAACAGAGAGACACCTGGTAATGATAAGTAAACTACAGCATTTTTCCATCAATGACTTAAGTGCAATAAATGGCATAAAGAGATTTTTCAGGAGGCCTAATTTGTGATTTCATCCATTTCAAACACCCTTAACCAACAGAGTGTAGGACCAGAGTCAGAAAGACCTGAATTCAAATCTAGACTCAGCCAGTTACTAACTGGGTCATCCTAGGCAAGTCATTTTCCCTGTTTACTTCAGTTTCCTCAACTGTTAAATGGGAATAATAATAGCACCTATCACAAAGGGTTGACGTAAGGATCAAATGTGATAATATTTCTAAAAAATATTTAACACAGTTCCTGATACATAGTAGGCTCTACATAAATGCTTATTCCCTTCCCTTTTCCTCCCCCTGTCCTATAATACGATTTTAAAAAACTGTCTGCCAAATAATATGACTTGCCCAGAGTCAACTTAAAAGTAGAGTATATCATCTTGGAGAGATGGCAAAGGGACAGCCCATAAAATCTAAAAAGATCTGACCAGAGGAAGGTCAGCAGCAGGAAATGTGAATTCTCTGTCAAAGATCTATGGGGAAAAAAGGTTGATAAGGAATGGACAGATGGCAATCTATATTCTGGGAGGCTCAGAGAGTATCAAGAGCTTGAATCACACAGATAGTCAGGGGCAGAGAAAGTGTTAGAAATGAAGTGCATAGTAATGACCCATCACATCAGTTCTTGAAGTACTGCCAGATTATGTCATCAGAATGTGCTGATTTAAGGACATATTTCATTCTCAAGTACACATCTTTCCTTCTTTATCCAAGAGTAGCTTTTGACAATTCTATCTCAAGGACCACTTGCTCTGATTAACTAATCATAGGTAAGCATCTTCCATTAAGACAGAATGGGAATGAAAAAGGCATATGTCTCTGCCGTAGGCTAATATACAATCAGTTTTGCTATTTTGTTCTTCTATATGTTATTCCAGGAAACCTGGCGGCCATCTTAGAAATGTTCTCATTCAAATTTTATAAACCAACAAAGAGAAAAATCACAGGATTAACAAAGTACTTTGTTTATGCTGTTATGTCTGCCTACAATGCCCTCTTCCATTTGCATCCCAGAACCATATTATAAATGAATGACAGTATAGCTGTAAATTTGGGATTTACCCTATACAGTATGTCAATAGCATGCATTAAGCTCATTTCATTAAACCAACCTTCTTTGCCACAGATATCTGAGAGAAAAGAGCAAATAGTCCATGAAGTATTAAATGAAGTGATGAGCCAGCCCCTTGAGGGTCCCTTATTGTGGAGACAATGACAGAAGTTGGAGTTGTAAGATTTAGCACTGGCCTGGACTGTCTCTAACTCCACACATGGAACTAGGAAGGAACTGGTGTTATTAGAGCACCCCATGATGACTTTGGGCATATGGGTCAAGTAGAGGCCCTAGAGCTACCAAGAAATAGATTCCAACTCACCTGAGATGTCTACAGATGTCACCAGAATGCGTGAGATTTATCTTTGGTGTGAACAAAGAAGGAAAGAAAGGTTCTACCAACTTGTGATGCAGATATGGAGAATAATGGTGCTCACAAAGCTTTGGAACTTACATGCATTATTGACTTTTTGTCTCCAGAAGATAGCAAGAACATGTAATAAGATGTCCAAAAAGTTTTAGTTTAGAATGAACAAAGCTTAAACTTGCACTAAGACTCTTGGGAGATCTTTTATACTGATGATTTCTCACCACTTCACCAAAGCACTAGAAATCTTCCATATTAGATAAAATAGTGTTGGAGAAATATTTCTCAGTGTATGACTTTGCTGCCAGGATGCATTTAGATCAAGAAAAGTTGGCATGAAGAAGTCTAGAATGACATCTTATTCCTCCTCCCAGGGAACCACAACTTAAATATTTTAAACTCACACCAATGAATATGTTAGGTTCACTGACCCAAACAAAAGTCTCAGGGGAGTCAGCATGTTTCTCGATCTTCCATTCAGCTCCACCAAGAATGACACAATTGGCTTTGTGCCTTCCTTGCTGATGTTTGGAAATTAGCCATTCCTATTTATCGAGCTGTATCTTAGAATCTCTGAAGACAGAAAGACCATAGATATGGTATCAGTTCAAAGGAAGTTAAAAGAAACCTATCATGTAGCTACAATGTCAGTCCAGGAAAATTCTGAAAGAAGTAAATAATGGTATGATGCCCAAATTCATTGTGAAGATCTTCAACAAAGTCTTCAAGTTTTACTCAGATCTCTTTTGTTTAGAGTCCACTGAGATGATGGTCCATCAGTTTCAACTTGCTCATCAGGGAATCCAACAAGCTTACCTGTTGGTAATAAGTGATTGCTGCATTGCCTGTTCAGGCTCCCACCAGATTCTAGAGCAATTTTATAAACAGACAAATTGCCCAGGCTCTCCACTAAATGCAGCATGAGTCTTGCTGTTACCTACTGATTCATGTGACCCAAAAATATCAATCAGAGCAGTTAGGTCAACAAGTGTCAAGGGAGTAAGGACCATCCAGCCAGGGACCAATGAAACCTATTATGGAGTATGGGAAATTGGAGAACTGAGGACAGACAAAGCAAGACAATGATGGCAACATTTACTCATTCAATGGGCACCATGCTGACAATAGCATATGTTCACTGATCCATAATTGTGGCATACTTAAAATACTTTTTTTGATTGTTTTCCTGTCCTATGTATGTTCATTTGCTTTATTTAGCATCATGCATATGCTGTACATTTTTTGGAAACTATGCTTAGCTTTGCTGTTAGATAGATATACAAATAGATGGATGGATAGATAGAGATACAGACATAAAGAGAGAAAGAAATGGATAGATAGATATAGATAGAGAGGTAGAGATAACTAGATAAACAGATAAATAGATGTATATAGATATAGATACATGGATAGATAGGTAGAGAGAGAGACAGATACATATAGATAGATACACAGACAGACAGATATAGATGCATAGACAGATAGACAGATAAAGATAAAAATTAGATATATAGACAGACAGAAAGATAGTTATAGATAATTAGAAAGATGTAGATAGAAAGAGATATAGAGATAGATGGATGGATGGAGAGAGAGAGAGAGTAAGAGTGAGAGAGAGAGAGAGAGATACATAGATACAGAGATAGAAATAGGCAGATAGATAGAGAAAGAGAGAGATAAAGATAGATTATTCAGATAGAGATATGCATAGAGATAGATAGAGATAGATATATAAGTACATAGAGATAGGTAAGTAGATAGGTAGAGATAGGTAGACAGATAGAGAGATAAGTTAGACAGATATTGAAAGATGCTGTTATAAATAGATATACATATAGATAAAGATAAATATATAGATATAGATTGATATAAATAGATATATATAGAGAGATAAATATAGATAGAAAAACAGAGACAGAGCCATAGAGATAAATAGTTGGATAAAGATATAGATAAACATAGAGACAAATAGAAAAATGGATGAATAGATAGATTATAGCTATAGATAGAAAGAAATAGACAGTTATATTGGTAGATAAAGAGAGGTAGAAGTAAGTAGACAGAAAGACAGATAAATAGATAGGTATAGGTATAGGTATAGATATATAGATAGACAGGTAAAGAGAGATAAAGATATCGATAGATAGACAGATAGACAGACAAACAGATATAGACAGATAGACCAATATAGACAGATAGATATAAATAGATACACAGATACATAAACAAGTAGATAAATATAGATAAAATTAGATACATAGACAGACAAAGAAAGATAGATAAGTATACATATATAGAGAGATAGAGATAGATGGATAGAGAGAGATACATAGAAATAGAGAGAACATAGAGATAGATAAAGACACATATAGATACATAGATAAATATAAAGATAGATTCATAGCCAGAGAGAAAGATAGGTATAGATATATAGAAAGATGTAGATAGAAAGAAGGAGATAGAGATAGATGGATAGAGGTAGATAGATAGAAAGATAAAGAGAGAAAGGTAGATACATAGAAATAAATAGGTGGATAGAGACAGATAGATAGATATAGAAATAAATAGACAAATAGGTATGGATAGAGAAATATATAGAGATAGATAAGTAGAAAGATAGAGAGAGAGATGTATAGGCACATATAGATAGGTATATATAGATATATAAAAAGATATAGAGATAGGTAGAGATAGAGATAAACAGACAGATGGATAGAAATAGAGAAAGAGATACATAGATAACATACAAAAACAGCTACATACATACATAGAAATAGATAGGCAGTTATAGATAGATAGATGGATGAATATAGAGAGAGATAAATAGATATGGATAAAGATATATAGATAGACAAATAGAAATAGACAAATAGAGATCAAGATAAAGATAGATAAATATACATAGATATACATAGATATATCGCTATAGATAGATAGATATACATATAGATAGAGATAAATAGAAAGATTTAATAGCTATAGATAGATATATGGATAGAAATAGAGATAGATAGATAGATAGATAGAGATAAATTGATAAATAGAGATAGAGAAGGGAGAGAGGGAAAGAGTAAATAGGTAGAGATAGATTGATAGATAAATAGATAGAATAGGCAGATAGAGATAGGTATATAGAGAGATAAGAGATAAATAGACAAAGAAATAAAGACAGGTAGAGAGAGAGAGAGAGAGAGATAAAGATAGATTACTCAGACAGGTAGATAGATATAGATGCAGATATAAATAGACATACATATAGATAGATAAAGATAAATATAGAGATTGGGATAGATAGATAGATATAGACAGAAATATAGAGACAGATATATAGAGATAAATAGATGGATAGAGATAGATACAAACAAATAGATAAAGATAAATAGGAAAATGGGTGGATAGAGAGATATAGATAGAAAGACAGAGAGATAAACATAGATATATAGGTAGTTAAGACATAGAAAGATAGAGATAGATATAAATAGATAAATACATAGAGATAGAAAGGTAAAGATAGACAGATAAATAGATATGGAAAGATAGATATAGATAAATAGACAAAAAAAGGAAACATAGGTATAAATATATAAAAAGATGGAGCAAGAAAGAAATGTAGAGACAGAGATAGATAAATGGATAGAGATAGAGAGATGGACAGCTACATAGATAGAAATAGATAGGCAGACAGATAGATAGAGATAAACACAGAGAGAGATAGACAAATAGATATGGATAATGATATGTAGATACAGACAGAAAGAGACAGAGATAAACAAAGATAGAGATATATAGATATACATAGGCAGATAGAAATATATAAATATAGTGGTACATAGAGATAGAGATAGATAGGTGGAAATAGAGATAATTAGACAAACAGAAATATAGATAGGTATAGAGATATAGAAAGATATAGATGGAAAGAGATATATGGAGATAGAGATAAATAGACATATAGAGAGATACATATGTACATACATATATAGACAGAAATAGGCAGAGAGAGATACATATAAATAAAGATAGAGAGACAGATAGATATGGATAGAAAAGTATATCTAGACAGGTAGAGAGAGAGGGACAGAGAAATAGAGAGAGATAAAGAAAGATAGATAGACATACATAGATAGATATGCATAGAAATAGAAACGTATGTTGGTACATATAGATAGATATATAGACAGAGATAGATAGATAGATAGAGATAGAGAGATAGAGATAAATTGACAGACTGATATATATAGAAAACTAATAGATATAGATAGATATGTAGATAGGAATAGAGATAAATAGATGGAGAGAGAGAGACAAAGAGAGGCAAAAATAGAGACTGAGACAGAGAAGAGTAGATTGGTAGGTAGGTAGATAGATAGATAAGTAGCTAAATAGATAGATGCAGATATAAGTAGATATACATATAGATAGATAAATATAAAGATATAGATATAAATTGATATAAATAGATATATATAGAAACAAATATAGAAATGAATAGATAGATGAATAGAGATAGATAGATAGATATACAGCCACAAATAGAAATGGAAAAATAGATGGATGGATGGATAGATAGATAGATATACCTAGATAGATAGATAGATAGATAGATAGATAGAAATAGGCAGATAGAGATAGATACAAATAAATATATAAAGATAGAGACAAATAGATATGGATAAAGTTATGTACATACTCAGGCAGAAAGAGAGAGAGAGAAATAGAAAGATAAAGAAAGATAGACACACATAGATATTTAGATATAGATGTAGATAGGTATATTGGTACATGTAGATAGATATACATATAGATAGAGGTAAATAGATGGAGATAGAGAAAAAGAGATAAATAGATAGATGCACATAGATACATAGAAAGATCTAATAGATATAGATATATGGATAAAAATAGAGATTGAGATAAATAGATTAAGATAGATAAATCTTAATTTATCTATTAAGATAATTAATCTTAATAATTAATTATTAAGGGAGGGATAAATAGGTAGATAAATAGAGATAGATAAAAATAGAGAGACAAATAGAGAAAGACAAACAGACAGGTAGATATAAATATATAGAAAGATCTAATAGATATAGATGGATATATGGATAGAAATAGATATAAAAAGATAGAGATAAATAGATGAGGAGAGAGAAAAAGGGAGATGAGGGAGAGAGACAGCGAGAAAGAGAGAGACAGAGACAGAGAGAGACAGACATAGAGAAAGAGAAAAAGAGATAAAGAACAAGAGAAAGAGAGAGAGAGAGAAACAGAGAGAGAGAGAGAGAGAGAGAGAGGAAGAAAGGAAAGAAGGAAGGAAAGGAGGAGAAAGAAAGAAAAAAGAAAGAGGCAAATAGAGGTAGATATATTTACATAGCTAGATAGGTAGATAAATAGAGATAAGTATGTAGATATAAAGAGATAGAGAAAAATAGAGAAAGATAAAGAGACAGAAAGAGATAAAGATAGATTATTCAGATAGATAAATATACATAGAGATATTTACATAGATATAGATAGATATATAGGTACATAGAGATTGAGAGATAGATATAAATAAATTAACATAAAGACAGATAAAGATAAATACATAGATATAGATATGGATTGATATGTATTAGATATAGACAGAAAGATAGACAGAAAAAGATGTATAAATAGAGATAAATAGATGATTAGCTATACAGAAGGATAGATGGAGAGATATAGAGACAAATAGAGAAATAGATGGATAAATAGATATATAGATAGAAAGGTGCATACATAGAGAGTTAGACATAGATATAGACATAGGTAGATATATAGATAGATATAACTAGAAAGATAGAGATAGATATGAATAGATATATATGGAATGTATGTACATATAGAAAGGTAGAGATAGACAAATAAATAGGTATAGATAGACAGGTAGAGAGAGGTACAGACAGATAGATCAGACAGATACAGATAAAGAGATAGATATGGATGGATGGATGGATAGATAGATAGATAGATATAAATAGATAGATATAGATACATAGACAGGCAGATAGATATAGATCAATATATATAGATACACAGACAGATATACATAGAGAGAGAGAGACAGAGATACATAGACAAAAAGATAGATATAGATATGATAGAAACAGAGAGATACATATATGCATGCAAACATAGAAATAGGCAGAGAGATATATAGAGAGAAAGACAGACAAATAGGTATATATAGATAGATAATGATATCTAGATAAAGAGGTAGAAAGAGAAACAAAGAGATAAAGAAAGATAGATACAAAGACAGAGAGAGTAAAACAAATACATAGGCAGAAAGATACATATAGATTTATAGAAAGATATAAAAATAAAAAAGATAGAGAGATAAATAAATAACTGCATAAAGATAGAAAGAGATAGATACATAGATTATGCATAGATAGAGAGATAAAATATAAAGAGAGAAATAGATATGGATAGATAAAGATATATAGATAGGTAGAGAGAGAGAGACAGAGGAATAAAAAAAATAGATAGGCAGAAAAGGATAGGTACATAGAAAGAAAGATAGATAGGTATAGATATATAGAAAGACATAAAGATAAAATGAGATATAGAGATAAATAGATAAATGGATAGAAATAGATTATAGTTACATAGATAGAAATAGTTAGGCAGATATAAATATAAATAGATACAGAAAAAAACAGATAGATATGGATAAAGATATATAGATAGGTAGAAAAAGAGACAGATAAAGGAAGATAGAAACAGATGTATATAGACTGATAGATATACATAAATGTAGATATATTGGTATATGTAGATATTAATAAATAGAGATAGAGATAGATATATCTACATAGGTAGGTAGGTAGATAGATAGACAGACAGACAGACAGACATATAGATAGATAGAAGTATATAGATAGAGAGATAGGGAGAGCTAGAAAGAGATAAAGATAGATTATTCATATAGATATATAGATACATAGAGATAGATACGGATATAGATAAAGACAGAGGTGAGATTTAAATAGATGCAGATATAAATAGATATACATAAAGATAGATACTTGGTACAATATAAATAGACATAGATAGGTAGATATAGATAGAAAAATAGAGACAGATATATAAATAGAAATATATAGATGAATAAAGATAAAGAGATAGATACACAGACAGTAAGACAGGTATAGATATATAGAAAGGTGAAGATAGAAAGAAATGTAGAGAAAGAGATAGATGGATAGAGACAGAGAAATGGACATAGATAAATAGAAATAGGGTGCTAGAGATAGATAGATAGATAGATAGATAGATAGATAGATGATAGAAAAACAAATAGAGGGATAGAGAGATAGAGATAAATAGGCAAAGAAATATGGATAAAATATGTAGATATAGATAGAAAGAGATACATAGATATGCATAGCATGTAGACACATAAATATAGACAAATATATTGATAAATATAGATAGGAGGAGATAAAGATAAATAAAAATAGATAAGTATAGATAGAGAGAGAGATGTAGATAGAGATATATAGAGATAGAAATAAATAGATGGATGGAGATACATAGATATATACATACATAGAAATAGATAGGCACATAGAGATAGACATAAATAGATAAATAAAGATATAGAGACATAGAGATAGACAGATAGATAGGCAGATAGATATGGATAGATAAGGATATATAGATAGACTGGTAAGGAGAGAGGGACAAAAAAATAGAGGGACAAACATGAGATAGACATACATAGACAGATATACATCAATATAAATACAGATAGATATACTAGTAAATATAGATATATACATACATATATAGATATACATTTAGACAGAGATAGATGGAGATAGAGATATAGAAATAAATAGATAGCTAGACAGACAGATATACATACAGAGAAAGCTCTAATAGATATAGATAGATATTTATAGAAATTGAGATAGAGAGAGATAGAAATAGAGATAAATAGATAGAGAGACAGAGACAAAGAGAGGCAGACACAGACACAGGTGGATAGAGAGGTAGAAATATCTACCTCTATACCTAGAGGTAGAAAGAGAGGGACAGAGAGACAGAGATAAAGATAGCTTATTCAGATAGATAGCTATAAATTCATGTATAAATAGATATACATACAGATAAAGATATAGATACAGATTGATATAAATATATATATGCAAATACATAGAGATGAATAGAGAGATAGAGCAATAGATACATAGAGATAGATATAGACACAAATAGAGATAGATGGATAAATAGATATAAATATATAGAGAGAGAAATAGGCAGATAGAGATAGATATGAATAAATATGGATATAAATATAAATAGGCAGACAAATAGACATGAATATGCAGACTGCTGACTGGCTGACTGGAAGAGACGAAAGACTGTAGACTAGCTGACTGACTGAGACTGCTAGCACAGACTGGGAGACTGAAGAAGACAATAAAGACTTTGGACTTTATTCCTGATTATTCTCATAGTGATTATTCTGCTGAGACCGAGGCTGGTCGGTCCCAAGTCCTTCCAGAAAGCTAGCCAGACATTACATTTTGGCACCCAACCTGGGGCTAAGGATTTACATTCAGCAGTTTGACTTACATGATCGTGAGTTCAGTGGAGAAGTAGGGCATCTGAAAGCTCAATATTAGCATAGAGACAGAGTAAGAAAACAGGGTGGGAGAACAAGGCCCAATATCCCATGTCCAAAAGTGATAGAGGCTTCCATTGGGCATCAGAATGTAGACTGATTCAAAGAAACAGGATGAGGGCCCCAGCCCTAGGGCCCAAGGCAAAAAATACTTGGAGTATGATGGCAGCTGATGCTACACCCAGAGAGTGCCTAGTTCAGTACCCAGAAATGACTAATCAGCCAGGAAGCATTCTGATGGGAGAAAGGGATTACAAGAGGAAAGAAAAGAGTTGTATGCCTATGCTCACTATCTATATAAATGGCATAACATTAGAAGGATTGGTAGACACAGATACAGATCATACAGTCATTAGAGGTGCCAACTGGCCCAGTCACTGGCCAAAGATTAAGGCAGACACCTACATGTCTGGCGTAGGAGAATCAATAGCAGCTGAAGTTAGTGCTACCCTTTTGAGATGGACTTTTAAAGGTGAAACAAGAGTTTTTACTCCTTTTATAGTTCAAAAAATCCCCATCAATCTGTGGGGAAGAGATATTTTACAACAGTGAGGATTACAAATGAATACTTCAGTTTTTTAGGCAGGGCTGATGTTGATGCCTACCAATACTTTCACCTGTTCCTCTCCAATGGAAAACTGATACCCCAGTGTGGATAGAAAAGTGGACCTTAGCCAAAAATAAAATTAAGGTCTTATTAGATATAGTACAGGAGCAACTTTACCAAGGACACTTACAACTTTCTCTAAGTCCTTGGAATTCCCCTGTATTTGTTGAAAGAAAGAAATCTGGGAAATGGAGGATGTTGACTGATCTGAGAAAAGTAAATGAACAGATGAAACCTGTGGGAACTCTTCGGCCCAGACTTCCATCTCCTACTCAATTGCCTAGACAATGGCTTCTTTGGGTTATAGACATTAAGGATTGTTTCTATTCTATCCCTCTAGATAAGGAGGATATGAAAAAATTTGCCTTTTCGGTGCTTAGCTTTAACTTAGCTGAGACTTATAAAAGATATGAATGGACAATTTTGCCACAGGGAATGAAAAATGGTCCTACTATGTGTCAAATGTATGTTGCTGCTGCTCTTACTCCAGTAAGAAAAGCATTTCCAAAAGTTATGTTGTTACATTATATGGACGATATCTTGGGGGGTGTGCCTGAGGAATAAATGTTAGAAGCATGTCTACAAAAGACCATAGAAATACTAAGGAACACAAATTGCACATAGCTCCAGAAAAAATTCAAAGACATGCTCCTTTTTAATATTTAGGATATGAAGTATACCTGCAACATGTTTAGCATATATAGGACTGCTTGCCATCCTGGGGGGGGGGGGGGGGGAGGAGGGAGGGAGGGGAAAAAACGAAACATAAGTGATTGCAAGGGATAATGTCGTGTAGAAATTATCCTGGCATGGATTCTGTCAATGCGAAGTTATTATTAAATAAAATAAAATTTATTATAAAAAAAAAAAAAAAGAAAAATCAAATCAAACCTGGAAAAAGGTGAAAAACAAAATAAAATGCAAGCAAACAACAAAAAGAGAGAAAAAAAAAAAAAAAAAAAAAAAGGATATGAAGTATACCCTAAGGTGCTTACAGTACTTTAACTTTCCTTAAAAACAGAGAAGCTAAACACCTTAAATGACTTTCAGAAATTGGTAGTAGATACCCAATGGATGCGTCCAATGTTAGGCTTAACTACCTATCAATTGCAACTTTTATATGAGATTTTAAAGGAAGAGAGTGCTTTAAATCACCACGCCAGCTTACAAAAGAAGCTCAAGAGGCTTTGAGAGAAGTTGAACTGGCTTTATCCAATGTGGTTGAAAGAGTCACTCAAAAACCCTTGGAAGTATCAGTTTTTGCTACACAAGAGGCACCCGCAGCAGTTCTCAATCAAGGAGACAGTGTGATAGAGTGGGTGAACCTCCCAGCACAACCAGAACAAAGTCTTACTCCTTACCCAGTGCTGGTGACTAATTTTTTATTAAAGGCCATTAAACAAGAAGTAGAATTATCTGGAATGAGACCTGACAAAATATACACTTTTTATACTAATGCGCAAATTAATGTGTGCTATGAGACCATCCCAGAGTGGCAAATTTTATTGGCCACAGCTCCAAATTTTACACATGGGTCTCCACTAAAGATAACCCGACTGTTACATAATTGTCAATGGATTCTTGAAGAAAAGGTTTCTATAGTTCCTTTTAAAGGACCAACTATCTTTACAGATGCATCCAACCATAACATTTGTGCTCTATACTCTCCTGACTTAACTATAAAGAGAGTAGTCAGAACTCCTTTTCAGTCCACTCAGCAGAATGAATTGTATGCAACCATGCTAGCTCTTACTTATTATCCAGGAGATGTAAATAAAATTTCTGATTTGGCCTATTCAGTAGGTGTGGTACAAAGAATTGCCACAGCCCAAATAAAATTTGTAACTTCCAATATATATCAGCTCTTTAAGGAACTTCAAGAGCAAATAAGAAAGTGTTCAGGTAAGATTTAATCTTGCATATCCACTTTCATAGTGGACTTCCAGGTCCTATTTTTGATGGTAATTCAAAGGCAGATGGCCTTCTAACCATGTTGGCCAATACTCCTTTATTTCAAGAAGCCCAAGAATCTCATTCTAAATATCATCAGGCTGCTCAAGCTTTATTACAATTTGGAATAACAAGAGAGGAAGCTAGGAACATAGTAAAAGCCTGTACAGCTTGCCTTCCTTCCCATGCTCCTACACTGCCTCCAGAGAAGAACCCTCGTGGTTTGAGACCCAATGAAATTTGGCAAATGGATGTGATTCATTATAAATCATTTGGCCTTCTGTCTTTTGTCCACATTATAATAGACATCTTTTCGGGATTTACTTGTGCAATACCAGCAGCAAAAGAGACAGCCCAAGTGGTCACTAAATTCCTTATACAAGCATTTGCAATTATGGGTGTGCCATAAGCAATAAAAAGATAATGGACCTGCATATACTTCTAAACATTTTGCACACTTTTGTGCACAGTGTCAGATTTTATACACCACTGGCATACCTTTTAATCCTCAAGGACAGACAATAGTAGAGAAGAGAAACAGATGCTCCTCCAAAAACAAAAGAAAGGGGGAGCCACAGATAACCATAGAGAACTTCTAAATCTAGCTCTTTATACTATTAACTTCTTGATTTTTGACAAAGATGCACTGGCTCCTGCAGACAGGTTTTATAAGCCATCAGAAGGGCGTCCAGTGGGAGTGGCTCCACTATCTGTAGATAATCACCAAGTGATGTGGAGAAACCCAGAAAATGGTGAATAGGAGGGACCAGATAGGTTAACTGTTTGGGGAAGAGAGTTTGCTTGTATCTCTACAGATGGAAAAGGAATCAGATGGGTGCCAATGAGCTGTATTAGCCTTGTCCATCAGAAAGAGACAGAGCTGACTTTTGAAACAAAGGAGAAGACCCAAGAAACATTGGATGGTTCCATTGCTGACTGTGCCCACCACTGAAAGAGCAAGGCAGTTATGGCAATTGACTCATGAACATCAAAAATTGTTAATGAGACTGATTCAGGACTTCAAAACCTGTAGGAATCACTGGATTTCTTGAGACATGATAAGACTGTTGCAGGATCTCAAAATCTGCAAAAATCATTGGACTCCCTAACACAAGATGAGACTATTGCAGGACTTCAAAACTTGCAGGGGTCATTGGATTCCCTGACATGTGAAGTAATAGACAATATGGTTTTGGACTATCTCTTAGCTGCTTAAGGAGGTGTATGTGTAACTGTTATCTATATATCCTCCTTGTAGGACTTATGGACATATATAATTCCATTCCTCATATTGTTTGTTATATCACTACATGCATGTATAATTCATGTTTGTTACACCACACTGAGCCTGCACCAGCTGTGGGGAGAGTCATCACTACTACTCTGTGCTATATTGCTATGTGCTTTTGTAATACCTCCCATGCTGATGAATTTATGTATATCTGTTTCAATTTTAGCCCAGAGGAAACTCACTAATCTGGTTTGATTTCCCCATTTCCCTTTGTTGTTTTAATCTCCCTTCCTGAAACTTCAGGAAGGGTGTGATCACCTGTGTTCTAAAATAAAAGAAAGTGGGAGATGTAGAGGGCAGAAAAGGTATACTTAAGACTCAGTATGATTGTTGTAATCTTACAAGATATGTACATAGACAGGTAGAAAGAGAGAAAAAGAAATAGAAAGATAAAGATAGATATATGTAGACAGATAGAGATGTAGTAAATATATTGATATATAT
Source organism: Antechinus flavipes (assembly GCF_016432865.1). Lineage (NCBI taxonomy): Eukaryota > Metazoa > Chordata > Mammalia > Dasyuromorphia > Dasyuridae > Antechinus > Antechinus flavipes. Next base: position 661,511,327 of record NC_067399.1, read on the forward strand.
AGATTAATAGATATATATAGATAGAGATAGATGGAGATAGAGAAAAAGAGATAAAGAGATGGACAAACATAGATATAGATAAATATATGAATAGAAATAGATGCAGATATAAATATGTATAAATATAGACACATAAAGATAAATAAAGATGAATATATAAAGACATATTGATAGAAAGAAACAGATATATAAATAGATATATGGATGGAGACAGATGAATGGATGGATAGATAGATAGATAGATGATAGATAGATAGAGATATAGACATAAATAGAGATAAATAGAGAAATAGATGGATAAATAGCTATATAGATAGAAAGATGCATACATAGATAGATATAGACATGGATATAGGTAGATATATAGACAGAAAGATAGAGATAGATAGATATAAATAGATACATATGGATACAGAGAGGAAAAGATAGACGAACAAATAGATATAAATAGATATAGAGATATAGATAGACAATGAAAGAGAGATATAGATATAGACAGATAGACAGATATAGATGAAGATAGAGAATTTGATATAGAGAGATAAATAAATATAGATATTTATAGATACACAGACAAATATAGATAGATAGACAGACAGACAGACAGAAAGATAAATATAGATATATATAGACAGGCAGAAAGACAAATAGGTATAAATATCTAAAAAATGTAGACAGAAAGAGATAGAGAAAGAGATACATAGATACATGCATAGATAGATACATAAATAGAGAAAGATAGAAATAAATAGATATACAGAGAGACAGATAGATATGGATAAATAAATATAGATAGATAAAAATAGACAAGCAGACAGACAGATAAGGATGGATATATAGACACATACAAAGATGGAGACATACATAGAAATAGATAGGCAGATAGATATAGAAGATAGAAATAAATAGATACAGAAAAACAAATACAGATAGATAGATAAATATATATGTAGATAGGTAGAGAGAGAAACAGAGATAAAGAAATATAGAGATAGGTAGACAGAGATATATAAAAAGACATAGAAATAGATGGATATATAGAGAGAGAAATAGAGAGACAGACAGATAGACAGACATAGATATATATAGAGAAAGAATAGATAAGACAAGTAAAATGAGAGACATACAGAGACAGAGAAAGATAGATTGTTATAGATAGATGTACCTGTAGAAAGAGAGATATATAGATAGATAAATAAGTATATAGAGATAGAGGTAGATGGGTAGGTAGATAGATACATAGATAGAAGGCAGATAAAAATAAATATATAGAGAGAGAGATCTAGATTGGTAGGTATTGGCAGGCAAACAGGTAGATATAAATAGATATGGATAAAGATACATAGATAAAGAGATAAAGATAGATAGATACACAAACAGTTAAAGATGGCTACATAGACAGATAGATAGAAAGAAAGATATAAAGATAAAAAAAAAGCTATACAGAGAGATAGAGATAAATAGATGAATGGAGAGAGAGAGAGAGAGAGAGAGAGAGAGAGAGAGAGAGAGAAAGAGAGAGAGAGAAATAGGCGATAGATTAAAAACAGATATAACAAGAAAGAGAGAGAAGTATATAGCTATAGAGATATAGAGCCAGACATAGGCAGACAGATAAATAGATAGATACAAAAGTAAAAAGAGAAACAGAGAGAAAGAGGTAAAGATAGACTATTAGATAGAGATAGATATACATAGATATAGATATAGATATAGATATAGAGAAAGAAAGATACAAAAAATAGATATAAAGAGATAGATATATGGTTACATAAAAATGGATAAATATACATATAAATAGAGACAGATAAGTGAATGGATAGACAGAGATAGATACATGCATACATATACATGTAGATAGAAAGATAAAGATAAATACATAGATGTAGATATAGATTGATATAAATACAGATAAGGATAGATAAAGAGATAGGTATATATATATATAAAGATGTAGAGAAATATATAGATAGATAAATAGATAGACAAATAGAGATAAATAGATGAATAGAGATAGATAAATAGGTAATGAGAGATAAAAATAAATAGGCAGGTAAAGATAGGTAGGTAAGTAGATAGAGATAGATATATAGATATAGAGAAATAAGGATAGACAGACAGTAAATGGATAGATAGATCTATATAAATAGATGGGAAAAGATAAATAGATAGACAGAGACAAAGGGAGACAGAGGGAGATAAAGATAGATTGTTAGATAATAGATCGAAATATAGATACATAGAGGATAGATAAATAGAAAGAAAGAAATAAAAATATATAGGGCTATATTTAGATTGGTAGATAGATATAAGTGGATATAGAGACAGATATAGAGAGATAGAGATAAATAGACAAATTGACAGATATGGATAGATTTAAATGGATAGAGACAGAGAGAAATAAAGATAGACAGATATAGATAGAGATATCTATCTAGAGATAGATAGAAAGAAATAGAAATATATAGATATAACTAGATAGATATGTGATATAAATAGAGTGACACAGAGATATAGATAGACAGACAGACAGATATGGATAGATATAAATAGATAGACAGACAGATAGAGAAAGAGACACAGAGAGATAGAGATACATAGATATAGATATAGATTGATATATAAATAGAGATAAAGATATGTAGGTAGGTAGAGATACATAGAAAGAAAGAAGGAAATAGGCAGATAGAAATATAGAGAGAGAGGGAGAGAGAGAGAGATCTAGATACATAGCAGATAGATATAAATAGATATATAGAAAGATAAATAAATACAGATATATAGAGATAGGGACAAATAAACAGATGGATAAATAGATGGATAAGTAAATATAGATATAGAGTTAGATATAGATATAGATAAAGAAAAATGCATAATGCAGATTGCTCTAGATGGATATAGATAAAGATAGGTAGATAGATGGAATGGTAGATAGGTAGAGATAGATATAAATAGATAGATAGAGATATACAGATAAATTAATAGTCAGACAGGTAGATAGATTATAGACACAAAGGTAGAAAAAGAAAGATAGAAGGACAGAGAGATAAAGATAGATTATTAGATAGAGATAGATATGCATAGAGAGATATATACATTGAAAATATAGGTACAGCTAGACAGATAGATAAACATAGAGATGGATAAAGATAGAGATAGGTAGATAAGTAGAGATAGAAGAAAAGGAAGGAAGGAAAGAAGGAAGGAAGGGAGGGAGGAAGAAATAGACATATAGAAATATATTTAGATAGAAATAAATAGAGATATACAGAGATAGATATGGATAGATATAGATGAGAGAGACAGAGATAGAAACAGAGATATACATAGAGAAATAGATATAGATATAGATATAGATTGATATATAGGTATAGATAGATTGATAGACATTAGATATGAATAGATATAGAAATAGATAGAAATATAGATTAATAGAGATAGAAATAGATAGATATGGATGGATATATTGATATTGAGATAGATACAGATATAAATAGATATGCAGATAGCAAGATGGATATTGATGGATAGAAGTTTGATAGATATAGGTATAGGTAAGTATAGAAATAGAAATAAAGATAGAGTGATAGAAATTGATAGAGATATGGATAGCTAGATACAAATAGAGATGGGAGAGATAGAGGTAGAGATAAAGTTGGTACATAACATACATACATATATATATATATATATATATATATATACACACATACATACATACATACATACATACACAGGGTCACTTGGTGGCTCAATAGATAGAGCATTGGTCCTGGAGACTAAAAACCTGAGTTCCAATCTGGCTTCAGACACTTACTAATTGTGAGAGCCTAAGCAAATCACTTATTCCTGTCTGACTCAGTTTTCTCTTCTATAAAATGAGCTGGAGAAGGAAATGCATCTTTGCCAAAATAGGTTTACAAGAGTAAGACAATTGAATGACTGTACAACTTCAAGAAGGAAATAAATTCTTAAAAAAAAAAAAAAAAAAGGCAGTTCAATTCCCCAACTTAGGTCTTCAGTGTTGGGTGTGGTTAGTAGAGGAATTGATAAAAATTAATCTCTGAAGTAGGCAGGAAAAAAGGCATTGATGGAGATCAGTTTAGTTCTGTGGTCCCACCCTCTGAAATCCGAGTTGTGTCAAATCCCTGAGACCCACCCTCTGTAGGGTTTTGAGCAGTCTTACCTTTCCATGTCCTGTCAGAAATCCCAGTCATGTCCTTCAGGTTAAATTTTCCCTATAAAAATCTACTTATGGGCCATCCCATGGCTGTTGCCTTCTTTTGGGTCGGTCCATCAGCCCTTGCCTTGTGATATCTTTCTCCTTAACCCCCCTCCATGCTATGTGGTATTTTCCCTAACTCCACTATGATTCTCAACCCCACTTCTCTTCCTAAGAGCAAATAACTCTTTTAGGCGCTTTTTTTAAGTCCCTTTTAAATCCTTTCAGGCTTTAGCCTGCCAGCTAAAGGTGTGCCCCAACCTCATGGGATGCTCCCTTTCTCTTGGTAATTGTGAGTTCTATTAAGGAACTTGTCTTTCATATGCTCTCCCACTCTATTTCATATTTACCATTTCTGGTATCTATTGTATCCCTTCATTTTGTCTATAACCCCTTACCCTAAATAAATCAACCTTTTGCCAAAGAGAATGATCACTGTGAATTCTTCAAATGACTGGATCCCAAATTTGGTGTCTACATCATCTGGTGTCTACATCACCCATACCAAAAAGAAAACATGGATATTAAGGGAGGAACAACATTCAGATGAGAGAGATGAGAAATCTTGCTGTACTTTGCCCTAGTAAGACTACATCTAGAGTGCTGTGTTCTATTATGGTAACATATTTAATAGAGTGTCCAGAAAAGAATTATCAAGAGAGTGAATGTCAAGTTCTGAGACAGCTAGAAACTCAGTTTGACTGTAAGGTGAGGTCCTTAAAAAGAAGGAATGGGAAATGTGCTGAAAAGACATATTTAAGCCAAAATATGTGTAAGGCCTTAAATGCTAAGCTGATAAATTATATTTTGTCCTGAAAGCAATAGAGAGAACTGAAGATTTGTATTTTGTTTTGTTTTGTTTTTTTAAGTGACTTGAGCAGATCTATTTCTCAGAAATATCATTTTCTTAGGAAGATCATTTCTTAGGATATATTGAAGAGAAAAAGTGAAATCAAGGAGACTTACTACGGGACCATTGGAATAGTCCAGCAAGATGAGGTAGGGGCTGAATTAGAATGGCAACTTCATGAGTGGAGAAAATGAAACATTTACGAGAGATGTTGTGGAGGTAGAAGCTACAAGATCTGGCAACTGGTTGATATGTGAGATGAAAAAGAATAAAAAGTCCAAGATGATCCTTAACTAAAAACATGAGCGAGTGGAAGCATAGAGAAGTTGGGAAGGGGTCCAGGTTCAAAGGGAAAATAAACAATACCCTTTTGATCAGGTTGGGTACAAGATACCAACAGGACATCCAACTAGCAGTTCATTTGTTAATTGACCATGTGGGACTAGAATCAAGAGAGATCTGTCAGTCATCTTCTTAGAGAAAGTGATTGAACTCATGGGAATAAATAAAAATCAACAAGGGAAACAGGAAAATGAATATTTGATATGTTAACATTCCATTTTCTAAACAAGCTGAAAAAAAAGGATGTTACCCTTCCCTGAAAAAGCATATTTAAAATAACATTTTTTTGAGAATATATTTTTCCCCACCTCTCCTTCTTTATAGAAATGGGAGGGAGGGGAGGTCTATTGATGTAGAATATTACATACAATAGTAGATTTTATTTTTGATATATTGTTTGGGTCTGTTGATTCATATTCTCTTTTTTTTTTCTTTTAAGTAAGTTATTTCTGACTTATTGATTCTGAGTGAAGTGAGCAGAACCAGGAAACTTTGTACATAGCGACAGACTTAGCTCTTCTCAGTAAAACAGTGATGCAAGACAATTCCAGTAGGGATGGAAAATGTCATCTACATCCAGAGAATGCATGGAGACTGAATGCATATTGAAGCATATTATTTTTACCTTTTTTTGTTTTTTTTTTGTTTTTTCTTTCTCATGTTTTTTCCCTTTTGTTTTGATTATTTTCACAACAAGACTAATAGGGAAATGTGTTTTAAATGATTACATATATATATACATACATATATGACAAAATACATATATAAGCTATTTCAGATTGCTTGCTGTCTTGGGAAAGGGGAGGGAAGGAAGAAAGAAAAAAATATTTGGAACTAAAAATCTTACAAAATGAATGTTGAAAACTATCTTCATATGTCTTTGGAAAAATAAAATACTATAAAGTGAAGTAAAAGAAAAAAAATAAGTAAATAAATTCTTTTTTATAAGGTTCCAAGCTCTTTGGGAATAGGATATGGTTATGGGGAAAATCTAGGCATAGCAAATACAAATTAATAAAAAAAAAATCTTATAAATTACTTACTCCTTAGTACCATTTAACAAAATGGAGCATTTATAAAAGAATATATTCACTTCCAAAGATATCAACACCATTATATAAACGCTCCTCCCAACATAGGAGAGGCAAAAATTCCTTTCCCTCTTGACCGGTTTGGTCTCTGGGACCAAGCTTATGTAGCTTAGCTATGTACCAGTCCCAAGCCCATCCCCATCTGGAGCTGGAGTACCAGGCATCCTGGCTTCTCAAGGTTTCCATGTCAAGCTGCTGAGCTGCTATATATCTCTCCTAAAATGCTGCTTTCCAAGGTCACCATAATACCAGCTCCTGGTTCAATGGAAATCACCTAAAGCACCTTAAACTGAAAATAAAGAACACACAACAGAGATAAACATCCCCAGGCTCATTTCTCAGAGTTATCATTTAGGAATAACTACTAAGGAAAGTATTGCTTAAAGCAGAAAAGAGATCTAATAGCTCAGGTCCTACTCTTAAAGATCTCCAGGGCCATCTCCAGTCATCCCAATTTCTATTTCTGATCTCTCTCTCTCTGGCCACTGGAGCCAGATGGCTCTGGAGGGGAAAATGAGGCAGATGACCTTGCCCTGCCCTCCCTCACTTAAATTTAGTTCACTTGCATGTCATGGCATCCATCCTCTCCTTGATGCTTCTTCCAGGATGAAGGACAAACAACTCTTAAAGATGAATACAACCAATAGGACCAACTAGTCCACTATCCACATGGTTGGTGATTAGGAGCACTGTGTTAGACAAAGTGGTCATACTCAAAGCCAGATTGCACCCTGAAGAGAGACTTTTGAGACTGACTTTTGGATTAGTTTCATTTTAAGGATCTATGGAAGATATAATGAGCAAGAATTTTACCATCCAATTATAAGCTAGGATAAGACTTACCATAATGCACATCTCTCTTTAACTTACTTTTAGTTGATAATTTGTCATTCCCTAACTCTGAAAATGGTCATTTACTTGAAAATATGACTGTACCAGTACAATGGTTATCTATCTCTTCCTCTTACAGAACTAAAAATGGGCATCTCTCAAGCTCACTAGGCCCTTCCATGCAAGGCTTAAGTTAGAACCTTAAGCTATTAAATAAATTAAATAAAAATTAATAGTGTAAGTATACTTAGGGTAGTGTAAGGAAAGCCTCCAGGTAGATATCAACTCATTTTCCTATTGTTCTGGGTCTGCCTCTTGGCTTTGCTTGGAGATGGAAGTCAGACACTGACATTGGTTTTCCCACAAAGCTCTGAGGCTATTTGGGAAAAAGTCCTGGATGTCTCAACCCAAAGGGCACACACAGTGCCCCTCATGTAGAAAGACTCTACAAGCACTAGGAGTTCTTGTTATTTATTTTCTGGAGGATTTTTGGTTTGCTTTGACTTGATTTTGAGATTTTGACTTTGATTTTTAGAATTAGAATCCAGAAGAAGATAAATAGGTAGCAAAAACAACAAAGGCAAGCTATAGCATTAAGTCTTTTGCAATCCTGACCACGCCAATGAAGTATGTCCTGGCTAGAAGTCAAATCAAATCAACAGGCATTTATTAAAAGCTTACTACGTGGCAGATGCTGCATTGAACAGCAGAAGGAAGCTGTTTCTCTCAGTTATTCAGGTTTCTGTCCTTAAAAATTATGCTGCCAATTTCATTGCTTTCCAGTTCCAACGTTGAGATTTCTAGCACACTCCAAGAGCTGCAGTAAAAAATTTTTGTTGCTTTCTATGAGGGACTGAGCAATTCCCTCTCTCCCTATTCTGGGATGGTAGAAAGGCTATTTGGGAGTCAGTTCCTGACTCCCACCTCCAAACAAAACCAAGAGGCAGAACCAGAAAAGCAGTAGAGGGACACTGCTGCTGACACTAATTAGCAATACCCATTCACTGTAAAACTGCCTGTCCTCTCCAAGAGCAGCAAGAAGCAACCGGAGGGGGTTAGGACTGAAATCTCAACAGGAAACAGCAAGGCGAGGAGAGTTGCTGTGAGAATATGTGGGAGATTGTGTTATCTGTATCTATTCTCTTTCTACGTATTTGGTTTAAATGTATATAGAAGGATAGAGTGTATAAGAGCTACATCTGGATTCAAGGAAACCTAAATTCAAATGTAGCTTCAGACACCCTATTTTCCTCAGTTTCCTCATCTGCCAAGTGAGCTGGAGAAGGAAATATATCTAGTATCTTTGCCAAGAAAACCTTATCAGGGGTCATGAAGATTCAGACGGGATCAAAAATGACTAAACAACAACAAAAGCAAATACTGAGTAAGTGCTGATTGCCTCCCACGTTAGAACGTGAGCTAGTCAGTCAGGATGCTTCATTATTTGGCTTTGTAGAATCAATGACTCACAAGGTAAATGTCATAAAGTAGAAGCTTATTAAAGATGACAGAGTGGCAGAAAGTAATACAACCAAGTTTCTCTCTACAAAACTCCAAAACATTTAGAAAAATGTATCAGACAGAATCATGTTGGGAAAACCCAGAAAAAGTTACAGTGAGATATTTGTCTGGCCCATCTCAGCATGGGCAAAAGACATAGAGGCCTGTGGTCACTGAGGATTAGGGTGGGCCACTGCAGCATCCCCGGAATGACTGGAGGAGGCTCCAGATCCCTTATGAGGACTATGATAGGGACAGGTATAAACTGGCAAATGCCTTGCTTGCCCTCTATCCAGTCTGAAGTCCCTTACTCGGGCAGACTGAGAAGGATGACTGGGCACAAAGAGGGATGCCCCGGTAGGATCAGGAAAGGGGAAAATTCAGAAGCAAGCATCAAGAGCAGCAGTGGGCTCGGAGTTCTGACATAGAGCAGGGCCTCATTTCCAGCATCTGGCCCAGGAGGAAGAAGAATAACCAGGGTAGAAAATCCATACCAAGGGAGAGCCTGCAATTCTGCCATTCTGAACCGACACAGCTTTTCAGCTGCCTGATAAGGAAGGAGCCCAGCAGGGTCTCCTCTTGCCCAGACCCCAAAACCAGCTCAGGAACTTAGAAAGCTCAGATTCCAAGGGCAGCAATCAGACTTCCCAATCACTTTGACAACTTGCTGCTCCCTGCCTGGGTGACTGAGGTCTTGGAATAACACAACAAAGAAGCAAGAGGATCAGCCCAGAGGTTCCCTCCATCAGGAAGGTCCCCTCACATCAAGTCCAAGTTATGAACTAGGGTGGAAGACTTAATAGTCAAAAAAAGAAAAAAAGAATTCCACCATAGAGTATAGTGTCAGGGAACTCAAGACACAAACCCAGAAGAGAATGATCAAAAAATATGTACAAACAATGTCTCAGAGAAAAACAAAGCCTGGCCAAAAACAAAAATTCAATTAGAATTCTTAGAAGTGAAGCAAAAGTGGGAGGGGGAAATTTTTAAATGATTTTTTATAAATCAAATGAAAGTGATAAAAGAAAATATGAGAAAAGAAATGAGAGGTATGGAAGAAAGAATTGGAAAAGGAATTAACATTTTGGTATAACATGTAACAAACCCAAAATTAGTATAAGAGAAACTAGACATTGACCCACACCTATACCAAGATAAGGTCGAAATGGGTTCGTGATTTAGACATAGAGTGATATTATAAGAAAATTAGAAGAACAAAGGATAGTTCACCTCTCACATCTGTGGAAAGAATTTGTGCTCAAAGAGAATGAGAGTACATTATGGAATACAAAATGAATAATTTTGATTATGTTAAATTAAAAAGGGTTTTTTTTAACAAACAAAACAAGTGCAAACAAGATTAGAAGAGAAGCAGTAAACTGGAGAATAAAATTTACAATCAGGATTCTGATAAAGACATCATTACTAAAATATATGGATAATTGACTTAAAGTTATAAGAATGCAAGCCATTCCCAATTGATAAATGGTTAAAGAATGCAAACAATTTTCAGATGAAGAAATTAAAACTATTTCTAGTCATATGAAAAAATGCTCTAAATCACTGTTGATCTGAAAGATGAAAATTAAGATAACTCTGAGGTACCATTTGATACCTCTCAGATTGGCTAAGATGATAGGAAAAGATATTAAATGCTAAAGGAGATATGGGAAAATTGGAACACTAATACATTGTTGGTGGAGTTGTGAGACTGATCCAAACATTCTGTACAACAATATGCAACTATGCCCAAAGTGCTATCAAACTGTGCATACCCTCTGATCCAGCAGTGTCTCTATTGGATCTGTATCCCAGACAAAAAATGTTTGTAGCAGCCCTTTTTACAGTGGCAAGGAACTGTAATTTGAGAGGATGCTCATCATTTGGGGAGTGACTGAATAAATTATGGTATATGAATTTTATGTAACATTGTTGTCCTATAAGAAATAATCAACAGGATGATTTCAGAGATACCTGAAGAGACTTATATAAACTGATGCTAAGTGATGTGATTAGAACCAGGAGAAGTTCTACACAGCAACCCCAAGATTATATGATGATCAATTCTGATATATGTAGCTCTTTTTAACAGTGAGATGATTCAGTCCAGTTCCAATAGACTTGTAATGGAGAGAGCCATCTGCACTCAGAAAGAGAACTATGGGGATTGAGTATAGACCACAACATAGTATTTTCACTTTTTTGTTGTAGTTTGCTTGCACTTTGTTTTTTTTTTTTCTCGTTTTTTTTTCCTTTTTGATCTAATTATCTTGTGTAGCATGACTAAAGAAATATGCATAGAATTGCACATGCTTAACATATATTAATTATTTGCCATTTAAGAGAGGGAGTGGGGTTTAAGGGAAAGAGAAAAAAATGAAATACAAGGTTTTGCAAGAGTAAATGTTGAAAATTATCTATTGCATGTTTTTGAAAATAAAAAGCTTTAATTTAAAAAAATTTAAAAAGATGTACCAAATCCTGACTAAGCAACAAAATCCCAAATTAGAATGGACCAAAGAGAAACAAGTTAACTCTAATTAGGCAACAAGAAATATTGAAACAAAGTCAAAAGCCTGAAAATGCAGAAGAAAATGTAAGATGTATCATAGCAAAAATAAATGACCTGGAAAACATACTGAGGAGGAGGGGGAAAGTAAGAATACTTGTACTATCTGAACACCATAACCAAAAAAAAAAGTCTTAAGAAATCTTTAAAACTTCTCAGATCTCTGAAAACCAGAGAGCAAAGTGGAAAAATAATTCATTGGTTATCTCCTGAAATAAAAAGGAAAACTCCCAAGAACATCATAGCCAGGTCATTTCAAATATACTGTAAGCAGCCAGAGAGTCCAAATATCAAGGAGCCACAATAAAAATCACACATGATTTGACAACCATCATTATAAAGCAGCAGAAAACTTATAATAAATTATTCTAGAATGTAAAATGCATACATTTACAGCAAAGAATAACTTACACAGAAAAATTGAGTATAAGTTTATGACAGGGACTGGATAAGGATGGAGGTAGAGGTTAGGTTTTTTTAATGAAATAGAAGACCTCTAAGCATCCCTAATGATAAGACCAGAACTGTGATATCTTGGGGGGCAGAGCCAAAATGGCAGAGAGGAGACACATCTTCTTCTGAGCTCTTCCCCCCTCAAACTAACAGCAAATTAAGCCTCTGGACTGGTTTTTGGTGTGACAGAACCAACAAATGTTTGGAATGTAACAAATTTCCAGCAGAAGATGATTTGGAGCATCTTCAGAATAGGTCTACATTTCTATTATGGGAATATATAAAGAATACATGTATAATTTGGTTTCACTGTTATAAAAAAAAGGAACTAGAGGTAGAAAGGAAATTGTACCAGAAAAAGGGAAAAGTGGAGGTAAAAAGAGGGAAACTACATCTCACTAATGGGAAAAGGAAACATATTATATCTGAAGGAATGGAGGAAGGGGGATGAACATGGTGTGAATCTCAACTCTCATCAGATTTGGCTCAAAGAGTTAATATTAGACATATTTGGTTTACTAGAACTTCTCCCACCTCATTGAAAAAGTGGGAGAGGAAAAATGAAAAGGGAAGGGTTAAGGTAAATAGAAGGGAATATAGAAATAGTAAGGAAAGGGTTTAAGAAAAGGGGAGGGACTTCAAGGGGGAGGGAGGGATCCTAAAGAGGAAGTGCTGTGTGAGGCAAGTGGTACTCATAAGTCTAATACTGGGGAGGGGGGTAAGGAGGAAAGAAAAGAGAAAAGCATAATTTGGGGATAATAAGATGGCAGGAAATACAGAATTAGTAATTTTAACCATAAATGTGAATGGGGTAAATAATAAATAAAAAATAACAACAAAATTCTTCTGGAAGAACAAAAGGTCAAGAATTTCAAGGGAAATAATGGGGGGGAAAATCAAATGAAGGTGGCCTAACTGTACCTGATCTAAAACTATATTATAAAGTAGCAGTTACCAAAACCATTTGGTATTGACTAAGAAACAGACTAGTTGATCAATAGAAAAGGTTAGGTTCACAGGACAAAATAGTCCTATAGCAATCTAGTGTTTGACAAACACAAAGATCCCAACTTTTGGGATAAGAATTCACTATTTGACAAAAACTTCTGGGAAAATTGGAAAGTAGTATGGCAGAAACTAGGCATTGATCTATACTTAACACTGTATACCAGACACAGTATACCAAGAAAAGATCAAATGGGTTTGTGATCTAGATATAAAGAATGAGATTATAAATAAATTAGAAGAACATAGGATCATTGACCTCTCAGACCTGTGGAGAAGGAAGGAGTTTGTGACCAGGGAAGAACTAGAGGTCATTATTGATCACAAAATAGAAAATTTACATCATATTAAGTTAAAAAGCTTTTGTACAAATAAAACTAATGTGGACAGGATTAGCAGGGAAGCAATAAACGGAGAAAATATTTTTACATTCAAAAATTCTGATAAAGGCCTCATCTCCAAAATATATAGAGAATTGACTCTAAATTATAAGAAATCAAGCCATTCTCCAATTGATAAATAGTCAAAGGATATGAACAGACACTATTCAAATGAAGAAATTAAAACTATTTCAAGTCATATGAAAAGGTATTCCAAATCATTATTGATCACAGAAATGCAAATTTTAAGACAACTCTGAGATACCACTACACACTTGTCAGATTGGCTAAGATGATAGGAAAAGATAATAACGAATGTTGGAGGAGATGTGGGAAAACTGGGACACTGATGCATTGTTGATGGAGTTGCGAATGGATCCAACCATTCTGGAGAGCAATTTGGAACTATACTCAAAAAGTTATCAAACTGTGTATACCCTTTGACCCAGCAGTGTTACTACTGGGCTTATATCCCAAAGAGATATTAAAGAAGGGAACGGGACCCATATGTGCAAAAATGTTTGTGGCAGCCCTTTTTGTAGTGGCTAGAAACTAGAAATTGAAAGGATGTACACCAATTGAAGAATGACTGAATAAATTGTGGTATATGAATGCTATGGAATATTATTGTTCTATAAGAAATCACCAGCAGGAGAAAAACAGAGGGGCTTGGAGAGACATACATGAACTGATGCTAAGTGAAATAAGCAGAATCAGAAAATCATTATACACTTCAACAACAATATTACATAATGATCAATTCTAATGGACGTGACTCTCTTCAACAATGAGAGGATCCAAATCAGTTCCAATTGATCTGTAACAAAAAGAACCAGCTACATCCAGAGAAACTATTTGGAGTGAAACAAGGTATGGACCACAACATAACATTTCCATTCTTTCTGTTAATGTTTGCTTGCATTTTTTGTTTTTTTCTTCTCAGGTTACTTTTACCTTCTTTCTAAATCTGGTCTTTTCTGTGCAACAAGATAACTGTAAAATATGTATGCATATATTGTATTTAATATATACTTTAGCATATTTAACATGTATGGGACTACCTGCCATCTAGGAGAGGGGGTGGAGGGAGGGAAGGGAAAAGTCAGAACAGAAGTGAGTACAAGGGATAATGTTGTAAAAAAAAAAATTACGCATGCATATGTTTTGTATATAAAAAGCTATAAGAAAAAATAAAATTAAAAAAAAAAAAGAATCAGTCAAACAAAAAACAAAACAAAAAAAAAATGAATAGAAGAAAATGTAAAATGCCTCATTGGAAAAACAATTGACCTGGAAAATAGATCTAGGAGAGATAATCTACAGATTATTGGACTTCCTGAAAACCAGGATGAAAAAAAGAGCCTAGACATTATTTTTCAGTAAATTATCAAAGAAATCTGCCCTGATATCCTAGAATCAGAAAGTAAAATAGCCATTGAAAGAATTCACCAATCATGACCTGAGACCCCAAAATGAAAATTCCAAGGAATATCATAGCTAAATTTAAGAATTATTGGATCCCAAAGAGATATTAAAGAAGGAAAAAGGACCTGTATGTGCCAAAATGTTTGTGGCAGCCCTGTTTGTAGTGGCTAGAAACTGGAAAATGAATGGATGCCCATCATTTGGAGAATGGTTGGGTAAATTGTGGTATATGAATGTTATGGAATATTATTGTTCTGTAAGGAATGACCAGCAGGATGAATACAGAGAGGCTTGGAGAGACTTACATGAACTGATGCTGAGTGAAATGAGCAGAACCAAGAGATCATTATATACTTCAACAACGATACTATATGAGGATTTATGCTGATGGAAGTGGATTTCTTTGACAAAGAGAAGATCTAACTCAGTTTCAATTGATCAATGATGGACAGAAGCAGCTACATCCAAAGAAAGAACACTGGAAAATGAATGTAAACTGTTTGCATTTTTGTTTTTCTTCCCAGGTTATTTTTACCTTCTGAATCCAATTCTTCCTGTGCAACAAGAGAACTGTTTGGTTCTGCACATATATATTGTATCTATTGTGACCTATTTAAAATTTATAGGACTGCTTGCCATCTGGGGGAGGAGATGGAGGGAGGGAGGGAGAGAGGGGAAAATCGGAACAGAAGTGAGTGCAAGGGATAATGTTGTAAAAAATTATCCAGGCATGGGTTCTGTCAATAAAAAGTTATAATTATTTTTAAAAAAAGATTTTAACCTCAAAAAAATTATCAGATCAAGGAAAAAAATACTGCAAGCAGCCAGAAAGAAACAATACACATATCAAGGAGCCACAATCAGTATTACCCAGGACCTAGCAGCTTTCACCTTAAAGGATAAAAGTGCCTGGAATCTGACATTCCAAAAGACAAAGGAACTTGGTCTGCAGTCAAGAATCAACTATCCAGCTAAACTAAACATTGTCTTTCAGGGAAGAATATGGATATTCAATAATACAGGTGAATTTCAATTATTTCTGATAAAAAGACAAGAGCTGAACAAAAAATTTTATCTCCAAATACAGAATTCAAGAGAAGCATAAAAACATAAAAAGGAAAGAACTCTTGAGAACTATATGTCAGGTATGACTATACTTAGAGAGTGTAGGTATAATTTGATTCTACTGTGATTACATATATAAAAAAAAACTAAAGGTGAAAAGGGAATTATACTGGAAAAAGAAAATTGTAAAATGAGGGGAATTATATCTCAGGAAGAAGCAAAAAAGACCTATTATAATTGAGGAAAATAAGGGAGGGGGGTGAACAGTATGTGAATCTTTCATCAGATTTGGCTCAAAGAGAGAATATTACTCATATTTGGTTTCATAGAGAAACTTGTCTCATCTTATAGGAAAGTGGGAGAGGAAAAAGAGAAGTTAATAAAAGGAAAAACAGAAGTAGTAGGGGAAAAATATAAAATGGGGGAAAGATATGTAAAGGGGAGGGCTGATTGAGGGAGATGGTGGTCAGAAACTAAATACTGGGGAGGAGAGAAAGTGGGAAAGAAAAGGGAAAAGCATAACTTGGGGTAAATAAGATGGTGAGAAATACAAAATTAGTCATTTTAACTGTGAATGTGAATGGAATGAACTCTTCCGTAAAAACGGAAGCAGATGGCAGACTTGATTAAAAGCCAGAATCCTACAATATGTTGTTTACAAGAAACACATTTAAAGCAGAATGATACATTTAGAGTAAAGATAAAAGGCTGGGGCAGAATCTATTATGCTTCAGGTGAAGTAAAAAAAAGTAGGGATAGCAATCCTGATCTCATCTCAAACAAAAGCAAAAATAGATCTAATTTAAAAAGATAGGAAAGGAAACTAAATCTTGCTAAAAGGTATCATAGATAATGAATAAATATCAATACTAAATATATAGGCACCAAGTAGTAGAGCATCCAAATTCCTAAAGGAAAAGTTAAAAGAGCTACAAGAAGAAATAGACAGCAAAACTATTCTAATGGGAAATCTCAACCTTGCTCTCTCAGAACTAGATAAATCAAACCACCAAATAAATAAGAAAGGGGTTAAGGAGGTAAATAGAATTTCAGAAAAATTAGATATGATAGATCTTTGGAGAAAATTGAATTGCGACAGAAGTACACTTTTTTCTTGGTAGTTCAGGGAACCTATTCAAAAATTGACCATATATCAGGGCAAAAAGGCTTTAAAATCAAATGCAGAAAGGTAGAAATAGCAAATGCATTTTTTTCAGATCATGATGCAATAAAAAGTACATGCAATAAAAGGCCAGGGGAAAATAGACCATAATTTTTTTTTTTAAATTTATCCTAAATCCTAAAGAATGAATGGGTGAAACAATAAATCATAGATACAATCAATAATTTCATCCAAGATAATGACAATAATGAGACAACATTTATGGGATAGAACCAAAACAGTGATTAGGGGAAATTTTCTATCTCTAGATGCTTACTTGCATAAAATAGAGAAAGAGAAGATCAACAAATTGGGCTTGCAACTAAAAAGGTTAGAAAAAAGAACAAATTAAAATCCAATCACATATCAGATGAGAAATTCTGAAAATAAAAAGGGAGATTAATAAAATTGAAAGTAAGAAAACTATTGAATTAATAAATAAATCTAAGAGTTGGTTCTATGAAAAAAATAACAAAATAAATAAACCTTTAGTTACTTTGATTAGAAAAAGGAAAGAAGAAAAATCAGATTGTTAGTCTCAAAAATGGAGAGAACTTTTCGCCAATGAAGAGGAAATTAGAGCAATAATTAGGAGTTATTTTGCCCAACTATATATCAATAAATTTGGTAATCTAAGTAAATAGGAGAACTACCTACAAAAATGTAAATTGCACAAATCAATGGAAAAAATAAATTATTTAAATAGTCCCATTTTAGAAAAAGAAATAGAACAAGCTATTTAATCAACTCCCTAAGAAAAAATCACCAGAGCCAGATGGATTTACATGTGAATTCTACCAAACATCTAAAGAACAATTTCAAATACTATACAAACTAATTGGAAAAAATAGAGAAAGAAGGAGTTCTACCAAATTCCTTTTATGGCACAGATATGGTGCTGATAGCTAAACCAGGTAGGGTAAAAACTGAGAAAGAAAATTATAGACCAATTTCCCTAATGAATATTGATGTAAAAGTCTTAAATAAAATATTAGCAAAGAAATTACAGAAAGTCATTCCCAGGATAATACACTATGACCAAGTAGGATTTTTACCAAGAATCCAGGGCTGGTTCAATATTAGAAAAACTATTGGCATAATTGACTATATCAGCAGCCAAACTAACAAAAACCATATGATTATCTCAATAGATGCAGAAAAAAATGATAAAATCCAATATCCATTTCTATTATAAGTACTAGAGAGTATAGGAATAAATGGAGTTTTCCTTAAAATGGTCAATGGGATTTATCTAAAACCATCAGCAAGCATCTGTAACAGGGACAAACTAAGAACATTCCCAACGAGATAAGGAGTGAAACAAGGTTGCCCACTATCACCATTATTATTTAATATTGTATTAGAAACTCTAGCTTTGGCAATAAGAGAAGAAAAAGAGATTAAAGGAATTAGAGTAGATAATGAGGAAACCAAATTATCATTCTGCAGATGATATGATGGTATATTTAGAGAATCTCAGAGAATCAACTAAAAAGCTACTAGAAACAATTCACAACTTTAACAAAGTTACAGGATACAAAATAAATCCACATAAATCATCAGTATTTTTTATATATTACCAACAAAGTCCAGCAGCAAAGAGATACAAAGAGAAATTTCATTTAAAATAACTGTCAATAATATAAAATATTTGGGAGTATATTAGCCAAGGCAAAGTCAGGAACTATGTAAACATAACTACAAAACACTTTCCACACAAATAAAGTCAGATCTAATCAATTGGAAAAATATCAAGTGCCCATGAGTATGTCAAGCAAATATAATAAAAATGGCAATATTACCTAAATTAATCTACTAATTCAGTGCCTTATCAAACTTCTAAGAAATTATTTTACAGATCTAGAAAAAATAATAACACAGTTCATCTGAAAGAACAAAAGATCAAGAATTTCAAAGGAATTAATGAAAAAAAAAAAAAAAAGCAAATGAAGGTGGCCTAACTATGCTAGACCTAAAATTATATTATACAGCAGTGGTCATCAAAACCATTTGATACTGGCTAAGAAACAGAGTACTCAATCAGTAGAGTAGGTTAGGTTGACAGGACAAAATTGTCAATAACTATAGCAATCTAGTGTTTGACAAACCCAAAGACTCCAGCTTTATTTGACAAAAACTGCTAGAAAAAAACAGAAATCTAGTATGGTAGAAATTAGGCATTGACCCACATCTAACACCACATACTAAGATAAGGTTGGAATGGATTCATAATTTAGATATGAAAAGTGATATTATAAAGAAACTAGAAGAATAAAGGATAGTTTACCTCTCAGATCTGTGGAGAAGGCAGGATTTTGTGACCAAAGAAGAAGTGGAGCTCACTATTGAACACAAAATAGATAATTTTGATTATATTAAGTTAAAAAGTTTTATACAAACAAGACTAATACAGACAAGATTAGAGGGGAAACAATAAAATGGGAAGGTATTTTTACATTCAAGGGTTTTGATAAAGGTCTCATTTCTAAAACATATACAGACTTGATGCAAATTTATAAGAATTCAAGCCATTTTCCAATTGATTAATAATCAAAGGATATGAACTGACAACTTTCAGATGGAGAAATTAAAACTATTTCTAGTCATATGAGAAGGTGCTCTAAATCACTATTGATTAAAAAATGCAAATTAAGACAACTCTGAGGTATCACTACATACCTCTCAGATTGGCTGAGATAACAGGAAAAGATGATGATAAATATTAGATGGGATGTGTGAAAATTGAGACACTAATACATTGGTGGTAGAGTTGTGAACTGATCCAACCATTCTGGAGAGTGATTTGGAACTATACTCAAAAAGTTATCAAACTGTGTATACCCTTTGACCCAGCAGTGTTACTACTGGGCTTATATCCCAAAGAGATCTTAAAAGAGGAAAAGGGACTTACATGACAGCCCTTTTGTAGTGGCTAGAAACTGGAAACTGAATGGATGCCCATATACCATAACTTATTAGTTATATATATGAATGTTATGGAATGTTATTGTTCTATAAGAAATGATCAACAGGATGATTTCAGAGTGGCCTAGAGAGACTTACAGGAACTAATGCTAAGTGAAATGAGCAGAACCAGATCATTATATACAGCAAGATTATATGATGATCAATTCTGATGGACATGGCTCTTCTCAACAATGAGATGATTCAGGCCAGTCCCAATGAACTTATTATGATGAGAGCCATCTATAACTGGAAAGAGGCTTGGGGAACTGATTGTGGACCACAACATAATATTTTCACTTCTTTTGTTATTGCTTGCTTGAATTTTATTTTCTTTCTCATTTTTCTTCCTTTTTGAGCATGTTTCTCATGCAGCAAGATAATTATATAAATATGTATGTCTATATTCAATTTACATATATTTTTAACATGTTTAACATATATTGGATTGCTTGCCATCTAGAGTAGGGGGAGAGAGAAGGAGGGAAAATTGGAACACAAGGTTTTGCAAGGGTCAATGTTGAAAAATTATCCTTGCATATGTTTCAAAAAAAAAAGCTTCAATAAAAAAGAAGAAAGGAGGAAGGAAGGAAAGAAGGAAGGAAGGAAGGAAGGAAGGAAGGAAGGAAGGAAGGAAGGAAGGAAGGAAGGAAGGAAGGAAGGAAGGAAGGAAGGAAGGAAGGAAGGAAAATATGACCAGAATTATGGGGGAAAATCTGAAGTTCAAACAAGGGAGGAAGAGAAACATAAAAAATAAACTTTAATGACAATTATTAAGGATCAAACAAGGATCAACTATTTACTTTTAAATATGGGGACATGATACATGTTTCCCTTCTGAGCTCTATAATTATCAGGTATCATAGAGGGAATTCAATTAGACACAGTCAGGAGCTGTTTCATTATGCCTTCATGATTTTAGGAGAAAAAAATAGAAAGAGAAGAAAAGAGAAAGGAAGTAGGGAGAGTGGGGAAAAGGGAAAATAATATCTCACATAATCAGAATGCACAAGTAGACATCTATACAGCTAGCACTTGAATCTCATTCTCATATGAACTCATCAAAAGAAGGAAGAATATACATGCACACACATGAATTAGCTCAGAAATACAGTTCATTCAATGAGGAAAGGGAGAAAAGAGGAAAGGAAAGGGAAGGAGACTAGAATTAGAAGGAAAGTAGATTGAGGGAAAGATTCATCCTAAGCAAAATGAAATCTAATTATGTACCCCAAAAGCATATACTTACATGTATGTGTAAGTATGTACTTGTTTTATGAACTGGTAAATGATGGAATCTGAGGGGATGCTCATAAATTGGGGGGTGGCTGAACAAGTTATCATATATAAATGTGATATAATATTGTTGTAATGAACTCTTATCAGCATAATGAACAACCACAATTCCAGAGCACTAATAATGAAACATGTTACCCACCTCCTGATAGAGAAATAAAGAATTCAGAATACATTATGAGACAATATTTTTTAGACATGTCCAACTTTGATTGACTACACATGTTTGTAGAGGCAGGTAGATGGCTCAGTTGATTTACTGCTTGGTCTGGAGGCAAGAAGATGAGAATTCATATCCAGCTTCAAACATTTATTAGCTGTGTGAACCTGGTTTAGTTACTTAACCCTTTTTGTCTCAAGCCACTAGAGAAGGAAATGGGAAAACCATGCCAGTATCTTTACCAAGAAAACACCAAGCACAGGATTCATGGGATTTGGATCACAGGGGGTCACAAAGAATCAGGTACAATTGAACAGCAACAACATTTTTGTAATGGGGTTTGCTTTTCTTTTGTTCTCAAATTGAAATGGGAGAAGTGAGGGTGAAGTTTTAGTTAACTAAAAAAAGTTTGGTGTTTTTTTTTTAATTCTTATTAATTCGTTGACTAATTAAGTGGAATTAAATGTAGACAGCTAGGTCCAATGGGGCCTGAAGTCAAGAGAACATGAATTCAAATCCAGTCTCAGACACTTCTTAGTTGTGTGACCCTAAGCAAATCACTTCATCTTGTTTACTTCAGTTTCCTCATCTGTAAGATAAGCTGGAAAAGGAAATGGCAAATCACTACAATATCTTTGCCAAGAAAATCCCAAATAATGTCACAAAGAAACAGACATGACTGGAACAACTTAACAACAACAAAAGTGTATTATGTGTATAATTGTCCTCGTCATCTATTTTGTTATGTTCTTTAAGTAAATGTGTTTTGCTTTGTCTTATTTATCCACTGGTCAAATTTAGTTAGAGGAACATAGATTTGGTTAAAGGTTCATGGTTTTGAGTGGGTGCTGATCTAGAATGTTTTCAGAAGCTAGAAGGAAATCACCAATTCTTAAAGTAAGTAAATCTTAAAGTGTTTTGAGCTTTTACCCCTTATAAACCACCTCAGTAAAGTAGGAAGTGAGACTGTTATGATTCCCATTTTACGGGTGAGGAAACTTGGCTAACATCACATAGTCCCGAGGAGTTGAGCCAGGACTGAAGCCCAACTCTCCTGACTCCATGTGTCTCCAAGAGTATTCTGACTCTCTCCATCATGTTCCATGAACTCTGGGTTTCACTGAAATACAACACTAGAGGTTTCCAAATGTCACATTGCCAAAAATTAATGCACTCTGTTATCAAGCCTGGAGAAGGTGACTGCCATTTTGCTAACTAGAAACATATTTCTCACTCTGAACAAGCCACGAACAGCCTTTCCCCCTCCTGGCTAGCAGAATCTGAATGAGACCTTTCTCTCGAAACATAATCTAGAGAAACTTGCTCATATAAACAGCAACCTTCCCTACCACCATCACCTTTACTCCCAGTGGGAGGATGAGGAAGAGACGAAGCCATATACAAACCTTTCACAAGCAGCTCTTGAGTGTAAGCTCTATTGAGAACTCAGGAATATAATAACTCTTTCCCCTTGCTTCTCTGTCTTCCATGATGGGTTTCTGAAAATGAAATCTGCCAATCCAAAGACATACATAGAAGTGAGTGGTAAAAATTAATGAGGGAAGTATGGATAGTTAGGGAGAGGAGAAGAACAATGAGAACTGTTGTACATGCTATTCCACTATATGAAACAAATTCCAAAAAGGTGTTTTCTGTCCTTATATATGTTATATATGGGCTTGATATAAGGAAAAACTTCCTGACAAATAGAATGATTCAAAAGCAGAATAAGGAGATTGCTTGGGAAATAGGATTTTCTACCTCATAGGAGGTCTTGAAGGAAAAGCTACTGATCATATGTATGGGACATTATGTGCTACTTACTCAAGTTCCCTCCAACTTTGAGATTTTATGATTGTTTCCCCTTTCAAAATGGGACTTGAGTGAAGTGCTCTAGAATGAGCCTAGAAGTCACAGAACTAATAGATTAGTGATAGAAAGTTTAAAAATCTTTTGGGGAGAGGAAGGGAACAAGATACAGGAATAGAAAGGTTCTTGAGCATTCAGTGATTCCAAGGCCCTTCAGAAACACATCCTTCAGTCTTGAACCATAGGACTATTGATTGATAGAGCCCAGGGAGGGGCCAATTAATCTAAATACAAAGAGAATCATCCATTCATTCTGAACAGACCTCTGAAACCTCACAGAATGTGAAGCTAGTCAACTAAGGGTGATATAAGATGGCAGGAGGGAGAATGAGCAACGAAAAATTAAAATAGAATCAATTTCCCAAGCAAAAACATCTGACCCCCGTGAAAAAGTTCAAGCAGAACATCTGCTTCTTTTATCCCTGCCCCTTTCCTCCACCTTCAGGCTGATTGAGTCCATGTGTCACTTCCAGCAATTGGAAAAGCTATTCAATTAATCATTGGCTTCTGTAAAAACAGTCAAGGGTCTGGCTCTTTGATATCACTTGAGATCTCAGTCAAGGATGGTGTTGCTGTCTCTGGTAGAATTCCTTCCCTTAGAAGGTCTGTTTTCTTTCAATCACATTTTTTTGAGCCTCTCTCTGATAAGCACACATGATCTAAGGGGGAAAAAAAACATTTGTGTATGTGTATGTATATATATATATATATATGTACTTATTGGAAGTTGGATTGGGGGCTTTTATTAAAAATGATAATAATAATTCCCAGAATCCTGTTTGGATTTTATTATTTACTTTTTTGCTTTTGCTTGATGGAAAACCTTCATCAACAAATTTGGAAGGAAAGGAAGATAAAACTGATGATATTAAACCTAAATTCAAGCCATGTCCTCATTTTTTTAGGAAATATGTCTTTGTAGTCATTCAGTTCCTCAGAGGAATGAATTCACCTGGACGTTTCTTTACTCCCAGCTAATCTATATTTGTTTTCTTGGGGTTTTTTTGTTTGTTTTCTTATTTTAACAACATGACCAAAAATGCTATCAGGTTAAAAATCAGACCTCCATGATGGAAATGGGGAACATATTGGGATGAAGAAATTGACATATCTTTTGACCTGCTCCCACTGAGAACATATGTTTACTGTGAAACTTTCCAGGGGAAAGAATTTAGCATTGCCATCTTTGCCAGAGATAAGACTCAAGATAGAAAATACTAAGTAATACTAATAACAACAAATTATATTTATAAAATATTTCACCTTTGGGATTAACAATGTTTTTTTCCAACCAAGTTTAAGTGAAACCATTTGCCTCAAGATTCTGTCTAATATACACCATCTTCTCTCAGGCTTGAAACAATCCTGTTAGTTTAGAACTAAAAGTATAGTTATCACTATCTTACAGATAAGAAAACAGGCTCAGAGAGATTAAGTGATTTGCTTGTAGCCAAACAGATTATTTTTCAGAGCAGGCTCTGAACTCAGATCTTCCTGATGCCAAGTCTAAAGTGTTGGGTTTTTTTCCCCATTGTACCTCTAATAGAATCATATTTTATTATGAGCAAAGACTCCCAAAGTATTATCTGGATTTATACTTAAGGTTCCAAATAAATCCACCATGTACTTCCAAAAGGTGAGATAGAGAAAAACATTTTAAAAAGAAACAAAATGAATATAAACATTTTATTCCTTGTAGGTCACAAATAAATGGCATCTTTAAGTGGAAATCATTTCCATGTATTTGATGAATATCTTGATGAATTCTGATGAATAAATAATATATGATAGCAAGAATTCTAGGAGGAATTCTCTGAATCAGTTTCATTTATGATTTCATTTTTAATTTTCACTTTGTAGGTCATGAACAATTAAATCTCAAGACAGGAAATGGTGTCATTGCAACTGAGGGGGATGACTGTTGTTAATTCTGCCAGAGAAAGGTTAGCTCCAGTGGGCAGGCATTTTATCTGGCTTTGTATTCTAAACATTGCCTATTGCATCTTTGTCCTGAACCAGTAAAGAGTAAATCCTATCTGCAGGAAACCATGATCCACAGAGGATTTCCTCCAAGCCAAGTTTCCAGTCCTATTCAGGATCCAGCTGTTTTAACAGCATGACAAGAGTTTTCTGGCACTCACTAAATCCTCAATGGTTTGGGGAAATGGTGCCATCAGAATTTCCTTGCTGGTTATGTCACCTCCTTCATCTAAAACTTTGAACCTTACAGCATCTTGATTAAAAAAAAAAAACACTTCTACAACCTCCCTACCTCTCACTGCTACCAAATAACTATCATCTACTTTTAAGGTCCCTGTCAAAAAGTACCCATTGACCAGGATGAGTAGAACATTGTCATTATCTGTGGATTTTCAGGGGCCAAAAAAATGTCAGAACTGGAAAGGATTTGAGAAGTCTAGTCTGAATTGAACTTGAATAAGAATCAAATCACACCCAAAAAGCTGTAACTATCAGGTTTTTGCCTACAACCTTCTAATGAAAGAGAACCTAATACCTCCCAAGACCATCCATTTCTGGTACGTGCTATAACAAAGTTCTGTTTCATTTTAATTTTTCACCAAAATGTGAAATTGAAAAGGAGAGAATTATTTCAACAGGGTGAATCTTTGTTTAAGATTTTAGAAAATCTACGTGAAGTTTGTAATCAAGAACTAGGGAGCATTGAACATCAATAAGCCTGCTCTCAGTATTTTCTTGAAGTCAAAATTAGCTCACTCTCATAAAAAAGTCCATTAAGCCATCCAACATCTATATAAAGTTGAGAAATCTATGAAATTTGAAAAAAACATTGTAGTATCCCTCCAAGAGTTAGTTGACTTGACTCAATTTAATTTCATAATCTTTTGACCACCCGTATTCACTTTTACTCTCAAGCTCATTACAACTGCAATCAAGGTTCCTATGGTTTTGTTCTGGACTTTGAATGGACTTCCTAGCCAAGAAGGAAAACCAAAAAAACTTCCTAGCCATTCAGTCCATGGACTCCATATCCATTAGCAAGCATTCATGAAGTGTTTACCATGTGTCAGATACAAAGAAAGGTAAAAACACAATCTCTGCCCTCAAGCAGCTCACAATCTAATGGGGGAGATGAAATGCAAACAACTATGTACAAACCAAATATACATATATGATAAATTGGTGGCAATCAACATAAGGAATAAACTGGGGGAGAGAGGCCAGTTTCTGGGGTGTATTCAATAGAAGGCAACAATATCAGAAAGAAAGAAAAATGAAAGATTCTCATTCCATCCCATCCACCCCTCACCTCCATCATTGTGACTCCAGAGATAAAAAGAAAACACAGAACATATAAGAAAACAAAGCATATTCAAGGTAAGCTGCTTCTCCCCATGTGACCTCATTAAGGAGTCAGCTCAAGAGTCTTAGTGTTCTTGGCACTTGACACATTCCCAGAAGATGAATTCTTTATTTTCCCTTAAATCCACACATGCTGCTCAAATTTCATGAAAAATTTACTCAGGATTCCTGGTGCACTGTTGCTGGAACAATAACTTTGCCTTTCCGTGCTGCAAAACAATTTGACATTGTCACTAAACTACACCCAATGGTACTACTCTAAAGGAGGGAGGGAGGTTGGCAAACAGAGCAGAGCAGGGACTAAATCACTACTAGATCCCAAAGAGATCAGAGACAGTGGGAAAACTCACACAGCTATTAAGAGTCTGAGGTAGAATTTGAACCAGATCAACTTCAAGTCCAGGACTCATACCCATTGGTTCTCACCTCATGTTCCTTAGGAGGTTTAAACATAAAGATTGGTAAATCAAGGGGAAGATAGCTTTGGAATCTTGCCTATCCCTCTCCAAAGGACCTATGAAGGCAAAAATATTAATATAACAAATTAATTAATTTAATCAAATTATTAAATTAAATCAATTTTTGAAGTAGCAAAGAGCTGAAAACCAAGTGGGAACCTATCGATTGGAGAGCTGCTAAACAGCCCAACTAGCACATAAATGTAATTACAATAGTGTGAGGAGGAAAAAAGAAAGAAATTTTCATAATAACGTTATTATATATTTAAAAGGAATAGAAAATTATGTATAATATTTGCAGTTCCACATACAATCATCTTTCTATGATACTATGTAATGGAAATGCTTGTTTTATTCCAGAAATTTAAAATAAATAATTTTTTTAAATGATGGATATGAAACATCCAGAGGAAATTGAGAAGTCAACAGATTGATCATTATTAAGTACCTACTATTTATAAGACACTATGCTAAGTAAGCTCTAGGAAGTCTTGTCAGTCTATGATTCTATTGTCTTTAGATTTGGAAGAGTCTTGTGTCCATTCAGTAGAATGGAAACTCCATGAGGGTGAAAACTTCTGTATATAAGTAACTGTAAGGTGATCTGAGAAGAAAGAGAAGTATTTAGCAAATCAGAGAAGATAGCATTTCAATTGATCCTTGAAAGAACATAAGGATACAAAGAGACAGGAATGAGAAAGAAATGAGTATGTCTTATACAAAGGTATAGAGACTGGAAATGAAATGACTAGACTGCAGATCAATCATCCAGTAGAAACATGAAGTCTGTGTAAGATGGGATGGACAAATAGACAATGGATCTGTAATTCCTTTAGCATATGTAGGAGACTCTCAGCAAGGAAACTCCTTCTACCATAACAAGTCAGCAATTTATATCTTTAGAGAGTTGCCTATAGCACCGTGAGATTATGTAACTTTCCCAGGGTCGCACAGCCAGTATAGTCAAGGATGTATTTGGACCCTGGTCTTCCCAGCTTTGTGGCTAAATCTCTCTCCTCTGTGCTCCCTCATCTTAGCACAAAGGGAAATAATGTGAAATAAGACTGAAAAACTAGAGTTGAGCCAGCCTTTTTCTGATTGGCAGCGAGGGCCATTCAAGGGTTTTGAGCAGGGATGGAAATCATCAAGAAAATAATATTTTAGAAAGACTAATCTGGCCACATTGAGAGGGATGAAGTGGAGTGGAGAAAATCCTGGAAATAGGAAGACAGGAATATTGAATAATTCAGGAGTGAAAGAAAGTAATACATGCAACAACCTCTCTTAATTCCTGCCTGTCATTCTTCTATATTAATTGGTTCATTAGTCAAACCTGAATATCTGAAAAATGGGAAAACTACAGAATGATGGGGGTGGGGGAGTTGGAAATCAGATAAAAAAGGCAATTGAGAAGACATCAATCACTATATGCCTCTTTTTTCTCCTCTACAAAATCTTTATGAGAATGCTCAAAACACATGCTGAGCACTTCCGGCCAAGATGGCGGAGAGGAAATACACTTCTGTGTAATCTCCGTGTTTTTCTCTCACTATTCATTTCATTTCATGCCTCTGAATTAATGCTCGACTGAAAAAAAAACCATACAATTACTTACCAAGAGAAACCATCCTTGAGACTCGTCAAGGGGGGTCTGTTTTTGCGCGAGGGCGGGGACGGTATTTGGAAGCAGTCTGCGGGTAGCAGCAGCTGCAACCAGAGCACAGATAGCAGCTCAGAACCGGGTGGAGCGGAGAGGGGGTAGGACCGCAGCCGTCTCTGCGGTGAGAGCTTTGCTATAGGAGCAGGTCAGCAGCCCAGCAGAGAGGCTAAAAACACCGGGGGTGAAGAATACAATCCCAAACAGCTGGAGTTTCTAGGGACCTGGCCACCCCTCCCCCACAGTGTCTTAGCCCGCTCGGATCTCAGAGCGCTCGGATCTCAGTGCGCAGGCGCCATAGCACAGTAGGACCTGTGCCTCACGAATACCCTGCCCCTCCCCCAAAGAAAGCAGCCTCCATTCAAGGGGTTTTTTTTCCTTCTGTTTCTTTGATAGTTTGTCTTTGATAAATAGACAGAATGAGCAAGAAACTGAAAAAGAATTTAACCCTGGACAGCTTTTATACAGATAAAGAGCAGACTCCAAACCCTGAGGAGACTAAAAACAAACAGTCCCCAGGTGAATCCCCGAAGGAGGAGACCTTATATCCCTCAGCACAGATGAATCTCATGGAGGAAATTAAAAAGGCTCTCACAAGGGAGCTAGAAGAAAAATGGGAAAAGGAGAGGGAGGCTCTGCAAAAGGAGAGGGAGGCTTGGCAAAAGAGCCTGGAGAAGTCAGTTAAAGAGAGAGTGGATAAAGAAACCAAATCCTTGAAAAATAGGATTAGTGAACTGGAAACAGAAAACAGCTCTCTAAAAAACAAAATTGGCGAAATGGAAAAAAATTCCACAGAACAAAAGAACTCAATTGGACAATTAGAAAAAGATCTTAAAAAAGTGAGTGAAGAAAATACCTCACTGAAAATCAGGGTCGAACAATTGGAATTGAATGACTCGAGGAGACAAGAAGAATCAGTCAAGCAAATCCAAAAAAATCAAACAATGGAAAAGGATGTGAAATACCTTCTGGGGAAGACAACAGACCTGGAAAACAGATCCAGGAGAGACAACCTGAGAATCATCGGACTTCCAGAAAAGTATGATGAAAAAAAAAGCCTGAACACTATCTTCCAGGAAATTATCAAAGAGAACTGCCCAGAAGTCATAGAAACAGAAGCTAAAATAGACATTGAAAGAATTCATCGATCCCCTACTGAAAGGGATCCTAAAATCAAAACACCAAGGAATATAGTGGCCAAATGCCAGAACCCTCAGGCAAAGGAAAAAATACTGCAAGCGGCTAGAAAAACCCAATTCAAGTATCAAGGAGCCACAATAAGGATCACCCAGGATCTGGCAGCATCCACATTAAAGGATCGAAGGGCCTGGAATATGATATTCCGAAAGGCTAAGGAACTTGGTATGCAACCAAAAATAACTTACCCAGCGAGATTGAGCATCTTTTTCCAGGGAAGAAGATGGTCATTCAACGAAATAAGCGAATTTCATCTATTTCTGATGAAAAAGCCAGAACTTAACAAAAAATTGATCTACAAGCACAGAACTCAAGAGAAATCTAAAAAGGTAAAGATTAATCTTGGGAACTATATTTCGGCTGTAAAGATGTATAAAAAATACATGTATACCTTGTTCTAGAAACTAGTTGAGGAAAGGACATTGTACTAGAAAAAAGGGAAAGTGGGGGTACTACATTTCATGAAGAGGCAAAGAAAACCTAGTATATCTGAGAGAAAGAATGGAGAGGAATGAAAATAGTGAGTATTTTACTGCTTTCAGAATTGGCAGTAAGAGAAGAATTTTAGACATATTCAATCTATGGTGAAACTTCTCCCACCTCATTGAAAAGTGAGAAGGGAAAAGTGAAAAAGGAAGGAATAAGCTAAGTGGAAGGGAATACGGGAACTGGGAGGGAAAGGGGTAAGTTGGGGGGGGGGAACTCTAAGGGGAGGGGAGGGATACTGAAAAAGGGAGGGCTGTGAGAAACAAGGGGAGCTCACAAGCTTAATACTGGGAAGGGGGGTAAGGGAGGGGGTAAGGGAGTAAGAAGGGAGAAAAGCATAAACCGGGGTCAACAAGATGGCAAGTAATACAGAATTGGTCATTTTAACCATAAATGTGAACGGGGTAAACTCCTCTATAAAGAGGAAGCGGTTAGCAGAATGGATTAAAAGCCAGAATCCTACAATATGTTGTATACAGGAAACACACCTGAAGCGGGGTGATACATGCAGGTTAAAGGTAAAAGGTTGGAGCAAAATCTACTATGCTTCAGGTGAAGCCAAAAAAGCAGGGGTAGCCATCCTGATCTCAGATCAAGCTAAAGCAAAAATTGATCTAATCAAAAGAGATAAGGAAGGGCACTATATCTTGCTAAAGGGTAGAATGAATAATGAAGAAGTATCTATATTAAATATATATGCACCAAGTAGTGTAGCATCTAAATTCCTAAAAGAGAAATTAAGAGAGCTGCAAGAAGAAATAGACAGTAAAACTATAATAGTGGGAGATCTCAACCTTGCACTCTCAGAATTAGATAAATCAAACCACAAAATAAATAAGAAAGAAGTCAAAGAGATAAATAGAATACTAGAAAAATTAGATATGATAGATCTCTGGAGAAAATGTAATGGGGACAGAAAGGAGTACACCTTCTTTTCAGCAGTTCATGGAACTTATACAAAAATTGATCATATATTAGGACATAAAAACCTCAAACTCAAATGCAGTAAGGCAGAAATAGTGAATGCATCCTTTTCAGACCATGATGCATTGAAAATTACATTCAATAAAAAGCCACAGGAAAGTAGACCAAAAAATAATTGGAAACTAAATAATCTCATACTAAAGAATGATTGGGTGAAACAGCAAATTATAGACATAATTAATAACTTCATCCAAGAAAATGATAATAATGAGACATCATACCAAAATGTATGGGATGCAGCCAAAGCGGTAATAAGGGGAAATCTCATATCTCTAGAGGCCTATTTGTATAAAATAGAGAAAGAGAAGGTCAATGAATTGGGCTTGCAACTAAAAATGCTAGAAAAGGAACAAATTAAAAACCCCCAATCAAACACTAAACTTGAAATTCAAAAAATAAAAGGAGAGATCAATAAAATTGAAAGTAAAAAAACTATTGAATTGATTAATAAAACTAAGAGTTGGTTCTATGAAAAAACCAACAAAATAGACAAACCCTTAGTAAATCTGATTAAAAAAAGGAAAGAGGAAAATCAAATTGTTAGTCTTAAAAATGAAAAGGGAGAACTCACCACTAACGAAGAGGAAATTAGAGCAATAATTAGGAGTTACTTTGCCCAACTTTACGCCAATAAATTCGACAACTTAAATGAAATAGAAGAATACCTCCAAAAATATAGCTTACCTAAACTAACAGAGGAAGAAGTAAATATCCTAAACACTCCTATCTCAGAAAAAGAAATAGAACAAACTATCAATCAACTCCCTAAGAAAAAAACCCCAGGACCAGATGGATTTACATCTGAATTCTATCAAACATTTAAAGATCAATTAACTCCAATGCTAAATAAACTATTTGAAGAAGTAGGGATTGAAGGAGTCCTACCAAACTCCTTTTATGACACAGATATGGTACTGATACCTAAACCAGGTAGGCTGAAAACAGAGAAAGAAAATTATAGACCAATCTCCCTAATGAATATTGATGCTAAAATCTTAAATAAAATATTAGCAAAAAGATTACAGAAAATCATCCCCAGGATAATACACTATGACCAAGTAGGATTTATACCAGGAATGCAGGGCTGGTTCAATATTAGGAAAACTATTAACATAATTGACTATATCAACAACCAACCAAACAAAAACCATATGATCATTTCAATAGATGCAGAAAAAGCATTTGATAAAATCCAACAGCCATTCCTAATAAAAACACTTGAGAGCATAGGAATAAAAGGACTTTTCCTTAAAATAGTTAGGAGCATATATTTTAAACCTTCAGTAAGCATCATATGCAATGGGGAAAAACTGGAACCTTTCCCGGTAAGATCTGGAGTGAAGCAAGGTTGCCCACTATCACCATTATTATTCAATATTGTATTAGAAACACTGGCCTCTGCAATAAGAGTCGAGAAAGAGATTAAAGGAATTAGAGTAGGCAATGAGGAAACCAAACTATCACTCTTTGCAGATGATATGATGGTATACCTAGAAAACCCCAGAGATTCTACTAAAAAGCTATTAGAAATAATTCATAATTTTAGCAAAGTAGCAGGATACAAAATAAATCCCCATAAATCCTCAGCATTCTTATACACCACCAACAAAATCCAAGAGCAAGAGATACAAAGAGAAATTCCATTCAAAATAACTGTTGATAGCATAAAATATTTGGGAATCTACCTACCAAAGGAAAGTCAGGAATTATATGAGCAAAATTACAAAAAAGTTTTCACACAAATAAAGTCAGACTTAAATAATTGGAAAAATATTAAGTGCTCTTGGATAGGCCGAGCAAATATAATAAAGATGACAATACTCCCTAAACTAATCTATTTATTTAGTGCTATACCAATCAGACTTCCAAGAAAATATTTTAATGAATTAGAAAAAATAACAACAAAATTCATATGGAACAATAAAAAGTCGAGAATCTCAAGGGAATTAATGAAAAAAAAATCAAATGAAGGTGGTCTAGCTGTACCTGATCTAAAATTATATTATAAAGCAGCAGTCACCAAAACCATTTGGTATTGGCTTAGAAATAGATTAGTTGATCAGTGGAAAAGGTTAGGTTCACAAGACAGAATAGTCAACTATAGCAATCTAGTGTTTGACAAACCCAAAGATTCTAAATTTTGGGATAAGATTTCATTATTTGATAAAAACTGCTGGGATAACTGGAAATTAGTATGGCAGAAATTAGGCAAGGACCCACACTTAACACCACATACCAAGATAAGATCAAAATGGGTCCATGACCTAGGCATAAAGAACGAGATTATAAATAAATTAGAAGAACATAGGATAGTTTATCTCTCAGACTTGTGGAGGAGAAAGAAATTTGTGACCAAAGATGAACTAGAGACCATTACCAATCACAAAATAGAAAATTTTGATTATATCAAATTAAAAAGCCTTTGTACAAACAGAACGAATGCAAACAAGATTAGTAGGGAAGTAACTAACTGGGAAAACATCTTTACAATTAAAGGTTCTGATAAAGGCCTCATTTCCAAAATATATAGAGAACTGACTCAAATTTATAAAAAATCAAGCCATTCTCCAATTGATAAATGGTCAAAGGATATGAACAGACAATTTTCAGATGAAGAAATTGAAACTATTACCACTCACATGAAAGAGTGTTCCAAATCACTATTGATCAGAGAAATGCAAATTAAGACAACTCTGAGATATCACTACACTCCTGTCAGATTGGCTAAGATGACAGGAAAAAACAATGATGAATGTTGGAGGGGATGCGGGAAAACGGGGACATTGATGCATTGTTGGTGGAGTTGTGAACGAATCCAGCCATTCTGGAGAGCGATCTGGAATTATGCCCAAAAAGTTATCAAACTGTGCATACCCTTTGATCCAACAGTGTTTCTATTGGGCTTATACCCCAAAGAGATACTAAAAAAGGGAAGGGGACCTGTATGTGCCAAAATGTTTGTAGCAGCCCTGTTTGTAGTGGCTAGAAACTGGAAAATGAATGGATGCCCATCAATTGGAGAATGGCTGGGTAAATTGTGGTATATGAACGTTATGGAATATTATTGCTCTGTAAGGAATGACCAGCAGGATGAATACAGAGAGGCTTGGAGAGACCTACATGGACTGATGCTAAGTGAGATGAGCAGAACCAGGAGATCATTATACACTTCGACAACGATATTGTATGAGGATGTATTCTGATGGAAGTGGATTTCTCTGACAAAGAGACTTAACTGAGTTTCATTGGATAAATGATGGACAGAAACAGCTACACCCAAAGAAGGAATACTGGGAAATGAATGTGAACTATTTGCAATTTTGATTTTCTTCCCGAGTTATTTTTACCTTCTGAATCCAATTCTCCCTGTGCAACAAGAGAACTGTTTGGTTCTGCAAATATGTATTGTATCTAGGATATACTGCAACATGTTTAGCATATATAGGACTGCTTGCCATCCTGGGGGGGGGGGGAGGAGGGAGGGAGGGGAAAAAACGAAACATAAGTGATTGCAAGGGATAATGTCGTGTAGAAATTATCCTGGCATGGATTCTGTCAATGCGAAGTTATTATTAAATAAAATAAAATTTATTATAAAAAAAAAAAAAAAAAAAAAACACATGCTGAGAATGTCCTTGATGAAAATATGAACAGAAGAGTTTTCACAAGCCATATTCTAGAGCAGAGCAGATCCTACCATGACACACAAAACTGAAAGGGGTAGAGAATACAAGTGGGAACACTGCCAAACCTATTGTTTGGGGGTTTCTTTAAGTCCTTAATTTGGTAGACCAAAATGTCCTCTTAAAGATTCTCCTCCAAGAAGAGTTCTCCCATATAGAGCCCCTCAGAAAGCTACCAGAATGCCCCAAGGTTGTGTCAGTATATGGACTTTAAGGATGTTTCTGAGATGGAGTTTTGGAAAGGAAAGCTAAAAGAAGATGAATGGCAGGAAGGAATATGGCATCCCATGAGCATCCCACCAGGAGATTGTGGACTTTTTCATTTGTTCTCCCCCTCAGGCCAAAGTCCAGCTACTAAGCACTGAAATAGCTTCAAGAAATTTCATCACTCCTGCTGATCCCTGAATGAATGAATAATTGAATAAATTAATTAAAAACCATTTACTAAATGCATGCTATATACCAGGAACAGTGTTAAATGCTGAGAAGAGAAATGCATAAGTGAAGCATTTCTTTGTCTTCAAGGTGTGTGCTGCCGGTGGGGAATGAGGAGGAGGAGAAAGAACAGAAAGAGGAGGAAGAGAAAGAAAAGGAAAGGAAGGGGGAAGAGGAGGAGGTAAAGGAAGAGGAGAATGGTTAACATTTACATAGGGCTTTAGGGTTGGAAAGTATTGCACCTATAATTTCTCATTTGTTCATCACAACAACCCTGTGAGATAAGTCCTATTATTATCCCCATTTTCCAGTTGAGAAAACTGAATCTGTGGGGTTAAGTGAACTCCCTGAGTTCATATAGCTATTAAGTATCTGAGACAGAATTTGAATTCATGTCTTTCTGACCTTAAGCCCAGTGCTCTTACCAACTATACCCCTCATGTCTTCCTGGGGTGTCTAAATGAATACACCAACAGCTTGAGTAGAGCTTTGGATTCTTGCCCATCCTTCTTCAAGGAAAACATTTCTGCCTGGATGGGAAGCAGGAAAATGAGCCATGAGACTGACAGTTCTCTCCTCTGAAAGAGAGTAGGACTGAATTAAGATTATACTATTTGCCTTCTTTCTATATATTGCTGGCCTTCACCTTCCCTTGTCACTATACCTGAAGGGGGGAATGTATGCTAAACTTTTATACCTAACTGCTCACAAAATGAGAAGGCAGAGGAGGATCAGAATTTGTCTCTTTGAAAAGTCTTCTACTATCAACAACATCATCCATTCCTGGAAATAGTTTTTTTAATTAGCCAAATACCTAGCTATGTGATCCTGGGCGTGTCACTTAACCCCAATTGTCTCAGCAAAATAAAATAAAATAAAATAAAAAATTAGCCAAATGAAAAGTTAGTTCTCTGTGTCTCTGTCTTTCCCTCAGTCTCTCTGTCTTTCTCTGTCTCCATCCCTCATTCAAGCGTGAATGTGTGTGAATGTCTACCCCTTTGTCTCATTTTCCAAGATTCACATTTCAGCCACATTTCAAGTGCTTACCATGAAACCAAGAATTGGAATCAAAATTCAATCAAAAGCAAGACTCAGTGCTGGTCCATAGAGGGGAAGAGAAGTGAAAATGGATGTCAGCTGAGAAATGACCTTTTCATTACTTATCTACTCCTAAGAGTAACTGCTGATCTGGATCTATTCTACCTGCCCATGTAGAACTGATGTCTCTATTGAAATATCACACCTATACTGGCCCTCTGGAGAAACAACAAACACATGGGCACTTACCCTCACTCTTGTCTTAACCCTTCTTCAATTGAATATCTCCAGGTCTCAAAAACAGACACTAGACATGTCCTTGGAGAGAGACCTGAAATCATATTTACTGATCTCGCCTATTCAAAGGAAAATAGAAACCTTTCTGGGTCACAGAAAGCCAAGGAGTTCTTTTTTTTTCAAAGTACTGTCTTCTTATTTTTCTATGTGTGGGAAAGAATGGTACAGAAAGAAAAGATTAATAAAGCATAAAACTTACTTCTTATGTATATTTGTGGTAGGTGGATGGGTGGATAGAAGGATGGATGGATGGATGGATGGATGTGTATATCTGCAGATGGGGTATTATTTCCAAGTCATCTATATTTTAATCAATCAACTAGCATTTGTTAAGTATTTACCATGTTGTAGGCACCGTGTTGGGTATTGACAGGCAACAAGCATTAATTAGGCACTTAGTGTGTGCCAAGGACTGTGGTAAGCACTGGAGATATAAATATAAGCCAAAAGAAAAATAGTTTCTGCCTTCAAATAGCTTAAATTTTAATGAGAAAAGACAATACACAAAAGGGAAGAAAAAAGAGGGAAATGAAACATGATTCTCATGGCCTGTCCTCAAAGTACAGGCACCAATTTCTCAATAGTATCAGTATTCTTAAAACTGTCATCATTACTAAGAAATTTTGAAAGACAGGTTGGAGCCAAGTTGAATATGATAATTTTTTCCTTCTGTATTTGTAGTTAAGACTCACCATTGTTAATTCATGTCTAGACTATACTCTGGATTGTCCAGACTTTGCCACTATGATTCTATGGCTTTCTCACGCTGGAACATCCTTCTGTCTTGCCTTTTTCCATTAGTGAGTTCCACATGGGTTGATTCTAAAAAATAAAATTGGATAGGAAAATATAAAAGGGAGCAATTCTATTTTTTTTAAATGAGGTGCAAAAGGAAGAATTTATACAGAGGAAGCAGATGGGGTTAAAAAACTGGTAATGTAACCTTACTTTCATCTGGGTTATAAAGGAAACAATGTGTACATCTGGAAGGGTGTAGAAGCCTTCTGAACACAGAGAGGTAAGAAAACTGGGGGACAGGGTGAGGAAATTAGTGTGTAGATTGAGATTTGGGAGTGTGGGAGCAAAGATTGGGGAGGAACTTTTGGATAAATGTATGGATTGGGAAGGGGGGACAAGATGAAGAAGACTCTTAGAGGAGAGTTTGGGATGGGGAGTGGGAGAATGAGAGAGAAGATAAAATAACCAAAAGAGGGTAAGACGAGAGGTTGAGAAAGAAAAGATAAAGGAAAATTCATAAATAGTCACTATAATTTTAAATAGGAATGGGACATTTACAGTAGCTCTATTTGGGGTAACAAAGAACTGAAAATCATAGAGATCCCCATCGTTTGGGGAATGGCTAAACAAGTTGCGATGTATGGTTGTAATGAAATACCACTGTTATAAAAAATGATGAGCTTTGAAAAGTTACCCTTTGATCCAGCACTGTTTCTACTGGGTTTACATCCCAAGGAAATTTTAAAGGAGGAAAAAGGACCCACATGTGCAAAACTGTTTGTGGCAACCCTTTTTGTAGTGGTAAGAAATTGGAAAGTGAGTGGATACCCATCAGTTGAAGAATGACTGAATGAGTTATGATATATGAACGTTATGGAACATTATTGTTCTATAAGAAATAATCAGCCAATGATTTCGAGAGAGACCTGCAGAGACTTACATGAACTGATGCCGAGTAAAATGAGCAGAACCAGGAGATCATGGTACATTACAACAGCAAGATTATGTGATGATCAATTCTGATGGATGTGGCTCTTTCCAACAACAAGATTTTTGATCTTTTGAGCCATCTACACCCAGGAGAGGACTTTGGGAACTGAGTGTATGTCACAACATAGTATTTTCACTCTTTTTGTTGTGTTTTGTTTGCATTTTGTTTTCTTTCTCATTTTTTTTTCCTTTTTGATCTGATTTTTTTTGTACAGCAAGATAATTGTATAAATATGTATCCATATATTGGATTTAACATATATTTTTATATGTTTAGCATATATTGGATTATTTGCCATCTAAAGGATGGGATGGGGAGAAGGAGGGGAAAATTTGGAACACAAGATTTTTGCAGGGGCTAATGTTGAAAAATTATCCATGCATATGTTTTGAAAATAAAAAGTTTTAGTTAAAAAAATGATGAGCTCAGTGATCTTAGAAAGTCATGGAAATACATACATAAAATGGCAAAGAGTGAAGTGAACAGAAACAAGAGAAAGATTGTATATGGTAACAATATTGTATTAAGAACAATTTTGAAAACAAAATCATGTTGACTATTATAAATACACAAATTAAAAAGAAAGGGCATATAAAGATAGATGTTATCTCTGTCCAGGGGAAGAACTGATAAATAGAAATATGTATAGAATAATTTTACATGTATAAGCCTATTTGTGTATAATTGTAGCTATCTCTAAGGCAGTGCAGAAACAAGGGAAGAAAAAAGGGGAGAAAGAAATTTACATGATACCTTTGCTATATATTTAGAAAGAATAATAAGTTGTACATGGTGGATATGCAGTTTCATATGCAACCATATGCAGTTTTTATATTATACTATTTTATGGAAATACTTGTTTTATTCTATAAATTAAAAATTAAAAGAAAAACTAGAGGACCCACGTGGAATTCACTAATGGAAAAAGGCAAGACAGAAGCATGTTCCAGCATAAGAAAGTCATAAAATCACAGTGGCAAAGTCTGGACAATCCAAAGTATAGTCTAGACATGAATTAACAATGGTGAGACTTGACTACAAATACAGAAGGAAAAAAAATTATTGTCCTCAAGGATCTTGTTTTCTAACAGGGAAAACAACATGCAAACACATAAATTTATTCAAAATATTTGCAAAGTAAACATAAGGTGATTTTTTTCTTTTTTAAATAGTTTATTTTTTCCAATTACACATGAAAACAATTTCAAGAGCTTTTTTCATTTTAATTCTTTCCCTCCTTTATCCCTTCCTCAGATGACAATGTGATATAAATTATAGATGTGCAGTCATACAAAAACACATTTTTATATTAGTCATATTGTGAAAGAAAACACAAACAAAAGAAAGAAGAAAAACAACTTTTAAAAAAAGTATCCTTTGATCTACATTCAAACACAATTTCTTTGATGGGTTACAAGATAATGAATTTTAGTTTGGGATTTTTGAAAATATTCCCAAGTTCAAGAATCCTGAAGTACTTCTTCTAGCCAAATGAGGGAAATTTACTAGTCAATTTAATCTCAAAGTTTATCTTTCTAGTCATAGAAAAAAGAATTCTTGGGCAACACTAACCACAGAATTTTCCTTGTCAATAAACCCCAATTTGAGAGTGTGAAGATCCCCATTTTTACCCAGAGAGGGAGAATTTCCCATGAAGCCCACTGAGAAGAACAAAAACAAAGGACTATAGCCCCAACCAGGTGATGGTAGGATGGAAGGACAAAAAATTGGAAACAAAGAACAACGTCACTCCCTTGACACACACTCCCACCATGAGTGTGTATGTGTGTGTGTGTGTGTGTATGTGTGAGTAAACCCATGTGTGAACACACACACATACACACATTCTATTCCAAAGCTTTTAACAAAAGAAAAAATATTTAATACAATCAGAAAGAATTCAAATTCTGAGGAATCACAATCACACAAGATTTATAAGCTATCATTTTAAAAAACAAAAGAACTTGGAATGAGATATTCCAAAAGACAAAAGATCTATTATAGTAAATTATTCAGATAATGGTGGAGGGAAAGATGGTAGGAAGGAGGGAAGAGGGTTACTTACCTAATAGCTCAAAAGTTATTTCCCTTCTAGGAAAGTCCAAGTATCCCAACTATGTCCATATAGAATACTGTGAGAAGGAATGATTCACCAGTTTTGAAGTATTGTCCTATATAAAAACCCAAGTTCAATTCTTTTCAAAAAGATATCAAAACCATGGATCGCAATCTGAAAGATTCTAGAACCCTTGTGGACAAGATTCCTACTAAGGAGGAAATCAAGCAGTCAAACAAGCATTTATTAAGCACTTCACTATATACCAGGTATTATGCTAATGGCTAAAACTGGAACTTGGATACAGAGAAAGGGGAAAGCAGCCCCTGCTCTCAAGGAATTAACATTCTAATAGGGAAAATGACATAAATAACTATGCTAATAGTTATTTACTATAACTAAATACGATATATACAAAGAAACTAGAATTATTTGGAATCAGAAAAGCACCAAAAGCTGAAGGGACGCTTACTGGAAAAGGTGACTTGAGCTGAAGCAAGAGAGAAGCCAGAGAAGCTAAGGTGTAGAAAAATAATATTGATCTCTAAAGAGTTATTTTGAGTCTCTTTATATGTTTTCTATATTTGTTTATGGACTCTTTAAAGTCCTTTGTATTTTCTGCATCTTCTGTGTAGTAAAATGCAGTCTGTCCTATTCCCAATGCCATTTATTCATCTAAATGTGTATATAAAACCCCATGGAGACCCACATTTGTAAAAAAAATAAAATTAAAATTAAAAAGATAAGAATTATGCTTAAGCTATATCAGTTGATCCAGAAACATTTATTAAGCACTTGCTACATACCAGGTGCACTGCTGGGATCTGAGAATGCATCTTGAAAATTAAATAAAACTTATATTCTACTGTAGGAAGATTTTTCTTGGAGTAAATTGATTGGGGGGGGGATAGAATTCAAAGATAAATTGTTTTTTATAGGAATCCTCTAGTTAGACATGGTCTATGTGAACCCAAAACATAGCAGTACTGATTTAAATATGCTCAGAAGTATATAAGTGATATATAGAACTAGTAGAAATTGTAGTAATCCTTCAATGGTTAGCACAGGTCATAGGAACATGCTATTTAGAGCTGGTTGAGACCTTAGGAATTATCTAATCCAGCTCCATCTTTTTACAAATGTGGAAACTGAAGCCCAAAGAAAGTGACGTGCAGATAATTTACATCAGAATTTGGATTTGAAATCAGGTCTTCCAACTTTAAATCCATCCGAATCCCAAAGATCTGAGTTCTTAAAAGAGCATGAACCATGTGCTCATCATGATATCCATCACAGCATTCCACAATAGTGGGTATTCAAGGCTTGTGAAAGGTATACTATGGAACAAACAGATGTTCTTTAAAAGGCAGACAAGGCAAAAACAAATGCTTTCATTTCCCTAAGCTTACTCTCTAGGCAATTTGGGCTTTTCCATGACACATTTTTGACACATATTGAGCTTGTAGTCCCCTAAAACCTCCAGATCCTCTTTAGATGAACTTCAATCTAACCATAACTCCCATATTGTTTACTTATAAAGCTGACTTTTTAACCCAAATCTAAGACTTTCCTATTAGATTTCATTTTTTTTTAGATTCATCCCAACATTCTATACTGTCAAGATCTTTTTTTCAATCTTGAATCTGTCATTCAAACTGTTAGCTATCTGCCCCCAGTGACATAATGCCTTTGGGGATAAATGCAGAAGCAGTCTCTATGATTCCCAACTCAACACAGTAGTTTGTCACCAAGCTAGCTACAAGAGAACCAGTCTCTATGCATTCAAGATATAAATCAGAGAGCAGCAGAGAAATGAGAAGTAGAAGGGAAGCTTTTTCACCCCTGGGACAGAGTTCCAAATTGATGCACATTGCAAAAGCAGAAAGGGAGAGCCAGAGGGAGTTCGGGTGCACTGGAGTGTGTCTTTCAATACATGATTCACCATGACTTTCAAAATACCTCGTTTTCCATAAGTAATGTATTCCATAATATCACAGTTAATTGGCTCTTCTGTATGTTGTACCCTGCCTGGGGAAATTCATTCTCTTACATGTTTTATGAATTAAAATATTATGAAACATCTCAGAGTTGATGATGAAAAAAGTTGATGAAGGATCATAGGGGAAGGGGGGAAACTTGAGCAAACTTCCTATTTCTTGGCCTGATCCCTGCATCTTATTGTATCAAGGATCATTCTGTCCTGAAGAAAATGATTTTCCGAATTCAAATATGTTATAATATGCATATGCTAAAACCCAGCATTGTTTAATTACTCATAATTAGCTGGGTATTGCAAACCCAAAGTGGTTGGATTACGTTTAATTAGCTTCATTGCAAAAGGAACCATCACTAGCCACATGGTGTCTTGTTAAACTGATGAAGAACACCTGGAATAGCTAATTATCTCCTCTGACAAGAAATTAACTTGGGTGATGAGTTATCATCAATAATGGTTCCCCTCCCTTTCTGATTTAGAAGTAAGACTAATTTCAGAATTCATAGTTGAGAAAAAAAGTCAATGTGACACCTTAAAATGGTGGTGAGGAAGAGGAAAACCTCTGTGATTACAGAAGATCAGAGAATTCCATTCAATTGATCTTTTAAATATGTCCTGTGCTCTAGGATTCCAGATGCTGGCGATACACAAATGAGTTTTCTGCCTTCAGAAAAGCTTACATTTTATTTGCAGTGCATGAAAGAGAGAACATATAAAAGTACTTGAAGGAGGGATCAACAAAGAGGGCATCAGAAAAGACCTCCTGTACAAGTTGCTGTTTGAACAGAAAAGACTCTAGAGAGTCCAAAAGATGGAGATGCAAAAGGAGAGCATTTGCAATATGGAGCACAGCCAAACAAAGGGAAAAGATAGAATTGTAAGCAGGGAAGAGCAGTTTGTGTGAAACACAGAGTAGAAAATGTAATCAAGTGAAATAAGTCTAAAATCGCTGATTACAGCCAGGTGGCAAAGGGTTTTAGGTGACAAACCATTATACATGGGAGTTTGTCAAATTAACGAGCCTTTATTAAGCATCTACTAAGTGCCAATTTCTGCACCGAGTTCTAAATTATATTATATCCTAGAAGCAATGGCAGACCATTCAAGCATTTTCTCAATTACAGATTTATAGCTAAAAGTAACTTTTTCATCGAGACCAATCTGCTCATTTTACATATGAGGATCTCAGCACCATGGACCTAGATATCATCTCAGTAATCTAGTTCAATCCCCTCATTTTGCAGATGAGGAAACTGAGGGCTAAAGAGTTTAAGAGACTTGATTCATGGTCACATAATCAGAAAATGGCAAAGCTGGGCTTCAATCCCTGGCCCTCTGAACTTGAACATCCAGGATTTTTCACGGCATCTCAGTCAGAACATTCCACATTTTCCCTTGGAAAAATTTCTGTTTTTCTGATTTGAATTTGATTTGATTCTAAGTCATTACCCCAATGGCTGTCACCCAAGGAGGGAGGGTGGTAGAATTTTAAATAAGCATTGAAGAGTTAATCAAGGAATAAAACAAATGCATTTGATGAGGTCGGGGTAGCAATTCCTAGTTCAAAATAAACATGTGACTATTTAACATGTATGGGACTACCTGCCATCTAGGGGAGGGAATGGAGAGAAGAAAGGGAAAAGTTGGAACAGAAGTTTTTGCAAGGACCAATGTTGAAAAATTACCCATGCATATGTTTTGTCAATAAAAAGCTATAATTAAAAAAAAATAAACAAACATGTGACAAATTCGCAATGGCCGTTCATTCTCTTTGGCAAAAGGCAGGCCTATTTAGGGGGAAAGATTACA
The DNA here is from genome assembly GCF_016432865.1 of Antechinus flavipes. Taxonomy (NCBI): domain Eukaryota; kingdom Metazoa; phylum Chordata; class Mammalia; order Dasyuromorphia; family Dasyuridae; genus Antechinus; species Antechinus flavipes. The sequence continues at coordinate 661,555,678 of NC_067399.1, forward strand.
GACAAAAATAAGAGGTAAAATAGGAGTGGGAAATCTGAAATAAAGTTGGAAAAGCATATGGTTAGAAAGGAAAAGATAAGTTCCCCAGTAGAACTCACAATTAACCAGGAGAAAGGAAATATCCTATGAAGTGGGAGCTATTGACTGAAGTTAGATCCATAGAGGAATTCAGCAGACTAGCCAGTTAGCTAGAGTAAGGAAATGGGTGCCATTAAAGGGAAGGCCTTATGAGGGAGAGAAAGAGAGTACCTTCTAGTGGACTTAGTCCTGAAAAGAATGTAGCAAAGATCTTCATCATGAGCAGATCCTTGATAGGGGAAATACAGCTTTAGAGATTTCTCAGGAAAAACCAGGGAAATGAAGGAAGGAACTTAGAAGGAGGGATCAAGGAAACAAATGCAATTCACCTGCCAAACCAGGTCCCAGACCGATTAATCAATATCTTTTTTAAAGATGCACGGAGTCTGGGGGATGGAAAATGGGGACTGATAAAAGAGTTCCTTCCTCCTAATCACTCTACACAAACAGGATGGCCTGGGAATTGATTATCTCTGATAACACTCATTTGGGCTTCTTAAGTCAAGATCACATTACAAGATTTCTCTCCCTCAACCCAAAAGCCTGAAGACTCAGAAATTTCCCCTCCTTTGAAGAGATTTTTCCAGACATGAGTTTCAGGACAAAACAAGGCATAGACTACAGCTATAGCTCTTTTCCTGTAGCTTCTGGGAGATTGCAAAAGGGATTTACTCCCCCCGGCTTTTGGTTTGGAGAAATGTCAGTCATAGCTGTGGTATCTATCTCAAATTGAAAGAGGTCCCTGTGAGCTGCATGTTGATTTAGAAAATCATAAATTAATATTCTCTGTGTCATTCTCTATTTGTATTAATTTTATGAAACATTTCCTAATATTTTAATCTGGTTTGTGGTCTATTGGAGAGGTTCAGAGTTTGACACCCCCCCACCTGAAATCCCTGAAAACTCACATGAAACCCAGAGTGCTAAAGGTAGCTGAGCCTCAGAGTATTGCAGATCCCCCGATGGCAATTAAAAAGCAATATGAAAGACAGAGCCATAAGTGGGAGTCTTTGCACTTTGCAGGGCAAAAGCAATTTGGGGTAGGATGGGCAGCAGTGGCAGAGATGGATGCACCCATGCCGGATGGGGGGGAAGTACATTCTCCAGATTGACAGGGCTGTGCCCCAGAGAAGTTGGAAGAAAAAGCAAGTCCTCAGAGAGTGGCACAAAGCCACAGTATCTTGGGCATGGATAGAAAGCTGGATCACCAGCCAGCCATTATAACATTTCTCTCCTCCATGATAATGAAGCTCTGGGCCAAAACCTCTGTTGCCTAGTTACAATTTTATTTTTTTTTAAATTCACAGATATCAGCTGAAGATTCCATGCAGTGTAGTGCCTACCTGAAAGGACTGCTACTGTGCTCACTTATATCTACCCTTAAAGTACTTCATCACTGTGAATTATTAGGATTGTAATTAATATTTTTATTCCTAAGGTTTTGGAAGTCCTGCCTGCTGGTTGGCTATTTTCTTAATCTTTCCATCTTCTAGAAACATTTCTCATGTCTTAAGTTGCTGAGAGAAAAGGTTTAGGGAGGATTCTGAGCTTTGATAAATTATAAACTTTCTAGCAAGATTAGATGAAATAAACGAGTGCCTTCCACACTGAAACTACAAAATGGCTGCTCTTAAAGCCTCCTGTCCACAAACTCCCTGTCAGAGATACCTTGGAGGATCGGATGATAATGGATGATTTCTAATTGGATGATTTGGGAAGAGAGATAGAGACAAATTCAAAAACAGAAGGGAGGAAGAGGGAGAGGGAAGGAAAGGGAGAGAGAAAGAAAAACAGAGACAGAGACAGAGCAAGACAAAAACAGAGACAGAGGGGGAAAAGAGGGAAAGAGAGAGAAAATATTCCACAATTTTATTCTATGTGTTGGAAAAAAAAAAACATTGCAAGAGGGGGGGAGGGCAGCTAGATGCTATAGTGGAATAAAGCACCAACCTTGGAGTCACAAGGACTTGAATTCAAATCTGACCAAAGACACTTAACTAACTTTGTGACTCTGGGCAATCATTTAACCCCAATTGCCTCATCAAAAATAATAAGAAGAAGAATCATGGGAGGGTAAATATCAGTAAAGCCAGAGGGATGGATTACAAGATATATTAAACTCATTGATTTGGGTAGCAATAGTAAGAACAGACTACCTAAAATGGAATGGTAATTTCAATCATTTGGTGGAAATCTTGAGATAATTTTTTTCAAAGCCTTCTTTTGAATTAATATTCAAAGGGAAAAGATAATGTGGTATGATGGCTTGAGTATTAGATTTAGAGTAAAGAGGACTTGGGTTCAAATCCAATTTTATTAGTTATGTAAGTAAGTCATTTAACTCTTAACTGCCTCAGTTGTAAAATGGAGATCCTAATAAACCTATCTTGAAACTATTGTGAAGATAAAATGAGATAATATTTTAAGATGCACGGTCCCTGGCATGTAGTAGGCACTTACTAAGGGCTTTTTTAAAAATTGGTTAAGAAGGATGAAGAAGAACAAAGAATGAAGAATTATTCTAAATTTGTGAGCCTAATAAGGGAGTGGTACATTCAGGGAAAAAAAATAGAAGCTTTAGAGTAATGAAAAGGTTTAGAAGATAAGTTCCATTTTTGATGTGTCAAACTTGAGTTGATGATGGACATCCAGCAGTTAGAAATATCCAATAGACTATTAGCAATGGGGTCTCACATTCAGCAGACAAGATAGAACTGGGTCTGTAGATTTGGGGGTTGTTTCTGCAAAGGTGTTAATTAAACCAGTAGGAGATGATGAATTTTCAGAGATAACTAATGTTTGGAACTTAAAAACTAAATGAATGTTTCTTTGTCTTAAATTTATCTTTATTCCTTGGTCTTGGGAAGAAGGAAATGAAAGGAAAAGAAGGGTGGAGGGAGAAAAGATGGAGACATAGAAGTGAGGGGCAGAAAGAGGGAAGCCAAGATAAGCAAGATCACTTTTGAAGTTACATGACAGATTTATTACATACCTAAAAAAAAAAAAAAACAACAGGCCCCACATGACAGAGATGTGGAGTTTCCTGAGCAGTCCTCTTCGATTGTTCCACAACAAAAGGGTTTATGAACATCTTTGTTTTATTTGGTGTTTGTGGAATTCAGAATAAATTCAAAAAGAAGGAAGAAGAGGGAGGGAGGAAGAGACAGAGACAGAGAGAGACAGAGAGATAGGGAGAAGGAGAAGAAGGAGAAAGAGGAAGGAGATAGAGGAGGAGGAGGAGAAAGAGGAAGAAGAAGAAGAGGAGGAGAAAGAGGAAAAAGAGGAGAAGAAGGAGAAAAAGAAGGAGGAAGAGAAGGAGGAGGAGGAGGAGGAGGAGGAGGAGGAGGAGGAGGAGGAGGAGGAGGAGGAGGAGGAGGAGGAGGAGGAGGAGGAGGAGGAGGAGGAGGAGGAGGAGGAGGAGGAGAAAGAGGAGGATGAAAAGGAGGAGGAGGAGAAAAAGAGAGAAGAGAAAGAAGAAATGACTGGACCTTGTCTATATCTTGTCACTAGTTTCTCTTGCCTACAACTGGACTGGAAGCTCCCTGAGGACAGGACCACATTGCTAAATTACATTTGGTCCAGGTTCCATATGTGACTTAAGCAGGACAGGAAAGGATCAGAGGCTTTGCAGCCAGAAGGGACCTCAGAGACCCTATTATCTCTCCTCATTTTACAGAATAAGGAGCAAAACAACCTGCTCAAAGGCCCACAGGTGCTAAGTCACAGGCCAGCCTGGGCCAGCTTATTCCTCTATAGCTCTCAAGTCAAAGATGAGTGGGGAAGAAAGATGCAAAATCATTCCAAGAAGGCTGTTCGCAATTCATGCTCTCTCACGTCAACCTGCTGGTCGCCATTACTCAGAAATTCTCTCTCTCGTCTTTCATCCTCCCCTCACCATCCCCTGGGGTGGAAAGATTCCAGACTGTCTCCTCCCTCATTAAGTCTCCACGTTTTGCCTGTCTGAGTGGCTGTTCCTTAGGGGAGCTCGCCTGCCTCCCTCACTAGTGGAGGATGACTTCGCATATTTCACAGAGAAGCCAGAGAACATCTGACATTAACTCCTTCATGGACTCGCAGCTTTTCTGCAGTAAATAAGGCACTAGAGCTGTCTTTCATCTTCCCTCTCAAAGCAGAGGATCTGGGGTAGCTGGGGGCAGCTGGGTGACACAGTGGATAAAGCACCAAGTCTGGCAAAGGAAGACATCTCCCTAAGTGCAAACCTGACTTCAGCTCTGCCTGAAATCTCTTAACCCTGTTTTCCTCAGCTTCTTCACCTGCAAAATGAGCCAGAGGAGGAGGAAATGTCAAACTACTGCAGTATCTGTCTAGAAAACCACCAATTAGGTCAGGAAGAGTCAGACCTCTTCCTGATGGAAGTACTGAACAACAACAGAGATGTTTTCATCCTAAAGTAGCTCTGACCCATCCCCTAAATGACCATTACTCTCAACCCCTCTTGGATGCACAATTAGTCCCTCCCACTCTTATATTCTCAGCCTCTCCCTATCTGAGGGCTTTCAAACTCCCTTTCAAATACAACCAGTTCTCTCAGTCTTAAAAAAAAAAAAAAAATCTCCTCACTGTTCCCTTTACCCAGTGTCAAATCTCCCTTACTCTTCTGGCTGTCAAATGCCTCAAGCATGTGGTCTATACCTAGTGCTTCCACTTCTTGGTAAAGTCAAAACTAGCCATTTTTAGTGCTGAAACATATTCAAACAACATGGCAGGGAAAACTGATACTTTGGGCTAGAGCCCAGGACACCAAAAGCCACTGCTGTAAAGGCCATTTGTCAAAAAAGAGCAAGATGGGGGTAGACCAAGAAGGATCTTCTTGGACATCTGCTAACCTGCTGCTTTAATTCATTCTACTCATGGGGAATGGAAACTTGTGCATTGCACCTTTAATAGCATCTTCCAATATGAAAGTTAGTAGGGACCTTTTTTTTTTTTCCAGGAGAGTTGCCATGACATATAATGGATAGATTTGGAAAGATTTGAGCATACATGAATCTGTTGTAATTGGTTCTGGTTTTCTAGCCAGATGGTTAAGAGATGCCTTTTAGATGCTTTGTAGTAGGAACTAGGGCTATCTTCAAAAGGGCCTTAACCTCCACCATTTTCTTTTTGGTTTCATTCTGATTGATTGTCTGCTTCCCTTTTGGTTTGTCTCCTCCCCTGACAGATTCTAGTAAATGACTAGATAAGAGAAGATAAGAGAAGTTTTGGGCCTCCACCATGATAAAAACATGGCCTTGGTGCTAGACCTCTCTATTTCCTGTCTCCTGTTCTAGGTGAAGGACATGGAAACTTTGACCAGAATGTCAAGAAAGTGAGCATTTGGGTCTCCAGAAACACCATCAGCAAGGAGAATGGCTTCCCAAGATCACAGCATCCCAGACACAGTAACAAACCTACATACTAGCATTTCAGTATCTAGGATTACAGTTTGATGAATAAAATCCCTGAAAAGCAAAGCTTCCAGGGAATTAATAATCCATTTTTTATTAGGCTAGCTAATAATTAATAAATTGATGATTAGCATTTTCTCTCAGTAGTGAAAAATACCAAGAGAAGCTCTAAAAATCAGAGTATAGCCAAAGAAAAACTTGAGAACATTATGAAATGCAAAATAGATCATTTTTATTACATTAAAAAATTTTGTACAAACAAAGCCAATGCAGTCAAGATCAGAAGAAAAGCAAAAAACTGGGAAAAAAGTTTACATCCAAGGGCTCTGATAAAGGCTTCCTTTCTCTATGTAGAGAATTAACTCAAATCTATAAGAGTACAAGCCATTCTCCAATTACTAAATGGTAAAAGCATATGAACAGACAATTTTCAGATGAAGAAATTAAATCCATTTCTAGTCATATGAAAAATGTTCTAAATCACTATTAACCAGAGAAATGCAAATTAAGACAATTCTGAGGTACCACTCTCATATTGGCTAAGATGACAGGAAAAGATAATGATAAATATTGGAGGGGATGTGGGAAAATTGGGACACTAACACATTGTTGGTGGAACTGTGAACGGATCCAACCATTCCGGAGAGCAATTGGGAACTATGTCCAAAGGGCATACTTCCACAGTATAGAAATATATATCATACCCTTTGTACACTGTTTATACCCTTTGATCCAGGAGTGTCTCTATTGGGTCTGTATCCCAAAAAAAAATCATAAAAAATGGAAAAAGGACCTACATGTGCAAAATGTTTATAGCAACTCTTTTAATAGAGGCAAAGAATTGGAGACTGAGTGGAGATCCATGAGCTGGGGAATGACTGAAGAAGTTATGTATAAGCATATAATGAGATATTGTTGTTTTATTAAAAAAAATGATCAGCAGGATGATTTCAGGAAGGCCTGGAGAGACTTACATGAACTGATCCTAAGTAAAATGAGCAGAACCAGGAGAACACTGTACACAGCCACAAGATTATGTGATAATCAACTCTTTTAAACAAGATAATTCAGGCCAATTTCAATAGACTTGTGATAGAGGAAGTCATCTGCATCCAGAAAAAGGACTAATGAGACTGAATGTGGATCACAACATAGTATTTTTACCTTTTTTGTTGTTGTTTGATTGCTTGTTTTTCTTTCTCATTTTTTTCCTTTTTGATCTATTTTTTCTTGTGCAGTATGATAATTATAGAAATGTTTAGAAGAATTCCATGTTTAACTTATATTGGATTACTTGCTGTCTAGGGGAGGAGAAAAAGGAGGAAGGGAGAAAAATTTGAAACACAAGGTTTTGTAAGAATGAATGTTGAAAACTATCTTTGCATGTATTTTGAAAAATAAAAAGCTATTATGAATGTAAAAAAAAAAAATCAGATGTATACTTTCTGACAGGAAACTTTCCTGAAGATGAAACTCAACTTTGATTAGTGGACATTTAATGAAGAGGTGAGCTAAAAGTCTTCAGCTCCTCCTACTGAGTACAAAGGAGGTAGGTTTGAAGTCTTTAACTTCTCCTACTGAGAACATGACTTGATCATGAAACTCAGCAGCCTATAGAAATCCAGACAGAGGAAGCCATTTTTATCTGGGCTTCTCTGATTAGATTTTTCCTTCATGAGCTGGGTCACCCTAAACTCTAAAAGAGGGGACTATAAGGACAGGAGTTCCTTCCCCCAGAGTAAGAGTTTGTCCAAAATTTATAATTTAAATAGAAATCAAGTTTCTCAGGTGGGGAAGGGGAGGAGGGGTGTCCTACCCAACCTAGTTAAGTTTTGGAGGTTAGGAGATTACTGTTCTTCTAAAACTGCCTGATCTTTTCAGGAGTAGGGTCTTAGTAAAAATAAGAGTAAAAATACGGATCACTAATAATTAGTTATTACCATTATGGTATTAATTTCTCTCAGCAGCTGGCTTAGTATCCATACTTCAAGGATCACAGAGTAAACATCAAAACCCAGTCAACTAATAGGTCAGAGAGGGACTCATCCAGCAGTCATGGTGCATGTGGATGTGAAGTTGATGAGATGATGTTATATGGGAACAGATCTAAGAGTTAGCCCATTTTCCACAGAGATGAAGATGAGATAAGGGAGAGGTCTCCAGGAACTAGGGGAAATGTTTGTACATTTATGGTCCCTTTGTCTACAAATGCCTTTAAAAAATCTAATTGATGGGGCAGCAGTAAATGTTCTCTCCTGGTTCTCTTCCTATCTATAGGATAGTTCCTTCTCATTCCCTCTTGCTGGTTCTTCATTAATGCTGTACCCACTAAGTGTGGGTATTCCCCAATGTTCTGTCCTATGCCCTCTGCTCTTTTCTCTCTACACTCTCTCTCAAGAGTTTCATCAACTCCCATGAGCTCAATTAGCATCTCTATGCAGATGATTCTGAGATCTAGATATTCAAGCCTAGTCTCTCTTCTGAGCGGATAGAGCATCAGCTCTGAAGTCAGGACAACCTGAGTTCAAATCTGGTCTCAGACACTTAACACTTCCTAGCTGTGGGACCCCAGAGCAAGTCACTTAACCCCAATTGTCTCAGAAAAAAAATCTAATTGATGTTAACTTGTTAAATGAAATTTGGGTGCTACTTACTGGTACCTAAGAATAGGGGAAACACGACTGGGGAACTGAAGCTGACAGACAAGAGACATCCCCAGGCTTCTTGAAAGCACCCGAGGACCCTGAAGAGAAGGTGTAACAGGACTCACCCCTGGAGAGAAAGGAAACATACTGGTTACATTCACTAACTAATTTCTAAACTGCTAAAATGCAAATGTAGTATGTGTAACATGTATCATATATGTGTATATGATAAGCAAATCTTTTCCCTTTATATATTTTTATAATAGTAATATTTTTAAATTTCAGAAACTTTTGGAATTAGTCTTTTTAATTTTTTTGCCATTAAAATTTCAGTACCTTGGGGTAAAGTCCCAGTTACCCTGACCTAGTTTTACATTTGTGCATTCATTTCTTTTTCATCAATGTTTTGTTGATTTCTTTTGTCTTCATATAAGTCTTTTCAATACCTTCCCCTTTCATACTGAATTCTCTCTTGTGAAAATGAAAAACAAGAAAGCAAAACATCCAATACAATAGTTGTACCTGACAAGAAATACAAGCTTCTATCCTAAGTGTACCCACCTCTCTGCCCGTAGGGACGATGTATTTCATCTCTTCTCCAGAATCATCCTTGGTTTTCCAATGATTGCTTCATTTTCATGTTTCTTTAAGTTCAACTTTCTTTTAGGGAACATTTCATTTAAATTGTTGTGGTTATTGTGTGGGTTCTTCTCCTGGTTCTGTTTGGTTCTGTTTCTACATATTGCACTTGAATCAGTTCATACATAAAATGACCTCATCACTCAAATAAAACCTCCCTTTCCAAATTGCCAGTGACTTCTTAATTGCCAAGACCGATAGTCTCTTGTTTCTTATCCTTCTTAAGCATCCTCCAGTATCTGATACTAGTAAATGTTCTCTCCTGGTTCTCTTCCTATCTATAGGGCTCCTTCTCATTCCCTCTTGCTGGTTCTTCATTAATGCTGTACCCACTAAATGTGGGTATCCCCCAATGTTCTGTCCTGTGCCCTCTGCTCTTTTCTCTCTATACTCTCTCTCAAGAGTTTCATCACTTCCCATGAGCTCAATTAGCATCTCTATGCAGATGATTCTGAGATCTAGATATTCAATCCTAGTCTCTCTTAGCTACAATACCATTTCACCAACTTCCAGTGGATATCTTAAACTGAATGTCTAGTGTCTCAAACTCGGCATTTCCAAAACAAAAATCACTATCCATCCTTCAAAAATCAATCTTTTACTGAATTTCCCTCTTACTCTTGAGGAACTCCTCATCCTTTCAGTTACCACATTCATGGCTGCATTATTATTCTTGATTCCTTTTTCTCTTACCCAACATATCCAATCACTTTGCCAAATAGGATACTTTTTCATATAAAATACTATTCACAACCATCCCCATTTCTGTGCTTACAGAGCCACTATCCTAGCTTATGTATGCCTTCATCACCTCTTTCCTACATTATAATAATAGTTTCCTACTTGGTTTTATAATTCAAGTATTTGTTGACTCTAATCTATTCTCTTCAGAGCTACCAAAGTAATTCTTCTAAAACATTTGACCATGTCCATCTACAGTCTGACCACATAACCCACCTCTTTCATAAACTCTAGTGGTTTCTTATTACCTCCAAGATCAAATTTTATGACCACTCTTTGGTAATAAAAATGCAACTCATGAGGATATCTCAACCTGATCCATTCCTGCCTTTCCAATTGTCTTACATTATTACCCTTCACATACTCTTCTACCCAGTCATATTGTACCATTTGCTGCCATTTCCCACACTTAGAATAAACTCCCTCCCAAACTGGTTATCTTTAAAATCCAACTCAAGCCCCACCTTCTTCAGCAAGATTCTCCCCCATACCCTCACTTCAACCACTAGTTAATGCCCAATCAATCATTACCTTCCATCAATTCTGTCCTACCCAATGTACTTTTTTTTGCCTTCATTAGCCATATGAGCATCAAACATGAGCCAGTTCTTTGAGAACAGAGATGGTTTTTTGCTTTTCTCTGTATCTTGTCACTTTTGTCATTTGTCACTGCACCTAGTTCCCCATCTCAATTCCAAGCAATTTTTTAAATTTAAAAACAAATCTCTAAATATATGACAGTGGAGCAAAACAAATCCCCACATTTACCATTTCCAAAAGTGTGTTTCTCTTTCTGCTTTTTTTTTTAAAGCACTTCTTTCCAGAGCTGAATGGCTTGCTTCATCTCCATTCCTTTGGATCTGTGGCTTACATTGCATTGATCATAGTTTTAAAGTCTTTCAGAGTTGTTTTTCTCTGTAATATGGATAGCAATGCATAAATCATTCTAGTTTTTCTCACTTCACTCTGAATCAGTTCATAAAAATCTTCCCTAATTCCTCTGACACTGTCCATTTCATCATTAAAATAGAGTGCTTTTTCTATGTGAATTTTATTTGCTATTTATCCTGTCGGTAGCTTGTTTTTAGATATTTGTGTCATTGCTGTCTCCTTCTTGTTAGACTGAGAACAGGGACTCTCAGTATTTTTTGTATTCTCAGTGTTTAGCACAATGCCTAACACATAGTAAATAATAACGTTTATTGATCAATCAATTCTTATGGCACAATAATATTCCACTACATTCATATACCATAATATTTTCAGTCATTCCCCAGCAAATGAACATTCAACTTCCATTTTTTTGTTACTTCAAAAAAAAAAAACTTAAAAATCACTTTTCTATGTAGAAATTCTTTCCTCTTCTTTTGTTTTCTTTGGTGAATAGGTCTAATTGTGATAATACCTGGTCAAAGGGTATGCACAAAAGGTATATATCTTTGTGGACATAATTTCAAATTGCTTCCCAGAATATTGGTCTTATATTTTTTAACATACCAAGTTCTATTTAGCTCCTAACTCAGTTATCCATGGTGCTAAAACTCCCTCCCAACTTTTGTAGAATTTGATAAGCATGTCATCTGAGACTTTATCTAAGTTATTAAGAAAATGTAATACTCTATAAGATCAAGGCCAGATCTCTGGAACGCCTAAAATGACATTTTCCCACTATTGAGCACTCCGAAAATGATTATACAACAAACTCTGAATTCATTTAATTTTATTATTGTTTAACCTTCTCTCTCTAACTTTTCCACAAGAGCATGAGATACTTTATCATGTTTGGTGAAATCTAGTTAAATTTTATCTCCAGCAATATCCTCCTTCTTTATCAGAAGTAATTCTGAAAACTTAATAAAACTCTCAGAAAAGCAAATGAGACTTGTCTGGCATGCCTTCATATCTCTGCTTCCTTTTCTAGATTTTGATATTCAGTAAAATATTGATTTTTGAGGGATGGACTTTGATTTCCGTTTTGGAAATGCTGAGCTTCAGACACTAGACATTTAGTTTAAAATATCTACTGCAAGTTGGGAAAGTGATATTGTAACTCAGAAGACAGACTTTTTTTTTTCACAAAATTTGGACAAGCAGACACCGCATCCCCTGAATGATATGAGCTAGCATTGTGCCAAGAATCAAAATCAAGTTCATGGGCCTATTGTTGACCAGTCTTTTCCCTTTTTGTCTGAAACTTGTCATAAGCACTGCCAGTCCCCCAGTCCTGCAAATCCCCTCCTGGTTTCCATAATCCTTTGGATAGTCCTCATAGTGGCTCAGCAATCACCTTAGCTAGGTTTATCTAGTCCAGGTGACTTGTATTCATCAAAGACAGTTCTTACTAGCTATGTGTCTGACAGCAGATTTGTAATGGTCACCTGTTGAAGAGAATATTAGAGCTAAACATCCCAAGGGGTAAGTGGATAGAGCATCAGGCCAGAGGCAGGGAGACTCATCATGATAAATTCAAATGTAGTCTCAGTTATTTACTTAGCTGTGTGATATAGGGCAAGCAAGTCCCTTAACCCCATTTGCCTCAGTTTCTGATATATTAAATGAGTTGGAGAAGGAAATGGCACATCACTGCAGTATCTCTGTCAAGAAAACGCCAAATTGAAATGTCACACTTGACTGAAAACAACTGAATATCAGCCACAAACACCCTGAGACCCAATTAAATCAACAGAGCAAATTTGTTTGCCAGCATCTTCAAATTTAAAAGAAAAGCTGGTGTTCTCAAGCTAGAGGGTCAGCTGTGCCAGAAGGCCATCTTAAGACTTCTGAATAAAAAAGGCAAGCCTCATTGACTGGGGGTTGGGATGGGAACATTTCCTCGAGGGAGGAATTTCTGAGTGAACTGCTGCTAACTCATCTGATAGAAAACCTGAGAGGCTTTCCTTTCAGGCTCTGGTTTCAATGATCTTGTCACAGACGCCAAGGTTATTTGCCTCCGAGCTCCCTGGGTAGGCAACACCATCTGGCTAGAGATGACAATGTGAAAAGTTCTTAACTTTTTCTTCTGTTGCTTCGCTTGGGAAGCAGCAAGATATCAAAACAGAAGGCCGGGGTTTTGAAGGCCAGCTGCAGCTTCCCCTAGTGGAAAAGGGAGACTCAGAAGACATTTCTGTTTCACTTTTTACTTCAGTCAATCAATCATCTATTTATTAAAAGCCTACTGTGTGCCAGGTACTGGAAACAGAAGGACGAGTAATGAAATAAATCATCTTCACTTGCTAGGGAATTAGCTCACATTCTGATAGGGGAGAGAACACAGATATGTATAAATATGTACAGAATAAATATGAAGAGAATGATCGCAAAGTGATTCGAAGAAATGTAGCTTAAGGGGAAGGGCACTATAGTTTGGGTGAATTAGGACAGACTGGAGGCAGAGCTTGAAGTGTCTTGAAGGGAGAGAAAGATGCTGAGGGAGAAATGAGGAAGAGGAGGTGAACTGCAGCTATGGATGACCAGTGCAGAGGCCCAAAGTTGAAATGAAGTGATCTGTGGATGAGGAGCAGAGTAAAAACCAAGCCAGTGAAACAGGATCAAAGAGTACAAAAAATTAGAAAAAATAAGTTGGGACTCAAGAGTGAGGGCCTTTAAAAGTCAAACAATCAAGAAGCAGTCACAATAATCCAGGCGAGAGATGATGATGACCTAAAATGATGGTTGTCCACAGAGACAAAGAGTTTAAGTTCAAAGATGTTGTAAAGGCAAAAATGGCAAGGTTTTCCAAATAAAAAAACTATTAGTAACCTTTTTGTGGTGTCATTTTAAGTTGTGTCTGAACTTTGTGACCCCATTTGGAGGTTTTATTATCAAAGATACTTGAAATGATTTGCCATTTCCTTCTCCAACTCATTTTACAGATGAGAAACTGAGGCAAACAGTGTTCAGTGACTTGGTCAGGATCACACAGCTAGAAAGTGTCTGAGGCCAGATTTGAACTCAGGAAGAGGAACCTTCAAGCTCAGTGCTCTATCCACTGTATTGTACAGTAGCTGTGCCATTTGTACCACTGGAAACCAGATTATAGGATTGAGAAGAGAAGAAATGCAGCCCCTAAGTATAAATTGCCTTTTTGAAGAGTTGAGATGAATAGGAGAAGAGAAATCTAGAATGGTTGCTGGCAGAGATGATAGGATTCAAGAGGGTCTTTTAAAGAATTGAGCTGATAGGTTTGAGTAAGGATTTAGTTTCCACAGAATTATGAAACTGAAAATAAAATAGAAACCTAAGAAATGGAGGCTAGACTCAGAACAAGGAAATAGTAAGGGAAATGTATCTTTGGAAGCTTGAAGGGAGATGACTAGATTTGGAAAGGTCTTGGTGATAGTCAAGAGGAGTAGAAAGATTGCCTTGCTGCATTGAGGGTATAGGTGAAATTATTGAATTTCACAACATGAATTTATAGTGAACCCAATTCAAATTTTTGTTATTTCCTCCACGTTTGCTTAGGAATTAAAGTGAATTAAAATGGAGGCAGATATAGAAGTAATCCAACATATTTGTATTTTTTTTTCTTTTTTATTAAAGCTTTTTATTTATAAAACATATGCATGGGTAATTTTTCAACAATGACCCTTGCAAAGCCTTTTGTTCCAAATTTTCCCCTCCTTTCCCCCATCTCCTCCCCTAGATGACAGGTAGTCCAATACATGTTAAATTTGTTAAAATATATTTATAGAGTTAGCTTGCTGCACAGGAAAAATCAGATCAAGAAGGAAGAAAAAAATGAAAGAAAACAAAATGCTAGCAAACAACAGCAGAAAGAGTGAGAAGGCTATGTTGTGGTCTACCCTTGCTTCCACAGTCCTCTCTCTGGATATAGATGGCTCTCTTCATCACTGAATAAGTGGAACTGGTTTGAATCACCTCATTGTTGAGGAGAGCCATGTCTATCAGAATTGATCCTCGTATAGTCTTGTTGTTGCTGTGTATAATGATCTCTTGGTTCTACTCATTTCACTTAGCATCAGTTCAACCTCTCTGAAATCCTCCTGCTGGTCATTTCTTTCAGAACAATAATATTCCATAACATTCATGTACCATAACTTATTCAGCCATTCTCCAATTGATGGGCTCCACTCTGTTTCCAGTTTCTAGCCACTATGAAAAGGGCTGCCACAAACATTTTTGCACATGTGGGTCCCTTCCCCTCTTTTAAGATCTCTTTGGGATATAAGCCCTGTAGTAACACTACTGGGTCAAAGGCTATGCACAGTTTGATAACTTTTTTAGCATAGTTCCAAACAGCTCTCCAGAATGACTGAATCCGTTCACAATTCCACCAACAATATATCAATGACCCAGTTTTTCCACATCCCCTCCATCATTGGTGATTATCGTTTCCTGTCATCTTAGCCAATATGACAGGCGTGTAGTAGTATCTCAAAGTTATCTTAATTTGCATTTTTGACCAATAGTGATTTTCATATGACTAGAAATAGTTTCAATTTCTTCATCTGAAAATTAGCTATTCATATCCTTTGACCAACTTATCAAGTGGAGAATGGCTTGAACTATCATAAATTTGAGTCAGCTCTCTATATATTTTAGAATTGAGGCCTTTTTCAAAACCCTTGAATGTAAAAATGTTTTCCCAGTTTATTGTTTCCCTTCTAATCTTGTCTGCATTAATTTTGTTTGTACAAAAACTTTTTAACTTAATATAATCAAAATTACCTATTTTCTGATCAATAATGATCTCTAGTTCTTCAGTCACAAATCCCTTCCTCCTCCACAGATCTGAGAGGTAAACTATCCTATGTTCTTCTAATTTGTTTATAATATCATTCTTTATGTCTAGATTGTGAACCATTTTTGACCTAATCTTGATATACAGTGTTAAGTGTAGGTCAATGTCTAGTTTTAATCCAACATATTTGTTAGTAAGAGAAACTTAATTTGGATCAACAATCATTTACTAAGCACTGTATTAAGTTCTGGGAATACAAATTCAAGTAAAAAGGAAGTACTGATTTCAAGGAGTTAACACACTAATGGGGGAAAATAATATAATACCTAAAAGAAGGCTGAAGGGGAGGGAAGGAGGAGGCACCTGGACAGGACCATAGTAAAGATAATCCAAGGAGTCTGAAGTAGAATGAAGAAATGAAGAGGCTGGACATTTTCCTTAAAATAAAAGTTTTGACGAAACATAAGTGATTGCAAGGGATAATGCTGTGTAAAAATTATCCTGGCATGGATTCTGTCAATACAAAGTGATTATTAAATAAAATTAAATTTTCAAAAAAAATAAAATAAAATAAAATAAAAGTTTTGAGAGGAACCAAGCAGAGAAAGTGGGGGGGCAGCAAAGGTGAAGAGGACTTTCACTGTGAGAATTCTAGAGGTGGGGTGAACTTCCAGGATGATTCCATTTCTGTAATAAATGGCAAAGGGAAAACAATAGTGGAGAGTTAAACTGATTTGCTAAGGAAGAGATCAGAGTAGAAGTGATAGACTAAAGTTATCACATCTCACCATGAAGCAAACAGTGTTTAATGACTTGGTCAGGATTTCACAACTAGGAAGTATCTGAGACCAGATGTGAACTCAGGAAGAAGAGAACAGGGGTATTGGTAATAAGATACAAAGAAAAATGGAATGGTTTTCATGCAAAGATGATAGCAGATCAAGGAATTTCTGACTTGAAGAATATGAAGGGAATATCTAAAGGTACACAAAATCAAGAGAATGACAGTCTCTATGTATAAAAGAAGTAGATCTGAGAAGCAGGTCATGGGGACTGAATAGACTGAGAGACTTGGGAAGTCACAGTATTTGAGGAAACATAACTACATATATTGAAGTCTTTTAGTGTGAGGGTGGAAGTTGGGAGTGGAAGGAAAAACCTCAAGCCAAGCACTGAACTCCCTGAGGAAAAAGGAAAAATGACCTGGAGGTTGGTCACTAGCCATGATCAGTTTTGGTGGTAGTAGCGTTAGAGTAGAAGTAACAATGGAGAATATTCTGGCTCACCCTGTATGATTGTAGTGTGAGTGTGTAGGATGTATGAGAGAAAACATAGCTGCTATTAGAGAAAGAGTGGCTAGGAAATCAGGAAATCTGGTCTAAGTGACTCCTGGGACACAAAAGGAGAAAGAAAAGAAAAGACTTAAGATGACATGAAATTTGGTAATTATATATTAGGCATTCCAGAGAGCACAGCGGATGGACTAGGCTAATCTGGAGTAGGACCTTGCAGGTGATGTCAATGAGAATCAGGGAAAAGAGCAGAGATTAGGAAAGTGGATTTAAGGGTAGTTGGTGTGGTCTCTGAATAACAGTAGAAAGGAGAAAGTAACAACATGGCTAGTATTGAGGAATGAATGCTGGCAGAATTCCCCATCAGAGGTGAGGAATAGGTCCATTGAGGCAGACACAGGATTAAATTATTCATAGAACTTCCTTGAAGCCCATTTTGGGGTCAGGATGTATTGTTTTATCCTGAAGGACTCCTAGGTACCATAGAAATCAGTAGCAGAAAGATGTATGGTCCCCAGTAAGGAAGCAGGCAAGATATTGAGCAGATAGGTCTTGAGAAGTCCCTAGCTTGTCAGTAGACAACTAACTTGGGCTACTAACATAGCTTCCCAATGTGCCTCCTTGACTTAAGGTTCTTTCTGTCCCATCCATTACCAAAGTACAAATCTTGCCGCATCATTCCCTTGCCCCATAAATGTCATTGACTCCCTTTAACTACCAGAGTCAAACACAAACTTTTCTGTTCAGCATTTAAAGACCTTCCCAGATTGACTCCAACCTAGCCTGCTAGCTTTCCTATTCTCTTCCATATACTTTTGGCCAGCAAAATTGAACTTCCGATTGTTCTTCCCATAGGACAAGGCATTTCCATCTGTCAGGATGTTCGTTTATCATCCTTACCATCCCCAAATGAAGTATACATTTTTGCTAGTTTTACTGCTCTCAATTAACTTTCTCCTCTTTCAATAACTACAGAGATGGGAGAGGAGAGAATGAACAAGCTCTGCTGCCAATTTAAAAAAAAAAGAAAGGCAAGGGGACATATTTTTGAGTAGGTGGAAGGAAAGATAAGAAATTTAAGGAAACAGGAGAAGAGGAAGCAAAATAATCAGCAAAATGAATCAATCCCACGTCTGACTTGTTTTTTCCTTTAATAATCAATTAGTGATGAACAAGTCAGGAAGGATGAGCAGCCTTATACAATCCAGTCACTGAAAAGCAATCCAAGAAGTAGTTAGAAAAAGAGGGGACATTTTCCCACTCTAAACTAAACTGTTTAGCTCCTTGAGAGTCAAGACTCTTTTTCCTTTCTTTAATCCCCAACATTTAGCATAGTGTTTGGTACATAGTAGACATTTAATAAAGGCTTACTGTCTTGAAAGCTTAGAAAGTTGGCCCTAGCACCTAAGCTTCCCACAAGCACACACATACATCCCATCCAAATGTATTCCCCAGAAGCATTTGAAACTTTAATTGCAGGGACTCCTTTACTCACTCCTGGAAAGGGGAAAACAAATGGTAGGCTAAAACAACTGAACTTTGTCTTTCCTAAAACTCCCATGGGGAGCAGTCAGTGAAGCTTTGGCAGAACCTAGACCTATGCCTAAATACTGTTGGGTGGCAGCCAGAGTCTGGGAGAAGAGAAGGATATCTGAATAGTAAGATAATATGATGTATTATCTTATTGCTTTTATTGATTTTAAGCAAAAAGTAGAAAAATAGTATACAGTATATCTCTCTGTGTGGGTGCCCAATCCATTCCAAAATGATGCACCCAAGGTTCACCCAGTGAACTATAGCAAAGGCAAAAAAGAGGCAGGATGGTCCAGTGGATAAAGGATCAGAGCTAATCTGATTAGGTGAATCCATATTAATCATACTTCTTAGAGTACTGAGATGAGCTCAACCCCTTACAGAAAGGGAGATGGGAGATTATTAGATTGTGAATTTCGTCAGTAGATTGTGAGCTCCTTGAGGACAAGTACTGGTTTTTTGTAGTGCTACTAGAACAGAGATGGTCATATTTACAGATGGACCATATTAAAGGTCAAGGAGTTCACAATCTTATGGAGAAGCTCACAATCTAATAACATCCCAGTTCCCTCATTTAGCATACTGTCTGGAACATAGTAGGCACTTAAATGTTTATTGATTGATTTTTTTGCAAAAAATCATCCAAGCTCTGATAACTCTTTTCTAACACTGTCCCTTCAGGAGGGTTGAATGCATAATCATAAAAGTTAGTAATATGGTACTTCGTAGGGTAAATTGTTTTCCATGAAAAGAATTAGGTGAGTGGTTGGCAGTACCATCTTCTGTTTATACAGTTATATACATCCTTAATATATATCATCCTTTATGCTCTCTTCCTTTATTGAAGTACATCATCAGGAAGCAAAACATCTGGACCATGTTATCTTCCCATGTTACTGTTATCATTAGGTCATAATTTAAAGTGATGCTTTTCATCTTTAGAGAGGACTGATAAAAGGTTTTGAACATTTGAGTACCTTTTATAAAATTTTCAGGAAGATGTATCTATCTGCCCTGCTCTCCAATGCCCTTGATACAAGGACACATTTAATAAATTATTTTCTGAATTTAGTTCTAGGAAACCATTTTCTTCTAAAGCTCTGTATGGGGTTTTTTTCAAGCAAGGAACACCATGCATCTCAGCATGTTTCTCTTTAAGTTTAGAATCTAATTTAGTGACCCATGGCAGGCATTAGCTCATCTCAAGGACCTGCCAACTTTTACTCCCCATGCTCATCTTAGTATATTTCTTTTCTGTTTCTATCCTTAATTGTTCTATTTTACATTTATTTTTCATTCTATGAGATACCTCAAAGGGCAATAGAGAGGTGCATGGTAAGCATAAGTAGACTGCAGCAAATTCTAACCAATGATTTGACTGAAAGAAGTATTTTCAAGAAGGTTATCCAGGAAATATATGATGCTAAAAAAGGAGATGGCTAAGTCAGTAATGAGATCAAAGGATAATATGTGGCACCTCACATGTTGCACTGGTACTTAAGAAATGGTAAAAGACCTAGAGAACAGCCTCTAGCTGTTGAGAGGATTTTTTGTGAATTTCTGATTCAATATGGACAAAAATCATATAAGATAAGAAGGCATAGGTGGATTTCAGCTTACAGCATTAGAGCTAGCCCCCACATCAATAAGATTATGGATCCATTGAAGTAAGCCACCTCAAAAATTTTTTAGAAAAGAAAGGAGGGAGGGAGGATGGAGGGAAGAAGAGAGAGAAAAGGGAAGGAACAGAAAGGAAGGGAAGAAGGAAGGGAGGAAGGAAGGAAGGGAAAGAAGGAAGGAAGGAAGGAAGGAAGGAAGGAAGGAAGGAAGGAAGGAAGGAAGGAAGGAAGGAAGGAAGGAAGGAAGGAAGGAAGGAAGGAAGGAAGGAAGGAAGGAAGAGAAAGAAGGAAAGAAGAGAAGGATGGAGGGAAAGAGAGAGGAAGGGAAGAAGGGAAGAAGGGAGGGAGGGAGTATGTACTTCCCTCATGGAATCATTAAAAGGATCAAATAATATAATATTTGTAAAGGGTTTATCACTTTGTTTGGTCCATAGTAGATACTAAATAATGTCTGTTGTATTCCAAGCACATACAAGAGAGCAACTGGCTGATTATACCAAACTGAATAAACATAGAATTTTAATAGGAAGTAGCAAGCACATGAATTTTCAAGGTAATTTCTACTCATTTCAGACAAACTAATCCATCAAAAATGACTTCTATAAATTGAGAATGTAATTCCTAACAATGAAAGGCAGAATAGTGGATAAAAGACCAGCCTTGGAGTCAGGAAAAAACTAGATTCAATTCGGGCTCCTGACACATAGTAACTGTAACCATGGAAAAGTAACTTAACCTTTCAATGTTCCAGGCAATTCTCTGAAAGTACATTACAGAAGAGATTTCAACCTACAGGAGAGAATTTCCATAACAGAAATTTCTCCATGCTGATTAAATCGCAGACTTAAGACACCCCAAAAAATTTTATTGTAAATCTAAAGATAAAAATCACATATCAATTCATATAAACAGGATGGAATTATATTAAATCTCCAGACCCAGAGTTGACCCTAATATGAAGCCACATAGAAGTAATACAAGTAGAGATAGATAAAGAAATGAGACAATGGGCAGACAGAGAAATACAGACACAGAGAAAAAAAGAGACAGACAGGCAAAGGAAAACACAAAGTCAGAGAGAGTTGCCCAAAGAAAAAGTGAAAAGTTAAAGGCTCTGTCCACCAAGAAGGGAGCCAAAAGAAGGAAGAGAGGGGTGTGTGGGGGTATGTGGGGGTGTATGAGACAGACAGACAAATGGATAGAGAGGAAGAAACAAGAAGAGAGAGAAGGAAAGAGAAGGAAGGAAGGAAGGAAGGAAGGAAGGAAGGAAGGAAGGAAGGAAGAGAAGGATGGAGGGAAAGAGAGAGGAAGGGAAGAAGGGAGGGAGGGAGTATGTACTTCCCTCATGGAATCATTAAAAGGATCAAATAATATAATATTTGTAAAGGGTTTATCACTTTGTTTGGTCCATAGTAGATACTAAATAATGTCTGTTGTATTCCAAGCACATACAAGAGAGCAACTGGCTGATTATACCAAACTGAATAAACATAGAATTTTAATAGGAAGTAGCAAGCACATGAATTTTCAAGGTAATTTCTACTCATTTCAGACAAACTAATCCATCAAAAATGACTTCTATAAATTGAGAATGTAATTCCTAACAATGAAAGGCAGAATAGTGGATAAAAGACCAGCCTTGGAGTCAGGAAAAAACTAGATTCAATTCGGGCTCCTGACACATAGTAACTGTAACCATGGAAAAGTAACTTAACCTTTCAATGTTCCAGGCAATTCTCTGAAAGTACATTACAGAAGAGATTTCAACCTACAGGAGAGAATTTCCATAACAGAAATTTCTCCATGCTGATTAAATCGCAGACTTAAGACACCCCAAAAAATTTTATTGTAAATCTAAAGATAAAAATCACATATCAATTCATATAAACAGGATGGAATTATATTAAATCTCCAGACCCAGAGTTGACCCTAATATGAAGCCACATAGAAGTAATACAAGTAGAGATAGATAAAGAAATGAGACAATGGGCAGACAGAGAAATACAGACACAGAGAAAAAAAGAGACAGACAGGCAAAGGAAAACACAAAGTCAGAGAGAGTTGCCCAAAGAAAAAGTGAAAAGTTAAAGGCTCTGTCCACCAAGAAGGGAGCCAAAAGAAGGAAGAGAGGGGTGTGTGGGGGTATGTGGGGGTGTATGAGACAGACAGACAAATGGATAGAGAGGAAGAAACAAGAAGAGAGAGAAGGAAAGAGAAGGAAGGAAGGAAGGAAGGAAGGAAGGAAGGAAGGAAGGAAGGAAGGAAGGAAGGAAGGAAGGAAGGAAGGAAGACAGTACCTGCCCTCAAAAAGTTTACACTCTAACATAACAACATATATAAGGTAGTATTGGCTAGGGAGAGGTATTTTGGTTTAGAAAGTTACAGGGATAGTGAAGGGAACCATAGGGGAATAGATTATCATGTTTTTTCCTAGCAGCAGTAACAGTATTAATTGCTGGGAGACTGTTGGATGATGGCAAGGAAATGATTGTGTATAGGCAGGGTCACCAAGTTATAGTGGGCTCTACTTCAAAAGTAGAAAGTAATACTAACATTTCTATTAGGACCCTCAGATTTCTAAAATACTTGTCTCCCAACAACTCTTCAAGGTAAGCTATGTAGATATTATTGTTCCCATTTGACAAATGAGGTAACTGAGGCCCAGAGAGATGAAGTAATTTATCTTTGGTCTCCCAGCTTGTGTCAGATTTCCCTAACTCCAAATTAAGTGTTCTTTCCTTTGCTCCCACACACAGTCTCTTAGGACACCCCTATAGAATCAAATATAAAAAAATTAGATTTATGTCCCAAAATATAAAGATGCTATATTATTCTGCTTCAGAATAACATAAATTATCCTCATTTGAGGGAATCAAAAACACTCTAAAGAACTCAGCCACCAAAAGAGCTAAGCTAGTTCAAGCCAAATTAACTGAACTATATTTTTAGATGATTTTGAAAAGTAGCCTAAAGACAATAAAAATGCTGATAGTGCACTTACTGTGATGACCATGGGACACAGAAGTTCTTCTTAACAAAGGACAACTTATTGCCTACATTTTTAAAAATAAATTTGTATTAATGTCTTTTGTGTTTTACATCATCAGAATTTTCCCAGATTCTCTTCCCCTTCCCCTCCCATAAAGACATCCCACATAACAAATGATATTTTATAAAGAAAAGAAATAAGAGAAAGCTGTCAGCAAAACCAGTCAACACACTGAAAGCATCTAAAAATACATGTAATATACCACACCCATGAACCTCCACCTCTACCAAGGAGAGCAGGGAGGGTGTCTTTTCATTCTCTTTTGGGGATCATGTTTGTTCTTGATCATTTTGAAACATTCACTTTTGATTGGTTTTCTGATTTTTTTTAATACACATTGTTGTAGTCATTGTGTATATTGTTTTCTTCTCTCCAGAGGCTTTCCTCAGCACTGGACCATGTAAATCTGTCCATGTTAATCTATACTCATCATATTTATCATTTCTTACAGTATGATAGTATTCCATTAAATTCATATGCCACAATTTGTTTAGCCAAATCATTAGGTGACTTCATTACTTCCAATTCCTTGCTACCTCAAAAACTACCATCAGAAAAAATGTTCTGCTGCAAAGGGAGTTTTTCCTTTTATCAATGATCTATCTCCTTGGGATAAAAATCTAATAATGGAATCTCTGGGTCAAAGGAAAACACAAATGGTGGTATTACAAAGCAAATCAGGGGAACATGGAATATTTTACCTGTTAGATTTATACTTAAGGGAAGGATTTATGACCAGAACAGAAATAGAAAGTATTAGCACAGGTAAAATGCATAATTTTAATTACATCAAATTTAAGAGGTTTTGCTCAAACAAAACCAATGCAGCCAAGATTAAAAGGAAAATAGAAAAGTGAAAGTTTTTATAGTAAGTTTCTCTGATAAAGGTCTCATTTCTCAAATATCTAGAGAACTTGGTTAAATTTAGAAGAATACAAGTCATTCCCCAATTGATAAATGCTCAAAGGATATGAACAGGCAATTTTCAGATGAAGAAATCAAAGTTATCTATAGACATATGAAAAAAAAAAGGCTCTACAGGGTCTGTATTTTAAAGAAATCATAAAAAAGGAAAAGAATCCACCTGAAAACATTTGTAGCAGCCCTTTTTGTAGTGACAAGGAACTGGAAATTGAGTGGATGCCCAACAGTTGGGAAATGGATGTATAAATGATGGTATATGAATGTTATAGAATATTATTGTTCTGTAAGAAATGACAAGCAGGCTGATTTCATAAAAGCCTGGAGAGACTTACATGACCTGATGCTAAGTGGAGTAGAACCAAGAGAATGCTATACAGCAACAACAAAATTATGTGATGATCAACTCTGATGGACATGGCTCTTTTCAACAATGAAGTGACTCAGGTCAGTTCCAACAGACTTGTGGTAAAGAGAGCCATCTGAATCCAGAAAGAGAACTATGGGGATTTAATTTGGATCACAACATAGCATTTTCACTTTTTTGTTGTTTGCTTGGTTTTTATTTATTTTCTCATTTTTCTTTCCTTTTTGATCTGATTTTTCTTGTGCGGCATGATAAATGTGGAAATATGTGTAGAAGAATTGCTTATGTTTAATATATATTCGATTGTTTGCTGTCTAGAGAAGGGGGTGGGGGGAAAAGAGGGAGAAAAATTTGGAACACAAGGTTTTGCAAAAGTGAATGCTGAAAACTATCTGCATATATTTTGAAAGTAAAAAGCTATTATAAAAAGAGGAAAGAAAAAAGAAAAAATGTTCTAAATCACTATTGATTAGAGAAATGCAAATTAAAACAAATCAGAAGTACTACCTCACATTTATCAGATTGATTAACATGACAGAAAAGGGAAATTACAAACATTGGAGGAAAGGTGGAAAAATTGGGACATAAATATACAGTTAGTGGATTTGTAAATTGATCTAAACCATTTTGCAGAGCAATTTGGAACTATGTCCAAAGGGATAGAAAAATGTGCATAACCTTTACGCCACTATATCACTACTAGATCTGTACCCTAAAGATTTTTTTTAAAAAATTAGAAAAAGGAAAAAGAACTAAATATACAAAAACTCAATTGGACATTGAGGAAATGTCCATCAATTAAGGAATGGCTAAACAAATTGTGGTATATGATTATGATGAAATACATTGTGCTATAAGAAATGATAAGCAAAATGTTTTCAGAAAAACCTGAAAAGACTTACATGAACTAATATAAAGAAAATGAGTACAACCAGGAGAACATTTTACCCAGTAAGAGCAATATTACATGATGATAAACTGTTGTGAATGACAACTATTCCCAACAATACAAAGATCCAAGACAATTCTGAAGGACTTATGATAAAAAATGCTATCTACCTTCACAGAAATAACTGATAGATTAAAGCATACTTTTAAAAAAAAATTTTTCTTTATTATTCTTATGGAGTTGGGTGTTTTTGTCTCTTTTCTTTTGCAATATGACTAATGGAAATGTTTTATAATAATCTATATTAAGTTGCTTGCCTTCTCAAGGAGAAAAGAGGAAAAGAACATTAAAAATCTTTGTTTAAGGATAGCTAGGTGATATAGTGAATAGAATACCAGTCCTGAAGTCAGGAGACCTGAGTTCAAATCCAACATCAGAAATTTGACATATACTAGTTATAGGACTCTGGGCAAATCACTTAACCCCAACTGCCTCACTGGGGAAAAAAAAAATCTTTGTTTACATATAATTGAGGGAAAAAAATAAATTAAATAATTAAATGTAAATTAAATTAAATGTAAAAGTCACTTAATATCTTTTAGCCTCAGGTTTCTCATCAGTAAAATGAGGATAACAATAACACAGGTTTGTTATATGAATTAAATGAAATAACCTTTAAAATGATTATAAATCCTTAGAATTCTACATGCTAACCATTATAATTATTATATTTAAAGTCTATTTTTTAAAATGACTCATATGCACTTTTAAATCTATACTTGTGTTTTTCCTCCGAGGAAAAAATGGGAAGGTGCAGCTAGCAAAAAACTGCTAAATGAATAATGTTTCAGTCACTGTTGTTCTCCTTTAGCTCACAGTCTGTTAATCACTAAAATGTATTCAAGACAAGCTCTCACCCCATTTGAGAAACATTTCATTTTCTACATAATGTTTTATCCTTTGGGAAAACCTGGCTTCCATTTTATGCAGCATGAAGACAGGGATATTGTTGACTACTTGAAACAATAACAAAAAAAATCACCCTGAAAAACAAAGTAAGCCTTCATATATTCACTGGTCCCTAAAGAGTTTGTACATGATGGTAATTACAATGATGTCCAGATTGGGGATGGGGATAGAGGTGACTCCACATTTGGGGTGGGGATAGAGATGATTCCACATCTGGATGGGAGAGAGAATATTCAAGATCATAGAATCATATTATGATTGATAGAGAATTGGAAGGAAACTGAGAGGTCCCATCAGAGTCATTTATTAACAATCATTTATTAAGCACCTACTATGTGCCAAGCACGGATCTAAAAGCTGGAAATACAAAGAAAGGCATAAATAGTCCCTGGCTTATAAAAGCTTACATTCTAATGGGGGGGAGGGGGAGGAAAGAGAATATGTAATAAAAGTACATAGAAGGCCCTCCAGTCAAGGAGGAGCAAGGGAAAGTCCCAACTGGGGATGACCTCTTGTAGAAGGCAGGATTTGAGTTAAGACTGACTAGAAGGAAGCAAGGGAAGCTAAAGAAGCAGTATCATAGAGGAAGAACATTTCTAACATGGAGGACAAAAGGCTCAAAAAAATAGAATGTCATGTCAGAAAGTTCTGAATTCAAATCCCATCAGGAAATGTCTCTTTTTTTATCTTTGCATACATAGTCCCAGCACAGGCATGCAGTAGGTGGTTAATGAATAATATAATAAAATATTAATTTTTATATATAACAATATAATAAATAAAATAACAAAAATTAAAAATAAACAGCTGTTGTTGTTTATTCTTCATTCTCAAAGAAGACCATGACATTGGAAAGGTAATATCTTGACTTGCAAGTGAATTGGATTTAAGTGAGAGAGTACTGAGCAAAGTCATCTTTCTTTCTCTCCCAGAACCATTTGGGCCCAGTGACCAGATATAGCTCAGGATGACTGGAGATGGCCCCAGATGCAATGGAAGACCCAGGCCTTTTTATTTATTTATTATGGGCATTTCCCATAATCTGAGCCTAGAAGATCAAGGATGACTAGAGTAATGAAACATAAGTAGAAATTCAACAGGCAAAGGGTGGAGAATTGGGCAAGAAGAGAGTATTCAAGATAGAGAAACCAAGATGTGGAGGCAGGAGAGTGGAGTGTTTTCTCCAATGGCAAGAAGCCCAGTCTGGCAGGAGTATCAGACGCTCAGAGAGAGGAGCTGGGGGAGATCAAATTTAATCCAAAACCTACCACACTGTTTTGCCAAACCAGAGTTTTTCCAAAAGACAATTCATGACCCACTTCGAACCAGAGCCAAATGTAAACATTTCCTAAAACTGTTGAACTGTAACAACATAGGATCCAAACAGTCTCTAGATCAAAGCTGAGCCCGGCTGAGATTTCACGGAGTTTTTAGCTCCCCAACCACAAACAAGAGAATTACAAGACAGTGGGGTCAAAGCCATGACTGGGTATTTGTAGGGGCTGCCAACTGCCTCCTCTCTTAGTCCTTGACCTACCTGTCAGTTTGCCCTCTTTCTTTGTTGTCTCCCGAACAGGATTCCTGAGGATGCCCAGGTAAGGGGGAGATCCCAAACCCTTCTCAAACTTTCCCAGGCCCTGTATCAAAGAAAAGTAGACACAAATATGAGGAGGACCCCATTCCAGATGCCTACTTTCCTAGGAAGCTTTGGTCTCTATGGAACCAGCTCTGATGAAAAGGAAGGGAATATTTCCATTGACCTTCTGGAATTCAGAGAGTCGTGGCTGAGATTATCTTGGTTTATCTCTGAATTTCAACTCTCTAGTCAATTAAAAGTAACATCGGCTGGTAGGAAACAGCCAAAGAATATTTATGCTTTCTCTGAAGTTAGGGCAGGGGGAGAGGGAAGGGCCCCTCCATTATTTATCCCTATGGAGAGACTACACAAAAAAACTTTTCCTCATAAAGCAGAAAAAGGTTGGAGAGGAGGAGAAGCAGATTATGTGAGGTAGTTTAGGTTATTACTGCCCACAGAAAATAAAGGTCATTTGTCCCCTAGAGAGTCTAACCAGCGCCCTCCTCCTCCAAGTGCCATGAGAAGAATTTACAAATATGGAACCAACCCAAGGCTGGGAAAGGGAACAGAAAAAGACCTGCAGTAAAATATATAGGGAAGGACAGTTCAGGACCCCACACACACACACACTGAAGGCATACGTACCCCACCCCTATTTTGGTAAGTGGGCCTTCTCCCACCCCCAGTTATAACTGAACAATATTATAGGATTTCGAAGTAAAAGGAACCTTAAAGATCCTGCCCCCTCATTTTTCAGACAATACAATAAAAGCCCATCCCTGGTGCTTTCAGAAATAATGCATTAGAACATGTTTAAGAAAAAAATCATTAAAAATAATGGCAAACAATTTCTGCCTTGTGAGCTTCTATGATTCATGTTTCCAACATCTGAAGCAGCCTCGGCTGATTCAGAAAAGCTCCCTATCTCTGGTCCCAAATGGCGCTTCTCCTGAGCTGTGACAGGCTGTATGAGAAATGAGGATATCAGGAGATGAGCTTCTGCAGGTCATTGTTCTGCTGCAGCAAGAGGCTTCTTTTAAACCGCATAAACAAGAAGATGGGGAAAATCAACTGAGAGGGAAAACTTATTCATAGCTTCCTAGTCCCCTTTTTCTTCCCTTCTTTCCTGCTTTAGGGAATGAAATAGGAAAAGATAAACACTGCTTTTGGAGGCAGAGAAGTGAGCTCTGATGCTACCTGTGCCTCTTCCTGCCTGATAAAACACTCTAGTCTCAGTTTCCTCACCTGTAAATGATGGGAGTTGACTAGATGATTTCTGGCATCCCAATTCTATGTGGCAAACAAGCACCACAAAAAGCACCTAAAGAAGGTCCATTTGCCTTCTGCAAGGAAGACTATTCCTAAGGGAGGGAAAAAAAAATGGGAGGGCAAATAGGAACTGGAACACTAATATTCTAGTCAACCAAATATTATGATCCTATTATATTATATGTACATTATACAATAATATAGCCAATTCTATAGTCTATTCTATTTATACATTATACTATAATATAGTCAATTCTATATTCTATTCTATTCTATTTATATATTATACTACAGTATAGTCAATAAAGAACTAGTCTTATAGACTGAAAGTCTTGAGTTCAAGTCTTACTTTTGACACATACTTAGCCAAGTCACTTAATCTCTCAATGTCTCCCTCAAGAAAGACCCAGGGTTCAAGTCCTGCCTGCAATACATATTGACTGTTGTGCCTCTAAACAAGTCAAAACCTCTTCATAGCCTAGGCAACTCTCTAAAATTAGAAGTTGCAAAACAGTTGCCAATCTGCATCAGTGGAGAGAGTTTCCTCACCTGAATATCCCCAAGTCATTGAAATTGCCATTGGAAATTTGGAACATAAGCTTTTGCAAAGGTGAATGTTGAAAACTATCTTTGTATGTACTTTGGAAAAATAAAAAACTACCATTAAAACAAAAAAAAAGTAAATAAAAATGAAGTCAGACCAAAGCAATAATTATTTCAGGACCAGTCCTCTCTACCCTAACCCCAACCCCTAACAATAACCACCAAATTCTCGTTTCCTTGGTGCTGGGCTCAGTTATTTCTGTGCTGATGAAGGATAGGAAGTGCTGTCAACACATTCTAAATGTGGAATGCTGGGACAGTCTCTGCTTCCCAGACCTCCTTACAGCTCTGCTAAGGACTCTTACAATGCTGAATCCTAACAATATTAAACGTGGGTGCCCACTAAGTTGAAACCATGTATTTTCATGTTGTAGGTTGAAATTACTCAATCAATAAGCATTGACTGAGTGCTATTTCACTTGATCTTTGGACCCAATTACCATCTCTAGATGAGTCCCAGAATTACTCATCCAGCCCTAACCTTTCTCCTAAGTCCCTGACTCACTTTCCAACTCCCTATTGGACTCCCTATTGAACATCTCCAACTGGATAAGTGAAAGACATCTTAATCTTTGGACCTAATTTCCATCTCTGGTTGATTCCCAGAACTATTTATTCAGCCCTAACTTCTCTCCTTAAGTTCCTGACTCACATCTCCAACTCCCTATTGGACTTCCTATTGAACATCTCCAACAGGATAAGCCAAAGACATCTTAAACTTTGGACACAATTACCATCTCTAGTTGATTCGCAGAACTCTTTATCAGCCCTAAGCTCCAAATTCACATTTCCAATTCCCTATTGGACATCTCCAACTGGATACTCCAAAGACATCTTAAACTTAACATGAACCCTTCTTTCACTCACCTGAACTTGCAATCTAGATGTTATCCTCAAGTCCTCTCTCTGTGTCATCCAGGTTGTTTCCATGATCTGGCAATTTTGCCTTTACAGCATCTCTAGTACATGCTCCCTTTCCTTCTGATACTGCTCCTGTGCTGGTTTAGGTCCTCTGTCTAGGCTATTGCTGGAATCCATTGGTTTTTCTGCCTGCCACAAATCTTTCTCTTCTATAGTCCATTCCTTATTTGGTTCTCAAAGTGATTTTTCTAAATCTGAGTTTGACCACATATCTGCCCATTCCCCCTTAAACACTACTGGCTATCTATCATCACTGTAACATAAAATCTGTCACTCAAAGCTCTTCATGGCCAATTCCACTTAGACACCTTTCCAATCTTCTTATACCTCATCTGCCCCAACATACTCTATGACCCTGGACTCTGAGCATGATATCCCATCTTCCAGCTCTAAGCATTTCCACTGGTTACCCCTCTGCCTCAAACATTCTCTCTCCTCAACCTTGTCTTCTGCCTTCCCTAATTTCCTTCAAGTGCCACCTGAAAATGTCATCTCCTACATGAGGTCTTTCCCAATGCCCATTAATGCTTTATTGGTTTTCTCCAAGTCATCTTTTATATAGCTTATCTGTACATAGTTGTTCACATGTAGTCCCCATCATTAAGCTCCTCAAGGGCAGGAACTAGCTTTTGCCTTTCTTTATATTCCCAACAATCAGCACTATGTCTGGCTCACAGTAATTCCTTAAATGCTTTTTAACTGACTGATTAATAGGGGAGGCAACCAATATAAATCAGATCACACAAGAGAAATCCAGAATAGATGAAAGGTAACCTTAAAGGCGATGGCACTGCCCTCTGGGAAAAGCAGAAGAATTGCCTCCTATCAAATTGTGGCAATTAGGTTGAATTTTGAAATGAAGCCAGGGATTCTAAAAGTTAGAGGTTGGGAGAATGCATTTTGGAACAGCAGGTGAACCAGGATCTTAGAGGACTTGAAGGAGAGTACAATGCAACAACATTGGAAAGGTAGGAGGGGACCACATTGACAAGAGTTTTAAGTGACAAACAAGAGTTGACATTTGATTGTGGAGGTAATAGGAAGAAATTGGAGGTCACTTAGCAGAGGGAGGGTATGCTTTAGGAACATCATTTTGGCAGCTCAGTGGAAGCTAGATTCGGCTTGAGGTAGGAAAACCAATTTGCCATTGCAAAAGTCCAGGCAAGAAATGATGAAAAAATTTTCCCTTTTTCATCTGATTTTTCTTGTGCAGTATGATAATTGTGCAAATACTTATAGATGAATTGCACATGTTTAATATATGTTAGATTATTTTCTATCTAGGGGAGGGGAGGGGGAAAGGGAGAGAGAAAAAATTGGAACACAAGATTTTGTAAGGGTGAATGTTGAAAATTATCTATGCATATGCTTTAAAAAATAAAAAGCTTTATTTTAAAAAAGAAGTGATGAGAAGCTGAACTAGGGTGATGACCTTGTGAAAGAAGAAAAAGGAAGTCTGTGGGAGAAACTGAAGAGAAAGAAATGACCAGACCTGATCGGACATGGAGTGGGTGAGAGGCAGAAGTAGGATATTACTGAGACCATGACTCTGGAAAACTAGGAGAGGAGGGTGCTTAGCAGCTATAGGGCATCTTAATTGTTAAGTTGTTGAGAAAAAGGGAGAGTTTGGAGAAAAGATAACAAGCTCTTTTTTGGACGTGATGAATTTGAGATGCCTACAGAATATCCTATTCAACATGATCAAACAACAAATGGTGGTACAGGACTAGACTTGAATATAAATTAAGGTTAAAAAAATGAATTTGAACTGAAATGCAGACTGAACAGAAGAGGGAGCAAGAAATTCGCAGAATCAGATAAGATATGAGAAAATGTATCCAAAATGTCTGCTGTTGTTTTTCCCTTCAGTATTATTTTATAGCATGATATAGTCTAGGGTCAGCTAGTTACAGCCTGCAGAACGCAGCCCCCTGTCTTTTTTTTTTGTACCATCCGTGAAAAAGAAATGATTTTTTTGTATTGTTAAAGACAACTTTATATACTCAAAAGGGCTCTGGATCTGACCACATAGGACCGACTCGAGTCCTGACCCTATCATCGATTAGTTTTGTGTGCTTGCGTAGGTTTTTTAACCTCTCTCGGCTTCATAGTTTCCTCTTCTTACAAAATGTTCTCTGAGGCTGTTCCTGGTTCTAAATCCATTGATTCATGTCAGTGCATTTCCCAGCAGTGATGAATCGTGATCTACACTCAAGTCAATCAATAAAATGTAATGCATTCCCAGACCACCTAAAATGGAGGAACCATGTGGAAGTTGCTGGGCAACCATCATCTCAGGTGATCTAAGCATCCACCAAACCTCCATTACACAAAGACTGGACTTGGAGAATTAGCCCCGAGAAGTATTTCATAAGTACATAAGAAGTATTTCATAAAAACACACACAAAATGAATACATGGTGATTATGACTGAAGAATCATAGCATTTTAGAAAGACTCTAAAACCTATCTAGGCTGAATCCTTCATTTTCCCAAACAAACAGGCTCAGAGTGAAGAAGTAATCACCACAGGTTACACAGCCTGGCCAAGCTGAAATCCCTTGTCATTCCAGCCAGTGCTCTTTTTTGACAGTGGACTGTCTCCTAGGTCCTGGGACTCCTGACACCATCTTTTCTTCCTACAATCTTTTTTTCCTATTTTCATAAAGACCTCAGTTCAAATCCACTTCTAATATATATTGGTCATGTAAATAGTCACTAAATCTTGCAGTGAAATCTCCAAACCCATAAAACTGCAAAAAAGTTGCTGGGTCTGTACTGATGGAGAAAATTTTCTTCTCAGGCAGTTCCCTGTACCAATAAAATCACAGTTATGGACCAAAAGTCTAGCTTCCTTTAAAAGAGCATAGAATCAATAGTTATTCCCATTTTGTATATCCTATATAACCCAAACCTTTTAATACAGGCAAAATCAGGCTAAAATAAGCAGCATTTTTGTATTTTTTAAGTCATAAAACATGGAAGACAGAAGGGGAGAGCATGGGGAGAAAGTAGGAGTGTTACCAACCTACTTTGCCTTGAGAATTATGTTTCATAAACATACTTGAATATGATCTTTAAATTCCTTTTTCTTTTTAGTAGAATGGTATGTTCATTGCCAGATGTGGCTGCTGTATCTGGTGGTTTTGCTTAATTGTTGGTCTCTCTGTCTCTCTGTCTGTCTCTCTCTCTCTCTCTCTCTCTCTCTGGTGTGTGTGTGTGTGTGTGTGTGTGTGTGTGTGTGTGTGTGTTGGGCTCAATGTGTAGTGGGGGTCATGGGTCTCTTTTCCAGAAAAGACTGTGAAATAAATACCAAATGCATCAATAAAATATATATTTTACAAGAATAAAATACAAAATAAAATGAGGGAGTTAAACTTGTGCATTTTTCAGGTCCCTTCCAGTAACATGTGGAAGAGCTGCTACAATGGGAACCCATTGCTTAAGGCAGCTGGGATTTCAAGGGCTTTTCACATTTGGAACTGTATGGAGCCTAATCAATATTCTTTCCTGAATGCACCAAACTGAACTTCTAGCTAGCTGTTCCTCAGACACAATATTCCATCTTCCACCTCCATGCCTTGCACAGACTGTTTTCCATTCCTGGAATACATTTTCTCTTCTCCTCTGCTTCTTAGAAATCCTAATATCCCTTAAAACTCAGCTCAAATACATATAAAAGCTAAAAAGTAATTTTGCTATCAGATAATAAAGGGCACCAACAGCTGTATCGAGTCCCTGCTTTCCTGATTCTTCTAAGATGCTAGCGAATCCTCTCATCAAAATTATCATGTATTAATTTCGTCTATGTTTTTGCATACTTAGGAAATACTTCCCTGGGGCTAATTCTCCAACTCCAATTAGCACTAATAGATATAGCTCCCAGAAGACAGTTGATTACTTCTCCCCTCAGAGTTATAGGAAGGACCCTGACAAGTTGGAGTTTCTTACAAGTCCCCATCCAATGTGCCCCTCCATATCCATCAACAAATTCCCATCAATCAGATTTTACAAAAGGGATATTTAGTGAGAACAAAGATTAAGAAGAGTAGTTACAAGTTATTTCCATGGAGGCAGAGCCAAGATGGAGCAATAAAGGTAGGGACTCACCCAAGCTCTCCCCAAATCCCTCCAAATCCCTTTAAACAATGACTCTCAATAAATTTTAGAGTATCAGAACCCACAAAAAATGGTACAATTTTCCAGGCAAAGATAACTTGGAAAGTCAGTAGGAAAGGTCTGTTGCATTAGGGTGGAAGTCTAACACAGTCCCAATCATCCCAGTACAGCCCCAACCTCAGCAAGAATGAGCCTTGAGGTCTTTGAATCATCAGCAATACTAGTGGTTTCTAGACCCCTTAGCCCAGACTTGGAAAGTCTACAGGAAAGATTTGTCTCACTAGGGTAAGAGGGCTTTGGGGAACCAGCAAACCAGGAGAGGGTGGACTGGCAGCTACAGCTTCCAGGAGACTCAGCCCATAGGAAGTCTCTTGACTAACATGGAGGAAGGGCTCTGTCATTAGCACTAGAACTTATAGCCATGGTAGAATGGGTACCCTCCTCCCAGTCCCAGGGCAGAAAAGAGTGCTTTTGTATCATCCCCTAGAAGGATGGATCTCTGAAAACAGCAGCAAAAACCCCCCGAATCTTGGGCCAGTGTACCCTCCACCCTGGAAACAGAGCCCGACATTAACAAATAGCTGAGTAATAAGCGAAGAAAATGAGCAAACAACAGAAAAAAGATTCTGACCATAGAGAGTTACCATGGTAACAAGGAAGATCAAAACACACACTCAGAAGAAAATAACAAAGCCTTAGCTCTTACATCCAAAGCCTCTAAGGAAAATAAAAATTGGTCTCAGGCCATGGAAGAGCTCAAAGGGGATTTTGAAAAACAAGCAAGAGAGGTAGAGGAAAAAATTTTAAAAAGAAATGAGAATAATGCTAATGAGAAACGAGAAAAATGTTTTAAAAAGCAAAACTCACCAAATGGGAAAGGAGGTGCAAAAGCTCCCTGAGGAAAATAATCCCTTAAAAATTAAGAATTGAGCAAATGGAAGCTAATGACTTTATGAGAAATCAAGAAACAAACAAAAAAATGAAAAAAAAATAGAAAACAATGTGAAATATCTCATTGGAAAAAACAACTGACCTGAAAAATAAATCCAGAAAAGATAATTTTAAAATTATTGGTCTATCTGAAAGCCATGATCAAAAAATAATAATAATAATAAGATTGGCTTCCTTCCTTTGGGACTGCACAACATGCACTATGCCTTATGGTGTCTTTCCCATTCCCCTTTCCCCATGCCATGTGGTATCTCCCCTAACTCCATTATACTTCTCAACCCCACTTCTCTTCCTCCTCACAGCTAACTCTTTTAGAGTGTTAAATCCTTTCAAGATTTAAGGGTATGCCCCAACTTCATGGGATGCTCCCTTTTTTGGGTAATTGAGTTCCACTGAGGAAGCTAATGACTTTATATAAATCAAGAAACAAACCAAAAAATGAAAAAAATAGAAAACAATGTGAAATATCTCATTGGAAATAACAATGACCTGAAAAATAAAGCCAGAAGAGATAAGAGATAATTTTAAAATTATTGGTCTATCTGAAAGCCATGATCAAAAAAAAAAAAAAAAAAAAAAGATTGGCTGCCTTCTTTTGGGTCAGCACAACATGCACTGTGACTTATGGTGTCTTTCCCCTTCCCCTTTCCCCATGCAATGTGGTATTTCCCCTAACTCCACTATACTTGTCAAACCCACTTCTCCTCCTCACTCTTTTAGGGTGCTAAATCATTTCAAGATTTAAGGGCATGCCCCAACTTCATGGGATGCTCCCTTTCTATTGGGTAATTGAGTTCCACTGAGGAAATTGTCTTTCATATTTACCATTCCCAGTATCTATTGTAACCCTTCATTTTGTCTGTAACCCATTCCCCTAAATAAACTTAACTGTGGTTAAAAAAAAATCTTAGACATTTTTCAAGAAATTATCAAGGAAATCTGTCCTGATATTCTAAAGCCAGAGGGCAAAATAGAAATTAAAAGAATCCATTAATCATGTCCTGAAAGAGATCCCAAAATAAAAACTTCCAGGAACATTACAGCTAAATTCCAGAAACCCCAGGTCAATGAGAAAATATTGCAAGGATCTAGAAAGAAGCAATTCAAGTATAGTGGAACCACAGTCAGGATAGCACAAGATTTAGCAGCTTCTATAGCTAAAGGACCAGAGGGCTTAGAATATAATATTCTAGACAACACTGGAGGTAGGATTACAACCAAGAATCACCTACCCAACAAAACTGAGTACAATCCTTCAGAGGAAAAGGTGGTTATTAAATAAAATAGAAGAATTTTTTTTAAAAATTATATTAAAATCTGATAAAAAAAAAGCAGAGTTGAATGGAAATTATAATTTTTCAAAATTCAAGTATAGTGCAGCCACAGTCAGGATAACAAAAGATTTAGCAGCTTCTGTAGCTAAAGGACCAGAGGGTTTAGACTATAATATTCTAGAGAACTTTGGAGGTAGGATTACAACCAAGAATCACCTACCCAACAAAACTGAGTATAATCCTTCAGAGGAAAAGGTGCTTATTAAATACAATAGGAGAATTTTTTTTAATTATATAAAAATCTGATTTAAAAAATAGAGTTGAATGGAAATTTTGATTTTTCAAAATTCAAATATAGTGGCACAGTCAGAATAATACAAGATTTAGCAGCTTCTATAGCTAAAGGACCAGAGGGCTTAGAATATAATATTCTAGACAACATTGGAGGTAGGATTACAACCAAGAATCATCTACCCAACAAAACTGAGTACAATCCTTCAGAGGAAAAGGTGGTTATTAAATAAAATAGAAGAATTAAAAAAAAACTATATAAAAATCTGATAAAAAAAAAAAGCAGAATTGAATGGAAATTTTGATTTTTCAAAATTCAAGTACAGTGGCACAGTCAGGATAACACAAGATTTAGCAGCTTCTATAGCTAAAGGACCAGAGGGCTTAGAATATAATATTCTAGACAACACTGGAGGTAGGATTACAACCAAGAATCACCTACCTAACAAAACTGAGTACAATCCTTCAGAGGAAAAGGTGTTTATTAAATAAAATAGAAGGATTTTTTTAAAAAACTATATAAAATCTGATAAAAAAAAAAAGCAGAGTTGAATGGAAATTTTGATTTTTCAAAATTCAAGTATAGTGCAGCCACAGTCAGGAAAACAAAAGATTTAGCAGCTTCTATAGCTAAAGGACCAGAGGGCTTAGAATATAATATTCTAGAGAACTTTGGAGGTAGGATTACAACCAAGAATCACCTACCCAATAAAACTGAGTACAATCCTTCGGAGGAAAAGTGGTTATTAAATAAAATAGGAGAATTTTTTTTAAATTATATAAAAATCTGATAAAAATAGAGTTGAATGGAAATTTTGATTTTTCAAAATTCAAATATAGTGGCACAGTCAGGATAACACAAGATTTAGCAGCTTCTATAGCTAAAGGACCAGAGGGCTTAGAATATAATATTCTAGACAACATTGGAGGTAGGATTGCAACCAAGAATCACCTACCCAACAAAACTGAGTACAATCCTTCAGAGGAAAAGGTGGTTATTAAATAAAATAGAAGAATTTAAAAAAAAAACTCTATAAAAATCTGATAAAAAAAAAAAGCAGAGTTGAATGGAAATTTTGATTTTTCAAAATCCAAGTACAGTGGCACAGTCAGGATAACACAAGATTTAGCAGCTTCTATAGCTAAAGGACCAGAGTGCTTAGAATATAATATTCTAGACAACACTGGAGGTAGGATTACAACCAAGAATCACCTACCTAACAAAACTGAATACAATCCTTCAGAGGAAAAGGTGGTTATTAAATAAAATAGAAGGATTTTTTTAAAAAACTATATAAAATCTGATAAAAAAAAAAGCAGAGTTGAATGGAAATTTTGATTTTTCAAAATTCAAGTATAGTGCAGCCACAGACAGGAAAACAAAAGACTTAGCAGCTTCTATAGCTAAAGGACCAGAGGGCTTAGAATATAATATTCTAGAGAACTTTGGAGGTAGGATTACAACCAAGAATCACCTACCCAATAAAACTGAGTACAATCCTTCAGAGGAAAAGGTGGTTATTAAATAAAATAGGAGAATTTTTTTAAATTATATAAAAATCTGATAAAAATAGAGTTGAATGGAAATTTTGATTTTTCAAAATTCAAATATAGTGGCACAGTCAGGATAACACAAGATTTAGCAGCTTCTATAGCTAAAGGACCAGAGGGCTTAGAATATAATATTCTAGAGAACTTTGGAGGTAGGATTACAACCAAGAATCACCTACCCAACAAAACTGAGTACAATCTTTCATAGGAAAAGGTGGTTATTAAATAAAATAGAAGAACTTTTTGTAATTATATAAAAATCTGATAAAAAAAAAAAGGCAGAGTTGAATGGAAATTTTGATTTTTCAAAATTCAAGTATAATGCAGCCACAGTCAGGATATCAAAAGATTTAGCAGCTTCTTTAGCTAAAGGACCAGAGGGCTTAGAATATAATATTCTAGACAACATTGGAGGTAGGATTACAATCAAGAATCACCTACACAAGAAAACTGAGTACAATCCTTCAGAGGAAAAGGTGGTTATTAAATAAAATAGAAGAATTTTTTTTAAATTATATAAAAATCTGATTTAAAAAAAAAGCAGAGTTGAGTGGAAATTTTGATTTTTCAAAATTCAAATATAGTGGAGCTACAGTCAGGATAACACAAGATTTAGCAGCTTCTATAGCTAAAGGACCAAAGGGCTTAGAATATAATATTCTAGACAACATTGGAGGTAGGATTACAGCCAAAAATCACCTACCCAATAAAACTGAGTACAGTCCTTCAGAGGAAAAGGTGGTTATTAAATAAAATAGAAGATTTTTTTTAAATTATATAAAAATCTGATAAAAAAAAAAGCAGAGTTGAATGGAAATTTTGATTTTTCAAAATTCAAGTATAGTGCAGCCACAGTCAGGAAAACAAAAGATTTAGCAGCTTCTTTAGCTAAAGGACCAGAGGGCTTAGAATATAATATTCTAGACAACATTGGAGGTAGGATTACAATCAAGAATCACCTACACAAGAAAACTGAGTACAATCCTTCAGAGCAAAAGGTGGTTATTAAATAAAATAGAAGAATTTTTTAAAATTATATAAAAATCTGATTTAAAAAAAAGCAGAGTTGAATGGAAATTTTGATTTTTCAAAATTCAAATATAGTGGAGCTACAGTCAGGATAACACAAGATTTAGCAGCTTCTATAGCTAAAGGACCAGAGGGCTTAGAATATAATATTCTAGACAACATTGGAGGTAGGATTACAATCAAGAATCACCTACACAAGAAAACTGAGTACAATCCTTCAGAGGAAAAGGTGGTTATTAAATAAAATAGAAGAATTTTTTTAAATTATATAAAAATCTGATTTTAAAAAAAGCAGAGTTGAGTGGAAATTTTGATTTTTCAAAATTCAAATATAGTGGAGCTACAGTCAGGATAACACAAGATTTAGCAGCTTCTATAGCTAAAGGACCAGAGGGCTTAGAATATAATATTCTAGACAACATTGGAGGTAGGATTACAACCAAAAATCACCTACCCAATAAAACTGAGTACAGTCCTTCAGAGGAAAAGGTGGTTATTAAATAAAATAGAAGATTTTTTAAAAAATTATATTAAAATCTGATAAAAAAAAAAGCAGAGTTGAATGGAAATTTTGATTTTTCAAAATTCAAGTATAGTGCAGCCACAGTCAGGAAAACAAAAGATTTAGCAGCTTCTTTAGCTAAAGGACCAGAGGGCTTAGAATATAATATTCTAGAGAACATTGGAGGTAGGATTACAACCAAGAATCAGCTACCCAACAAAACTGAGTACAATCCTTCAGAGGAAAAGGTGGTTATTAAATAAAATAGAATAATTTTTTTAAAATATATAAAAATCTGATTTAAAAAAAGCAAAGTTGAATGGAAATTTTGATTTTTCAAATACAGAACTCAGGAGAAGTACAGGGAGATAATCAGGAAAGGTAAATAATTTTCTCTGCATTTCCACACATACGGGATAATATCTGTAATGTCATAAGAACTTTCTCATTATTAGAGCAGTTAGGAGTATATATAGACAGAGACAGGGCACCGTTGTGAGTTGAATATGAAGGGATAATATCTTTTAAAATAAAATTAAAGGGTGAGAGAAGAATGTACTTGGAGAAAGGGAAAAGAAAAAGTGGAATGGCATAAATTATCTGCCATAAAAGAGGCAAGAAAAAGCTTTTTACAGTGGAGGGGAAGCAGGAGAGAAGAGGGTGAATGAGTGAACCTTATTCTCATCAGAATTGGCTCAAAAAAACAAACATACACACTCATATAAGTATAGAGATCTATCTTACCATATAGGAAAGCAGGAGGGGAAAGTGATAAGAGAAGTGGGAATGATGTTAAAAAGATAAAGCACATTGGATGAGGGTGTGGTCCTCAAAACACTTTTGAGGAGAGTCAGGAAAAAAGGAGGGAGAATATAATAAACGGGGGGAGGGGGCGAGAAGGGGAGTTAGATACAGTTAGCAATAGTAATTGGGAGAAGAATTTTGAAGCATATTACTCTGAAAGCCTCATTTCTCAAGTTTATAGGAACTGAGTCAAATTTTTTTTAATTTTATTTTTTAAAAAATTCTCAAATTGATAAATGATCAAAAGATATGAACTACTCCCAATGGGCTATAAAATCATGCAATCCTTTGACCTAACAATATCACTAGTTGGCATAAATTCCAAAGAGATTTTTTTTAAAGAAAAAAGGACCTATATGTACAAAAATATTTATAATAGCTCTTTCTTAGGGCAAAAAAAAAAAAAATTGGAAATTGAAGGGATGCCCATCAATTGGGGGATGGCCAAATAAATTTTGGTATGTGATTCTGATGGAATACTATTCTTCTGTCAGAAATGATAAACAAGAAAAACCTGGAAAGTCCTCCATGAGCTCATGCAGAATGAAATGTACTATATACAGAGTAATAGCAATGTTGTGGGATGATCAGCTGTGAGACTTTGCTATTCTCAGCAATACAATGATCTAAAACTACTCCAAAGGACTTAATGATGAAGAGTATTATCCATACCAAGAGAAAGAACTAATTGTGTCTGAATACAGATTGAAGCATGCTTTTTTTAAAATTTTATTTTTCTTAAGTTGTTTTGTTTTTTTTTTTTTTTTTTTTTTTTTTTTGGTGGGGGAAGAGATCCATGGTTGTTTTTGCAACATAACTTTTAAGGAAATGTTTTCCATAATTTCACATGTGCCTTTTCAATGGTGTGGGGTGAAAGGGGAAGGAGAAAACTTTAAAAACAATTTTTAAAAAAAAATTTTATATGTAACTGGAAAAAGTATATATACACACATACACACACACACATACACACACACACACACACACACACACACACACAAAACACACACAAGAAAGCAAACTATTAAATAAATAAATAAGTCATCCCCATGAATCAGAGGTGTAATCTCTTACACAGAGAAGGTTACTAAGAAAAAATGGACTCCAATTTTGAGAGCATATGTGTCCAAAGGGCCAACTCACAGCTCTTGGTTATTATTCCCCTTCACAGAGTTCTCATGAAATGCTCCCCTAAGTGTAGCTCTATTCTGGGCCCCAAAGAGCAGTGTCCTTGTAAAATCCTGAGCTACCTTTTCACAGGGTATCTAATTTCCGTGATATATCTCTCAACTTCCAAAGCATTGTTATCATCCATTGCAGTTCCAGGACTTCTCCTAACAAAATCAATGAGAACTCAGGATTTTCCTACATTTCAAAGTTTACAAAGTTATCACCTAATAAATGGCTAGGGGAAGGAACAGGATAAATGCAATATCCCCCATCCCAAGGATAATCCCCTCAGCTATCAGTCATTAGGCTTGCTGTTGGAATGGTTGGATGGTCAAACTCGCTTGCTGTTTTATCCACGACTCCACAGAATGTGACTGAGCTCTTCAATCACAAAATATTTTCTATGTGATATCACCTGCTTGGAAACAACAATCAAAGCTTTTCACACTTCTCAAATTGACTAAGAACCTGTTTGCACATATTTATATCCTTGATTGGGTCTTCTGGGTTTATATTAATTGGACCTGGTAGAAATTTCTACCTTTAACACATCTGGCTTAATAGAAAATAAGATTCTTGATAGTAAAGACTTTTTCATTTGATCTCTGCATTCTCAGCAACAGACACAGTGATTGGTACATAGTAGGTGCTTAATAAATGCACGTTGGTTGACTGCTAAGAATGTTTTCATTGGAAAGATAAGTCAGGATATTATGATGGAAATTTCTCATTGGTCTATTCATTCATTCAAAAAGCATTTATTGGGTGTCTATTATGTATTAGGCACTGTACCAAGAAACAAAACTAAGCAATCCTTACCCTCAAGAAACTTACATTCTATTCAGGGAGGTAGATAACATGGAAACAGATAAATAAATACAAAATATATACAAGAGAAATTGGGGGATGGGCATGAATAACAGAAAAAAAAACTAGTTAAAAAACTCAGGAAAATCTTCATGTCAGAAGGGGCACTCCAGATGAAGGAAGATAGAGTTTGTAAACAGTGGATATGTTAAGGAGGGGTTTGTAGGTGAAGATGGGAGTGAGTGCCAAGAGGGAAGAACAAGCCTTATAGAAAATCATGGAAACAGGACATGGAACATCAAATAGGAAGAGGGAGAAGCAAATGTATAAGCACTGAAGCACCCACTATGTTCCATGCACCATGGGAAGAGTTTGAGAAGCCAAGAAAGGCAAAATGAGTCCTTGACTTCAAGAAGCTTCCTTTCTAATGGGAAAGACATGAAAATAACTAGGAACAAATAAGATCTAGCAGAACAGATGGGAAGAATCTCACTACAGAAGGGATCAACAGCTAAGGAAACTGGGAAAATCCTAGGGAGGTGGGAGGTGAAATGGGAACTAAGTCCTCAAGG
The DNA here is from genome assembly GCF_016432865.1 of Antechinus flavipes. Classification (NCBI taxonomy): domain Eukaryota; kingdom Metazoa; phylum Chordata; class Mammalia; order Dasyuromorphia; family Dasyuridae; genus Antechinus; species Antechinus flavipes. The sequence continues at coordinate 661,598,968 of NC_067399.1, forward strand.
AAACTTAGAATGGCAAAAGAGAGGGAGAGCCATATGTTAAGATACAAAGAAGGAAATAGTGTTGTGTGGGAAGAAGAGCCAGTAGGTCAACATCTGTATTCTATAGTGCGTGCAAGAGAATGATGTATATGAAGATCTGAGAATGAGGGAATAATATGTTGCAAACTCAGAAAAGTAGGCAATAATGTGTTGCAAACTTAGAAAAGTAGGCTGGCTTTTTGTGCCATATTATGAAGAGCTTTTAATGCCAGAGGAATTTGTGCTTTTTCCTAGAAGCAAAAAGGAGCTGCTGAAACTTTGAAGCAAAGTAGTCATTTATCCAAACCTTTCTTTCTTCTTCCTAACCTTAGTCCTATCCCTAGCGAAGTCCATTATCACAAGCCATTTGCTACTTTCATGCCGGGGAGATTTTGTGTTCACAAAGGATTATGGGCTGTTATTTGTTATAAATGTGCTTTTTTCCCACTCAGGACCAATTTTCTTATGATAAATCATCTTTCACATTTAGTTGTCTTAGCTGGTGTCCCTGTTTGTCGCTTGTAATCTGGGATATTTGCCAGTCTTGTGGAGGAACATTTGATTGTGATGACAAGGACACAAATAAATGGCGTCATTGCCTCCAAGATATGCTTTAATACCTTCCAATTCTTGACTATCAATCCAAGGAGAAGAAAATGTCCTTTGGTGATTAGTGCAAGCAGACATCTAGATTCAGCCACCTCATTAGAAGGCAGGAGCAAACCAGGGGATTATGGATGCCATGCAAGGATAATGATACTTAGATAGTACCCATAGAGTGCTTTGCAGTTTTCTCATAACAACCCTTCGAAGAGGGATGGCAAAGTCATTATTGTCCCTATTTTAGAAATAAGGAAACTGAGGCTCAGAGATTTTAGGTGTATTGGCAAATGTCACGCAGTTAATAAATGGCACAGCCAGAATTCAATCCCAGGCCAATTTTCCAACTTTCTATGAAGATTGAAACTAGGAATGGAAATAATCTCTCTCTTCTTTCAAAACACAGCTCAGAGACAAAATCATATGAAAGCTTTCCTAATCCCCTTGTCATTAGAATGTTCTCTTTATGAAAATTCCTTTGCAGGATCCTAATGCACTTGGGATTTTCTCATTTGATCATAGCTTTACTCTTTCTCCAAGTGAAATGTAAATTCCTTAAGGAATTACATTCTACTTCCTTAAGGACCTTAGTTAACTGCTTCCCTAAGGAATTTATTATGTGTCTGGCACATAATAAATAGGCACTTAAATGCTAATCGAATGATTGATTATAAGACACAATACTATCTAGTCACTTGAAATACAAACCCAAAAGTAGAAGAGTGATGGCCCTCAAGGAGATTACAGTCTGTCCAGGCGGTCAATGTGTATATGGTAAACACAATAAATTGTAAATTAAACAAAAAACAAGGTAAACACCAAAAAAAGTATAAAAAAGGAATGAATGAGTGAATCACAAAACAAATGTACTATATGATGGGGGAAGGAAGTAGAAAAGTGCCTGCCCTCAAGGAGCTTACAGTCTATCCAGGTGCTCAATGTGTACATGGTAAACACAATAAATTGTAAATTAAACAAAAAACAAGGTAAACACCAAAAAAGTATAAAAAGGAATGAATGAGTGAATCACTAAACAAATGTGCTAGGTGAGGAGGGAAGGAAGTAGAAGAGTGCCTGCCTTCAAGGAGCTTACAGCCTATCCATGTGATCAATATGTACATGGTAAACACAATAAATTGTAAATTAAACAAAAAACAAGGTAAACAAAAAAGAGTATAAAAGGAATGAATGAGTGAATCATAAAACAAATGTACTAGGTGAGGGGTGAAGGAAGGTTTTTAATGACCAGGATAGGGTGGGGTTAGAGAACTACATTTCAGCCTTTAAAGTCAACAGGCAGAGGAAGCTGTGCAGAAGTGAGTGGTGAGTTTGAGAGGCAGAGAGTAGATCGCTTTGGCTGAAACATAGACTGTATGACAGGGAATAACATAAATTAAGACTGGACAGCTAGGGATGGCATCAGATTATGGAGGGCACTGAATACCAAGCAAAGGAATTGAACTTGGCGTTGGGTCAACCTCCCCTCAGAGTCATCACCTCTGGGATACTAAGAACTCTGTGTTCCAAAGCCAAGGACACCCAAGGCTATCAAAGTGCTTCCAAGGCTGAGTCAGGACACACTGAATAGCAGCTGTCAAGAGTGATGGCAACTTCCACTTTGCCAAATCGATTATGAAACTGACAAAGATTGGCTTCAAATATAATGAAAAGGAACTTAAATCAAGCAAGAAATAGAGCTGGGAGGAAATATTCCAAGAAAACAAGGGCTAGATGTGAAGCAAAATGCAAGCAGAGAAAGGGTAGAGATGCTAGCTGGAAGAAGAGAGGTCAGGGTTCGGTGGTCATGTGAGCCCAGGAGGATAGAGTTAGAACAGAAAGGGACTGAAGATGTCAGCTTGTCCCATGCCCTCACTTTAAAGAAGAGGAAACTGAGGCACAGGAAAGTTGAGCCCTGGGATGCTCAGCATCAGCCTGATAGTATTGCTCAAACCTCCATCCTTTTTATTCAAAGCCAATGTTTTACTTACTGGCTAGGTATTGACAGAGTGAAGACAAAAAAAAAAAAAAAACACAGTGGAAAATCACTGCCTGCCTGCCTGCCTGCCTCACCAAGGAAGGAGAGAATTGATGAAAGGAACTGTCCCTGGAGGGAAGAGGAAGACCCTGAATCTTCCCAGCCCGAGCTGTTGTCAGGCAGAGAATCTGAGAGTTGTTTACCAAGTGGCTGAAGCCCATGAGGCCATTTGAAAACAGGAAAGGGGAAAGTCCAAAGCAAAGCTGGGAAAATGTTTTACAACCAAAGCAGAAGAAAAAAACACATGTGCAGAGACTTCAAAGTGCCCTTCAGTGGGTCTGGCCCACACCCACACCAGACACCAGTGAAACCTGAGCTGGCAAAACTAGACTTTATGGTCGGTCCAGTCGCTCCATGGAATTCGAGACTGTAATCAAACAGCTGAAGCAACACAAAATAGCAGTCACAGTTTGGAGGCTTAGAAGGACTTTATTTCACTGGCAGACAAAGTGGAGGGAGCTGTTTGACAAACCTTAGGGAAAATCTGACCTTTGCTGTCTCCCATTAGACTTGGAGCCAGGAGACATGGGTTCAAACCTGGATCTGTCCAAAGGGAAACAGTCTCACTTTGGTCAGATCATTCAACATTTCTAAGCTCCAGTTTCTTCCTTCTCCTGCAAAATCCTAAGCCATTTCATATCCTATGATCCTATTATGTGCCCAGCTACGCAAGCTAGATTTAGGAGGATGTTACTGGAGCTTTGTCCCAAGCCTCCAAAATTTAGATAATACTGATAATCCTTATCTTCCATCAATAGGCAGAAACACTTGGGTGGATAGAAGAATACTGGATTAAAGTAGAAAGCTTCCAGATGACATATCCCTTTCCCCTGTGGCTGGTGGCCACATTCCCAAGTGACTTGGTTTCAAGTAACAGCAATCTGATGTCCTGGGGGTCTTTACCTAGAGATCAAGTGCCCTGAAATCACTAATGGCCTCAGTCTTTTGTGGGGAGGAAAATATTCTAATGTTTCTCCCCACTTTCCCATGCTCTTATATTCTGAGATCCTAGGTCTTTCCCTAGGTTTCCCCCACTCAAAACTGAATTTGTCTTATGATGCCCCAGTGACAGTCTATCTCCTTATGACTTTGCACAGAATAAGGGACTCGGTGGGGGGGGGGAGGTACATAAAGAATTATAAAGCATGATCCCAACACCCAAGTTTCAACTCTATATGGGAAACTATATAGCAGAGGATAAAACATCCAACATAATAAGTGAGAAGTTGTTTGGTGGGAACCACAAATGCAATGGATCTTCCATGAAAGGAAAGCTCACTATTAGTTGGAGTATCCAAAGACAATTTGATGAAGGTTGAACTTAAGCTGAACCTTGAGATGAGAGATGAAAAAAAATGTGAATAGTGTGAGAAATGGATGTGTTGAATTGGAAAAGGGGGGACCCCAAAAAGATTGGGGGTCCCAGACTGGTATCACAAGGTATCTCAAAAAAATTTGCAGGATTGAACACATATCCAAGTCAAGGGACAAAGTTTATTGTAATTGTAAGGTCAATTGAAGAGAGCAAAATTCCAAATGATTTTAGCAAAAAACCTGGAGCAAGGAGACAAATTTATCTAGTTCATGTCATTGATGGAGTGATCTCTGGAATTTGGTTATCACTGACCAGCAGATCTAGGACTAAGACCAGAAGAATTGGAATTAGACACACAGATTGCCAGAACAATTGCCCTCCAAGTTTGGGGGGGGGGCGACCTCAGGATCACAGATTCCAAAGCTAGAAAACTTTAGAATCATTGAATCATTGACAGACAAGATTGTCAGGACAACAGTATTCTAAGATTATAGAGTCTCAGGATCATTAATACATCTTCCTCAAAGTCTAAGGGAAGAAATATTATATTCCTAGATCAGAAGACTTTTACAATCATTGATAGACAGACCGTCAGAACAATAGTACTCCAAGGTCGAGGGGGGACACCTCGGGATCCCAGATTCCACAACCAGAAGACTTTAAAATCATTGACATATTGTTAGAAAAGAAGCACTCCAGGGTCAAGGGACTTTGAAATTATTGCTGTCTCCCTTAGAAGCTATATTCCATCATATGGGCATTTTGGTTTCCACAATTATGAAAATCAAATTGAAGAAATGAAATTTAAATTTAAAAACTGCCCTTGTGTATCACAGAATGATCAAGAGTGGAGGTTATCTCTCCAAAAGAATGTAAGCTCCTTGGGGGCAGGGACTGACTTTTGTAATCAGGAGTGATGGCCAGAGATTTGAAAAGAATCTTTACCTTTACCCTTTTACCTTTTCCCTTCTAGAATGGAAGCTCGTTGGGAGCAGGGACTGGCTACATAATGAAGGGTAGAGATTCATGTCATGTAACTTCTAAAGCATCCAATGAATGGGGAATCAAGGGAAGGACTTGTGCTTCTGGGATAGGAAATAAAAATGCTGTCATTGGAGTTTCAAAAGGTGTGTTACTTACCTGGGTACCCATTCTTGCAAGAATGTAAAGTAAAACTTTCCTGCATTCATCCGTGAGTCAGTGGAGTTCTTGGCAAGATATTTTGTTTCTTACAAATAGGCAAAGGGGGCGAGGAGAGAATCATTCCAGAGAAAAGAACACGTGTGCTTCAGCATGAGTAGCAATGAGCACATCACATGCAGAGATAATCAGGAAACTGGCACTTATCAAGCATGGACCAATGCCATCAAGTTTTACTGATACTAACTGAAGGTCCTGAATTGTTCTAGACATCTTAGCAATAGAGAAGTTGTAGAACTTACTCATATTATCATTTCCAGATTGCAGATGAAGAAAAGTTAATGGATTTAACCACAGAAACATAGCTGGCAAGAGGCAAGAGACAGGAGGTCAACATATGTCTACCAACCTCATATCCAATAGTTATTTTACCATAGAGTCAGATCAGCGTGATAGAAATTGCTTTGGACTTGAAAGTCAGGGAAGCCTAACTTTAACCTTAGAAAAGTAGCTAAAACTTAGTTCAACAACAAGCAGCTAAAAAATAAGCACTTGAGGATTACTCTTAGACTACATAGCTATAGGTTAAGAGTAATTCTTGGAGTTGCTTGAGACTCAGAGGTCAATGGACTTGCCCAAAAGTACTAAGTACTACAGTAATCTTTCTCTCAGTTTCCTTGCTTGTAAAGTAGTAATATTAAAAGTATGTACCTCACAAGAGTTATTACAAGAGTCAAATAATCACCAAGGTCCAGCCTAGCTCTAAATTTATGATATGAGTAAATGCATATAAAAGTAATTTGCAAATCTTAAAGCACATGAGCTACTATTTTTACTATTAACTATGTTGCCTCCAAATGGATAAATAGATAATGCTACAGTTTAACTTTGCATTTTCAAAGAGATACTCCTGAAACGTTACTCTATACAAGCAACTATTTTTATACAAAATCATATTTTGGGGGGTTTCCAATATAATTTCAGAGGTGTGTTTCTTCAGAAAAATATTAGACTTTGACATTTGATCTGAAAATGACAAAATGGCCTAAGACATTGCATTTGGGTCCAAATACCCAGCTGAGGAAGCAGTTTGATTTCATCAAATGCATTTAATTCTTCTACAGTATATAAATGGCTCCTTCAAGAATGGGGCCAGATGGAAAATAAGCCCTCATGACGTCTCTCTATACTTAGTTAATAGGTTAAGGAGCTCTGATGCTGATGGTCTGGAGACTCTTTCCATCAAGTGAGACTTCTGTAAAGAAGCTAAAACTTAGTAGATAAATAATAGTCTCCATCCACATAGTTAGAACTTAGTAGATAGTTCTTAGAAAGAATTGCTTGAGGTTCAGACAAGCTAAAGGACTTGTTCAAGATTAGGCAATAAATAGGTATTAGAAGCAGTAGAAGAGGAAAGGTAATGAGGAATTTCTAGTATAATTCTGTCGAGAATGGAGTGAAGGAAGGAAGGAAGGAATAAAAGAATAAAGGAAAAAAGGAAGGAAAAAAGGAAGAGGAAAGAAGGAAGGAAGGAAGGAGGGAGAGAGAAAAGGAAGGAAGGAAGGAAGGAAGAAGGAAAGAGGAAAGAAGAAAATAACCATTTGTTAAGCATCTACTATGTGTCAGATACTATGCTAAGTATTAAATCTATGCTACTATGATTCTAAGGTAATTTGAGGGCAGAGACTGATGACAACTGAGCAATCTGGAAAGGCTTCACAGAAGAAGTGGTACCTGAGAGGAATTTTAAAGATGTAGCTATGAAAGGGGTGATTTCAGAGAAACCAGAAGTGACTTATTTGAACTGATACATAAGTCAAGTAAATAGAACCAGAAAACCAATTTATCCAATTGCAATATTATTATAAAAACAAATAATTTTGAAAGACTTGGGAATGCCGATCAACACAATGGCCAAAGACAATTCCAGAGGACTCACGATGAAACATTTTATCCATATCTAGATAAAAAGAGGTGACAGAAGGACATTTGTTGGACATGGACAATTTCTTTCATTTGCTTATACATGTTTGTAACAGGACTTATTGATTTTATTTTCTCACTGGGGTGAGGGGAGGAATAGGGGAAAGAGTGCAGACCTGAAAAGAAAACTCAATTTTCAAAAAGAAAGAAAAAGAAGAAAAATACAACTTTGGAGATAGAGAGGAGGAGGGAGTGAATTTCCAGCATAAGGAACAATTTCTGAGAATGCAGAGAAATGGGAGGTAGAATGTTGAGTTCAATATACAGCTAATAGTCCAATTTGGCTGGAACTTAAAGTACAGGAAGGAAGGGGAGCACTGTCCAATGAGAGGCGAAAAGTAGGCTGGAGCCAGATTCTGGAGTGGCTTAAAAGCCAGGCTAAGGACTTTATATTTTATCCTGCAGGCAATAAAATTATCATTGATAAATGCTTCCTGGTTGCCCTGGAAACAGAGGTCCTAAGTACCTTTTACCTTATGGGAGGAATGTTTTAAATACCAATTAACGCAGCAGGGAGGCAGCTTTAGCTGTAGTTTGGCACCCCCTCCCATGCTGCTGCAGGCCATAATCAGAGGCAGAATAAAAAATGCAAAACTCAGGCTATATAGTCCTGCCCTGCTTTGCTAACTGAACAAATATGAATCTTTATTAGCTGAACAATAGAAGATAGGGTGAGACTTTGTGATCCCTAATATAAAGAACTCCTAAATAAGGAAATTCTCTCCTATCAATGCAGGTGTTCACCTTCCCTGCAACTTATAGTCCTAGAGAGGTGTTTAAAACACTAGATGTTGGGTGATTTGTCTAGGATTATCTAGGACAGGACTTGAACTCCAAGTCTCTTTGGCTACACAAGAGAGAATGTCTCTCTTTCCTAAATGAAATGCATTACATAATACTCAACCCAAACTACTGTTCCCATCCCATATACCAGTGTTATCATGGTTGGGGCTCATTCTTTCTCTTGTTGTCCACTCTGCAACCACTGACTGAATGCTTATGACAGATAGATTCCCAAAGAATGGAAACCTGTGGCACATAATCTAATTAGTATGACTCTTAATAGTATAAAACCAATTTAAAATAAAATCTTTGGTCATAGCTATGAGGTATTCTGCCATGAAAGTCCATAAAAAGAACATTAGAAAGAATGGGGGGGGGAGAGGATTGGATTGGACAAACAATGGGCTTGATGACAAATCTGAGAAGAACAGCAGGGGAGTCCCCCTCCAATGGTGGATCTTTGCAACACTCCAACGTGGTCTGCTCATCACTCAAGGTTCAAGATTTCACTCACTGCCCAACTTCATCTTGGTTCCTGTAAACATGCACATGATATTCTAATGACACCAAAAATCCAACTGTGCTAAAGTCCTGCCCTTGTCATTCATTAACTCCTTCCATGGGGACCAAGATGGCTGGCTATTTCTCATTCTTCATTCACGGATGTGTTTCTCCTCTGCTTCAGGGATCCACCTAATTACAAAAATAAACATGGCCCTCCTCCCATTCCATCCCATGTACTGATCTCTAGGGTTCACAGTTTCTTTCTCCCCTCTCATATCAAACAATGATTTCCTGACTTAATTGCAAAAATTCCTTGAAAAAAACAAAACAAAACAAAACAAAAAACTGCCCAAATGTTGATCCAAGCCACTGTCCTTTGGAGGATTTCAAAAGATGATTTCCTTTCATTAGCACACCTATTAAAAGAGACAAAAAAGGCAGGATTAAAACTTCTGTGCTTCTACCCTTTGGGTCTCTCTTTCTGCCTCTTCCCTTAAATCAACTGAGCCTGCATTCTCTATTTATCATGTCAGAACAGTGAATAAAAATAACTAATTCAAATCACAGCGTCTGTGTCTCAGGAGCTATTCACATTTGTCATGTCTTTCTCTCTAGTCTAGCCTCTTGTAAATTCAGTGACCTCTTTGTAAAACAGGGGATGGCTTTCGTTGGAGGCATTGGCTCTCAAAGTGCAGTCTGGGGACCCTCAGGGACCCATGAGGTTCAGAATAATAAGAGAAAATGTTTTCATTTCTAATACATTAACTATTGATAAATAAACACATAAACCAAAGCTCTTTGGATCCAAAGACAATTATTAACAGGGTGAAAAAAGGTCCTGAATCCAAATAGTTTGAGAAACATTGCCCTAAGGAGCATAAACTTTTTATAAGAACAGCTACCATTTATATGAGGTTTACAAAGAATTTCATAAATAGTACTTCATTTTATCCTCACAAGAAGCCTGGGGGGTAGGTGCTATTTCCATTTTAAAGATGAGGAAACTGAGGGAAAAATGTGTCAGAGGCACATATCTGAGGCCATGTTTGAACTGAGGTCTTCCTGATTCCAGTCCAGGTCCAGAACTCTAGCCAATGAACCTACTCTTGCCCCCAGTGGCTTTTTTTAATGGATCTAATTTACCTCTATCTCTAGCCCCTTAGACAATAAGATACATAGAACTGAGTTATAAGTTCCTTAGAGTAGGAATTGCTTCATTCTTTGTGTGCATGATATCTAGCATATAATAGGTGCATAATAAATGCTTGTTGATGGATTGAAGTGGGAATTCATCCAAAATCAGACTACATAGGTAAAATCAATGATCATCTACCTCAAAACTGTTTTAAAGCAATTACTTTATTATTATTGGGGTGGGTTCTCCTTCCACTGACATAGATCAGAGTCCTTCCAGACCTAGTTGCTATGGGGGATGAAGTCAGCCTGGGGATGAACCACTCTGATCTTGGCCAAGCTATAAGTAAGTCAGGAAATCTAGGGCTTGACTGCCTTAGGAAGGCACTTCTTCCTGCAACAATCTACCTCAGAGCCCTGTTATACTTCCCTTTCTCCCTTCCCCAACAACAAACATAAGGGTTAAAGGGGAAGAAAATCTAACATATACTTATGGATGGATGGCTGGGTGAATAGATGATGGATGGATGGATGGATGATTGGACTTAACAGAACTTATGTTCCATCAGCAGTATCCTTTGAGAATCCACTGTCTCCTCCAGGTCATGAGCAGACATAGAAAAAGTTTATTGGAGATATAACTCATAAACTAGAAAAACACAATTCTCAGCAGCCCCAGGACATCCACTAACCTCAACCATAGTGTTTGTCTTCTTACATAGACAAATACAAGTCTTTACAGGAGCATCTTGAGGTCACTAAAATGTTATATCATTCTACAGTTGGATATATTTAAAAATATAATGAAAACCAGTCTCGTGGCTCTCTTGATTCATTTTAGCTCACAGACAAAACATGGGTCAGCTTGGCTGGAAGTCTTCAGGTGCTGACAAAGCAATGGCAATCTCTAGATCACAGACTTTAAACTGGGAAAAACCTCGGAGGCATCTTATCTTGCCCTTTCATTTTAAAGGTGAAGAAAAAGAAGTCCAGAATTTGGGGCCTTGTACAAGGTCACACAGATGAGAAGCAGGAAAGGAAAGATCAGAAAGGACCCACATGTGTAAAAAAAAAAAAAAACTGTTTGCAGCAATTCTGTTTGTAGTGACAAAGAACTGGAAAAGGATGGATATAGCATCACTTTTTGGTGGCAAGGAATTGGAAACTGGGTGAATGGCCCTCAGTTGAGGACTGGCTGAATAACTTATGGTACATGGACAATTTGGAATATTGTTGTTCTATAAGAAACAATCATCAGGATGATTTCAGAGAGGTCTGGAGAGATTTACATGAACTGATGCTGAGTGAAATGAGCAGAACCAGGAGATCATTGTACATGGCAACAAGAAGATTATGTGATGTCAACTGTGATGGATTTGGCTCTTTTAAGCAATGAGGTGATTCAGGCCAATTCCAATAGACTTGTGATGGAGAGAGCCGTCTGCACCCAGAGAGAGGACTAAGGAACTGCGTGTGGATCACAGCATAGCGTTTTCATCTTTTTTGTTGTTGTTGGCTTGCTTTTTGTCTTTCTTATTTTTTTTTCTTTTTGATCTGATTTTTCTTGTGCAGCATGATAAATGTGGAAATATGTATAGAAGAACTGCACGTGTTTAATATATATTGGATTACTTGTCAAGGAGAGAGGGTGGAGGGAAAAGGAGGGAGAAAAATTTGAAACACAAGGTTCTGCAAGGGTAAATGTTAAAAACTATCTTTGCATATATTTTGAAAATAAAAAAAAAACATTATTTAAAAAATAAAAAGATATGTTTTTCAATTAAAAAAGAAAATGAAAATGAGTGGATGTCCACTTGGGGAATGGCTGAATAAGTTGTGGTATAAGAAAGTAATAGAATATTATTGTTCTATACAAAATAATGAACAGGCTGATTTCAGAAAAGCCTGGAAAGACTTACATGAACTGATGCTGAGTGAAGCTAGTAGAATCAGGAGAACATTGTACACAGTAACAGCAAAATTATGTGATGATCAAATAAAATAGACTTAGCTCTTTTTAGCAATTCAGTGATCCAAAGCAATTCCAATAAACTTTGGATGGAAAATGCCAGCTGCATCCAGAGAGAGAATTACAGAGACTGAATGCAGATCAAAGCATGATATTTTCAACTTTTTTTCTTTCTCATAGTTTTCCTCTTTTGTTCTGATTTTTTTTCTCTCCCAACATCAGTCATATGGAAATATGTAAAAAAAGAATGTAAATTTTTTTTAAAGCAAAGGAAAAATCATGGGATGGTAGATGTAGAATTGGAAAGATCCTCAGAGATATCTTGTTCAACTTCTTTGTTTCACAGATGGGGAAACTGAGGTCCAAAGAGATTAAGAAATTGGATAACTTTACTCTGGAGAATAAAAACCATGGGATTTGAACCCACTACTTTTGATCCTGATGTTCTTTTCCCTGCAGGATGCTGCTTCTCAAATCAAATCAAAATGGTTCTTGTGATAAGCACAGGCCAAATGAATGGGCTGTTGTCCAATTTGGGGGGATTTCTTAAAGGATTCTGGTAGTTCAGAAGGAGAGCTTGTGTCCTCCATCTGGGCTCCCTGCTATCTCTGAGTCCAATTACAACCAGGCTTCTTGGAGTCATCGTTTCAGTTCTTGGCAGTTTTGCCTGATGAGTTTTCTTCAAAACTTCCTTGTCCTGCCAGAAAACCCCCAGTTAATTTGCTCTTGCAGAAGTGCATTTAGAAAGCATTTGCCACAAGTAAATGATCCAGATGGTTTCTGACACGTAGTAATAGGAAGTATTTTTACATATTAAAAATAAAAGCATTTTTAGGATTGCCAAGTGCTCTTCTCAAAACAAGAAGATACAAATATTATAATCATCCCCATTTTATAGATAAAAAGTTCTGAAGTAACTTCTCTTGAAAGGGTCTATAGCTAGTAGGAAGCAATACTGGGATTTGAATCCAGGTCTCTGCACTATAGGGCCAGTTCTTTTGCCTCTTACTCGTTTTTAATAAAAAGATGTGACTTTAAGAAAAGTCATTCCACTTTCTTGCTACATAAGACAAACTAAGAGATCTAACGTTATTTCTAGGAATATGTTTACTGATTAACTATTAATATCAATTAGACCTTGATGTCTAGTGAGTTCCCTCTCTTCGGAGGTCTTCAAATAAAGACTGGACAATCATTTGTTGGGAAGGTTACAGAAAGGGCTCTTGGTCTTGGACAAGTTGGATTGAATGGCTTCTGAGATCCCTTCAAACTCTCAGACTCTGGGATTCTGGGCTTAGTGTGACAGAAGAAGTAGCACTCTATAATATAAATAGTAAAGAACATGGGAGCTGGATTCAAAAGTCAGTTCTGATGGGAAAATCATTTTACCCTCTAAGCCTCATTCCCTCATCTATAAAATGGGATAGTAACACTTGTTCTATTTCATAAACTTGTGAGGAAAACTGTAAATCTTAAGTCTGAAAGAAATGTGAGCTATTATTATTATTATTGTTAAAAAGCAGCTTAAGCCTTTTTTGTAATGGCAAGGAATGGATGCCCTTCAGTTGGAAATGACTGAATAAGTTATGATATATGAATGTTATGGAATATTATTGCTCTATAAGAAAGGATCAGCAGGATGATTTCAGAGAGGCCTGGAGAGACTTACAGGAACTGATGCTAAGTGAACTGAATAGAGCCAAGAGAACACTGTACATGGTAACAACAAGTCTATGTGATGGTTAACTCTGACGGACGTGGCTCTTTCCAACAATGAGGTGATTCAGGCCAGTTCCAATAGACTTGAGATGGAGAAAGCCATCTGCATTCAGAAAGGACTGTGGGAACTGAATGTGGATCACAATATAGTTGGTTTTTTTTTTACCTTTGTTATTGTTATTGTTATTGCTTTCTTGTTTTTTTCTTTCTCATTTTTTTCCCTTTTTTGATCTGATTTTTCTTGTGTAACATGACACACATGGAAACGTATATAGAAGAACTACACATGTTTAATCTATATTGGATTGCTTGCTGTCTAGGGGAAAGAGGAAGGGGAAAGGAAGGGAAAAAAATTGAAACACAAGGTTTTTCAGGGGTGGATATTGAAAACTATTTTTGCATATATTTTGAAAATAAAAAAACTATTATTTAAAAAAAATAACCATAACTTTAATTATGGTTTCTTATTATGCCTTTAATTTATCCTTAATAGATAATACTTTTATACTAATACCAAAAAAAATTAAATTATAAAAAAAAGAAGCAGCTAAGTGGAGCAGTATTATTATGTTGCTCTTGGAGAATAGAAGACATTCATTCAAATCCTACCTCAAGTACTTACTAGCTAAATGATCTTGAGTAATTGACTTTATACCTCTGAACTTCAGAATCCTCATAGAATGAAGAAGTTAGACTTGTGTTCCCTAAGGTCTCTTATAGCCTTAAACTGATGTTCTTTGATCCTATAAGCAGAAATGGGAGCTCACAATGGGTTTGGCACTATGCCCAATAGTATAAAGGATGCAAAAAAAATTAGGATGCTACATAAAAACAGGCTTTTCAAAAGTTTACAATCTAATTACGGACCCAAAATCAATATAAATAAAAGACATAAAGCACCTTTGTGTAAAACCATGGATGGCACACTTTTTTTTTTCCTTTTTTCAAGGCAATTGAAATTAAATGACTTGCCCAGGGTCACACAGTAACTGTTAAGTGTCTAAGGCCGAATTTGAACTCGGGTCCTCCTGACTTCAGGGCAATACTCTATCCTCTGTGTCATCTAGCTACCTTCAGCACACTTTCTTAAGTTGCAGATTATATAAGGTTGGGATGGGGGAATAAACACACACCAAAAAAAAAAAATGACAGGGCAAGGAAGGATTCAAAATGATCTTGAAAGATTGGGATGTTGGGATAAATAAAACAAGATTTTACAGGTATGAGTGTAAAGTTACATTTGGTAGCCAAAAAATCAATTTCACATATGAGAAAAGCATAGTTAAATGTTAGTGTGAAAAAGATCTGGGTATTCCAGTGGACTGCAAGCTCAATATAGATCAACAACATGATATGAAAATCCACAAAGCTAATGTGCTGGCCAGATATTCAGACTCCCAGGAACAAGGTTGGGATAGTCCCATCATGCCCCAACCCAAAAACATCAGGAATGCCATAATTCAGTTTCAGAAGCCACATTTTAGGCAAGAGGGTGGACATTCAGCATTCTATTCTTTCAGAGACCCAAGGGATCTCAGAGGCCCCCTGGTCCAACTCCTTTCTATAGCATCCTTGATGAAAGAGCATCCACTGCTTCCTGAGTCAGCCCACTACCTTTAAAAAAAGCCCAAATAATGAGAAGGCTTTTCCTGAGGATTTCTAGTACATAGAAGGTGCCTAATAAGTACTCATTGACTCAAACTTAAATCTCTCTCTTGGTCCCATTAGTTGTTCCAATTTCTTTCCTTTGAATTCAAATAAAGGAATGAATTCCTCTTCCACACAATTACCCTTCAGATACTCAAAATCTTCTCTTCCTTAGACTATATGTCCCCCCCCTCCCTTCAACTGACTCTCATCTCTTATCACTTTAAGGTGAATCTGACACATTATATAAGTGACATCAGTGTTATCAAAATAATCAACAAATACAGCATCCCCTGTATATGCAGATCACTCTGCTATATAAACTACTTCACCAACTATTCTGTTCTTTGTAAATGATTACATACTCTCTCCCAACTTAAAAAAAAAAAAAAAGGAAAAGAAAACATGAGAAAAAGGAAAAGTAAGCCTTACTATGCCTTTTTAGCACTTAAGTCTCCGAGGCCTGCAGATCCTGGAGGGTCTCTGTTATTGGTCGATTTAGAGTTTCTGGAAGAAGGAGATCCAAGAATCCTGCTGACAGCCCACTGATGCCAAACACCACAAAGGGGACAGATGGGTTGATAGATTTCTGGAATTGTAAATGTCAGCGGTTGAAATGACCAATTTTTTTTCACACCCTTCATACTGTTCTTTCAAGACTCTCAAATTCATTTTCAACCTCACTGAATCATCTACCATAAATAAAGGCAGTCAGTGCTCTCAAACACTTCATAAAAATCAATACACAGAAAACTGTATTTCATAAATAAGCTCATATTTTGCCCAAAAGCCAAACTTGCCTGACATGTGAGTATAAGAAAGCAACAACTCCACCCTCGCAAAGAGGAAGTTTCAGAAAATATAAGAGGCCTCAAAGGGACTTGAGTTTGAATCAATATTGCCAATGGAAGCCTCCATTTCTCCATCATAAACGAAGGCTAAATGGCCTCAGAGATCCCTTTCAGTTCTAAGATCCTATTGGCAAACAAAGGTTGCCAAAAGTTACAAATACTAGTCATTCCCTTAGCACTAAAACTTTGTAAGGTTCTTCACCTATATTATATAACCAGTCTGTGAGATGGGAATTCATTTCTATACTGTTCAAATGAGGAAGCAAAGAGTCAAAAAGTGACGTGTCCAAAATCACTCAATTGGGACAATCAGAAGTGGGTTTGAATGCAAGCTTTGCTCAGATCCAAATCCAAGCTCCTTCTACCATACCCTGTAGCTCTTTGGTCAGAAAAAGTGATTTTATGAAATATTTATGATGAATTTGATATTCTTTGGGATTTAAACAGAAGTAGGTCTTGGAGGCAGATGACTCATTTTTAACAAATGCTCTTTTTTTCATCAATGAAACTTTTTTTAAATAAATAAGATATATTTGTTTGAATTAATTTTTAAATAAACAGTTTTTTAAAGTTTTTAAATATAAAAAAATAGATGAGACCAGCAGAAACAGGTGATCCGAACAAGATAGAAATACCATTTTATGAGCTTGTTTGGGATGTATAGTTCCCAAAAAATGGAAGGTGTTTACTAAGAATCTATAAATTTGTTTACTGCTATTTTATGAGAGCAAAAATAATGTAGCTAGCTCTAAGCTATGATTTGTAGAATTTTTATTAGACATAAAATCTCTTGGGACTGTAACATATTCTTTTGAGTTTTGAATTGATTATGATTGTCTGATGGATCATTAAGTCAGTAACCCACCATTTGAGAGAAATATCATAAGTTACTCAGACAGTCCATCTTGCACTGTTACAGGTAGACATCTGTCTGGGCAAGAGCTGGGAGGACAATCGTGGCTTCTGTTCAAGGTCATATTCTTCTGTCTCAGTTTCCCACTTCTGTCTTTATTTGTTTTCCACCTGATTATTCCTAAGTCCGTCTATGAGGTAGAGTTGTTACTGCATAATTGGTTGTCAACCCTGAAACGGAGCTAAGGATGCTTTATCCTGTCGTGTCTGTGCTCTCAGGCTGAAGCCTAAAAGACCTGTTTTGATGCTATTATAATCATGTCCCTGCTTTTTCCTTTTAGAGAAAATTTCTGTGATCAGAAGACGTGGTCAGCAGAAGCCATGAGCACAAAACAAGTGTGTAAGATCTGAAAATATGTAGTCATTATATTCAAAATAATTGGCATTAAATGAGTATTATTTGGTCTAATCATCTGCCTGTTACTAGATATATACCCTATGAAATTAGGTCCCTAAATTGATACACTGTCTATGGAACCTAACTGTTATTTCATTGAATTTTAGTGTAATCAGTTTTCTTAAAAAGATGTAATTTAATGGGAAATTTTGTGTTCTATCACTGAAAAAGTTGATTTTATTCAAGTTTGTGACTAGTGTGGAAATAACATCTGTTTGGACTATATGTCCTGTGGTACAGACATATTTTTTTTTTTAATAAATGATCCTCCCAAATCTTTTACCCTAGGAATAGAAAGCTTCTACTTGCAAGAGTGTTATTACTCATGTTTCCATGCCAACTGTTATTCAACCTTTTCGAGAGCTTTGTCTCAGGCTGCAGGCCATGAATTTCCAACCATTTGTTCAACCTGAATATCATCGGCTATCTGATTCTGAGACTCGCCCCCACCCCCATCCCCCCGATGCTGCTGCCGCCATCTTCCAGTCTCCCCTTCTCAGTCTGAATTTGACTGGGCAGGGTCGGCTCTCTACCCTTTCTCAGCCTGAAGCAGCTCCACAAAATGAGACCTTCCTCCCTTTGCCCCAAATGAATTTGAGTTTTGATTGCTTGAGCTATAGCTCCTAGGGAGAATGTAGCAATTTCTGAGAAACACTAAGGCTAGCCAGCCATGGAAGTATCAAAACAAGGCTGGCTGTCAGAAAAACAATCTAGTGGTCAGTCAGCACAGAATTCAGTAATGGGTGCAACCCCAGCCCTACCACTCCTCAATCGTACCTTTAAGCCATAAAATTGGAATATCAGTGACTTGAACCTGATCTTTGTTTCTCTTTCCTATAAAATCATTTTCTTGCTTCTGGCTCTTTGCTAAATTCCTTTGGAACTTAGACCACTTCAATCGGTGTTACAATTATTATAAACTTTGACTCTTGACTTGGGGGGAAAAAAAAGAAGAAATATCATTTTGAATTTACTATATACCCAAACAAAACCCCAAGCTGCATGTAACAGAAATTCAGAATTTAACATGTAATCCTTTTTCTGCATTCTGTATTTGACCTATTCATGTGTGTTAAAGTTTGTCAAATCCCTAATAATAATGCAGAATTTTTTAAAGTACTATTTTTTATAAGGCAATGGTCAGAAAAGACTTAACAATAATAATAATAATAATAGCTAGCTTTTCATAGCACTCTACTAAGCCCTTTACACATATTATCTCATTTAATGCTTGCAATAACCTAGGAGGTAGATGCAATTATTATCCCCATTTTATTATTGAAGAAACTGAGCTAGTAAATGTTTGAGGCTACATGTCAACTAAGAACTCTTCCTGTTCTAGCCCTTTACCCACTATCCTGCCTAGCTGCTTCAGAAAATCAAATGTCATTTTGGTGCAAGGGAACTCATTTTCTACATCAATACAACCATTTTCATCTTAAAGTCTTAGGGGATTTCTTGAGATTCAGAGAGATTAGGTGACTTGCTCATGGCACACATGTACAGAGACAGAATTTGAACCCATGGATTTATTTATTCATGATTCCAAATGCAGCATTCTGTCCCCCTAGCCAAGCCACCATCCCTACAGATATCTCAGCAACTATCTCTAAAACAAATATATAGATATACATATATATCTAACTTACCATGGTAGGTACAAAGGGAGCCAATATACCACCAAGTCTGCAAGTCATCGAACAGACCCCCAAGCCAGCGTTCCTTTTAAGGCAAAATCAGAAAAGGAATTGTAAGTCATAAACAAGAGAGAGAAAAGCCAATCCCAGAATCTAATATCTTGGCCAAAGATCCAACACATGGGGCTCTTAAATCTTGGCTGTATCATGGATCCCTTTGGCAACTGGTAAAGACTATGAACCCCTACACAGAATTGACTACATTAATAATTAAAAGAAATGCTAAATTTTAGTTTGATTTTAGTGAAAATCAAGATGTAATCTTTTCCTCATCAAAGTTCATGGACCTCCCCTGAAGCTGATCCCTGGACCTGGAGCTCAGATTAAGAACCCTTGTTTCAGGATACCAGAATCCTGGGAGTCCAAGGTCATCAGGGGATGGGGAGGAGGAAAACATGGCAACTGACTAATTTTTTAGTTAGATCTTTATCCCAGGATTTTAGATTTGAAGAAACTTGGAAGGTTCTTGAGTCCCTCATTTGGCCAATGAGTAAATTGAGGCTAAAAAGTGTTAAGTGACATACCTTAAGTCACACAGAATACAGTATGTACCAAGTCAGACTAGAATTCAGGTGTTTTAACTCCAAACAATTCCCATCTAGTTTTATTTGTTTGTTTTCTTGCAAGTTTATGAGTTTGGTTGGTTTATTGGAAAAAGGAGTAGTGTAAAGGGCTTGGATAGTGGATTTTATTCACATACAGGGGTACCAATGTGGAAATTCTCTTGCATAATAATCGTACTTTAAAGGACCAGTGAATACAGGCTACTGTGGAATTTAAAACTCCTGGGTATTATCCTTCTATGGTTAGTCACTCAACTATTTCATTTATTCATGAACTCCTATATGCCTCATTCTGTGCCAGGTACTGTAGGGAAGTACACAAAAGACATAAACTATAATCTCTTGATTAGGTGACTTAGTCACACAACCAATAAGTCTGAGGCCAGATTTGAACTCTTCTTAACTTCAGATCTAATCATCTGTTATTGTTCTGTCTTTTCAGTCATACCTGACTTTTTGTGACCTATCTGAAGTTTTCTTGGCAAGGATACTGGAGGCGTTTATCATTTTTTTCTCTAATGTTCTCTATCCACTGGTATTTTCAAAATAATATAAGAATTGCTAGTGATTACAGAGCCTCATATATAGGTGTGTGGGTCTCACAATAACCCTGTATGCTAGGTACTATTATCCTCATTTCACAAATGAGAGAACTGGGCTACAGAGAGGGTCACGAAGCCTGGAAGAGGCTGAGGCAATTTACTGAAGAAGTCTGATGCTTTTTTGGAGAGTTAAAAAGATAAATAACAAGTAAAGATATAATCCTACATAGTGCTAGCTGTATAAGGATGATGAAGATGAGAGATGGGAAGGGATGAAGCTACCTTCTGAAAATGACATAAAATAAATCTATTTCTGAAATCTATTCAGAAAAGATGGAAAACTCAGAAAGACAAACTTGGAATGTCACTGTATGACACTGGCACGCAAGCTCCTTGAGGGCAAAGACTTTCATTTTATCTTTCTTTTATGTCTAGTCCCTAGCAAGTGCTGGGCATGCAGTAAACATTTAATAAATGCTTGCTGAATAGAATATCCTCCTTTATCTTGCCCCCAAAACACTAAGCTCAATGAATGCAGAATCATGTCTTACTTAAACTTTTTATTTCCCTTAGAACTGATTCTAATCTGCTCACAGTAATAAATAATAAATGCTGACAAATGTTTACTGAGTTGAACTAAAGTACAAATCTAGCCTAAGACACTTACTATGTGGCCTTGAGAAATTCACTTATCCCTGTTTACCTCAGGTTCCCTTTCTGTAAAATGAAATGGAGAAGGAAATGGCAAACCATTTTAGGAGTTTTGGCAAGAAAATCCCAAATGGGTCATGAACATTTGGACAAGACTGAAAAATGGTTAAAAAACAAAAAAAAGCAAAAAATCATGCAGTAGATAGAGGGAAAAAAAAACTCAAACTGGCTTGCAAAAGCAGAAGAGCTCACTCCTTTGATTTCTGAGTAAGAAATAAAAAGGAGTGCTGAGAAAACAGAAGAGATCAAAGGACCTGAATTCAAATCTTAGCTTTTCTGCTTTCCAGTTATGTGATATTAAGCTAATGATCACTTCTCTTTAGTTCTTCCTTGGCTTCTCCTCTTTAAAATGAGGAGATTGAGACTAAATCTGGAGTTAACCTTTCATTAACCCCTTTTTTTTGCATCATAGAATCTTTGGGTCCCTTCTCAGAATGATGTTTATGAATGCATAAAATTCTATCAGCTTACAAAGAAAACCAATTTTATTGAAATAATTCATCCAAACATGAAGGGGAAAATAACATATTTAAAGACAAGCTGAAGAATCCCTGGACTAGTTGATCTCAGTTTTAAATCCTACAAGATTTAATCCTACAGATTTAAAACAGAAGCTAATCAATTTAGTTTTATTCCCAGAGTCAAAAATTAAAACACATTCCTGGTAAAAGATTCATAATAAATTGAGTGAAACTCAAAAATTTGGGCAACATCCCCACCTAGTTAAGAGTAACAGATAGGAGTATACTCTTCAATTCAATTCAGTTCATTTCAACCCAGTGGGCATTTATTAAGTGCCTGCTGTATTCCAAAAACTGTGCTAGATACCAGAGTTACAAAGAAAGAAAAAAAAGGAACTATTTCTGGTCTCAAGGAGCTTCCTGAAAGACCACACACCCAGATAAGTATAAGCACAAAATACAGCAGATATACAAAGTCATTTTGGAGAGCAAGGTGGGGGAGCTAACAACTGAGGGGGGTTCTAAAAGGCCTTGGGGAGAAGATGACCCAGGAGACAGGAACACTCCAGGGATGAGGGATGCTGACGCAAAGGCTCCCCAGAAATGGCCCTTGAGCACCACTGCCAAAGACACAACACCAGTTTCTGGATTCTCACCCCCCCCCCAAGGTCATAGCCATGGGCTCTTAGAATTCAGCACTTTGAGACTTGATGAGTCCATTTTTTTTTCATTTTATAGATGAGGAAAATAGGGGAAATGACAAGCCCACAGCCTCTAAGTGGGAAAGGTAGGATTTGAACCCAGAGTCACAGGAAGGCAATGTGGTACAATGGATTTGGGTCTGAATTCTATCTCTAGTACTAACTTGCTGTGTGATCTCAGGCAAGTGACTTAACCTCATTTTCCTCAATGTAGAAGTACTTTACATTTAGAGAAGTACTCTGGCTCTAAGCTATGGCCCTATAACTTCAGATTTGGATTTTTACAAACAATTTAAAAATACCTCCATCAAAAAAGTTAAGGAATACTACTGCTCATGAAATACTATTGGGGGATGGCTTCTAAATGGTTCGGTCCCCTGCCCAAGATCACATGTGTAAGATGCAGCAAAGCCCATTTGAACAAGATCCTCAGACTAAATCCAATGCTTTGTTCCCATGACAGACTATGCCAGGTCAGGGGATAGAAGGTGGAGCAGGGGCTGCTGCAATCTGGGGCAAGCAAACCAGAACTGGGAGAGCGAAAGTCTACAGGCAACTGTACTAAGCACTAGAACAATAGGCAAAATGCTATCAACTATTCCATCTTGTGGCTGCTGGGAAAAGCTGTCATCCAGGAGGTTCTAAGAGTTCAGCCAGACCTGATCTACTACATGTCTCCTGGGGATTCATGATGTTCAGCTGGGTTCTCCCAAAGACCTTCAGCTGGGCTCTCCGGCTATGGGGAAATGGGAAGCCACAAGAGACACCTCCAGCTATAGCAGGCAGTTGTCTCCTGCTGGCCCTGAGATGCAAAATATGAGTCAAGTTTAAAATGCAGGATGAGTGGAAGAGGAGGGTGGTTAAATCTGAAGAGGAAGCTGAGGGTTGGAAAGGACGACAATAGGGGCAGCTAGATGGAGCAGTTATAGAGTCTGGACCTAAAGTTAGGAGGACCTGAGTTCAAATCCAATCTCAGACACTTAACACTTACTAGTTGTGTGAGCCTAGACAAGTCCCTTAATTCCAACTGCCTCAACAACAACAACAACAAAAAAAGACATTGATGGACTGCAGAACACCTAGGAGAAGGCAATCAGAGTGACCTAGATCTCATCCAGGGCCTATCACAAGGCTGCAAACTTCTGCAGATGCAGTGGGGCTGGCATGGGTGTCTAGGCTAAAAATGTGCCTAAATCCATTTTTAGGCATCTGCTTACTGATGACAGTAACCTAGGATGGGTACTGAAGCATGTATTTCATGCATATGATATCAATATATTTCATGTATTTCAAACCATGATTCTGAGGAAAACTATAGATTTTGCCAGACTGTCCAAGGAGGCTTTGGCCCTGCTGATGTTTTTAATCGAAATCATTCATAATTGTGTAATGCTCAAGTATGACAGACGTGGTTCTTTTCAGTGGTTCAGTGATCCAAGGCAATGCCATTAAAGTTTGGATGGAAAATGCCATTCACATCCAGAGAGAGAGACTGAATATGGATCAACACATATTATTTTCACCTTTTATTTTCCTTGTGGTTTTTCCCTCTTGTTCTGATTTTTCTCTCCCAATATGATTCATATTGGAAATATGTAAAAAAAAAAAATGAATGTACATGTGTTACCAAAAAAATTTTGTTTTTACAAATAACTGGGGAAAATAAAACCAAGATATAAATAAATAAGGAATTATCCTTAACTGAGAAAAGCTTTACATTTAGGAGAAATGGATGATGGATGTAGAAAAGGGCCCAGTATCCTCTATTGAGGATTGAGTTTCCAAAGAGTGTTGAAGGTACTTGTCCCTGATTTTGTTTTTAAGCTTTAGGGAGTGATGTGATGGTGCCGTGAATCAAATGGTGCCTTTATAGTTCCTTGTAAATATGCAGCTTTTCTCAGCTATAGATAATTTCTATAAAAAATATGAACAGGGCCAAAGAACCTTGAGGAAGGGATCAGCTAGGGAGAGAAGAGCTCTCATTGTCACAGTTGATAAGGGGATTTGGTGAGGATATATTGGATTGGGCCATGACAAATCAACTTTTCAACTCAATTCCCCAAAAGCCTTTTGAGAAACAGTGTTCCAAGGAAATATCATGATGGTCCAAGAAATTATGATATTTCCAGGAAATATCAGAGGGCCTCTGGGATTATAGGTATCCTCTACCCTGTCAGCTGCATTTGAACTCCCTTCCACAAACTTCATGTGTTCCAGCCACCCAGTTCTCACCTAATTTTCCATTTCTCCTTGTTGCAAACTAGTAATAGTGCCTGTTCACCCAGCTACTTCCAGGAGTTGTAATTACTACATCCTTGCCCCATCTCAGCTCTAAAGAATCAATTGGGACAATCTCTGATCTTGGTATTTGGGGGAGAAGGCATGGCCTGGCAAACCAGCCCTTGGGAGTAGAGTAGGGAGGGAGGGAGGAGGATTGATGGAAAGAATAAGTTGTCATGAGAGTGAACAGAGAAAAGTGACTCTAGAGAAGTTGAGGGAGTTGAGAAGAAAATGAGGAAGCCTCTGGGCACAGATCCTTGGAAGTTTGTGAGTGACTGTGTGAATATCCCCAGAGGGCTAGGTTTGGCTCCTGAGTAAACCTTGAATAATGGAGTACAAGGGAACTGAAAGTTAATGGCCACCAAAAAAATGGGGACCACTAACCTCTGTGGCAAGGAGGTAATGAGAGTACATTTCATTAAGCAATCCCAGCATCTGGGGCAGTGACAAAAAATCCTGGACAAATATCCACCTGAGCAGCACAGTTTTGGAGTAACATGGAAAGAGTACCTGATTGGGGAAGGGGAAGGGTTCTTCTCCTAAATGTAAAGCTCTTCTCAGTTATGGTTAATTTCTTATTTATTTCTTTCTTATTTTTATTTTTCCCCAGTTACTTGTAAAAACAATTTTTTTGGTTAAACATGTACATTCATTTTTTTTTACATATTTCCATATGAATCATGTTGGAAGAGAAGAATCAGAACAAAAGGGAAAACCACAAGGGAAAAAAAGGTGAAAATAGTATATGTTGATCTGTATTCAGTCTTCATAGTTCTCTCTCTGGATGCAAATGGCATTTTCCATTCAGAGTTTATTGGAATTGCTTTGGATCACTGAACCACTAAGAAGAACAAAATCTGTCACAGTTGATCATTGCACATTATGGATAATTTCTCTTAAAAACAAGAACAGAGCCAAAGAATCTTCAGGGAGTACCCCCCTCGGACAGCCTGGCAAAGTCTATGGATGCTTTCTCAAAATCTCAGATTGGTTTTAAATGTAGCATGAAATATATTTCAAGACAGTCATAAAAATACAAAATTAAACAAGATCATGAACTCCAGATTAAGAACCCTTGATTTGGTCCAAACTTCCCATTTAACAGATAAGGAAATCAAGACCCAATATCAAAAATGACATGGCCAGTATTCAAAGACAAATCCCATAATCTGTAGTTCTCCCTTGTTTCTTTTAGTGGGAGAATAACCACGGGTACCCCTGGTAAGAATTCTGGGTAAAGAGTTTTCTTGAAGTGACAAACCAGCCGGGACCTCATGCACAGGAGGTCATTGGAACTCCCGTTCCAATCCTCCGATCCCTATTTCCCTCCCACTGTATTTGCCTCAATCCTAGCTCAGAGCCTTATCTTCCATAGTATGAGATGGCCCCGCTCCTGCCATAGGTGGACTCCTGGGGCCATGCTTCCACCCGGTGCCATGAGAAGTATGAATCCTCCCATCCATGACCCTCCAAGAACCAGGGTCAGGGGACTCTCTGGGACTGCACCACCAACTCCTCAGCCCGGGTGGAACCTGGACGGGATCCAGGGGCCTGAGTGAACCCTCCCCTACTTGGAGAGCCCGGCGTATGTGAGGCAATCCCAGCAGAAGCGGAGGCCAGGAATGTGGCAGAACAAGACACGGGTAGGAGCCAGACAGACATGGCAAGAGCGAGAAAGGGCCAGAGGTGGCGTGGATGATGGAAGCCGAGCCAGAAATCCCTCAGTCAGCCGGGAGGGGGCAGGGGGCGGGCACACCGGCTCAGCTGCTGGAGGCCAGACTTTGACAGCACCAGGTAACCCAAGAGAGGCTACACCAGTCAGAAGGAGCGTGCTCATTAATCCGCCTTCCCCAACACAGGGTCCAGATTGGCCCGGGAGCTAACGGAGACTCGGCTGGCCCATCATCCCGAGAATCCACAACGCTGGGCTATGTGCCCTCTGCCAACTGGGTGAGACTCAGCAGCCGTGCCCACAAGGCACTGTTTCCATTTCTAGCTCCTTCAAAGCGCTCTTCCCCCAATCCTTCCTCCCTCCTGCCCCAGGAAAGCAACGTCTGCATCCTTCTTTTCTTTAGAGCCTTTTGTCCAGACGCCCCTGCCTTGGCCTTTCTAGCACTACAGCTGGATCGATGCCTCTGCATTCGTGTCCACGTCTTCCCACCGGCAGCGGATGTTAGCCCAGAGACTATGCTACTTCTGACCTTTGTATCCATCCCCAGGCCAGGGCACTTGGATGTAGAAGATGCTTATTAAAAAGTTAAACAGACAGCATGGAATAGTGGGGAGAGAGTACAGGAGACCAGGGATCACAGATTTAAAGTTAAAGAGTCCAGCCTCATTTTCTAAACTGAGACATGGAGAAATGACCTTAGTTAGGGTCACATACTCGAAGTTATCCAAGGCAGGATTTGAACACTTGGCTTCCAGGCTCCAATAACAAGCCCTATCTGTTACATCAAGAAAGGTTTACATTAAACCTTTCTCAGGTTTAAAGCCTCCCTCTGACCCCTGCTAGCCAAGTAACCCAACATTAGTCATTTAACCTCTCAGTATAATGCACAGTAGCCCAAGTACATGAAATTGACCTCTCAGTATAATATATAAACTCTCAACATAATATACAGTAACTCAAGTATATGTCAGTTACTCTCTCAGTATAATATATAGTAACCTGAGAAATGTCATGTAACTTCTCAGCATAATAAAGAGTAACTCAATTATATGTCATGTAACCTCTCAGCATAATAAAGAGTAACTCAATTATATGTCATGTAACCTCTCAGCATAATAAAGAGTAGCCCAAGTACATGTCATTTAACCTCTCTTTATAGGTAATAAACTGATAAACCTCATTTAACCTCTCAATATAATATAATAGCTTAAATATAAGCCATTTAACCTCTAGGTATAATAAGGAGTACTTCAAGCATATGAAATTGAACCTCTCCATATAATATATAGTAACCTGGAATATTTCATTTAACTTCTCAGTATAATATATAGTAACCTGAGATACGTCATTTAACCTCTTAGTATAATATACAGTAGCTCAAGTACATGTCATTTAACCTTTCTGTATAATATATAATAGCCTAAGTATATGTCATTTAACCTCTAGGTATAATTTACCATACCTCAAATGTGGGTAATTTAACTTCTCTGTATAATATATGATAGCCCAGGTCTATAACATTTAACTTCTCAGTATAATATAGAATAATCTTGATAGGTAATTTAACCTCTCAGAATAATACATAATAGCCCAAGTATATATGACATTTAACCTGTTTGTATAATATAGAGTAACTCAAGTATATGTCATTTTACCTTTCAGTATAATATAGCATAACTCAAGTATATATCATTTAACCTCTCTATATAATATATAGCTTAAATATATATCATTAACCCTCTCAGTGTAATATGAAATAGTCTAAGTATATGTGATTTAACCTCTCAATATCATATACAATAACCTAAGTAGATGTCATTTAACCAATCTGTAGAATATATAATAGCTCAATCTATGTCATTTAACCTCTCAGGATAATACAGAGTAGCTAAAGTATATGTCATTTAACTTCTCTGTATAATATATAATACCCTAAGTATATGTCATTTAACTTCATATACTATAGAGTAACCTGGGATAGGTCATTTAACCTCTCATAATAATATATAATAGACCAAGTATATATCATTTAAGCAGTCAGTATAATATATAGTAACCTGAGATATGTAATTTCAGCTCTCAATATAATATAAAGTGAGATAAGTCACTTAAACTCTCAGTTTAAAATATAATAGCCCAAGTCTATGTCATTTAACCTCTCTGAATAATATATAATAACCTAAGTGTATGTCATTTAACATCTATGTATAGTATAACTTAGCTCCAGTATGAGTATTTTAACATCTCAATATAATATATATTAGCCCAAATCGCTGTCATTTAAGTTCTCAGTATAATATAGAATAACCTGAGATGGGTCATATACCCTCCCTGTAAATAAATTACAACCCAAATCTATGTCATAATCTCTCACTATACTATATAATACCACAAGTCTATGTCATTTACCCTGTCAACATAATAAAGAGTACCTCAAGATATGTCATTTAACTTCTAAGTATAATATATAATAGTTTGAGATATTTCATTTAACCTCTTAGTATAATATATAATAAGCTAAGTATATGTCATTTAACCAATCTATACAATATATAATAACCCAATCAATGTCAATTCACCTCTCAATATGATATATCATAATCTAAGTGAATATCATGAGGCATCTCGGTATAATATATAATAGCATTAATATATATTGTTTAACCTTTCATTATAATATATAATAACCTGTCTATACAATTTAGCTCTCATTATAATATATATTAAAATGTGATATTTCTTTTAACCTCTCTGTATAATATATAATAGCTCAATCTAAATCATTTTACCTCTCAGTATAATATAGACTATCTCAAGTATATATCATTTAAATTCTCAGTATAATATAAAATACCCCAAGTATATATCATTTAATCTCTCATTATAATATAGAATACCCTGAGACTGGTCATTTAACCTCTTTGCATAATATATAGTAAACTGATATATATCATTTAAGCTCTCACTATAATATATAAAATAACCAAAGTCTCTGTCATTTAACCTGTCAGTATAATATAGGGTAGCTCAAGTATATGTCATTTA
This sequence comes from Antechinus flavipes, assembly GCF_016432865.1. Classification (NCBI taxonomy): domain Eukaryota; kingdom Metazoa; phylum Chordata; class Mammalia; order Dasyuromorphia; family Dasyuridae; genus Antechinus; species Antechinus flavipes. The sequence goes on from NC_067399.1 coordinate 661,627,647, forward strand.
ACCTCTATGTATAATATATTACAGCTCAAGAATTTGTGACTTAGCCAATCTGTATAATAAACAATAGCTCAAGAACATATTAGTTAATCTCTATGTATAATATACATTACCTCAATATATGTCACTTAATATACATGTATAACATATAACAGCAGAAGAAAATTTCATTTAGCCCATCTGTATAATAAATAATAGCTCAAGAGCATGTCAGTTAACCTCTATGTATAATATATAAAAGCTCCAATATATATCAATTAACCTATATGTATAATATGTAATAGCTCAAGAACCATGTCATTAAGCCCATCTGTATAATAAATACTAGCACAAGAACATGTCATTGAACCTATATGTATAAAGTATATTAGCTCCAGTATATGTCACTTAACCTCTAAGTATATTATATAATACCTCAAGAACATGTCATTTAGCCTACCTGTATATTAAATAGCATCTCAAGAACATCTCATTTGGCCCATCTGTTTAATAAATAATACCTCAAGAACATGTCTTTTACCTCTATATATAATATATATTAGCTCAAGTATATGTCATTTAACATATATATAATATATAATAGCTCAAGAATTTGTCATTTAGCCAATCTGTATAATAAATAATATCTCAAGAGCATGTTATTTAACCTCTATGTGTAATGTGTATATAATATACATGTCACTTAATATCTATGTATAATATATAATAACTCAAGAACATGTCATTTAGCAGTTCTTTATAATAAATAATAGCTCAAGAACATATCCTTTGACCTCTTTCTATAATATATAATAGGTCAAGAACATGTTATTTAACCTCTATGTATAAAATATAATAGCTCAAATATATGTCACTTAAACTATATATATATTATGTAATAGCTCAAAAACATGTCATTAAGCCCATCTGTATAATAAATAATAGCTAAAGAATATCTCATTTAGCCCATATATATAATAAATAAATAATAAATAATATATAATAAATAAACAAATAAATAAATGTGATGAATATATAATAAATAAATAAATAAGTTTTCCAGAACATCTGATTTAGCCTATCTTTTTAATAAATAATAACTCAAGAATATGTCATTGAACCTAAATGTATTATATATTTTAGCTCAGTTATATGGCACTTAACCTCTATGTAGAATATAAAATACCTCAAGAACATGTCATTTAGCCAAACTATATATTAAATAGTAGCTCAAGAACATCTCATTTAGCCCACCTGTTTAATAAATAATATCTCAAGTACATGTCTTATAACCTCTATGTATAATATATATTAACTCAAGTATATGTCATTTAACCTCTATGTATAATATATAAAAACTCAAATAACTGTCAATTAACCTATATGTATACTATGTAATAGGTCAAGAACATGTCATTTACCCCATCTGTATAATAAATAAAAGCTCAAAAACATCTTGTTCAGCCCATTTGTGTAATGAATAATAGCATAAGAAAATTCATTGAATCTATATGTATAATATATATTAAGTCAAGTATATGTCACTTATCCTCTATGAAAAATATATAATACCTCAAGAACATGTCATTTAGCCAACAAGTATATTTAATCTTAGCTCAAAAACATCTCAAGAACATGTCATTTAACCTCTTTATATAATATACAATAGCTGAAGTATATGTCACTTAACTTCTATGTATAATATATAATAGCTCAAGAATATGTCATTTAGCCAATCTGTATAATAAATATACCTGAACAGCATGTCATTTAACTACTATCCATAATATAGAATAACTCAATATATTTCACTCAAGCCCTATGAATAATAAGTAATAGCTCAAGAATATATCATTTAGCCCATCTGTATAATAAATAATAGCTCAAGAATATCTCGTTTAGACCATCTGAATAATAAATAATAGCACAAGAACTTGTCATTGAACCTATATGTATTATATATATATTAGTTCAAGTATATGTCACTTACCCTCTCAATATAACATATAATAGATCATGTATAAGTCATTTAGACTTTCTGTATAATAAATAATAGCTCAAGAATAAGTCATTTAACCCCTCTGTGTAACATATATTAGCTCAAGAATATGGCATTTAACCTCTATATGTAATATATTTTAGTTCAAGTATATGGCATTTAACCTCTATGTATAATGTATAATAGTTCCAGAACATATAATTATCTGTTTAATAAATAATAGCTCATGATCATTTCATTAAACCTCTATATATAATATATATTAGCTCAAGTATTTGTCATTAAGCCCATCTGTATAATAAATAATAGTTCAAGAGCATGTTATTTAACTTCTATGTATAATATATATTAGCTTAATATGTCACATAATATCTATATATAATATATAATAGCTCAAGAAAATTTCATTTAGCTGCTCTGTTTAATAAATAATAGCTCAAGAACATGTCCTTTGACCTCTTTGTATAATATATAATAGATCAAGAACATGTCATTTAACCTATATGAATAATATACAATATCACAAATATAAGTCAATTAACGTCTATGTATAATATATAATAACTGAAGAATATGCCATTTATCCTCTATATTTAATACATATTAGTGCAAGGATTTGCCATTTAACCTCTATATTTAATATATAATAGCTCAAGTACATGTCATTTAGCCCATCTATTTAATAAATAATACCTCAAGAACATGTCATTAAACCTCTATATATAATATATATTACCTCAAGTATATGTCATTTAACCTCTATGTATAATAAATAATAGCTCAAGAATATGTCATTTAGCCCATCTGCTTAATAAATAATAGCACAAGGACTTGTCATTTAACTTATATATATATAATATATAATAGCTCAAGAATATGTCATTTAGTCCATCTGTTTAATAAATAAAAGCTCAAGAACATGTAATTTAGCCCATTTGTTTAATAAATAATAGCTCAAGAACATGTCCTTTCACCTCTATCTATAATATGCAATAATTCAAGTATATGTCATTTAGGCCTTTTGTATACTAAAAAAATATCTCAAGAACATTTCCTTTGACCTATTTGTATAATATAAAATAGATCAAGAACATGCCATTTAAATTCTATGTGTAATATATAATAGCTCAAGTATATGTCATTTAGCCAATCTGTATAATAAATATACCTGAAGAGCATGTCGTTTAACTTCTATGCATAATATAGATTAGTTCAATATATTTCACTTAATCCCTATGAATAATAAGTAATAACTCAAGAATATATCATTTAGCCCATCTGTATAATAGGTAATAGCTGAAGAATATCACATTTATCCTATCTAAATAATAAATAATAGCAGAAGAACATGTCATTGAACCTGTATATATAATATATATTAGCTCAAGTATATGTCACTTAACCTCAAAATGAAATATATAATAGATCATGTATAAGTCATTTAGACTTTCTGTATAACAAAAAATAGCTCAAGAATAAGTCATTTAACCCCTTTGTGTAATATATATTAGCTCAAGTATATGTCATTAAACCTCTATGTATTATATATTTTAGTTCAAGTATATGTCATTGAACCTCAATGTATAATGTATAATAGCTCCAGAACTTGTCATTTAGCCCATCTGTTTAATAAATAATAGCTCATGAACATGTCATTAAACCTCTATATATAATATATATTAGCTCAAGTATATGTCATTTAATCTCTATGTATAATATAAAATACCTTAAGGATTTGTCATTTAGCCCATCTGTATAATAAATAATAGTTGAAGAGCATGTTATTTAACTTCTATGTATAATATATATTAGTTTAATATATGTTACTTAATATCTATGTATAATGTATAATAGCTCAAGAAAATTTCATTTACCTCCTCTGTTTAATAAATAATAACTCAAGAACATGTCCTTTCACCTCTATTTATAATATGTTAAAGATCAAGTATATGTCATTTAGCCCATCTATGTAATAAATAATAGCTCAAGAACATGTCCTTTGACCTCTTTGTATAATATATATAATAGATCAAGAACATGTCATTTAACCTTTATGTATAATATATAATAGCACAAATATAGGTCAATTAACCTCTATGTATAATATATAACTCAAGAATATGTCATTTAACCTCTATGTATAATACATATTAGCTCAAGTATATGCCATTAAACCTCTATATTTAATATATAATAGCTCAAGAACATGTCATTTAGTCCATCTGTATAGTAAATATACCTGAAGAGCATGTCATTTAACTTCAATGCATAATATAGATTAGCTCAATATATTTCACTTAATCCCTATGTATAATAGGTAATAGCTCAAGAATATCTCATTTAGCCCATTTGAATAATAAATAACAGCACAAGAACATGTCACTGACCCTATATGGATAATATATATTCGCTCAAGTATATGTCACTAAGCCTCTATATATAAGATACAAGAGATCATGTATAAGTCATTTAAAATTTCTGCATAATAAATAATATCTCAAGAACATGTCCTTTAACCTCTTTGTATAATATATAATAGATCAAGAACATGTCATTTAACTTCTATATATAATATATAATAACTCAAATATATGTCAATTAACCTCTATTTATAATATATAATAGCTCAAGAATATGTCATTTAGCCCATCTATATAATAAATATAGCTGACGAGAATGTCATTTAACTTCTATGCATAATATAGAATAGCTCAATATATATTACAATATCTATGTATAATATATAATAGCTCAAGAAAATTTCATGTTGCTCCTCAATTTAATAAATAATAGATCATGAACATGTCATTTAACCATTCTGTATGATATATAATAGCTGAAGGATCTGTCATTTAACCCATCTGTTTAATATATAAGACCTCAAGGACTTGTCATTAGCCCATCAGTTTAATAAATAATACCTCAAGAACATGTCCTTTCACCTCTATCAATAATATGCAATAGCTCAAGGACATGTCATTTAACCTATATGTATAATATATAATAGCTCAAGAACATGTCATTTAGGCCATCTGTTTAATAAATCAAAGCTCAAGAACATGTAATTTAACCCATCTGTTTAATAAATAATACCTCAAAAACATGTCCTTTCAGCTCTATCTATAATATGCAATAGCTCAAGTATATGTCATTTAGCCCTTCTGTATAATAAATAATATCTCAAGAACATGTCCTTTGACCTATTTGTATAATATAAAATAGATCAAGAACATGTCATTTAAATTCTATGTGTAATATATAATAGCTCAAGAATAGTTCATTTAGCCAATCTGTATAATAAATATAGAGAAGAGCATGTTGTTTAACTTCTATGTATAATATAGATTGGCTCAATATATTTCACTTAATCCCTATGAATAACAGGTAATAGGTCAAGAATATATCATTTAGCCCATATGTATAATAGGTAATAGCTCAAGAATATCTCGTTTAGCCCACCTTAATAAATAATAGCACAAGAACATATCATTGAACCTGTATATATAATATATATTAGCTCAAGTATATGTCACTTAACCTCAAAATGAAATATATAATAGATCATGTATAAGTCATTTAGACTTTCTGTATAACAAAAAATAGCTCAAGAATAAGTCATTTAACCCCTTTGTGTAATATATATTAACTCAAGTATATGTCATTTAACCTCTATGTATAATATGTAGTACCTCAAGGATTTGTAATTTAGCCCATCTGTATAATAAATAATAGTTGAAGAGCATGTTATTTAACCTGTATATATAATATATATTAGTTTAATATGTCACTTAATATCTATGTATAATATACAATAGCTCAAGAAAATTTCATTTAGCTCCTCTGTTTAATAAATAATAGCTCAAGAACATGTCTTTCACCTCTATCTATAATATGATATAACTCAAGTATATGTCATTTAGCCGATTTATATAATAAATAATAGCTCGAGAGCATGTTATTTAATCTCTATGTATAACATATAATTAGCTGAATATATACCACTTAATATCTATGGATAATATATAATAGCTCAAGACCTTGTCATTTAACCATTATGTATAATACATAAAAGCTCAAGAACAGGTTATTAAGCCTTTCTGTATAATAAAAACACCTCAAGAACATGTCTTTTCACCTCTATAATACACAATGGTTCAAGTATATATCATTTAGGCAATCTGCATAATAAATAATAACTTAAAACATGTCATTTAACCTCTATGTATAATATATATTAACTCAAGTATATGTCATTGAACCTCTATGTATAAGATACAATAGCTCAAGAATATGTCATTTAACCCATCTGTATAATAAATAATAGCTCAAAAGCATGTTATTTAACCTGTATTGTATAATATATTAGCTCCATATATATAACTTAATATCTATGTATAATACATAATAGCTCAAGAACTTGTCATTGAACCATTATGTATAATATATAATTGCTCAAGGACAGGTCATTTATCCTTTCTGTATAATAAAAAAACACCGCAAGAACATGTCCTTTCACCTCTATCTATAATGTGCAATAGCTCAAGTATATGTCATTTACCCCAAGAACAAGCTCAAGAACATGACCTTTGACAACTTGTATAATATGTAATAGATCAAGAACATCTCATTTAACCTCTATGTATAATATATAATAGCACAAATATATGTCAATTAAACTCTATGTATAATATATAATAAATCAAGGACTTGTCATTTAGCCCATCTGTATAATAAATAATATCTCAAGAGCATGTTATTTAACCTTTATGTATAATATATAGTACCTCAAATATATGTCAATTAACCTCTCTATATAATATATAATAGCTCAAGAATATGTCATTTAGCCCATCTGTATAATAAATATACCTGAAGAGCATGTCATTTAACTTCTATGCATAATATAGATTAGCTCAAATATATGTCAATTAACCTCTATATATAATATATAATAGCTCAAGAATATCTTGTTTACCACATCTGAATAATAAATAATAGCACAAGAACATGTCATTGAACCTATATGTATAATATATATTTGCTGAACTATATGTCACTTAACCGCTAGGTATAATAATATTATACATCATGTATAAGTCATTTAGAATTTCTGTACAATAAATAATAGCTCAAGAACATGTCATTTAACCCCTTTGTATAATATATATTAGCTCAAGTATATGTCACATAACATGTATATATAATGTATAATAGCTCAAAAATATGTCATTTAGAACATCTGTATAATAAATAATAGCAAAAGAACATGTCATTGATCCAGTATATATAATATATAATACTTCAAATATGTTACAAAACCTATATTTATAATATGTAACAGCTGTAGAACATGACATTTATCCCATCTGTATAATAAATAATAGCTTTAGAACATGTCATATAACCTCTATGTGTAATATATAATAGCTGAAGCACTTGTCATTTAGCCCATCTGTACAATAAATAATAGCACAAGAACATGTCATTGAAACTATATGTATAATATATATTAGCTCAAGTATATGTCATTTAACCTCTATATATAATATATATAATAGATCATGTATAAGTCATTGAGACTTTCTGAATAATAAATAATAGCTCAAGAATATGTCATTTAACCTCTTTGTGTAATACATACTAGCACAAGTATATGTTATTTAGCCTTTCTATGTAATAAATAATAGCTCAAGATCATGTCATTTAAGCTCTATGATTTCTATAAATAAGGTCAAGAACATATCATTTAACCTCTATGTATACTATATTTTAGCTCAAGTATATGTCACTTAACCTCTCTGTATAATATATAATAGCTCAAGAACAAGTAATTTAGCCAGTATGTGTAATGTATATTACCTCAAATATATGTCACATAACCTATATGCATAATATGTAACAACTCTAGAACATGACATTTAGCCCATCTGTATAATAAATAATAGCTTAAGGACATGGCATTTAACTTCTATGTATAATATATAATAGCTCAAAAACATGTCATTTAGATCATCTGTATAATAAATAATAGCTCAAGAACCTGTCATATAGGAGTATATGTAATATATAATAATTCAAATATATTTCACATAACCTATATATGTAATATGTAACAGCTCAAGAACTTGACATTTAGCAAATTTGTATAAGAAATAATAAGTCAAGAACATGTCAGTTAGCCATTATGTATAATATATAATACCTCAAATATATGTCACTTAACCTATATGTATAATACATAACAACTAAAGAACATGACATTTAGCCCATCTGTATAATAAATAATAGCTTAAGAACAAGTCATTTAATCTCTATGTATAAATATATATTAGCTCAAGTATATGTCATTGAACCTCTATGTATAATATATAATAGCTCACGAACATGTCATTTAGCCCATCTGTATAATAAATAATAGCTCAAGAACACATGTCATTTCACCTTTATACGTACTATATATTAGCTCAAATATATGTAATTGAACGTCTATGTATAATATATAATGGCCCAAAAACATGTCATTTAGCCCATCTGTTTAATAAATAATAGCTCAAGAACTTGTCATTTAACCTCTATGTATAGTATATAATAGCTCAAGAACATGTCATTTAGCCCATCTGTATAATAAATAATAGCTTAAGAACAAGTCATTTAATCTCTATGTATAATATATATTAGCTCAAGTATATGTCATTGAACCTCTATGTATAATATATAATAGCTCACGAATATGTCATATAGCCCATCTGTATAATCAATAATTGCTCAAGAGCATGTTATTTAACCTCTAGGTATAATATATATTAGCTTAATGTATGTCACTTAATATCTATGTATAATACATAATAGCACAAGAACGTCATTTACCTTATATGTATAATAAATAATAGCTCAATAATGTATAATTTAGCCCATCTGTTTAATAAATAATAGTTCAAGAACATGTCATCTAATCCCTTTGTATAATATATATAAGCTCAAGTATATGTCACTTAAGTTCTATATATATTATATAATAGCTCAAGAACATGTCATTTAGCCACTATGTATAATATATAATACCTCAAATATATGTCACATAACCTATATACATAATATGTAACAACTGAAGAACAGGACATTTCGCCCATCTGTATAATAAATAATAGTTCAAGAACATGTCATTTAGCCATTACATGTATTATATCATACCTCAAATATATGTCACATAACCTATATGTATTATTATAACAGCTCAAGAATGTTACATTTAGCCCATCAGTTTAATAAATAATACCTCAAGAACATGTCCTTTCACCTCTATCTACAATATACAATAGCTCAAGTATATGTCATTTAGCCCATCTGTATAATAAATAATACCTCAAGAACATGTCCTTTGACCTCTTTGTATAATGTATAATAGAGCAAGAACATGTCATTTAACCTCTATGTATAACATGTAATAGCACCAATATATGTCAATTAACCTCTATGTATAACATGTAATAGCACAAATATATGTCAATTAACCTCTATGTAAATATATAATAACTCAAGTATATGTCATTTAACCTCTATATTTAATATATAATAGCTCAAGAATATGTCATTTAACCCATCTGTTTAATAAATAATAGCTCAATGACATGTCATTAAATCTCTATATTTAATATATAATAGCTCAAGAATATGTCCTTTATCCAATCTGTTTAATAAATAATAGCTCAAGGACATGTCATTAAATCTCTCTCTATATAATATGCAATAGCTCAAGTATATGTCATTTAGCCCTTCTGTATAATAAATAATAGCTCAAAAACATCTACTTTGACCTCTTTGTATAACATAATAGATCAAGAACATGTCATTTAACTTCTATGTATAATATATAATAGCTCAAATATATGTCAATTAACCTTCATGAATAATATCTACTAGCTCAACTATATGTCATTTAACCTTTATGTATAATATATAATACCTCAAATATATGTCACTTAACCTATATGTATAATATGTACCAACTAAGAACATGACATTTAGCCCATCTGTATAATAAATAATAGCTTAAGGACATGTCATTTAAACTCTATATATAATATATATAATAGATCATGTATAAGTCATTTAGACTTTCGGCATAATCAATAATATCTCAAGAATATGTCATTTAAACCCTTTATGTAATATATATTAGCCCAAGTATATGTTATTTAGCCTTTCTATATAATAAATAATGGCTCAAGATCATGTCATTTAACCTCTATGATTTCTATAAATAAGGTCAAGAACATATCATTTAAACTCTATGTATAATATATTTTAGCTCAAGTATATGTCACTTAACCTCTTTGTATAATATATAATAGCTCAAGGACATGTCATTTAGCCAGTATGTGTAATGTATAATACCTCAAATATATTTCATATAACTTATATGTATAATATGTAATAGCTCTAGAGCATGACATTTAGCCCATCTGTATGATAAACAATAGCTTAAGGACATGTCATTTAACCTCTCTATGTAATATATAATAGCTCAAGAACTTGTCATTTAGCCCATCTGTATTATAAATAATAGCTCACGAAGATGTCATTTAGCCCATATGTATAATAAATAATAGCTCAAGAACATGTCGTTTCACCTCTATACATAATATATATTAGCTCAAGTATATGTAATTGAACGTCTATGTATAATATATGATAGCCCAAGAACATGTCATTTTGCCCATATGTTTAATAAATAAGAGCTCAAGAGCTTGTCATTTAACCTCTATGTATTATATAAAATAGCTCAAAAACATGTCATATAGACCATCTGTATAATAAATAATAGCTCAAGAATATGTCATATACCCAGTATGAATAATATATAATACCTCAAATATATTTCACATAACCTATATATATATAATATGTAACAGCTCAAGAACATGACATTTAGCTCATCTGTATAATAACTAATAGCTCAAGAACATGTCATTTAGCCATTATATATAAAATATAATACCTCAAATATATGTCACTTAACCTATATGTATAATATGTAACAACTAAAGAACATGACAATTAGCCCATTTGTATAATAAATAATAGCTTAAGAACAAGTCATTTAATCTCTATGTATAATATATATCAGCTCAAGTATATGTCATTGAACCTCTATGTATAATATATAATAGCTCACAAACATGTCATTTAGCCCATCTGCATAATGAATAATAGCTCAAGAGCATGTTATTTAACCTCTATGTATAATATATATTAGCTCAAGAACATGTCATTTAACTTCTATGTATAATATATAATACCTCAAATATATGTCAATTAACCTTTATGAATAATATCTCTAGCTCAACTATATATCATTTAACCTTCATGTATAATATGTAACAACTAAAGAACATGACATTTAGCCCATCTGTATAATAAATAATAGTTAAGGACATGTCATTTAAGTTCTATATATAATATATAATAGATCATGTATAAGTCATTTGGACTTTCTGCATAATCAATAATAGCTCAAGAATATGTCATTTAAACCCTTTATGTAATATATATTAGCACAAGTATATGTTATTTAGCCTTTTTATATGGTAAATAATGGCTCAAGATCATGTCATTTAACCTCTATGATTTCTATAAATAAGGTCAAGAACATATCATTTAACCTCTATGTATAATATATTTTAGCTCAAGTATATGTCACTTAATCTCTTTGTATAATATATAATAGCTCAAGGACATGTCATTTAGCCAGTATGTGTAATGTATAATACCTCAAATATATGTCACATAACCTATATGTATAATATGTAACAGCTCTAGAACATGACATTTAGCCCATCTATATGATAAATAATAGCTTAAGGACATGTCATTTAACCTCTATATGTAATATATAATAGCTGAAGAACTTGTCATTTAGACCATCTGTATAATAAATAATAGCTCACGAACGTCATATAGCCAGTATATATAATATATAATACCTCAATTATATTTCATATAACATATATATATATATATATAAAATATGTAACAGCTCAAGAACATGACATTGAGCTCATCTGTATAATAAATAATAGTTCAGGAACATGTCATTTAGCCATTATATATAATTGATAATACCTCAAATATATGTCACTTAACCTATATAAATAATACGTAACAACTAAAGAACATGACATTTAGCCCATCTGTATAATAAATAATAGCTTAAGAACAAGTCATTTAATCTCTATGTATAATATATATTAGCTCAATATATGTCACTTAATATCTCTGTATAATACATAAGAGCTCAAGAACATGTCATTTAGCCCAGCTCTATAATAAATAATATCTCAAGATTATGTAATTCAGCCTATCTGTTTAATAAATAATAGCTCAAGAACATGTCATTTAACCTCTATGTATGATATATAATAGGTAAATGACATGTCATTTAGCCCATCTGTATACTAAATAATACCTCAAGAACATATCATTTAGCTCCTCTGTTAATAAATAATAGCTCAACATGTCATTTAATCCCTTTGTTTAATATATATAAGCTCAAGTATATGTCAGTAAACTTCTATATATATTTTATAATAGCTCAAGAACATGTCATTTACAACATCTGTATAATAATTAATAGCTCAAGAACATGTCATTTAGCCAGTATGTGTAATGTATAATACCTCAAATATATGTCACATAACCTATATGTATAATATGTAACAGCTCTAGAGCATGACATTTAGCCCATCTGTGTGATAAATAATAGCTTAAGGACATGTCATTTAACTTCTCTATGTAATATATAATAGCTCAAGAACTTGTCATTTAGCCCATCGGTATTATCAATAATAGCTCAAGAAAATGTCATTTAGCCCATATGTATAATAAATAATAGCTCAAGAACATGTCATTTCACCTCTATACATAATATATATTAGCTCAAGTATATGTAATTGAATGTCTATATATAATATATAATAGCTCAAGAATATTTAATTTTGCCCATCTGTTTAATAAATAATAGCTCAAGAGCTTGTCATTTAACCTCTATGTATTGTATATAATAGCTCAAAAACATGTCATATAGACCATCTGTATAATAACTAATAGCTCAAGAACCTGTCATATACCCAGTATGAATAATATATAATACCTCAAATATATTTCACATAACCCATATGTATAATATGTAACAGCTCAAGAGCAGGACATTTAGCTCATCTGTATAATAAATAATAGCTTAAGAACAACTCATTTAATCTCTATGCATAATATATATTAGCTCAAGTATATGTCATTGAACCTCTATGTATGATATATAATAGCTCACGAACATGTCATTTAGCCCATCTGCATAATAAATGAGCATGTTATTTAACCTCTATGTATAATATATATTAGCTCAATATATGTCACTTAATATCTATGTATAATACATAATAGCTCAAGAACATGTCATTTAGCCCATCTGTATAATAAATAATTGCTCAAGAGCATGTTATTTAACCTCCTTGTATAATATAGATTAGCTCAATATACGTCACTTAATATCTATGTATAATACATAAATAGCTCAAGAACATGTCATTTAGCCCAGCTGTATAATAAATAATACTTCAAGATTATATAATTTAGCCCATCTGTTTAATAAATAATAGCTCAAGAACATGTCATTTAACCTCTATGTATAATATATAATAGATCAAGAACATATCATTTAACCTCTATGCATGATATATAATAGGTCAAGGACATGTCATTATCCCATCTGTATACTAAATAATAGCTTAAGAACATATCATTTAGCCCATCTGTTTAATAAATAATAGCTCAAGAACATGTCATTTAATCCCTTTGTATAATATATATAAGCTCAAGTATATGTCACTTAAGTTCTATATATATTATATAATAGCTCCAGAACATGTCATTTAGCCAGTAAGTATAATATATAATACCTCAAATATATGACACATAACCCATATGTATAATATGTAACAGCTCAAGAGCAGGAAATTTAGCCCATCTGTATAATAAATAATAGTTCAGGAATATGTCATTAAGCCATGAGATGTATTATATAATACCTCAAATATATGCCACATAACCTATATGTATTATATATAACAGCTCGAGAATATTACATTTAACCCATCAGTTTAATAAATAATACGTCAAGAACATATCCTTTTAGCTCTATCTATAATATGCAATAGCACAAGTATATGTCATTTAGCCCATCTGTATAATAAATAATACCTCAAGAACATGTCCTTTGATCTCTTTGTATAATGTATAATAGATTAAGAACATGTCATTTAACCTCTATGTATAACATATAATAGCACAAATATATGTCAATTAACCTCTATGTAAAAATAAAATAACTCAAGAATATGTCATTTAATCTCTATATTTAACATATAATAGCTCAAAAATATGTCATTTAGACCATCTGTTTAATAAATAATAGGTGAAGGACATCTCATTGAACCTCTATATTTAATATATAATAGCTTAAGAATATGTCCTTTATACCATCTGTTTAATAAATAATAGCTCAAGGACATATCATTAAACCTCTCTATATATAATATGCAATAGCTCAAGTATATGTCATTTAGCCTATCTATATAATAAATAATAGCTCAAAAACATCTACTTTGACCTCTTTGTATAACATAATAGATCAAGAACATGTCTTTTAACTTCTATGTATAATATTTAATAGCTCAAATATATGTCAATTAACCTTTATGAATAATATCTACTGGCTCAACTATATGTCATTTAATCTTTATGTATAATATATAATAACTCAAATGTATGTCACTTAACCTATATGTATAATATGTAACAACTAAAGAACATGACATTTAGCCCATCTGTATAATAAATAATAGCTTAAGGACATGTCATTTAGCCCATATGTATAATAAATAATAGCATAAGAACATGTCATTGAACCTATATGTATAATATATATTAGCTCAAGTATATGTAATTGAATGTCTATGTATAATATATAATGGCCCAAGAACATGTCATTTTGCCCATCTGTTTCATAAATAATAGCTCAAGAACTTGTCATTTAACCTCTAGGTATAATATATAATATCTCAAAAACATGTCATTTAGACCATCTGTATAATAAATAATAGCTCAAGATCCGGTCATATAGCCAGTATGTATAATATATAATACCTCAAATATATTTCACATAACCTATATCTATAATATGTAACAATTCAAGAACATGACATTTAGCTCATCTGTATAATAAATAATAGCTCAAGAACATGTCATTTAGCCATTATGTATAATATATACTACTTCAAATATATGTCACTTAACCTATATGTATAATATGTAACAACTAACGAACATGACATTTAGCCCACCTATATAATAAATAATAGTTTAAGAACAAGTCATTTAATCTCTATGATTAATATATATTAGCTCAAGTATATGTCATTGAACCTCTATGTATAATATATAATAGCTCACGAACATGTCATTTAGCCCATCTGCATAATAAATAATAGCTCAAGAGCATGTTATTTAACCTCTATGTATAATATATATTAGCTCAATATATTTCTCTTAATATGTATGTATAATATAAAATAGCTCAAGAACATGTCATTTAGCCCTTCTGTATAATAAATAATAGCTCAAGAATATTTAATTTAGCCCTTCTGTTGAATAAATAATAGCTCAAGAACTTGTCATTTAACCTTTATGTATAATATATAATAGCTCAAAAACGTGCCATTTAGACCTTCAGTATAATAAACATTAGCTCAAGAATCTGTCATTGAACCAGTATGTATAATATATAATACCTCAAATATATGTCACTTAACCTATATGTATAACATGTAACAGCTAAAGAATATGTCATTTAGCCAATCTGTATAATAAATAATATCTCAAGAATGTCATTTAGCCCATCTGTTTAATAGAAAATAGCTCAAGAACTTGTCATTGAACCTCTATGTATAATAAGTAATAGCTCAAGAATGTCATTTAGCCCATCTGTTTAATAAATAATAGCTCAAGAACATGTCATTTAATCCCTTTGTATAATATGTATAAGCTCAAGTATATGTCACTTAACTTCTATTTGTATTATATAATAGCTCAAGAACATGTCATTTACAACATTTGTATAATAAATAATAGCTCAAGAACATGTCATTTAGCCAGTATGTATAATATATAATAGCTCAACTATATGTCACATAACCTATATGTATAATATGTAACACCTCAAGAACAGGACATTTTGCCCATCTGTATAATAAATAATAGCTTTAGAACATGTCGTTTAACCTCTTTGTATGATGTATAATCGATCAAGAATATGTCATTTAACTTCTATGTATCATACATATTAGCTCAAGTATATGCCATTTAACCTCTATATTTGATATATAATATCTCAAGAATATGTCATTTAGCCCATCTGTTTAATAAATAGTAGCTCAAGGACATGTCATTAAACCTCTCTATATAATATATATTAGCTCAAGTATATGTCATTTATCCTCTATGTATAATATATAATGGCTCAAGAACATGTCATTTAGCCCATCTGTATAATAAATAATACCTCAAGAGTATGTTATTTAACCTCTATGTATAACATATATTAGTTCAATATATGTCACTTAATATCTATGGAAAATACATAATAGAATAAGACTTTGTCATTTAACCATTGTGTATAATATATCATAGCTCAAGAAGAAGTCATTTAGCCTTTCTGTATAATAAAAAACACCTCAAGAACATGTTCTTTCACCACTATCTATAATATGCAATAGCTCAAGTATATGTCATTTGGCCCATCTGTATAATACATAATAGCTAAGAACATGTCATTGAACCTCTATGTATAATATATAATAGCACAAATATATGTCAATTAGCCTCTCTGTATAATATATAATAGTTCAAGCATATGTCATTTAGCCCATCTAAATAATAAATATTGCTGAATAGCATGTCAGTTAACTTGTATATGTAATATAGTTTAGTGCTATATATTTCACTTAATCCATATGTAATAGCTCCAGCATATATCATTTAGCCCAACTGTATAAAAAATAATAGCACAAGAACATGTCATTGAACCTATATATATAATATATATTAGCTCAAGTATATGTCATTTAATATCTATGTATAATACATAATAGATCATGTATAAGTCATTTAGACTTTATAATAAATAATAGCTCAAAAACATGTCATTTAACATTTTTGTATAATATATATTAGCTCAACTATATGTCACTTAACTTCTATATATAATATATAATAGCTCAAGAACATGTCATTTTGAACATTTGTATAAAAATAATAGCACAAGAACATGTCATTTTGAACATTTGTATAATAAATAATAGCACAAGAACATGTCATTTAGCCAGTATGTATAATATATAATACCTCAAATATATGTCACATACCCTATATGTATAATATGTAACAGCTCAAGAACATGGATTTTAGCCCATCTGTATAATAAATAATAGACTTAGAACATATTATTTAACCTCTCTATATAATATATAATAGCTCAAGAAATTGTCATTTAGCCCATCTGAATAATAAATAATAGCTCAAGAGCATGTTATTTAACCTCTATGTATAATATATATTAGCTCAATAAATGTCACTTAATATCTATGTATAATACATAATAGCTCAAGAACTTGTCATTTAACCATTATGTATAATATATAATAGCTCAAGAACAGGTCATTTAGTCTTTTTCTATAATAAAAAATAGCTCAAGAATATGTCCTTTCACCTCTATCTATAATATGCAATAGCTCAAGTATATGTCATTTAGCCCATCTGTATAAAAAATAATAGCTCAAGAATATGTCCTTTGACCTCTTTGTATAATATACAATAGCTCAAGAATATGTCATTTAACCACTATGTATAATATATATTAGCTCAACTATATATCATTTAACCTTTATTTATAATATATAATAGCTCAGGAACATGTCATTTAGCCCATCTGTTTAATAAATAATAGCTCAAGTATATTTCCTTTAACCTCTATGTATAATATATATGCTCAACTATATGTCATTTAACCTTTATGTATAATATATAATAGCTCAAGAACATGTCATTTAGCCCATCTGTTTAATAAATAATACCTCAAGAACATGTCATTAAACCTCTATAAATAATATATAATAGCTCAAGAACATCTCATTTTATCCATAATTATAATAAATAATAGCTCAAGGACATGTCATTTAACCTCTATATATAATATATATTAGCTCAAGTATATGTCATTTAACTTCTATGTATTATATGTAATAGATGATGTAAAAGTTTTTTAGACTCCCTGTATTATAAATGATTGCTGAAGAACATGTCACTTCATCTCTATGTATAATACATATTACCTCAAGTATATGTCCTTTAACCTCTATGTATAATATATTATAACTCAAATATATGTCACATAACCTCTATGTATAATATGTAATATCTCAAGAACTTTTCATTTAGCCTATCTCTATAATAAATAATAGCTCCAGAACTTGTCATTTTACCTGTATGTATAATATATATTAGCTCAAGTATATTTCATTTAACCTCTATGCATAATATATAATAGATCACGTATAAGTAATTTAGACTTTCTGTATAATAAATAATATCTCAAGAACATGTCATTTAGAACATCTGTATAATAAATAATACCTCAAGAACATGTGATTTAGTGCATCTGTTTAATAAATAATAGCTCAAGAACATGTCACTTAATCTTTCTGTATAATATATAGGACTTCACATATATGTCAATTAATCTCTATGTATAATATATAATAGCTCCTGTATATGTCATTTAACTTCTCTGTGTAATAAATAATAGCTCAAGAACATGGTACTTAACTCTTTATATAATACATAATACCTCAAATATATGTCATTTTTCCTCTATGTATAATACATAATAGCACATGTATATGCCATTTAGTCTTTTTGTATTATAAATAGTAGCTCAAAAACATCTCATTTAGCTCATCTGTATAATTAATAATATCTTAAGTATATGTCATTTAACCTCTATATATAATATATAACAGCTCATGTATATGTCATTTAGCCCATCTGTTAAATAAATAATAGCTTAAGAACATGTCATTTAACCTCTATATATAATATATATGAGATCAAGTATATGTCATTTAGCCTCTATGTATAATAAAAAGTAGCTCAAGAACATGTCCTTTAAGCTCTATGCATAATAAATAATAACTCAAGTATGTGTCTTTTAACCTCTCTATATAATATATAATCTCTCAAGTATATATTACTTAACCTCTCTATATAATATGTAATATCTCAAGTATGTCTCATTTAACCTCTCTGTATAATATATAGTACTTCAAGTATATGTTATTTAATCTCTCTATATAATATATAATAGCATATGTATATATCATTTAACCTCTATTAATAATATATAATAGCTCAAATATATATCATTTAACCTCTATATATAATATATAATAGCTCAAGTATGTGCCATTTAACCTCTCTATATAATATATAATCTCTCAAGTATATGTTACTTAACCTCTCTATATAATATGTAATATCTCAAGTATGTGTCATTTAACCTCTCTGTATAATATATAGTACTTTAAGTATATGTCATTTAATCTCTATATATAATATATAATAGCATATGTATATGTCATTTAACCTCTATTAATAATATATAATAGCTCAAATATATATCATTTAACATCTATATATAATATATAATAGCTCAAGTATGTGTCACTTAATCTCTAAATATACTATATAATAGCTCAAGTATATTTCATTTAGCCTCTCTGTATGATATGTAACAGCTCTTATATCTGTCATTTAGCCTCTCTGTAGAATATATCAAAGCTCAAGTATGTGTCTTTGAACCTCTATGTATAATATATCAAAGCTCAAGTATGTGTCTTTTAACCTCTATATATAATGTATAATAGTTCAAGTATGTGTCATTTAACCTCTATGTATAATATATAATTGCTGAATTATATGTTTTAATATATCTGTATAATATATAACAGCCTAAGAATATCTCATTTAAATGATCAATTTCATAAAGCGTAGCACATGTCAATGTATAATACATAATAGCTCAAGTATGTCATTTAACCTTTCTGTATAATATATAATAGCTCAAATATATGTCATTTAACATCTATATAATATATAATAGTTCAAGTATATGTTATTTAACCTCTCTGTATAATATATAATAGCTCAAGTATGTCATTTGACCTCTCTGTATAATATGTAATAGCCCCTGTGTATGTCATTTAATCTCTCTGTATAATATATAATAGCCCAAGTATATGTCTTTTGACCTCTGTGTAATATATCATAGCTAAATATGTCATTTAACCTCTCTTTATTATATATAATTGCTCAAGTATATGTCATTTAACCTTTTAGTATAACATATAGGCAACTGATCTAAATTTGCATGAAAAGAAGCCATTTTCCATTTGAGCAATGATCAGATGATCTGTGGAGGCAGTTGTCAGCAAAAAATGATTCAAGTTATCAATTGCCATATTTTTAAAATGTTCTAAATAACATATAATTTTTAAAAAGGAAGAAAGATACCATTCAGTATCCTGAGACAAAACTTTTCAACCAGAGGTTATCCAATGAGAACTAAAGTGAAAATCTAGGTAGTGATGGTTTGATAAATAAACTGACCATGATTAATGGACATGAGTCTAGGAATTCTAAATAGTGGAGGGTGTCCTGCCAAGTTTCTCTGTTCTCTCTTACTTCAAAGCCAAAAATGCCAAGCTTCTAGTTAACTGATTCCTTCAGCAAACATTTATTGGGACCTGTGCTGTAAGGGAAAGGACACTAATCATGAACTCAGAAGACATAAATCCTATTAAGAAGCTCAGTATGTGGGGAAGGCCAGAAGGATAATGATCTCTAAGACCAGACAGCAAAGACTCAATATACATATCTTATAATCCCCAGGATAACACTTTCTGAGAGTAAAAATGTCCATTGCTGGGAAATAACTGAAACAAGACAAAACAAAACAAGAACAACAAAGTTTAGGATATGAATGTAATGGGATATTATTATACAGTATGAAATAACCACAGTGAAGGATTTGTAGCAACCTAGGGAAGATTTTTGTGTCTTGGTACAGAATAAAATAAAGAGATCTAAAATACTGAGTAAATAAAGACAATATCACCAAGAAATATATATATATTGCTAAAAAGGAAGCCAAACTCTCAGAAACTGAATAACCCATAATGGTCTTGAAGAGGAGATGGCAGACTACCAGAGCAGAATGGTGCATACATTATCAGACATGACCACTTTGTGTATTATTTTTGCTTAACTGTTTTCTTTGTTATTAGGGAGGAACCAATGTTGGCAGTGAGGGGAGGAAGGGTTCCTCCTGAAATGACCACGAAGTAAAAACAAAAGCCATCTAGAGAAATTATTTTTAACTATGTTATTAATAAGGACTAGGACACATTTGTTTAATAATTTGATCAATATTTATTAAACACTTTTGTTCAAATATTCCACGGAAGTACCCCTTAGCTTTCTTGGGTGGTCTTGAGTCAGGAAGAGATGAGTTCATATCTAGCTTCAGTCACTTATTAGCAGTGTGACTCAGTTGCCTCAACTATAAAATGGGGATAATAACAATCCTTCCCTCCCACAGTTATGGGGAAGATCAAACAAGATAATATTTGTAAAGTATTTGGCACACTGTAGGTGCTACATAAATGCTTATTGCCTTCCCTATTCCTCCTCATAGTGTTTAATCATTCCCAGGAAAAAGCAAGCCCTGGTAGGGTCTTTGCATTGAGTGGAGATGGGGACTGATGGATGCTTGCTGATTACTATTTCATTTCAATTTATGGGTGATTCCATAAAATTGGATAACATTAGAGCAGGGGGCTGAGACTTTTTCTGAGTCCCACACCCTCTGGGCAATCTGGGGGAGTGTGGGGCTCCTTTCTCAAGATATACAGTTTTGAAGGGCATAAATACATAGAATTACCAATTGTACCATCGCTACCAAATGCAGATATCCAATTTTGAAGTTCATGGTCCCCAGAACTGGATTAGAGGAAGAAAATTCAATGACTATATTTTCCAGCAGATAAACCACACCTTGGAAGCTACAAGTCTTTTTTCTGGAGCGTTAGCTCTCGGCAACGAGTTCCTACATACTGTATGACAGTCACGGCTTATTACAGCAAGACATTTGTCCTACGGGACTGGGCAGGGGGGTGGAGATCAGAATGGGGCGCTGAAGGCCCTCTGGCATCCATCCCACTTTCTGAATACCTGTTTCCTTTGCTCATGGGGCCCTCACATTAGTTTCCCCATGTCCTGTGGTTTATTTAAATGGAGTCCATTGTTTCATGGGATAATCTTTTAGGGAGAAATCTGTGAACTCCATACAGCCTCATGCTCCCAGGGGTTAGAACAATAATGCTCACAGCCCTATTAACCAAGCAACTTCCATTTACCATGTATTTTTCTCTTGCATCAGCCCCTGCAAGGTAGGTAACATGTAGGCTGCACTATTATAATAATTTTCCAGATAAGGAAATTCAGCTGCAATGGTTTGCTCCTGGTTACAGAGCTAGGAGAATATTGAAGCAGATTCTCAACTGCTTTCTATTGCTCCGACCACATCACGCTGCCTCCCAAACTCTGCTGGTTTGTCAGCTCACTGGTCTTCCTCCCACCCCCTTCCATTCTTCCCTAGCACCAGTCATCCCTGAAGGGCTGCCATCAACTGCTACAGCCTACAGAGGAGGTGGGGGCGGGGTGGGGCTGAAGCA
The DNA here is from genome assembly GCF_016432865.1 of Antechinus flavipes. Classification (NCBI taxonomy): domain Eukaryota; kingdom Metazoa; phylum Chordata; class Mammalia; order Dasyuromorphia; family Dasyuridae; genus Antechinus; species Antechinus flavipes. Next base: position 661,650,522 of record NC_067399.1, read on the forward strand.
ATGGATAAAGGTTTCTGAGGGAGGCTTTGCAAGAAACGTTTTTTAATCCTTAGAACTTTTAAAAATGGAATAGGCTGCAAAGAGCCCAGCTTTGGGGGAAAGAAATTACTATTTGACAAAAACTGCTGGGAAAATTGGAAACCAGTATGGCAGAAACTAGGCACTGACCCACACCCAACACTGTATACCAAGATAAGGTTGAAATGGGTTCATGATCTAAGCATAAAGAATGAAATTATAAATAAATTGGAATAACATAAAATAATTTACCTCTCAGATGATTATAAATAAATTGGAATAACATAGGATAATTTGCCTCTCAGATCTGTGGAAGGGGAAGGAATTTGTGGCCAAACAACTAGAGATCATTATTGATCACCAAATACATTGTTTTGATTATATTAAGATAAAAAGGTTTTGTACAAACAAAATGAATGCAGACGAGATTAGACAAGATTAGAAGGGAAGCAATAAATGGGGGGGGGGGGATTTTATATTCAAGGATTCTGATAAAGACCTCATTTCTAAAATATTTAGAGAACTGTCTCAACTTTATAATAATTCAAGCCATTCTCCAATTGATAAATCGTCAAAGGATATAAACAGACAATTTTCAAATAAATAAATTGAAACCATTTCTAGACATATGAAAAGGTGCTCTACATCATTATTGATCAGAGAAATGGAAATTAAGACAACTCTGAGGTACCATTATACACCTGTCAGATTGGCTAACATGACAGGAAAAGATAATGACCAATATTGGAGGGGATGTGGGAAAACTGGGACACCAGTTGTGATGGAGTTGTGAATTGATCCAACCCATTTTGGAGAGCAATTTGGAAGTATGCCCAAAGGGTTATCAAACTATGCAAACACTTGATCCAGCAGTGTTTCTACTGAGATTATATCCCAGAGAGATCCTAAAGGAGGGAAAGGGACCCACATGTGCAAAAATTTTGTGGCAGCCCTTTTTGTGGTGGCAAGGAACTGGAAACTGAGTGGATGCCCATCAGTTGGGGAATGGCTGAATAAATTATGGTATATGAAGGTTGTGGAATATTATTGTTCTATAAAAAATGATCAGCAGAATGATTTCAGAGAAGCCTGGAGAGACTTACATGAACTGATGCTGAGTGAAATGAGCAGGACCAGGAGATCATTTTACAGGACAACATCACTATTATACGGTGATCAATTCTGACAAATGTGGCTCTCTTCAACAATGAGATGATTCAAACCAGTTCCAATAGCTCAGTGATGAAGAGAGCCATCTGCACCCAGAGAGAGGACTGTGGGAACTGAGTGTAGACCACTCTCTATGTTGTTGTTTGCTTACATTTTGTTTTCTTTCTCATTTTTTTTTACCTTTTTGATCTGATTTTTTTTTTGTGCAGCAAGATAATTGTATAAATATGTATGTATATTGAATTTAAGATATATTTTTGCATGTATTGGATTACTTGGCATCTAGGGAAGGATGGGGAAAAAGGGAGAAATTTAGAACACAAGGATTTGCAAGGGTCAATGCTGAAAAATTATTCATGCATATATTTTGACAATAAAAAGCTTTAATAAAAAATGAAAAAAAGAATTTAAATGGAATAGATTGATTGCTTGGAGAAAGAGTAGGTTCCCTCAGTGGAGATCTTGAAGCCGTGGATATTTAACCACTTATTGGGTAGGATGTAGAAGGTATTTTTATCTAGATAGTCAGTGAGGATTTATTTAGCATTTACTGTATGCCTGATGCTATGTGAAGGTTTTAATGAAATCAGAGCTCACTTACAGGTTCAAGATACTATGATTACATTATAGTCTTATGCCCATTTCACCAAAACACAAGATAAATATGCCCTTACTTTCTAGGAGGAGATTGGTTTTAATGATATCACAGCTCACTTGTAAGTTCAAGATACTGTGATTACATTATAACTTTGTGCCCATTTCACTAAAATATAAGATAAATTTGCTCTTAATATCTCAGGGGAAGGATGAGAAAACTGGGATACTGTGTAGTAGAAAACTGAATTTAGAGTCAGAAAACTCAGGTTCAGAATCAAGCCCTGCTAATCATTGGATCATGATTTTATTTTAGATTTTAGATGAGGAAACTGAGGCCTAAGAAAGTTAAATGGCTTTCCCTTGCTTGAACTCTTTGTAACCCCATTTTGGATTTTCTTGCAAAGATACTGGAGTGATTTGCCATTTTCTTCTCCAACTCATTTTACAGGAGGGGAAACTGAGGCAAACAGGATTAGGGACATGCCCAGGGTCACCCAAGCTAGTAAAGACAGATTTGAACTCAGGATAAGTTTTCCTAGTCTCCAGTCCAGCGCTTTCTCCATGCTCTCTCTAGTGTCAGAGGCTAGATTTCAATCCAGGTCTAACTCACTAATAAGCATTTATTAAGCATCTTGTGTCTGGCAATGTCACCAGCTGCATGACCTTATGCAGGTCACTTTAGGACTCATCCTTTATTTCCTCATCTCTAAAACAGAGATCTTAATATCAGCAGTGCCCAAATCACAGAACTAAAGGTTCAAATGGGCACAAAGAGTTTGTAGACCATATAGCACTATAAAAATATTTGCCTTGACTTAACTAGTTGGCACAGTGGACAGAGTACTGGACTTTGAGTCAGGAGGACCCAAGATCCTTTCTTAGAAACCAGCTATCTGATCCTGAGCCAGACTCTTCTCTATCACATGGTGAGGTTGGGATTGAGTCTCTCTGAGTTCTCCTCTAGGTCTAAATCAATGACCTTTTGATAATTGTTATTGTTAAGACAATGACAATAATTATAATATCATTTAGTACCTGACATATAGTAAGAACTACATAAATGTCAGTTATTATTATTACTTTTAATGCTCAATTGATTTTCATTTTTCTTTTTTTCTTCCCCCCCCCCCCATTTATTCAGAATTCTAACTCTCCGAAGGTGAAGGTATAAGGCTAATATCTTAACATACTGAAATTAGAGGAAGAGGGTGGGAATCAAATTTCTTTCATTCCACATAAAATCTATTTGAGCAAATATATTTAAGTGTCCTGGATGAAATAGTCCCTTGTAGCCTACTCACCACCATCATGCATTTTTCCACAGTCCTCTAATAAACACTCATTTTCAATTTTTAGGAAGCAAAAAAAAAAAAAAAGGAAATAAGCATTTATTATGCACCTACTATGTGACAGGCCCTTGCTAAATACTTTACAAATATTATCTCATTTCATCCTCAGAACAAACCTTAGAGTTAGATGTTGTTATGACCCCCATTCAGCTAGGGAAATTGAGACAGAGAGTAATTAAGTGAGTTGCCCAGAGTCTTAGTCACAATCCAGGAAGTAAACTCAGATCTTTCTGACCCCAGAGTCCAGCCCTCCATCCACTGAACCATGTAACTGCCTCTAACTCTTAGGCAACATGAGGATTCCACATCCAAGGATCATTCTATGATGGCCAATCCAATATCAGTATTTTTTAATTGAACCTTTACCAGAGACAAACATAGTAAAAGATGTCATCAAGGATGTTATCATATGTCAAGAAGAAGGTACACCAGATATATCCACACAAGGTCAGGAGAAATCACAAAAAATTTCCAGAACATTGGGCGGTGAACTTCTGATGGGACGGCATCAAGAATCACTCAGAAATGGGTTGGGATCTGCATACTTGGAGGGAATACCCACATCTGATGGGATCATGGATAATGGGAAATTTATTAGAAAAAAAGGAGATATAAAGAAGCAGAACAAAGATATGAGAAGATTCAATCTTAAAGATTCACCACATACATCAAGTGAAGATAAACATTGAAAATCTTCCTATGCATGAGATATTTTAATGGAAGTAGTCATTCAAAACAAGTGTGAGTGTGTACATATGTGTGTGTGTGTGTGTGTGTGTGTAAGAGGCCGAGAGTGAGGTCCAGGATTTGACATAGAAAAGGAATGATAGTTTTATATGCTTTATCTACTTTTTATGCTTGACTCTCCAAATGAACCTGACATTTATCTTGTTGTACACTAAGTCCAAAAAGAAAACTAATTCTTCCAAAGAAGAAGGCTAGGTGACTGAGAATGCCTCATTCCACTAACCGTCTAAATAACATCCAATCTTTCTCATTTAGTCAGTGTGGTCTGAATGTACGAATCATGACATTAAGCACAACTACCTTATTACCGTAGGGTACAGTTCCGAAGTGTAGATGTAGACCGTGTTGAAGGCAGCACTGATGGCCATTTTTCCACTCAAAGCCAGGAACATGGGGTTCCAAAATAAACCTATGGAGAGAATAAAGGAAGGATGACTTCAATAGAACAGAAATGGATGGTGCTTTAATTTAAAAAACTAACTTGGGCTAAAGTTGTTCTCAGAAGATTAAAACTTTAAAAAGAGGTATAAGAGAGCCCGCTCCAATGGCTCTCAGTGCTCAATTATCAGGGGAAACATTAACTCTTTGGAAATGGGGCAAAGCAATAAATCAGGATTAATTTATTGTTTTGCTGATTATTCCATTTTAACAAAGTTTGATCCTGGGTAAGTCACCTTAATCCATTGGAGAAAGAAATGGCAAACTATGGCAAGTATCTTTCCAAGAAAACCACATAGACAGTATGATCCATAGGCCACAAGGAGTAGGGTTAATCTCTGTTTGCCTTAATCTCTTGGAGAAGGAAATGGGAAACCACTACAACTATCTATACCAAGAAAAGAGCATAGACAGTATGAGCCATAGGTCACAAAAAGTGGAGTTAATCTAAGCTTGCCTTAATTTCATGGAGAAGGAAATGGCAAACTACTCCAACAACCTTTACCAAGAAAACCTTATAAACAGTTTGATTCATAGGTCACAAAGAATGGGGTAAATCTCTGTTAGCCTTAATCTCTTGGAGAAGGAAATGGCAAACTATTCCAAGTATCTTTCTATGAAAAATCACATAGACAGTATGGTCCATAGGTCACAAAGGGTGGAGTTAATCTCTTTTTGCCTAAATCTTTTGGAGAAAGAAATAGCAAACTAGTCCAACAATCTTTACCAAAAAAAAAAAAACAACAACAACAACAAAAACCTTATATACACTATGATCCATAGGTCACAAAGAGTGGGGTTAATCTAGGTTTGCCTTATTCTCTTGGAGAAGGAAATGGTAAAGTACTCCAATAATCTACATCAAGAAAAGCTCATAGACAGTATGATCCATAGGTCATAAAGAGTGGGGTTAATCTCTTTTTGCCTTAATCTCTTGGAGAAGGAAATGGCAAACTACTCCAACAATCTTTACCAAGAAAACTTCATAAACAATGTGATCTATAGCTCATAAAGAGTGGGGTTAATCTATGTTTGCCTAAATCTCTTAGAGAAGGAAATGGCAAACTACTCCAACAATCTTTACAAAGAAAAACCTTATAAACACTAGGATGCATAGGTCACAAAGACTAGGGTTTAACTCTGTTTGCTTTAATCCTTTGGAAAAGGAAATAGCAAACTGCTCCAAGTACCTTTGCCATGAAAATCTAATAGATAGTATAGTCTATAGGTCACAAAGAGTGGGGTTAATCTATGTTTGCTTTAATTTCTTGGAGAAGGAAATGGCAAACTATTCCAAGTATCTTTCTATGAAAAATCACATACACAGTATGGTCCATAGGTCACAAAGGGTGGAGTTAATCTCTTTTTGCCTAAATCTTTTGGAGAAGGAAATAGCAAACTACTCCAACAATCTTTACTAAAAAAAACCTTATACACACTATGATCCATAGGTCACAAAAAGTGGGGTTATTCTATGTTTGCCTTAATCTCTTGGAGAAGCACATGGAAAACGACTCCAATGATCTACACCAAGAAAATTTCATGAATTGTATTGTCTATAGGTAACAAAGGGTGGAGATAATCTCTGTTTGCCTAAATCTTTTGGTGAAGGAAATGGCAGATGACTCCAACAATCTTTACCCAAAAAAACCTTATAGATACTATGATGCATAGGTCAGAAAGAGTGGGGTTAATCTCTGTTTGCCTTAATCTCTTGGAGAAGGACATGGCAAACTGTTCCAAGCATCTTTTCATGAAAAACCTCATAAATAGTATGGTCCATAGGACACAAAGGGTAGAGTTAATCTCTTTTTGCCTAAATCATTTGGAGAAGGAAATAGCAAACTACTCCAACAATCTTTACTAAAAAAAAAAAAAAAAAAAAACCTTATACACACTATGATCCATAGGTCACAAAAAGTGGGGTTAATCTATGTTGGCCTTAATCTCTTGTAAAAGCACATGGAAAATAACTCCAACAATCTTTCCAAAGAAAATCTCATAAGCAGTATGGTCTATAGTTCACAAAGAGTGGGGTTAATCTATGTTTGCTTTAATTTCTTGGAGAAGGAAATGGCAAACTATTCCAAGTATCTTTCTATGAAAAATCACATACACAGTATGGTCCATAGGTCACAAAGGGTGGAGTTAATCTCTTTTTGCCTAAATCTTTTGGAGAAGGAAATAGCAAACTACTCCAACAATCTTTACTAAAAAAAAAAAACTTTATACACACTATGATCCATAGGTCACAAAAAGTGGGGTTAATCTATGTTGGCCTTAATCTCTTGTAAAAGCACATGGAAAATAACTCCAACAATCTTTCCAAAGAAAATCTCATGAGCAGTATGGTCTATAGTTCACAAAGAGCGGGGTTAAACTCTGTTTGCCTTAATCTCTTGGAGAAGGACATGGCCAATCACAACCATCTTTACCTAAAAAACCTTATAAACACTATGATCCATAGGTCACAAAGAGTGGGGTTAAACTCTGTTTGCCTTAATCCTTTGGAGAAGGAAATAGCTAACGACTCCAAGTACATTTGCCAAGAAAATCTGATAGACAGTATAGTCTATAGGTCACAAAGAGTGGGGTTAATCTATGTTTGCCTTAATCTCTTGGAAAAGGACATGGCAAACTATTCCAAGTATCTTTGCCAAGAAAATCTGATAGACAGTATGGTCTATAGGTCACAAAGAATGAGGTAATCTATGTTTGCCTTAAGCTCTTGGAGAAGGACATGGCAAATCACAACCATCTTTACCAAAAAACCTTATAAACACTCTGATTCATAGGTAATAAAGAGTGGGATTAATCTCTGTTTGCCTTCATCTCTTGGAGAAGGAAATGGCAAACTACTCCCACAATCTTTACCCAAAAAAACCTTATACACACTATGATGCATAGGTCACAAAGAGTGGGGTTAATCTCTGTTTGCCTAAATCTCTTGGAGAAGGACATGGCAAACTGTTCAAAGTATCTTTTCATGAAAAACATCATAAATAGTATGGTCCATAGGACACAAAGGGTAGAGTTAATCTCTGTTTGCCTAAATCTATTGGAGAAGGAAATAGCAAACTACTCGAACAATCTTTACCCAAAAAAACTTTATAAACACTATGATGCATAGGTCACAAAAAGTGGGGTTAATCTCTGTTTGCCTAAATCTCTTGGAGAAGGACATGGCAAACTGTTCCAAGTATCTTTTCATGAAAAACCTCATAAATGGAGAAGCACATGGAAAAGAACTCCAATGATCTTTACCAAGAAAATTTCATGAACTGTATTGTCTATAGGTAACAAAGAGTGGAGATAACCTCTGTTTGCCTAAATCTTTTGGAGAAGGAAATGGCAAATGACTCCAATAACCTTTCCAAAGAAAATCTTATGAACAGTATGGTCTATAGGTCATAAAGAGTGGGGTTAAACTCTGTTTGCCTTAATCTCTTGGAGAAGGACATGGCCAATCACAACCATCTTTACCTAAAAAAACCTTATAAACACTATGATCCATAGGTCACAAAGACTGGGGTTTAATCTCTTGGAGAAGGAAATGGCAAACTACTCCAACAATCTTTACCAAAAAAAACTTTAAAACTCTATGATCCATAGATCAAAAAGTGTGGGGTTAAACTCTGTTTGCCTTAATCCTTTGGAGAAGGAAATGCCTAACTACTCCAAGTACATTTGCCAAGAAAATCTGATGGACAGTATAGTCTATAGGTCACAAAGAGTGGGGTTAATCTATGTTTGCCTTACTCTCTTGGCAAAGGAAATGGCAAACTACTCCAAGTATCTTTGCTAAGAAAATCTGATAGACAGTATGGTCTATAGGTCACAAAGAATGAGGTAATCTATGTTTGCCTTAAGCTCTTGGAGAAGGACATGGCAAATCACAACCATCTTTACCAAAAAAAACATTATAAACACTATGATCCATAGGTCACAAAGAGTAATGTTAAATTCTGTTTGCCTTCATTTCTTGGAGAAGGAAATGGCAAACTACTCCAACCATCTTTACCAAAAAACCTTATAAACACTATGATCCATAGATCAAAAAGAGTGGGGTTAAACTCTGTTTGTCTTAATCCTTGGGAGAAGGAAATAGCTAACTACTCCAAGTACCTTTGCCAAGAAAATCTGATAGACAGTATAGTCTATAGGTCACAAAGAGTGGAGTAATCTATGTTTGCCTTAATCTCTTGGAGAAGCACATGGAAAACGACTCCAATGATCATTACCAAGAATATTTCATGAACAGTATAGTCTATAGAACACAAAGAATGGAGATAATCTCTGTTTGCCTAAATCTTTTCTAGAAGGAAATGGAAAATGACTCCAACAATCTTTCCAAAGAAAATCTCATGAACAGTAAGGTCTATAGGTCACAAAGTGTGGGGTTAAACTCTGTTTCCCTTAATCTCTTGGAGAAGGAAATGGCAAACTATTTCAAGTATGTTTCCATGAAAAACCTCATATACAGTATGGTCTATAGGTCAGAAAGGCTGGAATTAATCTCTTTTTGCCTAAATCTTTTGGAGAAGGAAATGGCAAACTACTCCAACAATCTTTACTAAAAAAAATCTTATACACACTATGATCCATAGGTCACAAAAAGTGGGGTTAATCTATGTTTGCTTTAATCTCTTGGAGAAGCACATGGAAAACGACTCCAATGATCTTTACCAAGAAAATTTCATGAACAGTATGGTCTATAGGTCACAAAGAGTGGAGATAATCTCTGTTTGCCTAAATCTTTTGGAGAAGGAAATGGCAAATGACTCCAACAATCTTTCCAAAGAAAATCTCATGAACAGTATGGTCTATAGGACACAAAGAGTGGGGTTAAACTCTGTTTGCCTTAATCTCTTGGAGAAGGACATGGCCAATCACAACCATCTTTACCTAAAAAAACCTTATAAACACTATGATCCATAGGTCACAAAGACTGGGATTTAATCTCTTGGAGAAGGAAATGGCAAACTACTCCAACAATCTTTACCAAAAAAAACTTAAAAACTCTATGATCCATAGATCAAAAAGTGTGGGGTTAAACTCTGTTTGCCTTAATCCTTTGGAGAAGGAAATGCCTAACTACTCCAAGTACATTTGCCAAGAAAATCTGATGGAGAGTATAGTCTATAGGTCACAAAGAGTGGGGTTAATCTATGTTTGCCTTAATCTCTTGGAAAAGGACATGGCAAACTACTCCAAGTATCTTTGCCAAGAAAATCTGATAGACAGTATGGTCTATAGGTCACAAAGAGTGGGGTAATCTATGTTTGCCTTAAGCTCTTGGAGAAGGACATGGCAAATCACAACCATCTTTACCTAAAAAACCTTATAAACACTCTGATCCATAGGGCACAAAGAGTGGGGTTAAACTCTGTTTGCCTAAATCTCTTGCAGAAGGAAATAGCTAACTAATCCAACAATCTTTATCAAAAAAAACCTTATAAACACTATGATCCATAGGTCAAAAAGAGTGGGGTTAAACTCTGTTTGTCTTAATCCTTTGGAGAAGGAAATAGCTAACTACTCCAAGTACATTTGCCAAGAAAATCTGATAGACAGTATAGTCTATAGGTCACAAAGAGTGGGGTTAATCTATGTTTGCCTTAATCTCTTGGAAGAGGACATGGCAAACTACTCCAAGTATCTTTGCCAAGAAAATCTGATAGACAGTATGGTCTATAGGTCACAAAGAGTGGGGTAATCTATGTTTGCCTTAAGCTCTTGGAAAAGGATATGGCAAATCACAACCATCTTTACATAAAAAACCTTATAAACACTATGATGCATAGGTCACAAAGAGTGGGGTTAATATCTGTTTGCCTTAATCTCTTGGAGAAGGACATGGCAAGCTGTTCCAAGTATGTTTTTATGAAAAACCTCATAAATAGTATGGTCCATAGGACACAAAGGGTAGAGTTAATCTCTTTTTGGCTAAATCTTTTGGAGAAGGAAATAGCAAACTACTCCAACAATCTTTACTAAAAAAACCATTATACACACTATGAGCCATAGGTCACAAAAAGTGGGGTTAATCTATATTTGCCTTAATCTCTTGGAGAAGCACATGGAAAATGACTCCAATGATCTTTACCAAGAAAATTTCATGAACTGTATTGTCTATAGGTAACAAAGAGTGGAGATAATCTCTTTTTGCCTAAATCTTTTTGGAGAAGGAAATGGCAAATGACTCCAACAATTTTTCCAAAGAAAATCTCATGAACAGTATGGTCTATAGGTCACAAAGAGTGGGGTTGAACTCTGTTTGCCTTAATCTCTTGGAGAAGGACATGGCCAATCACAACCATCTTTACCTAAAAAAACCTTATAAACACTATGATCCATAGGTCACAAAGACTGGGGTTTAATCTCTTGGAGAAGGAAATGGCAAACTACTCCAACAATCTTTACCAAAAAAAACCTTTAAAACTCTATGATCCATAGATCAAAAAGAGTGGGGTTAAACTCTGTTTGCCTTAATCCTTTGGAGAAGGAAATGGCTAACTACTCCAAGTACATTTGCCAAGAAAATCTGATAGACAGTATAATCTATAGGTCACAAAGAGTGGGGTTAATCTATGTTTGCCTTACTCTCTTGGCAAAGGAAATGGCAAACTACTCCAAGTATCTTTGCTAAGAAAATCTGATAGACAGTATGGTCTATAGGTCACAAAGAATGAGGTAATCTATGTTTGCCTTAAGCTCTTGGAGAAGGACATGGCAAATCACAACCATCTTTACCAAAAAAAACATTATAAACACTATGATCCATAGGTCACAAAGAGTAATGTTAAATTCTGTTTGCCTTCATTTCTTGGAGAAGGAAATGGCAAACTACTCCAACCATCTTTACCAAAAAACCTTATAAACACTATGATCCATAGATCAAAAAGAGTGGGGTTAAACTCTGTTTGCCTTAATCCTTGGGAGAAGGAAATAGCTAACTACTCCAAGTACCTTTGCCAAGAAAATCTGATAGACAGTATAGTCTATAGGTCACAAAGAGTGGAGTAATCTATGTTTGCCTTAATCTCTTGGAGAAGCACATGGAAAACGACTCCAATGATCATTACCAAGAATATTTCATGAACAGTATAGTCTATAGAACACAAAGAATGGAGATAATCTCTGTTTGCCTAAATCTTTTCTAGAAGGAAATGGAAAATGACTCCAACAATCTTTCCAAAGAAAATCTCATGAACAGTAAGGTCTATAGGTCACAAAGTGTGGGGTTAAACTCTGTTTCCCTTAATCTCTTGGAGAAGGAAATGGCAAACTATTTCAAGTATGTTTCCATGAAAAACCTCATATACAGTATGGTCTATAGGTCAGAAAGGCTGGAATTAATCTCTTTTTGCCTAAATCTTTTGGAGAAGGAAATGGCAAACTACTCCAACAATCTTTACTAAAAAAAATCTTATACACACTATGATCCATAGGTCACAAAAAGTGGGGTTAATCTATGTTTGCTTTAATCTCTTGGAGAAGCACATGGAAAACGACTCCAATGATCTTTACCAAGAAAATTTCATGAACAGTATGGTCTATAGGTCACAAAGAGTGGAGATAATCTCTGTTTGCCTAAATCTTTTCGAGAAGGAAATGGCAAATGACTCCAACAATCTTTACCCAAAAAAACATTATAAACACTATGATGCATGGGTCACAAAAAGTGGGGTTAATCTATGTTTGCCTTAATCTCTTGGAAAAGCACATGGAAAACGACTCCAATGATCTTTACCAAGAAAATTTCATGAACAGTATGGTCTATAGGTCACAAAGAGTGGAGATAATCTCTGTTTGCCTAAATCTTTTCGAGAAGGAAATGGCAAATGACTCCAACAATCAATCTTTCCAAAGAAAATCTCATGAACGTATAGACCATACATCACAAAGTATGGGGTTAAACTCTGTTTGCCTTAATCTCTTGGAGAAAGAAATGGCAAACTGTCCCAAGTATCTTTTTATGTAAAACCTCATAAATAGTATGGTCTATAGGACACAAAGAAGGGAAATAATCTCTCTTTGCCTAAATCTTTTGGAGAAGGAAATGGCAAATGACTCCAACAATCTTTCCAAAGAAAATCTCATGAACAGTATGGTCTATAGGTCACAAAGAGTGGGGTTAAACTCTGTTTGCCTTAATCTCTTGGAGAAGGACATGGCCAATCACAACCATCTTTACCTAAAAAACCTTATAAACACTATGATCCATAGGTCACAAAGAGTGGGGTTAAACTCTGTTTGCCTAAATCTCTTGCAGAAGGAAATAGCAAACTACTCCAACAATCTTTATCAAAAAAAAAAAAAAAAAAAAAACCTTATAAACACTATGATCCATAGGTCAAAAAAAGTGGGGTTAAACTCTGTTTGCCTTAATCCTTTGGAGAAGGAAATAGCTAACGACTCCAAGAACATTTGCCAAGAAAATCTGATAGACAGTATAGTCTATAGGTCACAAAGAGTGGGGTTAATCTATGTTTGCCTTAATCTCTTGGAAGAGGACATGGCAAACTACTCCAAGTATCTTTGCCAAGAAAATTTGATAGACAGTATGGCCTATAGGTCACAAAGAGTGGGGTAATCTATGTTTGCTTTAAGCTCTTGGAGAAGGACATGGCAAATCACAACCATCTTTACCTAAAAAACCTTATAAACACTCTGATTCATAGGTAATAAAGAGTGGGATTAATCTCTGTTTGCCTTCATCTCTTGGAGAAGGAAATGGCAAACTACTCCAACAATCTTTACCCAAAAAAACCTTATAAACACTATGATGCATAGGTCACAAAGAGTGGGGTTAATCTCTGTTTGCCTTCATCTCTTGGAGAAGGAAATGGCAAACTGTTCCAAGTATCTTTTCATGTAAAACCTCATAGACAGTATGGTCCATAGGACACAAAGGGTGGATTTAATCTCTTTTTCCCTTAATCTTTTGGAGAAGGAAATAGCAAACTACTCCAACAATCTTTACCCAAAAAAACCTTATAAACACTATGATGCATAGGTCACAAAGAGTGGGGTTAATCTCTGTTTGCCTTCATCTCTTGGAGAAGGAAATGGCAAACTGTTCCAAGTATCTTTTCATGTAAAACCTCATAGACAGTATGGTCCATAGGACACAAAGGGTGGATTTAATCTCTTTTTCCCTTAATCTTTTGGAGAAGGAAATGGCAAAATATTCCAACAATCTTTACAAAAAAAAAAAAAAACCTTATAAACACTATGATCCATAGGTCACAAAAAGTGGGGTTAATCTATGTTTGCCTTAATTTCTTGAAGAAGCACATGGAAAATGACTCCAATGATCTTTCCAAAGAAAATCTCATGAATAGTATGGTCTATAGGTCACAAAGTGTGGGGTTAAACTCTGTTTGCCTTAATCTCTTGGAGAAGGAAATGTCAAACTATTCCAAGTATCTTTCCATGAAAAACCGCATAGACAGTATGGTCCATAGGTCAGAAACGGTGGACTTAATCTCTTTTTGTCTAAATCTTTTGGAGAAGGAAATGGCAAATGACTCCAACAATCTTTCCCAAGAAAATCTCATGAAGAGTATGATCTATAGGTCACAAAGAGTGGAGATAATCTCTGTTTGCCTAAATCTTTTGGAGAAGGAAATGGCAAATGACTTCAACAATCTTTTTCAAGAAAATCTCATAAAGAGTATAGTCTATAGGTCACAAAGAGTGGGGTTAATCTCTGGTTACCTTAATCTCTTGGAGAAGGAAATGGCAAACTACTCCAACAATCTTTACCCAAAAAAGCCTTATAAACACTATGATGCATAGGTCACAAAGAGTATAGTTAAATTCTGTTTGCCTTAATCCTTTGGAGAAGAAAATAGCAAACTACTCCAGGTACCTTTGCCAAGAAAATCTGATAGACAGTATAGTCTATAGGTCACAAAGAGTGGGGTTAATCTATGTTTGCCTTACTCTCTTGGCAAAGGAAATGGCAAACTACTCCAAGTATCTTTGCCAAGAAAATCTGATAGACAGTATGGTCTATAGGTCAGAAAGAATGAGGTAATCTATGTTTGCCTTAAGCTCTTGGAGAAGGACATGGCAAATCACAACCATCTTTACCAAAAAAACCTTATAAACACTATGATCCATAGGTCACAAAGAGTAAAGTTAAATTCTGTTTGCCTTCATCTCTTGGAGAAGGAAATGGCAAACTACTCCAACAATCTTTACCAAAAAATCCTTATAAACACTATGATCCATAGGTCAGAAAGAGTGGGATTAAACTCTGTTTGCCTTAATCCTTTGGAGAAGGAAATAGCTAACTTCTCCAAGTACCTTTGCCAAGAAAATCTGATAGACAGTAATAGGACATGTACTATTATTCTCTATGAGACCAACAATTCCTATGTTTGTTGGATTTTTCCTTTGTTAAAAGATAGGGATCAATGTGGGAACAATTTCTTAAAAAAAAAAACCACTATAGAAATAAGACAACAATAAAACTCAAATATACAAAAAAAATAATAAAACCTAACTAACCAACAACTCAAAGAAAGTATTCACCTCTAAACATACTTAACAGGTCTCCTGCAATGGTTAAAGTTGTTTTAGAAACAGAACTCAAGAATATCATTTAAATTGTTTTTAAAATTAAAAACCACAATCCTATATATGGATAGAATGCACTGCCTGCCCTTCAATGTAAAGATACTTCTCTGGATTATATCTATAGTTCACAAAGAGTGGGGTTAATCTATGTTTGCCTTAAACTCTTGGAAAAGGGCATGGCAAACTACTCCAAGTATCTTTGCCAAGAAAATCAGATAGACAGTATGGTCTATTGGTCACATAGAGTGGGGTAATCTATGTTTGCCTTAATCTCTTGGAGAAGGACATGGCAAATCACAATCATCTTTACCAAAAAAGCCTTATAGACACTATGATCTATATGTCACAAAGAGTGGTGTTAAACTCTGTTTGCCTTAATCTCTTGGAGAAGGAAATAGCTAACTACTCCAAGTATCTTTGCCAAGAATATCTGATAGACAGTATCGTCTATAGGTCACAAAGAGTGGGGTTAATCTATGTTTGCCCTAATGTCTTGGAGAAGGAAATAGTTAACTACTCCAAGTATCTTTCCCAAGAAAATCTGATAGACAGTATGGCCTATAGGTCACAAAGAGTGGGGTTAATCTATGTTTGCCTTAATATCTTGGAGAAGCACATGGAAAACTAACAGTATAATCTATAGGTCACAAAGAATGGAGATAATCTCTGTTTGCTTTAATCTTTTGGAGAAGGAAATGGCAAACAACTCCAACAATCTTTCCCAAGAAAATCTCATAGACAGTATGATACATAGGTCACAAAGAGTTGAGTTAATCTCTTTTTGCCTATCTCTTGGAGAAGATCATGGCAAATTACTACAACAATCTTAAGCAAAAAAAAAAAAAGTTATAAATACTATGATCCATAAGTCACAAAGAGTGGGGTTAAACTCTGTTTACCTTAATCCTTTGGAGAAGGAAATAGCAAAGTACTCCAAGTATCTTTGCCAAGAAAATCTGATAGACAGTATGGTCTATAGGTCACAAAGAGTGGGTTCATCTCTGTTTGCCTTAATCTCTTGGAGAAGGACATGGCAAATTACTCCAAGTATCTTTGCCAAGAAAATATAATAGACAGTATGGTCTATAGGTCATAAAGAGTTGGGTTAATCTCTGTTTGCTTTAATCTGTTGGAGAAGGAAATGGCACTATTCCAATAATCTTTCCAAGAAAACTTCATGGACAGTCTGGTTCATAGGTCATAAAGAGTAGGCTTAATCTTTGTTTGCCTTAATCTATTGGCAAAGGAAATGGCACTATTCCAAGTATCTTTTCACAAAAACCTCATAGACTGCACGGTCCATAGGTCACAAAGAGTGGGGTATGGGTGAACAAATGAACAACCACTTCCTGACTCCAAATTCCATTCTGTATCTAATGTGCTACCTAGTTGCCCAAGCATATATTACTGGAAGGAATGTCCAATTCCATGACACTCTGAGACCTTGAATGATGGAAGAGCCATTACTATTCCTGTATATCTTCTAGAACCCCATCCATCACTACCATCTGACATTTACTGAGCACCTTGAAGTTTACAAAGTTCTTTTCAACAAACAACTGATAACTAATCTTTTGGGAGATACAACCTATCAATATTTATTGTGATATAATATCACATCTTCCATCTTTCTCAATGTCTTTAATGGCCTCATGAGTTCAAAAATATCGCTGTCCCTCCAGTAGTACAATTATGACTCATCCACTCATCCTCACCCTGTGTAACTCTTGCCTCTAGTCTTCCTCAGATCTACCCTCAAGGAGATGCCCCAAATGCTGCCAGTATCCCTCAAGTCTTCTCTTTTGTGGATATAAGTATTGTACTCATATTGCTTACCCTTGCTCTTGCCATGTGACCAGCTCACTTCTTTTTCCATTCACACATTTCCTCTTTAATATCTCATAACATACTTCTCACATATAAATTATCAATGAAAATATCTGGATCCTGCTTGTGTCCATCATATATTACTGTTTTGTTCTTTTGGATTCCTTTGAGACCTGGGAGTTCCAAACTCCTCAATCCCACTTCCCCTGGAGACCTGCTATGTCTAAAATACAGCTCTGTCTATGGGGGATAGCTTGAGATCATTAAAAGTACTGCAATTTCCTAAAGGTAGCTAGTGTAATTCCATGAAGCCATTCAACTTACATTTATTTAGTTCCTTCTATGTGAATAGCTTTTTAATTAGCATCATGGATGTCATGTTAGGAATATCCAATCCACAGCCTACTCCTGAGGAGCTTACCATACAGTGGAGAAGCCAAGAATTAGACCTTCAGCAGTGCTCTAAAGTTTCAGTTCCACAGGGTCACAGACTCATTGATTTAAGGCTACAAGAGATATTGAGATGAACCATTCCAAATCTTTCATTCAATAATGAGGTGGTAAAATGGTAAGATTATTTACCCAAAATCACATTGATAATGACTATCAAAGCCAGGATTTGAACTCAGGCTCCAAATCCAGTTCTCTTTCTATTTTCTGGAAAGCTTGTAAAGTTCATGGCATCTAACACCATTCTAAATGAAGCTCTCAGGAGATGACACTTTAGACACAGTCCCAAAGCCTATAGCATCAAAACTTAATTCCAGTGGATGTCCATCAATTGGAAAATGGTTGGGTAAATTGTGGTATATGAATGTTATGGAATATTTAGACTCAGTCCCAAAGCCTATCTCATCAAAACCTAATTCCAATGGATACTCATCAATTGGAGAATAGTTGGGTAAATTGTGGTATATGAATGTTATGGAATATTATTATTCTATAAGAAATGACCAGCAGAATGAATACAGAGAGGCTTGGAGAGATTTACATGAACTCATACTGAGTGAAATCAGCAGAACCAAAGATCATTGTACTCTTCAGCAACAATGCTATATGCGGATATATTCTGATGGAAGTGTATATCTTCAACAAAGAGAAAATCCAATTCACTTCCAACTGATCAATGATGAACAGAATCAGCTACACTCAGAGAAGGAACACTGGGAAATGAGTGTGAACTGTTTGCATTTTTGTTTTTCTTCTTTATTTTTACCTTCTGAATCCAATTCTTCCTGTGCAACAAGAGAATTGTTCGGTTCTGGACACATATATTGTATCTAGGATATACTATAACATATTTAACATGTACAGGACTGCCTGCCATTGAAGGGAGGGGGTGGAGGGAAGGAAGGGAAAAGTCAGAACAGAAGTGAGTGCAAGGGATAATGTTGTAAAAAATTACCCAGGCATGGGTTCTGTCAATAAAAAGTTATAATAATAATAATAACTAATTCCATGGAGATCACATCACAATACTTTGATATTTCAAGGATTTATGATTTCATAAATATGGCTATTTCCCTCTCTCGTGCATTTTACAACCTTCTCCACAACTTAGGAAAGGGCATCAGTGAGCTTCTATGACTGGAAATATCTATTCCTTGATGGACATCCTTCTATGTGGTTCAAAGATCTGGATTTGTGGTTTAATATATAGGGGACCTTGGGATCAGAAAGCTCCCTCTCCCAATACAGGTTAGAGCTTTCTCTTCCACTTAAGAGTCTAAATTAAATGACTAGCCAGAATGTATCAGAGACAGATCATGATCCTGACTTTTTCTGGTCATTGAGCATATTATTTTTAAGACATCCTCCCCCTCCAATCACCAAAATGTATACTCTAAAATTGAGAGAATTTGGCAGGAATGCAAGCAGATGAGCTAGACTCTGCCCTTGGCTCAGAGAAGAAAAGTTTCAATCATTTGTGCGGAGCTCTGCATGTGAAGATTTAGTGTTTCAGTTTGGTTGGTTTGTTTTTTTTTAAGAGAGAGTGGAGGAAAGAAACAAGAGAAAGTGCAAGAATTTGTGCAAGGTGACTTTGCTACACAGACTTCCCTTTCCAGTTTCAGAATAAGTCAAATTGGCCCCAGGGCAAGAAGAAGCAAGCAGCTGCAGCAGTCTCCAAAGGAGATGGAGGTGCTTTGTTCCTTGGTCAGACCTGCAGCAGTTACCAGAATTTACTACTGTCCAAAAGCTCTGGGAAACTTCCCGGGAGATGAGAGGCAGACAGATAAGGAAGGGTGGAGATCAGCAGCTGGGCAGAGTAAAAGAGTGAGTGTTGATTCATTCTTCTCTCCTTCTGTCTCAGGCCCTGGCAAGTAGCCAGTGGCTGCTTGCTACATATTTAATTTAAACTTTTGTCAGCCCTGGCAAATAAATATTGAATGGGTGAAGGACAAACCACATTCTGCTTTGTATGGACCCTATTTCCTAAGGAAAGCCTTTGCCTCTTGCGGTGAAAAGAACTGAAGTCCTCAGATCTCCCAGAAGCCCAATCACTGATTCAAAAGAGAAGCTGGGAGAGAGTGGGAGGAAGCCTTCAGGGTGGAAAGGAAGAATTAGGAAAATATTTTTCTTGATTGCTTTTTCCCCCTAGGGGAACTGAGTTGAGGTGTGAGGAGAAAGTGTGTGGGCAAATACTCTATACAAATGAAAATGGTTTCAAATGAATTTTTCTATATGAATTAAACATAATTGACCATGGAAGCTGCCTCAAGGATTAATGCTTTGGCACTGGAAATCTTGGCATTTGGAGGGTTTAATTTTTATTCCACAAAAAATTATTAAACCCAATCTATCAGGTACTGCTCTCAAAGAGCTTATATTCTAGCATATTAATTAATAAAGGCAAAATAGTTGCAAATTTATTTCATTAAAGAGTAGTATTAGTAACTGAGGGAAGAAAAAAAAGACATTGAGTGAGAGATAACATGAAAGGGAAGTATCTCCAAGATATCTCCAAATATCCATTTAAACAAAAGCTAAGTGAACTTACCTAAGATTTTAAGTGTCTGGGGCTCATTTTGAACTCAGAACCAGTGCTCTATCCACTGTGGCACCTGGCTACCTCCTAAATGTCCTCCAAAATAAAATTTGAAAAAAAAAAAAAAGAGAGAGAGAGACCAGAAGTTTACCATCTTTTCAGCTTTTCTTATTCTGCCGAGCAGAACCACAAAGTACTACTGCCATTATACCTAAACTCTTTCCCAGTGTGCACCAACAGGTGGAAACAAATACCAGTGTGACTACTACCTTAGTATTTTGCCTCTGGGGCTATTTTCAGATTTCCTCACCCCTTAGCTTTAATGGGGATAATCTTGGAGCAAAGAGTGAGAAGATCAGGAGGAAACATTTTCAGGATGGCGGCATGATGGATAGAAAGGTGACCAACAAACTCCATTTCTTCATCTAAAAATGAGAAGAGTTGTTCTGAAAGTCACCAAGGTCCCTTCTAGTTCTGGAAACATGAAATTTAGCTCCTTTAAGAACACTCAGTCTCTGTTCCAGGCTAGTTCCCAGGTACCAATTCTAGGCTCTGGATCCCTATTGCAGCCTTGCCTTCTTCTGCATGTTTTATAAGCTCAATCATCAACACACTATATTAATTCTACCACACACCTTATTAATTCTACCACACACCAGCCACTGTGCTGAGGTACTGAGGCTACAGAACAAGAATGAAGCAAGAGCACTCCTCATCTACCTCAAGAGCAGGGCATTTAGTCCAATCTCCTCATTTTAGACACTGGCTTCTGGCCTTCTCCAAGGTCACACAGACATAAGTGGCAGAAAGGAAATAAAGAACAAAAAAGGCCTCTGACTCCCAGCCCAAACATGTCATTACATATGGGCTTCCCAACTCAGCACACAAACACAGGTGCATCACAAGAATAAGAAAATGGAAATTCATTTCCATTTGGCCAGTCAACAATATACTTATCAGGGCATGATGGAAAGAGGGGCTTTGTTTTTGTTTCTGAAATCCTTCACACTATGAAAACAAAAGTGATTTTTCCAACTAAATGTTGTATTTCTATACTTGAATGCATGGAGGAATGCCAGATCCCAAATTGTTTATTCTGACTACTGGCTGCCAATTCTGTGGTCAAGGGGCTACTTCTTACTAATGGGACATCCTCCGATGAGCTGGGTGCCCACTTTGCTTCTGTGACATGCCAAAATTGAGCTGCTTGGGAATAAAGAATCTTCAGAAATGGGAATGGTAAGACATGCCTTTAAAACCTGATGATTCCTTTCAGGCCATTGTGAGTCTTTTTTGCCTATTTATTTAAATTATTCTCATCTTACTTTCCTGGGAAGATTTTAGATAATTCTGCAAGAGTATCTTTTTCTTCTTAGAAAAAAAAACTAATCTTCCAGCATAACCAAGAGGTCAGCCACATAAGGAACAAACATTATATCATGGAGGGAAATGAGTCACCCGGCATCATGCTGAGAACTGAGTCAGTTTCAGACTGACTCACATCTTTCTGAACCGAGGAACAATTCTAGCCCTGGCTTGATGGAAAATGACTCACACATCACCTCTGTAAGGTCTCCTCAACATGAAATCACCCCTAGGACCAGTGTGGGTTTCCATCTAGTTTGGCAGCTCTTAGAAAGTTTTTATTCTCTGCTGGGAACTGAAACATGAGTTTCTCTAGTCATTATGGAGTTTTAATTCAAGTGAACAAGCAATTTTAGGTAAAGACAGGGTGCCAGGTAATTGTATTAGGTGTGGGGGCTACAAAGATTTTTAAAATGGAGCAATCCCTGCCCTCCCTAAACTGATGCTACAAATCTGAACTATAATGTTACAAATCTGAACTATAATGTTACAAATCTGGACTATAATGTTACAAATCTGGACTATAATGCTACAAATCTGGACTATAATGCTACAAATCTGAACTATAATGCTACAAATCTGGACTATAATGTTACAAATCTGAACTATAATGCTACAAATCTGGACTATAATGCTACAAATCTGAGCTGTAATGCACCAACTCTAGCTTTCTCCCTCTGGCTCAGGACTCTGCAACTTGAAGCCACCTAGTGGCCCATCCTCATGATAGCAGGATCAATAAACAAAGTAGTTCTAGGATGAAATGGACACCATCTGTCTGTCATTTAACCTCTCCCAGCACCAACTTTCTCAGCTGTAAAATGAAATCCCTGAGAGCATTCCACCTCACAAAGGCTCCGATGAGATCATGAGCACGAGGAAAGCACTTCATTAACCTTAGAGGAAGATATTAAGGGGTGGCTAGATGGGGCAGTGGATAGAGCACCGGCACTGGAAGCAGGAGTGTAAATCCTGGCTTCAGAAACTTGACACTTACCAGCTGTGTGATTCTGGGCAAGTCATTTAACCCCAATTCCCTCTAAAAAAAAGAGATACATTAGTGTCATTTATCAACACTTAGTAAGCCTTTGCCTATGGACAGATGCTTGATAAGCTAAATAGCTAGTTGGCTATTAATAATAATTAATAGTTGGCTAGGTCTGATCTTTGAAAGGCCTTAACAGTGGAACATCAAAGTCAGTTCGAAATGATCATTGCCATGGCAACAGGAAATTATGGTGTTTTTAGCAAACCTTCTACCAGGGCAACTCCCCAATAAGAACCAAAGCTAAGAGAAAAAGATGCAAAAAAACATCAAATATTAGTGAGAAACCATGGATAACACTGAAAAGGAGTCAGAAATCTAAATTCAAATAGTGCCTCTACTTATATGGATGATCTTGGGCAGGTCACTCCCTCTCTGTGGGGCTCCATTTACTCTCCTGTACAATGACTTATAGGATAATAAATGTAGAAGAAGGAGAGATTTGGGAGCTTGTCTAGTCTCTTATTTTATGGACCAGAAAAATGAAGCACAATCAGTAGTCAGGGACAGATAGTCTCTGAATCCAGCATCTCTGTCTGGTGCAACAATGAGCTCCTAGCTGATATTGGTGAGACCCAAAATGGGGGCTGAGGCTCCAAAAGCACCAGAAACCTTCTAAATGAATGCCTTGCTAAGCACTAAGAAAGTTCCATAAATGTAGAAAAAAAAAGAGAAATTTGGGAGCTTGTCTAGTCTCTTATTTTATGGATCAGAAAACTGAAGCACAATCAGTAATCAGTAAGTCTCCAAATGCAGCATCTCTGTCTGGTGCAACAATGAGTTCCTAGCTGATATTGGTGAGACCCAGCATTGGGGGCTGAGGCTCCAAAAGCAAGAGAAACCTTCTAAATGAATGCCTTGCTAAGCTCTAAGAAAGTTCCATAAATGTAGAAAAGAAGAGAGATCTGGGAACTTGTCTAGTCTCTTATTTTATGGATGAGAAAACTGAAGCACCATCAGTAATCAGTAACAGTCTCCAAATGCAGCATCTCTGTCTGGTGCAACAATGGGTTCCTAGCTGATATTGGTGAGACAGAAACCTCCTAAATGAATGCCTTGCTAAATACAAAGGAAGTTTCATAAATGCAGAAGAAAGAGAGATTTGGGAGCTTGTCTAGTCCAGTGCTCTTATTTTATGGATCAGAAAACTGAAGCACAATCAGTAATTGGTAACAGTCTCGAAATGCAGCATCTCTGTCTGGTGCAACAATGGGCTCCTAGCTGATATTGGTAAGACCCAGCATTGGGGGCTGAGGCTCCAAAAGCACCAGAAACCTTCTAAATGAATGCCTTGCTAAGCTCTAAGAAAGTTACATAAATGTAGAAAAAAGAGAGATCTGGGAACTTGTCTAGTCTCTTATTTTATGGATGAGAAAACTGAAGCACCATCAGTAATCAGTAACAGTCTCCAAATGCAGCATCTCTGTCTGGTGCAACAATGGGTTCCTAGCTGATATTGGTAAGACCCAGCATTGGGGGCTGAGGCTCCAAAAGCACCAGAAACCTTCTAAATGAATGCCTTGCTAAGCTTTAAGAAAGTTCCATAAATGTAGAAAAAAGAGAGATCTGGGAACTTGTCTAGTCTTTTATTTTATGGATGAGAAAACTGAAGCAAAATCAGTAATCAGGAAGAGTCTCCAAATCCAGCAACTCTGTCTGGTGCAACAATGGGTTCCTAGCTGATATTGGTGAGACCCAAAAATGGGGGCTGAGGCTCCAAAAGCACCAGAAACTCTTTAAATGAATGCCTTGCTAAGCTCAAAGAAAGTTCCATAAAGGTAGAAGAAGGAGAGATTTGGGAGCTTGTCTAGTCCAGTGCTCTTATTTTATGGATCAGAAAACTGAAGCACAATCAGTAATCAGTAAGTCTCCAAATGCAGCATCTCTGTCTGGTGCAACAATGAGCTCCTAGCTGATATTGGTGAGACAGAAACCTCCTAAATGAATGCCTTGCTAAACACAAAGAAAGTTTCATAAATGCAGAAGAAAGAGAGATTTGGGAGCTTGTCTAGTCCAGTGCTCTTATTTTATGGATCAGAAAACTGAAGCACAATCAGTAATTGGTAACAGTCTCCAAATGCAGCATCTCTGTCTGGTGCAACAATGGGTTCCTAGCTGATATTGGTGAGACCCAGCATTGGGGGCTGAGGCTCCAAAAGCACCAGAAACCTTCTAAATGAATGCCTTGCTAAGCTCTAAGAAAGTTCCATAAATGTAGAAAAAAGAGAGATCTGGGAACTTGTCTAGTCTCTTATTTTATGGATGAGAAAACTGAAGCACCATCAGTAATCAGTAACAGTCTCCAAATGCAGCATCTCTGTCTGGTGCAACAATAAGCTCCTAGCTGATATTGGTGAGACAGAAACCTTCTAAATGGATGCCTTGCTAAGCTCTAAGAAAGTTCCATAAATACAGAAGAAGGAGAGATTTGGGAGCTTGTCTAGTCCAGTGCTCTTATTTTATGGATCAGAAAACTGAAGCACAATCAGTAATCAGTAACAGTCTCCAAATGCAGCATCTCTGTCTGGTGCAACAATGGGTTCCTAGCTGATATTGGTAAGACCCAGCATTGGGGGCTGAGGCTCCAAAAGCACCAGAAACCTTCTAAATGAATGCCTTGCTAAGCTTTAAGAAAGTTCCATAAATGTAGAAAAAAGAGAGATCTGGGAACTTGTCTAGTCTCTTATTTTATGGATGAGAAAACTGAAGCAAAATCAGTAATCAGGAAGAGTCTCCAAATCCAGCAACTCTGTCTGGTGCAACAATGGGTTCCTAGCTGATATTGGTGAGACCCAAAAATGGGGGCTGAGGCTCCAAAAGCACCAGAAACTCTTTAAATGAATGCCTTGCTAAGCTCAAAGAAAGTTCCATAAAGGTAGAAGAAGGAGAGATTTGGGAGCTTGTCTAGTCCAGTGCTCTTATTTTATGGATCAGAAAACTGAAGCACAATCAGTAATCAGTAAGTCTCCAAATGCAGCATCTCTGTCTGGTGCAACAATGGGTTCCTAGCTGATATTGGTGAGACCCAGCATTGTGGACTGAGGCTCCAAAAGCAACAGAAACTCTCTAAATGAATGCCTTGCTAAGCTCTAAGAAAGTTCCATAAATGTAGAAGAAGGAGAGATTTGGGAGCTTGTCTAGTCCAGTGCTCTTATTTTATGGATCAGAAAACTGAAGCACAATCAGTAATCAGTAAGTCTCCAAATGCAGCATCTCTGTCTGGTGCAACAATGGGTTCCTAGCTGATATTGGTGAGACCCAGCATTGTGGACTGAGGCTCCAAAAGCAACAGAAACTCTCTAAATGAATGCTTTGCTAAGCTCTAAGAAAGTTCCATAAATGTAGAAAAAAAGAGAGATCTGAGAACTTATCTAGTCTTTTATTTTATGGATGAGAAAACTGAAGCACGATCAGTAATCAGTAACAGTCTCCAAATCCAGCATCTCTGTCTGGTGCAACAATGAGCTCCTAGCTGATATTAGTGAGACAGAAACCTCCTAAATGAATGCCTTGCTAAACACAAAGGAAGTTTCATAAATGCAGAAGAAAGAGAGATTTGGGAGCTTGTCTAGTCCAGTGCTCTTATTTTATGGATCAGAAAACTGAAGCACAATCAGTAATTGGTAACAGTCTCCAAATCCAGCATCTCTGTCTGGTGCAACAATGGGTTCCTAGCTGATATTGGTGAGACCCAGCATTGGGGACTGAGGCTCCAAAAGCAACAGAAACTCTCTAAATGAATGCCTTGCTAAGCTCTAAGAAAGTTCCATAAATGTAGAAAAAAGAGAGATCTGGGAACTTGTCTATTCTCTTATTTTATAGATGAGAAAACTGAAGCACAATCAGTAATCAGGAAGAGTCTCCAAATCCAGCAACTCTGTCTGGTGCAACAATGAGTTCCTAGCTGATATTGGTGAGACCCAACAATGGGGGCTGAGGCTCCAAAAGCACCAGAAACTCTTTAAATGAATGCCTTGCTAAGCTCAAAGAAAGTTCCATAAAGGTAGAAGAAGGAGAGATTTGGGAGCTTGTCTAGTCCAGTGCTCTTATTTTATGGATCAGAAAACTGAAGCACAATCAGTAATCAGTAACAGTCTCCAAATGCAGCATCTCTGTCTGGTGCAACAATAAGCTCCTAGCTGATATTAGTGAGACAGAAACCTCCTAAATGAATGCCTTGCTAAACACAAAGGAAGTTTCATAAATGCAGAAGAAAGAGAGATTTGGGAGCTTGTCTAGTCCAGTGCTCTTATTTTATGGATCAGAAAACTGAAGCACAATCAGTAATTGGTAACAGTCTCCAAATCCAGCATCTCTGTCTGGTACAACAGTGGGTTCCTAGCTGATATTGGTGAGACCCAGCATTGGGGGCTGAAGCTCCAAAAGCACCAGAAACCTTCTAAATGAATGCCTTGCTAAGCTCTAAGAAAGTTCCATAAAGGTAGAAAAAAGAGAGATCTGGGAACTTGTCTAGTCTCTTATTTTATAGATGAGAAAACTGAAGCACAATCAGTAATCAGTAAGTCTCCAAATGCAGCATCTCTGTCTGGTGCAAGAATGAGTTCCTAGCTGATATTGGTGAGACCCAACAATGGGGGCTGAGGCTCCAAAAGCACCAGAAACTCTTTAAATGAATGCCTTGCTAAGCTCAAAGAAAGTTCCATAAAGGTAGAAGAAGGAGAGATTTGGGAGCTTGTCTAGTCTCTTATTTTATGGATCAGAAAACTGAAGCACAATCAGTAATCAGTAACAGTCTCCAAATGCAGCATCTCTGTCTGGTGCAACAATAAGCTCCTAGCTGATATTAGTGAGACAGAAACCTCCTAAATGAATGCCTTGCTAAACACAAAGGAAGTTTCATAAATGCAGAAGAAAGAGAGATCCAGGAGCTTGTCTAGTCCAGTGCAATTATTTTATGGATCAGAAAACTGAAGCACAATCAGTAATCAATAAGTCTCCAAATGCAGCATCTCTGTCTGGTGCAACAATGAGATCCTAGCTGATATTGGTGAGACCCAGCAATGAGGGCTGAGGCTCCTAAAGCACCAGAAACTCTCTAAATGGATGCCTTGCTAAGGACTAAGAAAGTTCCATAAATGTAGAAAAAAGGGAGATTTGGGAGCTTGTCTAGTCTCTTATTTTATGGATCAGAAAACTGAAGCACAATCAGTAATCAGTAACATCCTCCAAATGCAGCATCTCTGTCTGGTGCAACAATGAGTTCCTAGCTGATATTGGTGAGACAGAAGCCTCCTAAATGAATGCCTTGCTAAACACTAAGGAAGTTCCATAAATGCAGAAGAAAGAGAGATCTGGGAGCATGTCTAGTCCAGGGCTCTTATTTTATGGATCAGAAAACTGAAGCACAATCAGTAATTGGTAACAGTCTCCAAATCCAGCATCTCTGTCTGGTGCAACAATGAGCTCCTAGCTGATATTGGTGAGACTCAGCATTGGGGGCTGAGGCTCCAAAAGCACCAGAAACCTTCTAAATGAATGCCTTGCTAAGCTCTAAGAAAGTTCTATAAATGTAGAAAAAAGAGAGATTTGGGAGCTTGTCTAGTCTCTTATTTTATGGATCAGAAAACTGAAGCACAATCAGTAATCAGTAACAGCCTCCAAATGCAGCATTTCTGTCTGTTGCAACAATAAGCTCCTAGCTGATATTGGTGAGACAGAAACCTTCTAAATGGATGCCTTGCTAAGCTCTAAGAAAGTTCCATAAATGCAGAAGAAAGAGAGATTTGAAACTTGTGTAATTCAGTGCTCTTATTTTATGGATCAGAAAACTGAAGCACAATCAGTAATCAGTAACAGTCTCCAAATCCAGCATCTCTGTCTGGTGCAACAATGGGTTCCTAGCTGATATTGGTGAGACCCAGCACTGGGGGCTGAGGCTCCAAAAGCAACAGAACCCTTCTAAATGAATGCCTTGCTAAGCTCTAAGAAAGTTCCATTAATGTAGAAAAAAAGAGAGATCTGGGAATTTATCTAGTCTCTTATTTTATAGATGAGAAAACTGAAGCACAATCAGTAATCAGTAACAGCCTCCAAATGCAGCATCTCTGTCTCGTGCAACAATGAGCTCCTAGCTGATATTGGTGAGACAGAAGCCTCCTAAATGAATGCCTTGCTAAACACTAAGGAAGTTCCATAAATGCAGAAGAAAGAGAGATCCGGGAGCTTGTCTAGTCCAGGGCTCTTATTTTATGAATCAGAAAACTGAAGCACAATCAGTAATTGGTAACAGTCTCCAAATCCAGCATCTCTGTCTGGTGCAACAATGGGCTCCTAGCTGATATTGGTGAGACCCAGCATTGGGGGCTGAGGCTCCAAAAGCACCAGAAACCTTCTAAATGAATGCCTTGCTAAGCTCTAAGAAAGTTTCATAAATGTAGAAAAAAGAGAGATTTGAGAGCTTCTCTAGTCTCTTATTTTATGGATGAGAAAACTGAAGCACAATCAGTAATCAGTAACAGTCCCAAATCCAGCATCTCTGTCTGGTGCAACAATGGGTTCCTAGCTGATATTGGTGAGACCCAGCACTGGGGGTTGAGGCTCCAAAAGCAACAGAACCCTTCTAAATGAATGCCTTGCTAAGCTCTAAGAAAGTTCCATAAATGTAGAAAAAAAGAGAGATCTGGGAATTTATCTAGTCTCTTATTTTATAGATGAGAAAACTGAAGCACAATCAGTAATCAGTAACAGCCTCCAAATGCAGCATCTCTGTCTCGTGCCACAATGAGCTCCTAGCTGATATTGGTGAGACAGAAACCTTCTAAATGGCTGCCTTGCTAAGCTCTAAGAAAGTTCCATAAATGCAGAAGAAAGAGAGATTTGAAACTTGTGTAATTCAGTGCTCTTATTTTATGGATCAGAAAACTGAAGCACAATCAGTAATTAGTAAGTCTCCAAATCCAGCATCTTTCTCTGGTGCAACACTGAGCTCCTAGCTGATATTGGTGAGACAGAAACCTCCTAAATGAATGCCTTGTTAAATACTAAGGAAGTTCCATAAATGCAGAAGAAAGAGAGATTTGGAAGCTTGTCTAGTCCAGTGCTCTTATTTTATGGATCAGAAAACTAAAGCACAATCAGTAATCAGTAACAGTTTCCAAATCCAGCATCTCTGTCTGGTGCAACAATCGGTTCCTAGCTGATATTGGTGAGACCCAGCAATGGGGGCTGAGGCTCCAAAAGCACCAGAAACCTTCTAAATGAATGTCTTGCTAAGCACTAAAAAAGTTCCATAAATGCAGAAAAAACGAAAGATCTGGGAACTTGTCTAGTCTCTTATTTTATAGATCAGAAAACTGAAGCACAATCAGTAATCAGTAAGTCTCCAAATGCAGCATCTCTGTGTGGTGCAACAATAAGCTCCTAGCTGATATTGGTGAGACCCAGCAATGGGGGCTGAGGCTCCAAAAGCACCAGAAACCTCCTAAATGAATGCCTTGCTAAGCTCTAAGAAAGTTCCATAAAGGTAGAAGAAGGAGAAATTTGGGAGCTTGTCTAGTCCAGTGCTCTTATTTTATGGATCAGAAAACTGAAGCACAATCAGTAATCAGTAAGTCTCCAAATGCAGCATCTCTGTCTGGTGCAACAATGGGTTCCTAGCTGATATTGGTGAGACCCAGCATTGGGGGTTGAGGCTCCAAAAGCACCAGAAACCTTCTAAATGAATGCCTTGCTAAGCACTAAGGAAGTTCCATAAATGCAGGAAAAAAAAAGAAAGATCTGGGAACTTGTCTAGTCTCTTATTTTATAGATCAGAAAACTGAAGCACAATCAGTAATTAGTAAGTCTCCAAATCCAGCATCTCTCTCTGGTGCAACACTGAGCTCCTAGCTGATATTGGTGAGACAGAAACCTCCTAAATGAATGCCTTGTTAAATACTAAGGAAGTTCCATAAATGCAGAAGAAAGAGAGATTTGGAAGCTTGTCTAGTCCAGTGCTCTTATTTTATGGATCAGAAAACTAAAGCACAATCAGTAATCAGTAACAGTTTCCAAATCCAGCATCTCTGTCTGGTGCAACAATGGGCTCATAGCTGATATTGGTGAGACCCAGCAATGGGGGCTGAGGCTCCAAAAGCACCAGAAACCTTCTAAATGAATGTCTTGCTAAGCACTAAAAAAGTTCCATAAATGCAGAAAAAACGAAAGATCTGGGAACTTGTCTAGTCTCTTATTTTATAGATCAGAAAACTGAAGCACAATCAGTAATCAGTAAGTCTCCAAATGCAGCATCTCTGTGTGGTGCAACAATAAGCTCCTAGCTGATATTGGTGAGACCCAGCAATGGGGGCTGAGGCTCCAAAAGCACCAGAAACCTTCTAAATGAATGCCTTGCTAAGCTCTAAGAAAGTTCCATAAAGGTAGAAGAAGGAGAAATTTGGGAGCTTGTCTAGTCCAGTGCTCTTATTTTATGGATCAGAAAACTGAAGCACAATCAGTAATCAGTAAGTCTCCAAATGCAGCATCTCTGTCTGGTGCAACAATGGGTTCCTAGCTGATATTGGTGAGACCCAGCATTGGGGGTTGAGGCTCCAAAAGCACCAGAACCTTCTAAATGAATGCCTTGCTAAGCACTAAGGAAGTTCCATAAATGCAGGAAAAAAAAAGAAAGATCTGGGAACTTGTCTAGTCTCTTATTTTATAGATCAGAAAACTGAAGCACAATCAGTAATCAGTAACAGTCTCCAAATGCAGCATCTCTGTCTGGTGCAACAATAAGCTCCTAGCTGATATTGGTGAGACAGAAACCTCCTAAATGAATGCCTTGCTAAGCACTAAGAAAGTTCCATAAATGTAGAAGAAAGAGAGATTTGGGAGCTTGTCTAGTCCAGTGCTCTTATTTTATGGATCAGAAAACTGAAGCACAATTAGTAATCAGTAACAGCCTCCAATTGCAGCACCTCTGTCTGGTGCAACAATGGCTTGTAGGTGATATTGGTGAGACAGAAACCTCTAAATGAATGCCTTGTTAAATACTAAGGAAGTTCCATAAATGCAGAAGAAAGAGAGATTTGGAAGCTTGTCTAGTCCAGTGCTCTTATTTTATGGATCAGAAAACTAAAGCACAATCAGTAATCAGTAACAGTTTCCAAATCCAGCATCTCTGTCTGGTGCAACAATGGGCTCATAGCTGATATTGGTGAGACCCAGCAATGGGGGCTGAGGCTCCAAAAGCACCAGAAACCTTCTAAATGAATGTCTTGCTAAGCACTAAAAAAGTTCCATAAATGCAGAAAAAACGAAAGATCTGGGAACTTGTCTAGTCTCTTATTTTATAGATCAGAAAACTGAAGCACAATCAGTAATCAGTAAGTCTCCAAATGCAGCATCTCTGTGTGGTGCAACAATAAGCTCCTAGCTGATATTGGTGAGACCCAGCAATGGGGGCTGAGGCTCCAAAAGCACCAGAAACCTTCTAAATGAATGCCTTGCTAAGTTCTAAGAAAGTTCCATAAAGGTAGAAGAAGGAGAAATTTGGGAGCTTGTCTAGTCCAGTGCTCTTATTTTATGGATCAGAAAACTGAAGCACAATCAGTAATCAGTAAGTCTCCAAATGCAGCATCTCTGTCTGGTGCAACAATGGGCTCCTAGCTGATATTGGTGAGACCCAGCATTGGGGGTTGAGGCTCCAAAAGCACCAGAAACCTTCTAAATGAATGCCTTGCTAAGCACTAAGGAAGTTCCATAAATGCAGGGAAAAAAAAGAAAGATCTGGGAACTTGTCTAGTCTCTTATTTTATAGATCAGAAAACTGAAGCACAATCAGTAATCAGTAACAGTCTCCAAATGCAGCATCTCTGTCTGGTGCAACAATAAGCTCCTAGCTGATATTGGTGAGACAGAAACCTCCTAAATGAATGCCTTGCTAAGCACTAAGAAAGTTCCATAAAGGTAGAAGAAGGAGAAATTTGGGAGCTTGTCTAGTCCAGTGCTCTTATTTTTTGGATCAGAGAACTGAAGCACAATCAGTAATCATTAACAGTCTCCAAATGCAGCACCTCTGTCTGGTGCAACAATGGCTTGTAGGTGATATTGGTGAGACAGAAACCTCCTAAATGAATGCCTTGCTAAGCTCTAAGAAAGTTCCATAAAGGTAGAAGAAAAAGAGATTTGGGAGCTTGTCTAGTCCAGTGCTCCTATTTTATGGATCAGAAAACTGAAGCACAATCAGTAATTAGTAAGTCTCCAAATGCAGCATCTCTGTCTGGTGCAACAATGAGCTCCTAGCTGATATTGGTGAAACAGAAACCTTCTAAATGAATGCCTTGCTAAGCTCTAAGAAAGTTTCATAAAGGTAGAAGAAGGAGAAATTTGGGAGCTTGTCTAGTCCAGTGCTCTTATTTTTTGGATCAGAAAACTGAAGCACAATCAGTAATCATTAACAGTCTCCAAATGCAGCACCTCTGTCTGGTGCAACAATGGCTTGTAGGTGATATTGGTGAGACAGAAACCTCCTAAATGAATACCTTGCAAAGCTCTAAGAAAGTTCCATAAAGGTAGAAGAAGGAGAAATTTGGGAGCTTGTCTAGTCCAGTGCTCTTATTTTATGGATCAGAAAATTGAAGCACAATCAGTAATTAGTAAGTCTCCAAATCCAGCATCTCTGTCTGGTGCAACAATGGGCTCATAGCTGATATTGGTGAGACCCAGCAATGGGGGCTGAGGCTCCAAAAGCACCAGAAACCTTCTAAATGAATGCCTTGCTAAGCACTAAGAAAGTTCCATAAATGTAGAAAAAAAGAAAAATCTGGGAACTTGTCTAGTGTCTTATTTTATGGATCAGAAAACTGAAGCACAATCAGTAATCAGTAACAGTCTCCAAATGCAGCATCTCTGTCTGGTGCAACAATAAGCTCCTAGCTGATATTGGTGAGACAGAAACCTCCTAAATGAATGCCTTGCTAAGCACTAAGAAAGTTTCATAAATGTAGAAGAAAAAGAGATTTGGGAGCTTGTCTAGTCCAGTGCTCTTATTTTATGGATGAGAAAACTGAAGCACAATCAGTAATTAGTAAGTCTCCAAATGCAGCATCTCTGTCTAGTGCAACAACGGCTTGTAGTTGATATTGGTGAGACAGAAACCTCCTAAATGAATGCCTTGCTAAACACTAAGGAAGTTCCATAAATGTAGAAGAAAGAGAGATTTGGGAGCTTGTCTAGTCCAGTGCTCTTATTTTATGGATCAGAAAACTGAAGCACAATCAGTAATCAGTGACAGCCTCCAAATCCAGCATCTCTGTCTGGTGCAACAATGGCCTCATAGCTGATATTGGTGAGACCCAGCAATCTGGGCTGAGGCTCCAAAAGCACCAGAAACCTTCTAAATGAATGCCTTGTTAAGCACTAAGAAAATTCTATAAATGCAGAAGAAGGAGAAATTTGGGAGCTTGTTTAGTCCAGTGCTCTTATTTTATGGATGAGAAAACTGAAGCACAATCAGTAATCAGTAACACTCTCCAAATCCAGCATCTCTGTCTGGTGCAACAATGGGCTCCTAGCTGATATTGGTGAGACCCAGCAATGGGGGCTGAGGCTCCAAAAGCATCAGAAACCTTCTAAATGAATGCCTTGCTAAGCACTAAGAAAGTTTCCACTTGAAAAATCAGTTTTTTAAAAAGACCATTCATTCTATTAATTCAACCAGCATTCACAATGAGCCTGTTACTGGAGCAGTCTAGACAGTGAGGAAGGTGCAAAGATATATAAGACATAGTCTGATTTCATGGATTCCAGCATTGTCTGATGGACTTTTAAAAGATCACAAAATTCTCCCTAGACAGGGTAGCTCATCCATCCAGGGATAAGATTCATCTGGGGAGGGCAAGTTGAGTTTTAAACTTCATAGGGATATTGTCATTGATGCACCATTTATTTAGTGGTCCCTTCCTATGAAGAAAAAGCCTCTTTCCAAAAGCTGAGTACAGCTGGGAGTCAGAGGACCTGGTTTTAATTCTTCATCTGATGCATGACCCTGTGTGCCTCAGTTTCCTCCTCTGAAAAATGGAGATAATTGGACTAGGTGGTCTTTAAGACCCCTCCTTGCTGGAAAAGTCTTATGATTCTAGCAAGAGATGAGACATCACAAAAATAACGACGTAATAGGCTCAGCAACTGGTGATGTAATCCCAGAGCTGACTCTGATTGGATAAGCACACTGCAGCTGGAGCCTTCTTACCATGGAGATAAACAAGAGAAAAAGGAGGGGGATTGCCGCAGGAGTAAGCTTTCTCACCGGAAGCTGTAACTTGCCAATCTTGGGGGAGTGTTCTACTTCCCCTCCAAACAAACAGAGAACTCAGCTACGGCCTGGCCCTGAGCATTTTCTCAGTGACATCATGCTGCCTTCTTCCATCCTCCACAAGGGGCTGGCTCAGAGCCGAGCACAAAAAATACATATTGCACCAAAATGAAGTGAGATGGGAGGGGGGAGAAAAGAGGAGAAAGGCAGAGATTGGGAAAACAAGGAAGAGAGGGTGAGAAATTAATTAGAAGAGAGGAGAGGAATATTAATAGATATCCTTCTAACAAGTGATGCACTTACTTAGTCACCACACAGAAGAAGGAATAACAAAGATCTAAAATGGCAGGAAGCAAAGGACAGGATTAAAATAAACATATTACTTCATAGTTCTCTTAAATCAGGCAGTGAGATTTTCCATGAATTTCCATTCAAATATCAATGGAGAAGATCAATTATCAATAAACATTTATTAAGTGCCTATCATATACCCAGACACTATGTTGGTTGGTGCTGGGATATGAAGACAAAGGACAAGCTTTACTCTCAAGAAGTTTAAACTTTAGGGATGTCCTCCCCAGGCTGGCAAATATTAAATTACTTGGATTGTCTCCCATTTGCTTACTTTTAATAACAACTCCCTTCTGTTAATTTGAATGATCAAGAGGTGGATGGAGAGTTTAGTGGACAGAGAGCTGGCAGCAATATCAGGACAGCCTTAGTTCAAATCTTGCTTCAGACTCAGACACTCTGGGCAACAAGTCATTTAATTTCTCAGAGCCCCAGACAGTCTCTAAGACTATCTGGTGCTGACTAGGTGTTAATCTTCATTATATGAGAGTCCTTTCCAGGACTTTGCTATACTAATGAAATCAAAGCTCTGATTAAGGAAAAAAAGATGAAGAGATTGACCTGTACACATACTAAGCACTTAATAAATGTTTGGTAACTGATTCCATTGTAAAATTAGCCAGTTTCTAAGGATTATTTAAAAAAAAACTTGTTATAAATTTTGAAATCACTAAGTCAATGAACACCATGGATATTTTCTAGATCTCCCTCCCCACCATGTTACTAAAGGATTTTTTAAGTTCTGAGAATTTGTGGGTGATAATCTGATTCCTCTCAGAGCAACAGGTTTTCATACATCCGATTATTTGCACATACCTGAACGTTCGCTTAAGAACATGGTCAACATGCAGGCAAATCCCGCAAAAATGAGAAAAGCAGAGGTGGTTTTCCGTCTCCCTGCCCTAGAAGAAAAAGCACACAAGGTCAGACGTGGCAGATGGCACACTTTGCATGGCGGCTGCCTTCATTTCCACAAGTAAATAACGTCAGTGAATTCTTGGCCCAGTCTGGAGTGCTTGGCTGAGCCAAAGAAAGCTGTCCATCAAGCTCATGGATCCTACTGTGCACCACCTGGGCAAGATGCAAATAACTTAGACCGATAGAGGATTAAAATCTTGCCCCAAAAGAATTGAGGATAGATGCCCACAGCGAATTGGCCAGGCTTCAGCCCCTCCAGTCTCTTGATAAATGTGAAATCTGCTTCTCAGGCAAATGAGAGCATCTCCTATCAAGCTTAAGCTGTTGCTATCTAGGGACAAAAAGGAGGGAGAGTGCTGCAGAAAACTGGATTCAGAGTCAGAGAATCAGGGTGCAATTCTCACTTCTAGTCCTTAGCACCTGTGTGACTTTGGCCAAATCAGTTAACCATTCTAAGTCTCAGTCCCTTCACCTGAAACATCCTTGACTTGCTTCCCATTTCTGAATCTCACCATAGATAATAAAGCAATAACAGTACTAAACATATATGCACCAAGTGGTATAGCATCCAAATTCCTACAAGAGAAGTTGAGAGCTGCAAGAAGAGATAGACAGCAAAACTATACTAGTGGGGAACCTCAACTTTGTTCTCTCAGAAGTAGATAAATTGAACTACAAAATAAATAAGAAAGAAATTAGGGAGGTAAACAGAATGTTAGAAAAGTTAGATGTGATAGATCTCTGGAGAAAATCGAATGGAGACAGAAAGAGTATACTTTTTTTTTCTCAGTGGTTCATAGAACCTATACAAAAATTAATCATGTATTAGGGCTTAAAAACCTCAAAATCAACTGCAGAAAGGCAGAAATAGTAAATGCATTTGTTCAAATTATGATGCAATAAAAGGCCAAGGGAAAATAGACCAAAAATTAATTGGAAACTAAATAATCTAATCCTAAAAAATGAATGGGTAAAACAGCAAATCATTTCTCAATTCGTTCATCTGTAACATCCTTGATTTGCTTCCCATTTCTGGACTTCAATTTCCTCAACATCAAATCAGGAAACTGAACTAAATGATCTTTGGAATCCCTCTAGTTCTAAATCCTATGAGAACTTGTAAAAGACAATGAGGAAATAGTGGAAAGAGTTTGAAATCTAGAATCTTCATCTATAAAGATCTGGGGAGAAAGGGGTGTCTTTGTGGAGGACATTTCCTGGCAAAGATCCTGATTTGGGCATTGGAAAATCTTGGTTTTAATCCCATTCTTTCCACTTCTTGTCTCTGTGCCCTTAAATCAATTATTTAAGTCCTCTGAGTCTCGGTTTCCTTTGTTTATAAAAGGGGAGGACTGGGCTAGAAGAAGAAAGGACAGTCAAAATTCAGGACCAAGAAAAAAAGATCATCTTTTCAAAGAGCAAAATGCTTTCACCAAATCCCAATCAGATTTTACTGAGGCTTTGATCTGGAAACACGGTTTCTTCCCCATCACTTCACCCAGGACAGCTGAAATGATGTAAATGGAAGGAGTGGTCAATTTCCAAGAAATTTAATTTCAACTCATTCCCAGAATTAACAAATACAACGTGAGAAGGACACATTCCAGGAGAGCCAGGAAAGGGTATTCTGGAAATAATTTGTCTTGTGTGAAAGAAAAATAACTAACTAATAATAATGAGCAAAGAGCCCGGCAAACGTTTTATTTTCTCTAATGACCATAATTAGTATGAAATCTTATTATCTATATTACTCTCTTTCACAAACTCTAGAGTTTGGATGAACTTTTATGGTTCCCACTCACAACCTTCTAGCTCTTTGCCCTCTCAGTCCCCGTGTCTGGAATGTACTTCCTCCTCACATCCATCTCTTCGAATCTCTGTTTTCTTTAAAGTGGCATTTTTTACACAAAGCCTCTAAGAATTCCTCTAGCTGCTAGTGTTTTCCAGTCCCAGCTCCCACTGTCCTATATCTATTTTGTATATATTTATATGTGTAGACATTGTCTTTCCTGGGAGAATGTAAACTCCTTGAGAGGCAGATTTTTACTTTTTTCTTTGTATTTCTAGTTCCTAGCCCAGAACCTAGAATTCTTAATAAGTAAGTACTTAAACAATACTGTTGTTGTTGTTGTTGTTGTTGTTGTTTTAGGCTAAGTAATTGGGATTAGGTGACTTGCCCAGAGTCACACAGCTAGGATGAGTTAAGTGTCAGGTTAGATTTGAACTGAAGTCCTCCTGACTTCAGAGTCAATGCTCTCTATGCACTGGGCCATCTTGCTGCCCCTTAACAAATACTTATTGATTGACTGACATTTAATAAAGCATTCAAAGATCTTCAAAGTTCTGACCATATATTATCTCATTCAAATCTCACAACCACATTGTGAATGCTACAATTATTATGATTTCCATTTTATAGATAAAGGAACTCAACCTGAGAGAGGTTAAGTGATAAAGTTCCCACAGCTTAAAAAGTAGCTGTAAGAATCAGATGTGTATTCAATTCTGGACCTTGGCAAAATCATTTGATGAAAGATGATTGAATTTGGAGTGGGGGGGTTTGGGTTTAAATCTGTATTCTTTGTCACTCATTTCCTGTGAGACTTTGTCCAAATCCCTCAATCTATGTGTGCCTCAGTTTCTTCATCTCTAAAATGTAGAGATTGGATTAGATGATGTGCAAATTCGTTTCTCCAAATCTGGACTCCTAGAAGTTTTACCTAAATCCAAAGTGAGAATCCTGCCAACTACATCCTAACTTCAAATAAGTATTTACTGCCAAGAAACTGGAAACTAAGTGAATATCCATCAGTTGGAGAATGGCTGAATAAGTTATGGTATATGAATGCTATGGAATATTATTGTTCTATAAGAAATGATAAGCAGGATGATTTCAGAGAAGCCTGGAGAGATTTACATGAACTGATGCTGAATGAAATGAGCAGAACCACCAGCAGAACCACATTGTACCCAGCAATAACAAGATTATACAATGATCAATTCTGATGGCCGTGGCTCTCTTGAATAATGAGATGATTCAGACCAGTTCCAATGGTCTTGTGATCAAAAGAGCTATCTACACCCAGAGAGAGGATTGTGCAAACTGAGTATGGTTCACAGCATAGCATTCTCACTCTTTTTGTTGTTGTTTGCTTGCATTTTATTTTCTTCATCATTTTCTTTTCTGGTTTGATTTGATTTTTCTTGTACAGCATAATAATTGTATAAATATGTATGCATATATTGTATTTAATATATATTTCTACCATATTTAACATATATTGGACTACTTGTTATTTAGGGAAGGGGAGTGAGAAAAGGAGGGGAACTGGAATACAAGGTTTTGCAAAGGCTAATGCTGCAGAATTATCAATGCATATGTTTTGAAAAATTAAAAGCTTTAATAAAAATTTTTAAAAAGAAGTACTTACTGCCATTAAGAACTCATTAGTTCTAATCTTAGCATATAAAAAAGTTTGCCAATGACTTACTTTCTAAAGTGGACTTTCTGAAAACTTTGAAATCTTACATATGCACAAGCAAGTTTCTAATTCCTTGTTGGTCAAAATAAAGTTAATTTACTTTCTGTTGATGTTTTAGATGAAGCCTTCCCTGATTCTTCCACTTCTTAGTGTACTCTTGGCTTTCTCAAACATTTGGATTTACTTCTCTGTGGACAGGGTGATTTCTCCCTCTTAGAATGGAAACTTCTACAAGGCAGGGTGTCTCTCACTTTTTCTCTGTATCATAGTGCTATGGCAGGAGACTCCCTAAGCACTGAGTGGGTGTTGCCTCAGGCAAATTGAGCTCCTTTAAAGACCTTATCTTTTCTGATTTTTCTTGTGCAGGAAGATAACTATAAAAATATGTATACATATATTGGATTGACATATATTTTAACATATTTAACATATATTGAACTACCTGCATGGGAAGGGGTGGAGGAAAGGAAGGGAAAATTTGAAACAGAAGGTTTTGTAAGGGTCAGTGTTGAAAAAAATTACCCATGCATATGTTTTGTAAATAAAAAGCAATAATTTAAAAAGATGTAACTCATAAAAAAGACATTATCCTAAAAAGGGTAAGGTCTCCCATTGTATTCAAAGCTATCACCAGTCCTCCTAATCTATATCTTGCTCTGAACCCAGATGGCTCTGGAGAAGAAAGTGAATGCACAGCCCTCCCTCACTTAAATCCAAATCACTTGCATGGCATGGAATCACCTCCCTGAGATCATGGTCCTCTAGGAGAACAAAGAATAAATAACAAAAGGTACTTAATCTGTTTCTTAAATTGAACTGATTTAAAGTTTCTTCTCAACTATAGAATGGGTTGCTTTGGAAAAGCAAAATGATCCAAGTTTCTCCAAAGAAGCATTTTTATAGAGCTATGAGAGAAAATTAGTCACTCAAAATAATACATACCAAGGTTTCTCAATGAAGTAAACGCACAGAGGGCATGCTGGGACTTCCACCAGACCATACAAAGCTATATTCAGGTACATATTTCCTTTGTGTTCACCAGCATTCAAGGTAAGGCCATAGTATACCAAGCTACAAACATACCTGAAAACATCCATTAATGTTAATATCAATTAGTATTGGTCACATGCCACCCCCCCCTTTATTGAATTTGAAATATATCAGGTTTTTAATTTTTTTTTTTGGTTACCATATTACCTTGCTATCTATTAAGCACTCCAAAACTTTTTTCAGATCAATGGCTTCTTGGCCACATCTCCTCTATCTTGCATTTGTGAAATTGACTTTTTATAACCTAGGATAAGATCTTACTCATATCTCAACTAAATTTTACTTATCAGAGTCAAACCCAACATTCTAATTTGTTGAGTTCTTTTGGAAACCTGATGGTATCATCCAGTGTCATAGCCAGCCCTCCCAACTTTTAGACATCTGAAAACTTGGCAAGAATTGCACTAATGCCTTCAGCCTGGTCATGAAAAAACACAAGACAGCACCAGACCAAGCAGAAGTCACCACAGCTCTCCTTCCTCTAACAATGCTCTTTGGGCACAATCATCCAATCAGTTCCAAGTTCATCTAATTGTGCTATCTTCTCATCCACATTGATCCATCTTTTCCTCAAAACTTTTTTCAAATACTTTAATTCTATAACTGATCTTCTAGGTTAATAACACTATCAAAAAAGGAAACAAGGTTGGTCTAATATAACCTTTTCTTAATGAAGCCATCCTCATTCTTTGTGATTGCTGCTTTCTTTTCTTGATTAGGGTTCACCAACCTTGCTTTTAACAATGCACTCTAGGGGGGTGGGGCGGAGCCAAGATGGCAGAAAGGACACACGATTCTTTCTGAGCTCTCCTATTGCCCTCACACTAATTATGATATTCCGCCTCTGAAATAGTGCTGGGCTGACACAATCCACGAATGTTGGGAGTGCAGCAAATTATCAAAAGAAGATAATTTTGAAGACCACCAAAAAAGGTCTGTTTTGGTTGGGAGTGGGAGGAGGCCAGGAACAGGCAGCGAGGCAGAGCACAGAGGCCAGCTCACACTGAGCAGACTGGGGGCGGGGGGCGGTCTCCAAGGGTGGAGGGGGGTAGAATCTACAGGGAGGACTCTACCACAGTTTTGGTCACTCTGCCCTAGTTGCAAGAAAGTAGATCATCAGAGAAGTTATAAAACATCCAACACAAACACAAAAGGTAAAGAGTGAACCCCAAAGCACCAGAGCCTCATGAGGCCATACCCACCCAGCACCGGGAGTGAATCAGCATGAACCCAGGGTTGCTGCTGCCGCTTCCTAGTGTCTATAGAGGAAACTTGTAACTTCCTTGCCCTAAAAGCAGATCCCAACTTTTGTTTTTTAAATGAGTAAAAAGGGAAAGTGAGCTCTAACTATAGACAGCTTCTATAGTGAAAGAGAACAGATTTCAAACCCTGAGGGCACAAAAAGCAGATTGTCTCCAGATGAAGCCCCAAAGGGTGATATAATCTGGTCCTCACCATGCAAGACTTCCCTAGAAGAAATTAAAAAGCATCTTAAAAGAGTGCTAGAAGAAAAATGGGGAAAGGAAAGGAAATTTTTGCAAGAGGGTTTGGAAAAGGCATATATAACTCATTAAAAAATAGATTGGAAAAAGAAAACAACTCCCTGAAAAACAGAATTTGTGAAATGGAAAAGGTAAAGAACTTCTAGGAAAAAAAGAATTTGTGAATTGGAAAAGGTAAAGAACTCTCAGGAAAACAGAATTAGTGAATTAGAAAAAAATAACTCCTTAAAAAATAAAATTGGCAAAATGGGAAAATATTCCATAGAACAAAACAACTCATTTAAAAACTTAATTGGACAATTACAAAAAGAAATGTAAAAAGTAAGTAAAGAAAATAATTCATTAAAAATCAGAATTGAAAAAAAATGGAAATGAATGACTTGAGGAGACATCAAGAATCAGTCAAGCAAAACCAAAAAAAAAAAAAAAAAGTGAAAAACCTACTTGGGGAAACAACAGACATGGAAAATAGATCTAGGAGAGATAACCTAAGGATTATTGGACTCCCTGAAAATCATGATGAAAAAAAGAGCTAGACACTATTTTTCAGGAATCATCAAAGACAACTGCCCAGATGTCATAGAATGCAGAAGGTAAAATAGCCATTGAAAGAATTCATCACACACCTCTTGAAAGAGACCCCAAAATTAAAACTCCAAGGAATATTGTGGCTAAATTTCAGAACTATTGGACCAGGGAAAAAATATTACAAGTAGCCAGAAAAAAATACTGAGGAACCACAATAAGGATTACTCAGGATCTAGCAACTTTCACATTAAAGGATTGAAGGACCTGGAATCTAATATTCCAAAAGGCAAAGGAATGCTGTCAAAAATAAACTACCCAGCTAAACTGAGAATTTTCTTCCTGGGAAGAAGATGGACATTCAATGAAACATGTGAATTCCATTTATTTCTGATGAAAAAACCAGAACCAAACAAAAAATTTGACCTCCAAATATAGGACTGTTTCTGTTATGGATATACATAGAGAGTGCACATATAATTTGATTTTACTGCTATAATATGAAAAAGGAACTGGAAGTGGAAAGGAGATTGTACCAGAAAAAGGGATAAGTGGAGTTAAAAAGAGGGAAATTACATCTCAAGAAGAGGCAAAGGAAACCTATTGTATTTGAGGGAAAGAGAGAAGGGGGAGGAACATTGTGTGAATCTTACTCTCATCAGATTTGGCTCAAAGAGGAAATATTAGACATATTTGTTTTACAGAGAAACTTCTTCACCTTGTTGAAAAGTGGGAGGGGGAAAGCAAAAAGAAAAGGAGTATTTTAAATAGAAGGGAATACAGAAATAGTAGGGTAAAGGTATAAGAAAGGGGCAGGGACTCTAAAGGAGGAGAGATTCTAAAGGGGGAGGGCTGCTTGAGGAAAGTGGTGCCCATAAGTTAAATACTGGGGAGAAGTGTGAGGGGAAAAGGAAAGAGAAGAGTATAATCTGGGAATAATAAGATGGCAGGAAATATAGAATTAGTAGTTGTAATCATAAATGTGAATGGAGTAAACTCCCCCATAAAGTGGAGGCAGATAGTAGACTGGATTAAAAGCTAGAATCCTACAATATGTTATTTACAGGAAACACATTTAAAGCAGGATGATATATACAGAATAAAGGTAAAAGGCTGGAGCAGAATCTATTATATTTTAGGTGAAGTTTAAAAAAAAAGATCAAATCAAGCAAAAATAAAAATTGAACTAATTAAAAGAGATAAGGAAGGGCACTATATCTTGCTAAAGGGTAGCATAGAGAATGAAGCAATATCAATATTAAACATATATGCACCAAATGGTGTAGTATCTAAATTCCTAAAGAAGAAGTTAAAAGGGCTGCAAGAAAAAATAGACAGCAAAATTATACTAATGGGAGATCTCAACCTTGCACTCTCTGACTAGATAAATCAAACCACAAAATAAATAAGAAATAAGTTAAAGAGGCAAATAGAATACTAGAAAAGTTAGATAGGATAGATCTTTGGGAAAAAATTGAAGACAGAAAGGAATACACTTTCATCTCAGCAGTTTGCAGAACCTATACAAAAAATTGACCATATCTTAGTACATAAAGACCTCAAAATCAAATACAAAAAGGCAGAAATAGTAAATGCATTCTTTTTAGATCGTGATGCAATAAAAACTACATTCAATAAAAAGCCAGGAGAAAATAGAACAAAAAGTAATTGGAAAGTAAATAATCTCATCCTAAAGAATGAATGGGTGAAACAGCAAATCATAGACACAATTAATAATTTCATCCAAGAGAATGATAATAATGAGACAACATATCAAAATTTGTGGGATGCAGCCAAAGCAGTAATAATGGGAAATTTTATCTATAGAGGCTTACTTACATAAAATAAAGAAAGAGAAGATCAATGAATTGGGCTTGCAACTAAAAAAGCTAGAAAAAGAGCAAAGTAAAAGTAAGCAAAGCAAAAGCAAAGTAAAACCCCCCAAACAAATACTAAACCTGAAATTCTAAAAATAAAAGATTAATAAAATTAAAAGGT
Organism: Antechinus flavipes; assembly: GCF_016432865.1. Classification (NCBI taxonomy): domain Eukaryota; kingdom Metazoa; phylum Chordata; class Mammalia; order Dasyuromorphia; family Dasyuridae; genus Antechinus; species Antechinus flavipes. The sequence goes on from NC_067399.1 coordinate 661,694,736, forward strand.
AAAAAAAAAAAACTATTGAATTAATAAATAAAACTAAGAGTTGGTTTATTGAAAAAAAAAACAAAATAGATAAGCCTTTGGTAAATTTGATTGGAAAAAGGAAAGAGGAAAATCAAATTGTTAGTCTTAAAAATGAAAAGAAAGCACTATCCACCAATGAAGAGGAAATTAGACTAATAATTAGTAGTTGCTTTGCCCAACTTTATGCCAACAAATTTAACCTAAGTGAAATGGAAGAATACTTACAGAAATATAGGCTGCCCAGATTAACAGAGGAGAAAGTAAATTGCTTAAATGGTCCCATTTTAGAAAAAGAAATAGAACAAGCTATTAATCAGCTCCCTAAGAAAAAATCCCCAGGACTAGATGGATTTACATGTGAATTCTACCAAACATTTAAAGAACAATTAATTCCAATACTATGTAATCTATTTGAAAAAACTAGGGAACGAAAGACTCCTACAAAATTCCTTTTATGACCCAGACATGGTACTGATGCCTAAACCAGGTAGGGCAAAAACAGAGAAAGAAAATGATAGACCAATCTCTCTAGTGAATATTGATGCAAAAATCTTAAATAAAATATTAGCAAAGAGATTACAGAAAACCCCCAGGATAATATACCATGAGCAAGTAGGATTTACACTAGGAATGCAGGGATGGTTCAATACTAAGAAAGCTATTAGCATAATTGACTAAATCAATAACCAAATTAACAAAAACTATATAATCATCTCAATAGATGCAGAAAAAGCATTTGATAAAATCCAACATTGTTCCTACTAAAAACACTAAAGAGTTTAGGAATAAATGGGCTCTTCCTTAAAATAGTCAGTAGCATTTATCCAAAACCATCAGCAAGCATCATATGTAATGGGTATAAACTAGAACTATTCCCAATAAGATCAGAAGTGAAACAAGGTTGCCCACTATCACCATTACTATTCAATATTGTATTAGAAATGTTAGCTTTGGCAATAAGAGATGAAAAAGATTAAAGGAATTAGAGTAGGTAATGAAGAAACCAAATTATCATTCCTTGCAGATGATATGATGTTATACTTAGAGAACCCCAGAGAATCTACTAAAAAGTTATTCAAAATAATCTACAACTTTAGCAAAGTTGCAGGATACAAAATAAATCCACATAAATTCTTAGCATTTTTATACATCATTAACAAAATCCAACAGCAAGAGATACAAAGGGAAATTCAATTTAAAATAACTGTCGATAGCATAAAATATTTGGGAAGCTATCTGCCAAGGGAAAATGAGGAACAACATGAACAAAACTACAAAACACTTTCCACACAAATAAAGTCAGATCTAAACAACTAGAAAAATATTAAGTGTTCTTGGATAGGTTGAGTGAATACAATAAAGATGACAAAACTATCTAAAGTAATCTATTTATTTAGTGCTATACCAATCAAGCTCCCAAGAAACTATTTTACTGACCTAGAAAAAATAACAACAAAATTCATCTAGAAGAACCAAAGGTCAAGAATTTCAAGGGAACTAACGAAAAAAATCAAATGAAGATGACCTTGCTGTACCAGATCTAAAACTATATTATGAAGCAGCAGGCATCAAAACCATTTAGTATTGGCTAAGAAATAGACTAGTTGATCAGTGGAATAGGTTAGGTTTAGAGGACAATGCAGTCAATAACCATAGCAATCTAGTGTTTGAAAAATCCAAAGACCTCAGATTTTGGGATAATAATTCACTATTTGACAAAAACCACTAAGAAAATTGGAAACTAGTAGGGCAGAAACTAGGCATTGATCCACACTTAACACTGTACAACAAGATAAGGTCAAAATGGTTCATGATCTAAACATAAAAAATGAGATTATAAATAAATTAGAAGAACATAGGAAAGTTTACCTCTCAGACCTGTAGAGGAGGAAGGAATTTGTGATCAAAGAAGAACTAGAGATCATTATTGATCACAAAATAGAAAATTTTGATTATATTAAATTAAAAGGTTTTTGTACAAACAAAACTAATGTAGACAAGATTAGAAGGGAAGCAATAAACTAGGAAAATATTTTTACATTCAAAGGTTCTGATAAAGGCCTCATTTCCAAAATATATAGAGAATTGACTCAAATTTCTAAGTAATCAAGCCATTTTCCAAATGATAAATGGTCATAGGATAGGAACAGACAATTTTCAGATGAAGAAATTGAAACTATTTATAGTCATATGAAAAGACACTCTAAATCACTATTAATCAGAGAAATGCAAATTAAGACAATCCTGAGATACCACTATATACCTCTCAGATTAGCTAAGATGAGAGGAAAAGATGTTGATGAATTTTAGAGGGGATGTGGAAAAGCTGGGACACTGATACATCACTGGTGGAATTGTGAATATATCCAGCCATTCTGGAGAGTGATCTGGAATTGTTATCAAACTGTGCATACCCTTTGACCCAGCAGTGTTACTACTGGGTTTATATCCCAAAGAGATCTTAATGGAGAGAAAGAGACCCACATGAGCAAAAATGTTTGTGGCAGCCCTTTTTTGTAGTGGCAAGAAACTAGAAAGTGAGTGGATGCCCATCAATTGGAGAATGGCTGAGTAAGTTATGTATATGAATGTTATGGAATGTTATTGTTCTATAAGAAATGATCAGCAGGATGATTTCAGAGAGGCTTAAAGAGACATGTAGTGATGGTAAGTGAAATGAGCAGAACCAGGAGATCATTACACATGGCAACAACAATATTCTACAATGATCAATTCTGATAGACCTGGCTCTCTTCAACAATAAGATGATTCAAACTAGTTCCAATTGTTCACTAATGAAGAGAGTCATCTACACCCAGAGAGAGAACTATGGGAAATGAGTATGGACCACAGCACAGCATTTCCACTCTTTCTGTTATTGTTTGCTTACATTTTTGTTCTCCTTCTCAGGTTTATTTTTTCTTTCTTTCTAGATCCGATTTTTCTTGCGCAGCAAGATAACTGTATAAATATGTATACATATATTGGCTTTAACATATACTTTAACATATTTAACATGTATTGGACTACCTGCTATCTAGGGAAGGGAGGAGGGGGAAGGAAGGGAAAAGTTGGAACAGAAGATTTTCCAAGGGTCAATGTTGAAAAATTACCCATGCTTATGTTTTGTAAACAAAAAGCTGTAATAATAATAATTTTAAAATTTTATTTAAAAAAAAAAATGCATTCTAGAATTTTCCCAGGAAGAGAGGTCAAGCTCAATGGCCTGTAGTCTGCAGTTTCTAATTTCTTCCTTTTGCTGAAAATCAGGGCCATTTCCCAGGACTTCTCCTGTACCCTAAGATCTTCCAAAGATCATTGACATTTTCTCAATGATCACATCTTCCTTGATAAGGGAGTTTTGTCAGTACTCAAGGATGCAGTTCATCTGCAACAGGTGACTTGAACTCATCAACTTTACTGCCTGGTGTTTGTCACATATTAGGTATTTAATAAATATTGACTAGTTGCTTTATGGATCAAGGACAGATAAGTACTCCCTTAGTATTGTTGCCTTACTTATCTTGAGTATTAGCCACTTTGATTCTAGTCTTTCCAGGCCAAAGATCTTTGTCCCTGGCAAAGAAGATGGAAGTAAAATTAGAGTTGATTCTCTCTCTCATCAGTTACCATCATCCCCTTCAACCCAAGCAACAAGAGTTGTTTTCTCTTTGATCTAGTTATAGATCAATATATAGCTTTAAAAAATAAATATAGCTTTAATATATAGCTTAAAAATAATATAGCTTTATATAGCTATATGTAAATATAGCTTTATATAGCTATATGTAAATATAGCTTAAAAAAAACTCTTGGTTTTTATCCTTGAATTTCCTTGCCAGCCCAAGCTCACTCTAACCATTAGGACCCTGGCACTATTCTTACAGTCAGGACAGTCAAGTGGGACAGTGGAGAATGGGATGAACTTGGAATTAGGAATACCTGAATTAAAATTTTGCTTCAGATACTTATTAACCACATGATAATGGGCAAATCACCTAGCCTCTCTCAGCCTCAGTTTCCATATCTACAAAGTATGAGTGAGGTAGGTCCTACAAAGTAGAAGTTATATAGCACCTCCCTCACATGGTTATTATGAAGATTAAACAAGATCACATTTATAAAATATTTTACAAACCTCAAAATATAAATTCTACCTAAAAGAGAATAATTAATAAGAAGAATAATGTTATCTATCTCAAAAAGTTTTATTGGAGAAAATTCTTTGGAAATTTTGAAATGCTCCTAGAATATGAATTGTCATCATCTTTCCTCTTCCCTTTCCCCAGTCTCAAAGAACCATGATTCTTGGAGTATTGGAGGAACTGAAAGGAACAGAGAGTAAGAGGAAGGACAGTGATAAGTACTTAGAATAAATTAATAGCACAAAGAAATAGGACACTAATGACCTACTTATCCAGATCTCATCTCTCAGCCTCTCAAAGCATGACTGAAAAACATGGGAGAAACAAAGAAGTCTCTAAGATACTCAAGTGGATATGGCAAAATGCAAGGAACACAGCGTATAACAAAGGAACATCGGATTAAGGAAGAAAAAAAATCCAGTTTCAAATCCTAATTCTCTCATTTCCTTGCCAATGTTTAGCAATATTTTGGGCAATTCACCTCATACATCTCTCTACTGAAGCCTTAGTTCCTTTACCTGCAAAATGAGGGAATAGGACTAAATGATTTCTAAGGTGTCTTGCAATTCTTAATTCTCTAAGTCTATATGTTGTGCTTTAAAAAGAGAACCTCATTCAGAGCCTATTAACTCTTAATTTAAGTACAAATCTAATAAGTTTGGTGATATGGTTTCTCATCCTACAGGATTTTCAAAGCAGCCAATTAGGAAAATTCTGGAGGGTGTTGCTGGAGGTTAGAACTTTAAAAACTGCAAGAAATCATAGCTAGGAATAAAGGAAGGAACAGAAAAAAATATTAAAAGCCAAAAGCAACTCAAAAAGCATAGCAATCTTAGATCATCTAGTTTGACAGGGAAAAAAATCCTATATAATTCATTAAATCTAATTAATCATTAAATAAAGAACTGTGTGGGAATTGAATCTGGATGATGACATGGTATTTTCTACCTTAATTGTTGTTTGCTTGGTTTTTTTCCTCTATTTTTTTTTCCTTTTTTGTTCTGATTTTTTCTGTGCAGCATTATAAATGTGGAAATATGTTTGGAAGAAATGCACATATTTAACCTATTTTGGATTACTTGCTGTCTGGGAGAGTGGAGGGAAGAAAGGGAGAAGAATTCAGAATATAAGATTGTGCAGGGTGAGGGTTGAAAACTATCTTTGTATTTTGAAAATAAAAGGCTATTATTAAACTTTTTAATTACAGGACTATGGAATTATTGAATGAATGAACATTTATAAAATGTTTACTATGTGCAAGCACTGTTCTAAATACTAGGGGTGCAGATTTTTTTAAGAGTGACAGCCCCTACTTTCAAGGAGCTCATATTCTAAAGGAAAAGATACAATATATATCCGGAGTGCAGGTATAATATGAATGGCAAGGCCCAAGATCTCTTAAGAAAAAGGAAGATGGAACAGTTCAGGGATCTTTAAAGTATATCAGCAGATTAGATAATAATAGCAGACAATATTGGGCCCAAGTCATAAAGACCCGAGTTCAAATCTCACCTCAAACACTAGCTGTGTGATTCCAGGCAAGTCATTCACCTCTGTTTGCCTTAGTCTGCTCAACTATAAATTGAGGAGAATAACAGTACCATCTGGCTTAGAATCAAGTTAGATAATATTTGTAAAAAAGTGTTTAGCAAGTGTCTGTTAAATGCTGTGTCTATGATAGGCACTATATAAATATTTATTTCTTTCCTTGTTCCCAAATTAGTAGGACAAATGGCCTTAGAATATACTAGTCAGTCAGATGAGAAACTTTGGCTACAAGATTTAATGATTTCCTCAATCTCAGATCTCTTGATTCTTAACCCAAAACACTTTCTCCTACACCACGCTAACAGCTCAGAATTCTCATTATAAACATCAGTCTGCCTCATCAAGGCAAGTCACACCACTGGGAGAAAGTGGGAATCTCCTATAAGAGTTTATGACAAAAAAAAAAAAAAAGGTATCATTGCATTTTCCAGATTGGAATAATCTACTTCTCACACACACACACACACACACACACACACTGACACACCAAACACATCTTGTCCCTTTAGCCATAGAAATTCATTCTTTCAAAATCATTGAATTACTAAGATAGCATGGGGGTGGGGAAGGAATACGGAACTGGGAGATGGGAATCGCCAAATAGATCAAATAACAACTCAGGAAGGGAGGAGGAGTTGTTTTACAAAGTTGACCACTTAATACTCTAAGTGGCAGAGTCATTATTTCTATTAGTAGCGATTTATTCTCAAGATTATCCACAAATCCAAGAATATACATGAATATTACTTTAAAGCCTCAGAGACTTAGGCTAAGGGAAAGTTTTGAAATAGGATGAAATTGATCCTAAGAAAAGTTGGAGGCTTCTGGCTCTGTCCCTATGAGATAAATTATTTCCTTTAATTCTCTGAAATGTTTAATTCATACATTCAAATTCATACCTTCCTTTTTATGATTATATGCCCAGTGAAGGCAGATCTAGGTAAAATAGTAGATAGAATACCAAGCCTGGAGTTAGGGATTCAAATTTGACTTCACACATTTAGTTGTATGACTCTGGGCAAGTCACTTAACATTGTCTGCCTCATTTTCCCCATCTCTAAAAAGAGTCGGAGAAAGAATTGCCCAAGTACCTCAGTATTTCTGCCAGGAAAACTCCAAATAGGGTCATGAAGATAGAGATATAAATACAGTCCCTGCCCTACAGGAACTCACAATCTAATAGAGTCCCTGTTGTTAAAACAAAAAACAAAAAATAATGGTTTGAAGTAGGATTTATACTAGGAATGCATGGTGGGTTCAATATTAGGAAAACTATTAGCATAATTGACTGTATCAATAGCCAAACTAACAAAAATCATATGATTATCTCACTAGCCACAGAATAAGCATTTGATAAAATCCAATATCCATTCCTATGAAAAACATTCAAGATTATAGGAATCAATGGAGTTTTCCTTAAAATGATAAGTAGCAGCTATTTAAAACCATCAGCAAGCATCATATGTAATGGAGACAAACTGGGACCATTCCCAATAAGATTAGTGGTGAAACAAGGTTGCCCACTATCACCATTACTATTCAATATTATATTAGAAATGTTAGTTTTATCATCAGAGAAGAAAAAGAGATGAAAGGAATTAGAGTAGGCAATGAGGAAACCAAATTATCACTCTTTGTGGATGATACGATTGTATACTTAGAGAACCATTAGAGAATCAACTAAAAAACAAAAAGAAATTCTATTTAAAATAACTCTCCATAGTTTAAAATATTTGGGAGCCTACCTGCCAAGGCAAAGTCAGGAACTACATGAACACAATGACAAAATACTAATCACACAAATAAAGTCAGATCTAAACAATTGGAAAAATATCAAATGCTCATAGATAAGCTGAGTGAATATAATAAAAATGACAATACTACCTAAATTAATCTATTCATTCAGTGCCATACTAATCAAAATCCCAAGAAATTATTTCACAGATCTAGGAAAATAATAACAAAGTTCATCTGGAAGAATAAAAGGTCAAAAATTTCAAGGAAATAATGGAAAAAATGCAAATGAAGGTGGCTTATCTGTGCCAAACCTAAAACTATATTATAAAGAAGTGGTCATCAGAATCATTTGGTACTGGCTAAGAAACAGAACAATTGATCAGTGAAATAGATTAGCTTCATGGGACAAAATAGTCAATAACTATAGCAATTTAATGTTTGAAAACCCAAAGACCCCAGCTTTTGGGATAAGAATTCACTATTTGACAAAAACTGCTGAGAAAATTGGAAACTAGTATGGCAGAAACTAGGCACTGACCCACACCTAACACCATATACCAAGATGAGGTTGATTTAGACATAGTGATATTATAAGCAAATTAGAAGAACAAAGGATAATTTACCTCTCAGATTTGTAGAAAAGGAAGAAATTTGTGACCAAAGAAGACCTAGGGTTCATTGAACACAAAATAGATATTTTTTATTATATTAAGTTAAAAATGTTTGTACAAACAAAACTAATGCAAACAAGATTGGAAGGGAAGCAAAAAAACAGGGAAACATTTTTACATTCAAGGGTTCTGATAAAGGTTTCATTTCTAAAATACATAGAGAATTAACTCAAATTTATAAAATTCAAGCCATTCTGCAATTGATAAATAAATGGTGAAAAGATATGCACAATTTTCAGATGAAGAAATTAAAACTATTTCTAGTTATATGAAGAGGTGCTCCAAATCACTATTGATCAGAGAAATGCAAATTAAGAAAACTGAGGTATCTTACACCTCTCAAATTGGGTAAGATGACAGGAAAAGATAATGATAAATGTTGGAGTAAATGTGGGGAAACTGGGACACTAAGACATTTTCGGGGAAGTTCTGAATAGATCCAATCATTCTGGAGAGAAATTTGGAATTATGCTCAAAAAGTTATCAAACTGTGCATACTCTTTGATCCAGTAGTGTTTCTACTGGGATTATATCCCAAAGAGATCATAAAGGAGGGAAAGGGACCCACATGTGCAAAAATGTTTGTGGCAGCCCTTTTTTAGTGGCAAGGAACTGGAAACTGAGTGGATACCCATCAGTTGGGGAATGGCTGAATAAGTTATGGTATATGAATGTTATGGAATATTATTATTCTGTAAGAAATTATCAGGAGGAGGATTTCAGAAAGGCCTGGAGAGACTTACATGAACTGATGCTAAGTGGAATAAGCAGAACTAGGAGATCATTATATACAGCAACAGCAAGACCATACAATGTTCAATTCTAATGGACGTGGCTCTTTTCAACAAAGAGATGATCCAGTTCCAATAACCTTGTGATGAAGAGAGCCATCTACACCCAGAGAAAGAACTGTGGGAACTGAGTGTGGATCACAACACAATATTTTCATGCTTTTTTTGTTATTTGCTTGCATTTTATTTTTTCTTATTTTTTTTCCTTTTTGATTTGATTTTTCTTGTGCACCAAGATAATTGTATAAATATATATGCATATATTGGATTTAACATATATTTTACCATGTTTAACATATATTGGATTACTTGCTATCTAGGGGAGAGAGTGAGGGGAAAGGGGGAAATTGGAACACAAGGTTTTACAAGGATTAATGTTAAAAAATTATCCATGCATATGTTTTGAAAAGAAAAAACTTTAATAAAAAAAAAAATGGTTTGGGATTTGTATAACTGTGTTCAACTAGGACCTGAGTTCAAATCTAACCTTAGATACTTACTAGCTATATGACCTCAGCAATTCACTTAACCCCAATAACCTCAAAAAAATAAAATAATGATTTCTACAACTAAGTTGACATTCCAGGGGATCATGGATTTTATAAATAAAATGGAACTTTTTGTTTTAAAGAAAAGAAAACTGAAACTGTGGGAAAGCAAATTTGTCTAAGATCACATAAATAGAAAATGATTCAACTGGGATTTCAAGACAGGTCCTTTGATTCCCAGTCCAAGATTCCATTTGCTTCTTCCCCATTTATCCTAATAGTCACCATTTATATTTCATAAATTGAATTGGAGAGACTTAGTCTCAAAAAGGATTTTTTTGGAATTAGCACTTTTAATTTGGGAACAAAATCTGGCTGAAGCTCATAGGCTATTCTGCATATTTCAAGAAACTACTTGTTGAATGAATAAATAGATGGATGGATGACTGGATGAATGAATGAACTATTCACTTAGTGGCTACTAAGGCTAAAAAAACTATAGAAACTCAACAAGAGAAACCATCAAAGGCCTGTTTTAATGAACCCACTTATTGTTGTTTCTCACCTGAATTATAGTCCCTGCCCTGGCTTTAGTTATAACATGGTGCTTTGTACATAGTAGGCAGTTAATAATTTTTTTAAAAAATCTGATCCAACAAGCATTGATTAAACTCCCACCTCTATATAAGACCTTATGCAAGGGGCCAAGAGACAATGACTAAAATGAATAGGCCCCTATATAAACTATTTGAAAAAAATAGGGATTAAAGGAATCCTACCGATTCTTTTATGACACAGTTATGATACTGATACCTAAACCAGGTAGAATGAAAACAGAGAAAGAAAATTATAGACCAATCTTCCTAATGAACATTGATGCAAAAATCTTAAATAAAATATTAGCAAAAAGATTACAGAAACTCATCCCAGGATAATACAAATATTAGCAAAAAGATTACAAAAAATCATCCCAGGATAATACACCATGATCAAGTAGGATTTATACCAGGAATGCAGGGCTGGTTCAATATTAGGAAAATTATTAACATATTGACTATATCAATAACCAAACTAACAAAAACCATATGATCATCTCAATAGATGCAGAAAAAAAAACAACACACTAGAGAGTATAGGAATAAATGAATTTTTCCTTAAAATAGTCAGTAGCATCTATTTAAAAGTAAGTAAGCATCATATGTAATGGGGATAAACTGGACCATTCCCAATAAAATCAGAAGTGAAACAAAAATACCCACTATCACCATTACTATTCAATATTGTATTAGAAATGCTAGCTTTGGAAATAAGAGATGAAAAAGAGATTAAAGGAATTAGAATAGGTAACAAGAAAACCAAATTATTACTCTTTGCAGATGATAGGATGGTGTACTTAGAGAATCCCAGAGATTCTACTAAAAAGCTATTAGAAATAATTTACAACTTTAGCAAAGTTGCAAGATACAAAATAAATCCACATAAATCATCAGCATTTTTCTATATCACCAACAAAATACAACAGCAAGAGATACAAAGAGAAATTTCATTTAAAATAACATCAGTAGTATACAATATTTGGGAATTTATCAAAGGAAAGTCAGGAAGTATATGAGCAAAACTACAAAACACTTTCCACACAAATAAAGTCAGATCTAATCAATTGGAAAAATATTAAGTGCTCTTGGATAGGTCAAGCAAGTATACTAAAGATGACAATACTACCTAAACTAATCTATTTATTTAGTGCTATACCAATCAGACTCGCAAGAAACTATTTTAATGACCTAGAAAAAATAACAAAATTCATCTGGAAGAACCAAAGTTCAAGAATTTCAAAGGCACTAATAAAAAAAAAAGTAAATGAAGGTGGCCTAGATGTACCTTACCTAAAACTATATTATAAAAGTAGTGGTCACCAAAACCATTTGGTATTGGCTAAGAAACAGATTAGTTGATCAGTGGAATAGGTTAAGTTCACAGGACAAAATAGTAAATAACTATATCAATCTAGTGTCTGACAAACCCAAAGATCCCAACTTTTGGGATAAGAATTCACTATTTGACAAAAACTGCTGGGCAAACTAGAAATTAGTATGGCAGAAACTAGGCATTGACCCATACTTATTACCATACACTAAGATAAGATCAAAATGGGTTCATGATCTCAACATAAAGAATGAAAAGATTATAAATGAATTAGAAGAACATAGGATAGTTTACCTCTCAGACCTGTGGAGGAAGAAGGAATTTGTGACCAAAAAACTAGAGATCATTATTGATCACAAAATAGAAAATTTTGATTATATCAAGTTAAAAAGCTTTTGTACAAACAAAACTAATGCAGACAAGATTAGAAGGGAAACAATAAACTGGGAAAACATTTTTACATTCAAAGGTTCTGATAAAGGCCTCATTTCCAAAATATATAGATTTTTACATTCAAAGGTTCTGATAAAGGCCTCATTTCCAAAATATATAGATTTTTACATTCAAAGGTTCTGATAAAGGCCTCATTTCCAAAATATATAGATAATTGACTCAAAGCTATAAAAAATGAAGCCATTCTCCAATTGACAAATGGTCAAAGGCTATGAACAGACAATTTTCAGATGATGAAATTGAAACTATTTCTACTCATATGAAAAGGTTCTCCAAATCATTATTGATCAGAATAATGCAGATAAAGACAACTCTGAGACACCACCTGTCATTTTGGCTAAGAAGGGAAGAAAAGATAATGCTGAATGTTGGAGGGGTTATGGGAAAACTAGGACACTGATGCATTGTTGGTAGAGTTGTGAACAGATCCAGCCATTCTGGAGAGCAATTTGGAACTATGCTGAAAAAGTTATCAAGCTGTGCATACCTTTTGATCCGGCAGTGTTACTACTGGGCTTATATCCCAAAGAGATCTTAAAGGAGGGAAAGGGACCCACATGTGCAAAAATGTTTGTGGCAGCCTTTTTTGTAGTGGTAAGAAACTGGAAACTGAATGGATGCCCATCAATTGGAGAAAGACTGAATAAATTGTGGTATATGAATGCTATGGAATATTATTATTTTATAAGAAATGATGGGCAGGATGATTTCAGAGAGGCCTGGAGAGACTTAAATGAACTGATGCTGGGTGAAATAAGCAGAACCAGGAGATCACTATACACTTCAATAACAATACTGTATGAGGATCAATTCTGATGGATGTGGCTCTCTTCAACAATGAGAGGATCCAAATCAGTTCCAACTAATCAATAATGAACAGAATCAGCTATACCCAGCAAAAGGACACTGGGAAATGAGTGTGGACCACAATATAGCATTTCCATTCTTTCTGTTATTGTTTGCTTGCATTTTTTTCTTCCCATGTTATTCTTACCTTCTTTTTAAATCCAATTTTTTCTTATGCACTAAGATAACTGTATTAATATGTATACATATATTGTATTTAACACATACTTTAACACATTTAACATGTATTGGACTACCTGCCATCTAGAGGAGGGGGTTGGGGGAAGGAGGGGAAAAGTTGGAACAGAAGTTTTTGCAAGGGTCAATATTGAAAAGTTACCCATGCATTTGTTTTATCAATAAAAAGCAATAATAAAAAATAAAATGAAATGAATAGGCCTTTCTCTTAAGTAGTTTATATTTTATAGTGATATATTTTATAGAGGGTAAAGGTGGGACAGGGAACAACAATATATAGAGACAGATGTATAGATATAGATATAGAAAAGCAGGCACAATCTCTAACCAAAGTAATTTCAAAAACAAAAAGGTTAATAATTACAAAGATCTGGGGAAATGTAGCACTTTCCATGTACCTCTGAGTTGCAAGGGACCACAGAGGCTGTGCATTCCATCCCACTCCTGAATATCCCTTCTTTTACAATCCCTGATGGCAGAAATAATGATAATAACTAGCATTACATGCTACTTTCTGATATGAAAAGCTATTTATAAATATTGTTTCATCTGATTATCACAATAACCTTGAGAGGTAAATGATAATATTATCCCATTTTGACAAATGAGGAAACTGAGGCAAACCAAGATTATATTTCTTTGCCTAGGGTTACACAAATAAGTATCTGAGGCTGGAATTGAATTAAAATCTTCCTAACTACAGTTGCAAAACTCAATGCATCAAGTCACCAGCTGCTTCTAAACAATCTTTACTTAAAAGATGATAATCCAATAGGATTGAGACCATTGTCTCCAGTAGACAATTATTTTGCATTTAATAGTACCTTTACTTAGGTTCTTAAATCTTGTCCAAAAGGAAGTCTCGTGCATAGTAAATAAGTAGTATTTATGAATCAACACTTAGTTCAGTGCCTGGCACATAGCAGGCCCTCTGTAAGTGCTTTTTGACTGATTCAAAGGAATAGCATGAAGTTCATTGGCCCCAATTTAAGGAGACTGGGTTTTCCAGTTGCCAGCTTGGATGTGTATTTGCTGGGCAACCTTTCACTCCATGGGACTATTTCACTCCTTATGTAGCTCAGTGCTTCCATCTCTACAAACAGGGTTAATAATGATCCTTGCAGTGGGAGTATAATGAATTGAGAATCTTGAAATCAGGAAGACCTGAGTCCATGTTTTCCCTTGACACATTCTGGCTGGGCACCACAGAGCACAGTACACAACCTCTTAGCCTTCTAGGCAACCCTCTAGACAACCCATTGGAGGAGAGTGTTTCCTCATCCTGGAGTTCCCTCTCTGAATGAAATCCAAGGAAAAGAAGTCAGGATGTGCATTTCCAACTGCATCTTCCTCATCTTGATCTGGATAGCTCGTAAGCATCTCAAATTCAACTGATTCAAAACAAAATTCATTATCACCTCTCCCAAACTCTGTCACTTCCTAAACTCCTTATCATTTGCTCTTTACAAGCATTCCATCAATCCTCTGGGTCACTCAGGTCTGAAATTTTGAGCTCATCCTTGCTTCTGCATATCTGATCTCTGGCCAAATAGTGTCATTTCTGCTTTCACAACATCCCCCGTATACATCTCCTTCTCTCTACTTACCCAACAACAACGTTGGTCCAGGTCCTCACAATCTCTTATTCTAAGAACCTCGTTACTGGTGGTCTTTCTTCAAGACACTTCCCACTCCAACCTAGTCTTTAGTCAGCCACCATGATGATTTTTCTAAAGCATAGAACTGACCACATAACTCCTCTGCTCCATAATCTTCACTGTTCCCTATGACTTCTGGGGTTCAAGAGAAAGTCCTCTTTTTGGTATTTAAAGCTCTTCACAACCTGACCTTTACCACTTTTTCAATCTTCTTATACTAGAAGAAGGAGTAGCTTCCATACACACTAAATTTAAATACACTGAAATCCTTGCTGTTGTCCATCTTGTCCTCCAACTTAAGCCTCTGCCCTGACTCTGCCCCAGTCCGTATACTCTCCCTTATCACCTCCACTTCCTCATGACCCTGGATTCTTTCACAAATCAACATGTTCCATATTGAGTCAAATTCATGTTCTATACTCCATTAGACCATAATACAAGCTCCTAGATCACAGGGGCTGTGGTTTTTTGATTTGGCTTCGCCTTTCTTTGTAGCTCAGTACCTAGCCCAGAGAAAGAGCTCACTGGACATTTGGTTGGTTGATTGGTGATTGTCCTGTGTTCCTTGAAAAAGACCAAAAGGGCATCACTATATTAGAGTCAAGTGAGTGTGTCTGACTGACTGATCAGATCAATACGAGCTCAGAATGCTCTGTCACAGGTTGGAAACAATAGTCCCTATGAACATTTGGAGTAGATTCTTTAATTTTGTGCATCTCACATTTCTTCTGGGCTAATTCAATCCTGCTTTGCTCCTAGAGCACGACCCCTTCTCTCAGGAGGGCACACCATGGTGGGTGGTTCTGTGCCACTGTCTCCCATGTCATATGATCAATTCTAAAGGGTTTTTTTGGTTTGGGTTTTGTTTTTGTTTTATTTTGTTTTTGCTGAAGCAATTGGGGTTAAATGACTTGCCCAGGGTCATAGAGCTAAGGATATGTTAAATGTCTGAGAGCATATTTAAACTCAGGTCCTCCTGAATTCAGTGCTAGTGAATTCTAAAGTTCATAAAAGAGATCTTGAGAGTTCCTTGTATTACTTGCTGACTGACTGAGTATCTCAAAGTATGTCACAGGATTGCTATTGGAAAAGCATTTCATAAACCTTTGAGAACTGGAAGAGGGGAATCAGGAAACTAGGCAATCTGCTCAAGAACTCCAACTTCCTCTCTGCTGCCAAAGGCCATGTTTTTGACACTGATATTCTCAGAGATATTACATGGCTATGGATCCAGAAACGTTATAAGCTGAGACCCGTGGCTCTACATCTTAGAAGACACGTGAAAGTGGATTAACCTTTAACAGAAGCGCTATGATTAATTGTTACACACAAACACGCACACATACACTCATCTGTTTTTCAAGCATGGATGATATCGGGGGCGAAAAGATATGTGTCATCAGCACGGTGTTTGTCACATCAAAAGTGCTTCATAAACACGTCTGTTCATGGGTTGATTGGATGGTGCCATTGACAGCTGCTCTAAGAGAGCTATAGCTTCATTAGTACCCATGACCTAGCTCGATATCCAATCTGGATAACATGACCTAATATATCATCTATATATCCTTTACTTCAAAGTGGCAGAGCAAAAAATCCAAGGCCATTCATTTATGTCTCCACTCAAAGTAGTTACAGCCTTGAAAGAAGGCCAGAGGCAGTAGGCTTGTTTACATCCGTAAAGAAACCAGTAAAAAAAAAAAAAAATCTCTGATTAAAAGCACATTATGATAAAAAGTAGGAAAAGAAGACATGGACCTTCTGTGGGAAATGGGATTGCAAAGCTAGCAGTCTCTTTCATGAAGCTAGCTGTCTGACAGAGATATTCATAAATGTCAACAGAATGGAAGCTCCCTGAGAGCAATGGAGTAGGCTGTAATGGATAAAAGGACAGTTTTGGAATTGGAAACTGCTGCCTGTGAAACTTGTTTATTATGTACATTTGGATCAATCATATCATCTCTTACCATCTTACAAAATTCTCCAGGAATATCTTTAGAGACATTCCTAAATTGTGTCAAAGAAGGAAGTTTCCTATTGTTATGGAATCATAAAATGGAAAAAAAAAGATGATTTATTCCATAAATGGGGACAAAGTTAGCAATTTCTTCCATGAATCTAGCTATCTGGCAGAGATGTTCATAGATGTCAGCAGAATGTAAGCTCCTTGTGGACAAGGCAATATGTTCAAGACTCTCTCTCTGCTGACAAAGCCCATATTTTTGTCACTGATATTCTCAGGGCTGCAATCAATAAAAGAACAGCTTTGCGATCAGGAAGTCCTATCTCTGAAACTTATTCATTGTGTACCTTTAGTTCAATCACATCATCTCTTAGTATCTTACACAATTCTCCAAGTATACCTTGAGAGACATTCCTAAATTGTATTAATGAAGGAAGTCTCTGCATTAGGAGTTTCCTATTGTGAGGGAATCATAAAATGGAAAAAAATAGCTGATTTATTCCAAAAATAGGGATAAAGCTGGCAGTTTCTTCCATGAACCTAGCTGTCTGACAGAGATGTTCATAGATGTCAGCAGAATGTAAGCTCCCTGAGGACAAGGGGATATGTTCAAGAATTATTTCTCACTCTCTGCTGGCAAAGCGCTCATTTTTATCCCTGATATTCTCAGGGCTGCAATGGATAATATAACAGCTTTATAATCAGGAAGTTCTATCTCTGAAACTTGTTCATTGTGTACCTTTAATTCAATCACATCATCTCATTATCTTACACAATTTTCCAAATATACCTTTAGAGACATTCCTAAATTGTATTAATGAAGGAAGTCTCTGCATTAGGAGTTTCCTATTGTGATGCATTCATAGGATTGAACAAATACATATAATTTGCTCCACAAATAGGGACAAAGCTAGCAGTTTCTTCCAGGATCCTAGCTATCTGGCAGAGATGTTCATAGATGTCAGCAAAATGTAAGCTCCCTGAGGGCACAGTAATATGTCCAAGAATTCCAAATCCCTCTCTGCTGCCAAAGCCCTCATTTGAGAATTAATATTCTCAGGGTTGCAGTGGATAATAGGTCAGCTTTGGAATCAGGAAGTCCTACCTCTGAAACTTGCTCATTGGTTATCTTTGGATCAATCACATCATCACTTAGTATCTTAAACAACTCTCCAAGAATATCATTAGAGACATTCCTAAATGGCCTTAATGAAGAAAGTCTCTGCATTAGGAGTTTCCTATTGTGATAGAATAATAGGATTGAAAGAAAGATCATTTATTCCAAAAATGTGGACAAAGTTAGCAGTTTTTTCCATGAAAACTTAGCTGTCTGACAAAGATGTTCATAGATGACAGCAGAATGTAAGCTCCCTGAGGGCATGGAAATAGGCTACAATGAATAAAAAAGCTTTGGAATCAGGAAGTTCTGCCTCTGAAACTTTCTCACTATGTACTTTTGGATCAATCACATCATCTCTTAGTATCTTAACTTTCCAAGAATATCTTTAAAGACATTCTTAAATTGCATCAATGAAGGAAGTTTCTGCTTTAAGAGGTTCCTATTCTGATGGAATCATAGCATTGAACAAATATATATAATCTGTTCCAAAATGGGGACAAAGTTTCTGATAAAGGCCTCATTTCCAAAATATATAGAGAATTGACTCTAATTTATAAGAAATCAAGCCATTCTCCAATTGATAAATAGTCAAAGGATATGAACAGACAATTCTCAGATGAAGAATTGAAACTATTTCTAGTCATATGAAAAGATGCTCCAAGTCATTATTAATCAGAAAAATGCAAATTAAGACAACTCTGAGATACCACTACACACCTATCAGACTGGCTAGAATGACAAAGAAAGATAATACAGAATGTTGGAGGGGATGTGGGAAAACTGGGACACTGATACATTGTTGGTAGAATTGTGAATACAACCAGCCATTCTGGAGAGCTATTTGGAACTATGCTCAAAAAGTTATCAAACTGTGCATATCCTTTTATCCAGCAGTGTTACTATGGGCTTATATCTAAAAGAGATATTAAAGAAGAGAAAAGGACCTGCATGTGCATGAATGTTTATGGCAGCTCTCTTTGTAGTGACCAAAAACTGGAAACTAAGTGGCTGCCCATCAATTGGAGAATGGCTGAATAAATTGTGGTATATGAATATTATGGAATATTATTGTTCACCAAGAAATGACCAACAAGATGATTTCAGAAAGGCCTGGAGAGACTTACATGAACTGATGCTGAGTGAAATAAGCAGGACCAGGAGATCATTATATATTTCAACAACAATACTATATGATGATCAGTTCTGATGGACCTGGCCATCTTCAGCAATGAGATAAACCAAATCAGTTCCAATGGAGCAGTAATGAACTGAACCAGCTATACCCAGCAAAAGCATTCTGGGAAATGACTAAGAACCATTACATTGAATTCCCAATCCCTTTATTTTTGTCCGCCTGCATTTTTTATTTCTTTCACAGGCTAATTGTACACTATTTCAGAGTCCAATTCTTTTTGTATAGCAAAATAATGGTTTGGACATGTATACTTATTTTGTATTTAATTTATACTTTAACATATTTAACATGTATTGGTCATTCTGCCATCTAGGGGAGAGGGTGGGGGGAAGGAGGGGAAAAATTGCAACAAAAGGTCTGGCAATTGTCAATGCTGTAAAATTACCCATGCATATAACTTGTAAATAAAAAGCTATTAATAAAAACAAAAAAAGAAAAAAACCAAAATGGGGACAAAACTAGCAGTTTCTTCCATGAACCTAGCTATCTGACAGAGATTTTCAAAGATGTCAGCAAAATGTAAGCTCCCTGAGGGCAAGGCAATATGTTCCAGAACTCCAAATCCCCCTCTGCTGCCAAAAAGCCCTCATTTTTGACAGTGATATTTTCAGGGCTGCAATGGATAACAGGACACCTTTAAAATCAGGAAGTCCTGCCTCTGAAACTTGCTCACTGTGTACTTTTGGATCAATCACATCATCTCTTAATATCTTATATAATTCCCAAAGAATATTATTAGAGACAGTGGCAAATTATACCAATCAAAGAAGTCTCTGCATTAGGAGTTAGCTACTATGATGGAATCAGAGGAATGAAATTTATATATATACATATATATATAATTTATTACCCAAATGGGGACAAATCTAGCACTTTCCTCCATGAACCTAGCTATGTGACAGAGATTTTCAAAGATATCAGCAGAATGTAAGTCCCTGAAGGCAAGGCATTATCTTCAAGAACTCCAAATCCCTCTCTGCTGCCACAGCCCACATTTTTGAGACTGATATTCTCAAGACTATAATGAATAAAATGACGGTGGAAGTCCTGCATCTGAAACTTGTTCACTGTGCACCTTTGGATCAATTATATTAACTCTTAATATCTTACACAATTCTCCAAGAAAATATTTAGAGAAATTCCTAAATTGCATCAATGAAGGAAGTTTCTGCATTAGAAGTTTCCTATTGTGATGGAATCATAGGATTAAAAAAAATAGATCATTTATTCCACAAATGGGGACAAATCTAGCACTTTCTTCCATAACAGCAGAATGTAAGCTCCATGAGATCAAGGAAGTAGGCTATAATGGATAAAAGGACAGTTTGGGAATCAGGAAATCCTGCCTCTGAAACTTGCTCACTCTGTACCATTGGACCAATCACGTCATCTCTTAGTATCTTGCAAAACTCTTCAAGAATATATTTAGAGACATTCGTAAATTGAATTAATAAAAGATGTTTTCTTCATTAGGAGTTTCCTAATGTGATGAAATCATAGGATTGAAATAATATGTTGAAGAACTCCAAATTCCCCTCATTTTTGATCCTAATATTCTCAGAGTTGTAATAGATAAAAGGACAGCTTTGGAATCAGGTAGTACTGCCTCTGAAACTTGCTCATTGTTTACCTTTGCATCAATCATACCATCTCTTAGTGTCTTACACAACTCTACAAGAATATCTTTAGACATTCCTAAATTATGTTAATAGAGGAAGTCTGTGTATTAGCAATCATAGGATTGAAAAAATTATATATATTTTTATTCCAAAATTGGGAACAAAGCTAGGAGTTACTTCCACAAAGCCACCTGTCTGACAGAGATGTTCATAAATTTCAGCAGAATATAAGATCTCTGAAGGCAAGGATTTAATGGAGAAAAGGACACCTTTGGAATCAGGAAGTGCTGCCTCTGAAACTCTGTACCATTGGACCAATCACATCACCTCTTAGTATCATAAATAACTATCCAAGAATATCTTTGGAGACATTGCTAAATTGCATCAAAGGGGAAGTCTCTGCATTAGGTGTTTCTTATTGTGATGGAATCATAGGATTGAACAGATTGTAATGTAATTGAACAGAATGTAAGCTTCCTGAGGGCAAATTCAAGAATTCCAAATCCCTCTCTGCTGCCAAAGCCATTTCTAAGTGTCTTACAAAACTCTCCAATTATATCTTTAGAGACATTCTTAAATTAACGAAGGAAGTCTCCGAATTAGAAGTTTCCTTTTCTGACAAAATCATAGGATTCAAAAAAAAATGGATCACATTCCAAAAATGGGGACAAAGCCAGCAATTTCTTCCATGAACCAAGTTACATGACAGAAATGTTCATAGATGGCAGCAGAATATAAAAACTCTGAGGACAGGGCAGTAGACTGTAATGGATAAAAGAACAGCTTTGGAATCAGGAAGACTTAGCTCTGAAATTTGCACACTGTATACCATTGGATCAATCCCATCATCTTTTAGTATCTTAACTCTTCCAAGAATATCTTTAGAGATATTCTTAAATTGGATCCAAGAAGGAAGTCTCTGCATTAGATGTTTCTTATTGTGAGCGAATCATATGATTAAACAAATATGTATATAATTTGTTCCAAAAATGGGGACAAAGCTAGCAGTTTCTTCCAAGAACCTAACTATTTAAGAGAGATGTTCACAGATGTCACCAGAATGTAAGCTCCCTGAGAGCAAGGCAGTAAGCGGCAATGGATAAAAAAGACAGCTTTGGAATCTAGAAATCCTACCTCTCAAACTTGCCCATTGTGTACCTTTGGATCAATCACATCATCTCTTAGTATCTTACAAAACTCTCCCAGTATATTTTTAGAGATATTCCTAAATTGCTTCAATGATGGGAGTTTCTGCATTAGATGTTTCTTACTGTGACTGAATCATAATTTTGAATAAATATATATAATTTGTACCAAAATTAGGGACAAAACTAGCAGTTTTTTTTTTTTTCCAGGAAGCTAGCCATCTGACAGAGATGTTCCTATATTACAGCAGAATGTAAGCTCCCTGAAGGCAAGGCAGTAGAATTTAATGGAGGAAAAAAAAAACAGTTTTGGAAACAGGAAAGCCCGTCTCTGAAATTTGCCCATTGTGTAACTTTGAACCGATCACATCACTTCTTAATATCTTAAACAACACTCCAAGAATATCTTAAGAGACATTCCTGAATTGCACCAATGAAGGCAGTCTCTGCATTAGGAGTTGCTTATTGTAATGGAATCATAGGATTGAAGAAAAAATTAGATCATTTATTCCAAAAATGGAGACAAAACTAGCAGTTTCTTCCATGAACCTATCTATCTGACAGAGATGTTCATAGATGTCACCAGAATATAAGTTCTCTGAAGGCAAGGGACTAGGCTATCATGGGTAAAAGGAAAGCTTTGAAATCAGTAAGATTTGGCTCTGAAACTTGCCCACTGTGTAACTTTGGATCAAATCATCTCTTAGTATCTTATAAAACTCTCCAAGAATATCTTTAGAGACATTCTTAAATTGCTTCAGTGAAGGAAGTTCCTGCATTAGGTGTTTCTTATTGTGATGGAATCATAGCATTGAACAAATACATATATATAATTTGTTCAAAAAATAGAAAAAAAAAAAAAAGCAAGCAGTTTCTTTGATGAACCTGGTTATCTGACAGAATTGTTCATAGATGTTAGCAGAATGTAAGTTCCCTGAGGACAAGGCAATATCTCCAAGAACTCAAAATGCCTCTCTGTGCCAAAGCCCACTTTGAGGGGTACTGATATTCTCAGAGCTGCAATGGATAAAAAGACAGTTTTGCAATCAGGAAGTCCTGCCTATGAAACATATTCACTATGTACTTTTGGATCAATTACATCTTCTCTTAGTATCTTATACAACTCCCAAAGAACATTATTAGAGACATTCCTAAATTGTATCAATCAAGGAAGTCTCTGCTTTAGGAGTTTCCTATTGTGATGGAATCATAGGCTTGAAAAAAGATCATTTATTCCAAAAATGGGAACAAAGCTAGCAGTTATTTTCAGGAAATAACCAGCTGTCTGACAAATATGTTCATAAATTTCAGCAGAATGTAAGATCCCTGAGGGCAAGACAGTAGGATTTAATGGGGAAAAGGCCAGATTTGGAATCAGGGAACTCCTGCATCTGAAGCTTGCTCACTGTGTACCTTTGAATCAATCACATCATCTCTTAATATCTTACAAACCAATCCAAGAATATATTTAGAGACATTCCTATATTATATTAATGAAGAAAGTCTCAGCATCAGGAGTTTCCTAATGTGATGGAATCATAGGATTGAAAAAAATAGATCATTTATTCCACAATTGGGCACAAAGATAGCAGTTTCTTTCATGAAGCAAACTGACAGAGAGGTTCGTAGATGTCAGCAAAATGTAAGCTCCCTGAGGACAAGGCAATATGTTCAAGAATTCAAAATCCCTCTCTCTGCCAAAGCCCATTTTTGGGGCACAGATATTCTCAGGGCTGCAATGGATAAAAGGACAGTTTTGGAATCAAGAAGTCTTGCCTCTGAAACTTAATCACTATATACTTTTGGATCAATCACATCTTCTCTTAGTATCTTACAAAACTCTCCAAGAATATCTTTAGACACATTTCTAAATTGTATTCATGAAGGAAGTTTCTGCATTAGGAGTTTCCTATTGTGATGAAATCATAGGATTAGAAAAATAGATCATTTATTCCAAAATTGGGGGAAAAGCTAGCAGTTTCTTCCATGAACCAAGCTATCTACAAAGATGTTCATGGATGACAGCAGAATGTAAACTCCCTGAGGACAAGAATATGGTTCAAGAGCTCCAAATCCCTGCCTACTGCCAAAGCCCACATTTTTGACACAGATATTCTCATGACTATAATGGATAAGACTATTTGGAATCTGGAACTCCTTCCTCTGAAAATTGGTCACTATGTATCTTTGGATCAATCACATCATCTCTTAGTATCTTCCACAATTCTCCAAAAATATCTTTAGAGACATTTCTAAATTGCATCAATCACGAAAGTCTTTGCATTAAGTTTCTAATTGTGATGGAATCATAAGATTGAAAGAAAAATATCTTTTTTTTCCAAAAATGGGGCCAAAGCTATCCGTTTCTTCCATGAAGCTAGCCATCTCACAAGGATGTTCACAAATTTCTGCAGAATGTAAACTCCCTGAAGGTAAGGAAGTAGGTTGTAATTCATAAAGTGACAACTTTGGAATCAGGAAGGCCTGCCTCAAAAACTTGCTCACTGTGTATCTGTGGATCAATCATTCCTTCTCCTAATATGTTACACAACTCTCCAAGAATATCTTTAGAAATATTCCTAAATTGTATTAATGAAGAAAGTCTCTGCATTAGGTGTTTCTTATTGTGATGGAATCATAGATAATTTATTCCAAAAATAGAGCCAAAACTAGCAGTTTCTCCCATGAAGGTAGCCCTTTGACTGAGATGTTCATGGACTACAGCAGAAGGTAAGTTTCCTGAGGGCAAGGCAACATGTTCAAGAATGTCTAATCCCTGTCTGATGACCAAGCCCACTTTTTTGACATTGATTTTCCCAGGGCTGCAATCAATAAAAGAACAGCTTTGCAACCAGGAAATCTTTCCTCTGAAACTTTCTCACTGTGTACCTTTGCATCAATCATACCATCCCTTAGTGTCTTACACAATTGTCCAGCTATAGCTTTAGAGAAATACCGAAAGTGTAATAATGAAGGAAGTCTCTGCATTAAGAGTTTCCTATTCTGATGGAACCATAGAATTGAAAGAGATAAATCATTTATTCTAAAAATGGGAACAAAGCTAGTAGTTTCTCTCAAGAATCTAGCTGTGTGACAGAGATGTTCATAGATATCAGCAGAATGTAAGCTCCCTCAGGCAGTAGGTTATAATGGATAAAAGGACAGCTTTAGAATCAGGAAATCCTGTCTCTGAAATTTGCTCACTGTGTACCTTTGGATCAATCAGATCATCTCTTAGTATCTTACACAAATCTCCAAGTATACATTTAGAAACATTCCTAAAGTGCATTAGTGAAGGAACCTTCTGCATTAGGTGTTTCTTATTGTGATGGAATCATAGCATTGAAGAAATATATATAATTTGTTCCAAAAAGGGAGACAAAGCTAGCAGTTTCTTCCAAGAACCTAGATATTTAACAGAGATGTTCATAGATGTCACCAGAATGTAAGCTCTCTGAAGGTAAGATAGTAGGATTCAATGGAGAAAAGTACAGCTTTGGGATCAGAAAGTCCTGTCTCTGAAACTTGCCCATTGTGTACTTTTGGACCAATCGCATCATTTCTTAGTATCTTAAACTACTCTCCAACAATATCTTTAGATATTTCTAAATTACATCCAAGAAGGAAGTCTCTGCATTGGGTGTTTTTTATTGTGATGAAATCATAGGATTGAACAAATATCTACAATATGTTCCAAAAATGGAGACAAAGTTAACAGTTTCTTCCAGGAACCTTGCTGTCTGATAAAAATGTTCTAGATAAGGATGTAAGCTCCTTGAGGAAAAGGCAATATGTTCAAGAACCCAAATCCCTCTCTGCTACCAAAGCTCATATTTTTGACACTGATATTCTCAGGACTGTAATGGATGAGAGGACAGCTTTGGAATCTAGAAGATCTGCCTCTGAAACTTGCTGACTGAGTACCTTTGGATCAATCACAACATCTCTTAGTATCTTACACAACTCTCCAAGAATATCTTTAGAGACATTCCTAAATTGCATCAATGAAGGAAGTTTCTGCATCAGGAGCTTCCTATTGAGAAGGAATCAAAGGATTTTAAAAAGTAGATCATTTATTGCAGAAATGGGGACAAGTCTAGCAGTTTCTTCAATGAACCTATCTATCTGACAGAGATGTTCATATATTTCAGCAGAATGAAAGTTCTCTAAAGGCAAAGTAATATGTTTAAGAACTCCAATTCCCCCTCTGCTACCAAAGCTCCAATTTTTAACTTTAATATTCTCAGGATTGTAATGGATAAAAGGATAGCTTTGGAATCAGGATCTCTGCCTCACTGTTTACCTTTGCATCAATCATACCATCTCTCAGTGTCTTACACAGCTCTCCAATTATATCTTTAGAGACATTCATAAATTGTATTAATGAAGAAAGTCTGTGCATTAGGAGTTTTCTATCATGATGGAATCATAAAATTGAAAAAAAATATGTTATTTATTCCAAAATTGGGAACAAAGCTAGCAGTTGTTTCCATGAAGCCGCCTGTCTTAACAGAGAGGTTCATAAATTTCTGCAGAATGTAAGATCCCTGAAGGCAAGGCAGCAGGATTTAATGGAGAAAAGGACAGCTTTGGAATAAGGGTCTTCTGCCTCTGAAACTTGCTCACTGTGTACCTTTGCATCAATCATACTATCTCTTAGTGTCTTACACAATTCTCTACTTATATCTTTAGAGACATAACTAAACTGTATAATGAAGTCTCTGCATTAGGAGTTTCCTATTCTGATGGAATCATAGAATTGAAAGAAATACATAATTTATTCTATAAATGGGAACAAAGCTAGCAGTTTCTTCCAAGAATCTAACTGCCTGACAGAAATGTTCATAGATGACACCTGAATGTAAGCTCCCTGAGGACAAGGCAATATGTTCAACAACTCCAATCCCCTTCCTGCTCCCAAAGCTCACATTTTTGACATTCATATTCTCAGGACTGCAATGGATAAAAGGACAGCTTAGAGATCAGGAAGCCCTGCCTCTGAAATTTGCTCACTATGTACTTTTGAGTCAATCACAGCATCTCCTAGTAGTTTAACAAACACTTCAAGTATATATTTAGAGACATTCCTAAATTGCATCAGTGAAGGAAGTTTTTGCATTAAGAGCTTCCTATTGGGATGGAATCATAGCATTAAATATATATATATATAATTTGTTCGAAAAGGGGGGACAAAGCTGGCAGTTTCTTCTAGGAACCTAGTTATTTAACAGAGACGGTCATAGATGTCACCAGAATGTAAGCTCTCTGAAGGAAAAGATTCAATGGAGAAAAAGACAGCTCTGGGATTAGGAAGTCCTGCCTCTGAAACCTGCTCATTGTGTACCTTTGGATCAATCATATCACTTCTTAGTATCTTAAATTACTCTCTAAGAACATCTTTAGACACATTTCTAAATTAATGTAAGATCCCTGAAGGCAAGGTAGTAGGATTCAATGGAGGAAAAGACAATTTTTTGGGATCAAGAAGTTCTGTCTCTGAAACTTGTCCATTGTGTACCTTTAGACCAAAGACATCACCTCTTAGTATCTTAAATTACTCTCTAAGAACATCTTTAGACACATTTCTAAATTAATGTAAGATCCCTGAAGGCAAGGTAGTAGGATTCAATGTAGGAAAAGATAACTTTTTGGGATCAGGAAGTTCTGTCTCTGAAACTTGCCCATTGTGTACCTTTAGACCAATGGCATCACCTCTTAGTATCTTAGACTACTCTATAAGAATATCTTTAGAGACATTTCTAAATTGCATCCAAGAAGGAAGTCTCTGTATTAGGTGTTTTTAATTGTGATGCAATCAAAGGATTGAATAAATATATTCAATATGTCCAAAAATGGGAATAAAGCTAGCAGTTCTTTCATGGAGCTAGCCATCTCACAGAGATGTTAGTGGAATAGATAAGTCAGTAAAATGCATAGATGTCAGTAGAATGTAAGTTCCCTGGAGGCAAAGCAGTAGGATTTCATAGAGAAAAAGACAGCTTAAAAATCAGGAAGTCCTGCCTCTGAAACCTGCCCATTGTGTACCTTTGGACAAATATCATCACTTCTTAATATCTTAAACAACTCTCCAAGAATATCTTTAGAGACATTCCTAAATGGCATCAATGAAGGAAGTCCCTGAATTAAGAGTTTCCTATTTTGATGGACTCATACAATTGAAAGAAATGTATCTTCTAAAAATAAGGGCACAACTAACAATTTTTTCCACAAACCTAGCTCTCTGACAGAAATGTTCATAGATGTTAGCAGAATGTAAGTATAATGGATAAAAGGACAGCTTTGGAATCAGGAAGTTCTGCTTCTGAAACTTGCTCACTATGTACCTTTGGATCAATTAAGTCATCTTTTGGTATCTTCCACAATTCTCCAAGAACTTTAGAGACATTCCTAAATTGCATCAGTGAAGAAAGTTTCTGCATTAGGAGTTTCCTATTGTGATGGAATCATAGTTTAGAAAAAATAAATATTTTATTTGAAAAATAGAGACAAAGTTAACTATTTTTTCCAAAAACCTAGCTGTCAGACAGAGATGTTCACAGATGTCAGCAGAATGTAAGCTCTCGGAGAGCAAGGCAGTAGGCTGTAATAGGTAAAAGGACAGCTGTGGAATCGGAAAGACTTGGCTCAGAAACTTGCTGACTGTGTATCTTTGGATCAGTCAGATCCTCTCTTAATATCTTATACAACTCTCCAAGAATATCTTTAGAGACATTTCTAATTTGCATCAATGAAGGAAGTTTCTGCATTAGCAGTTTCCAGTTCTGATGGAATCATAGGGTTGAAAGAAATAGAACATTTATTCCAAAAATGGGAACAATGCCAGCAGTTTCTTCCATGAACCTAGCTATCTGCCAGAGATGTTCATAGATGTCACCAGAATGTAAGCTCCCTGTGGACAAGGCAATATGTTCAAGAACATGAATTCCCTCTCTGCTGCCAAACCTCACATTTTTGACACTGATGTTTTCAGGGATGTAATGGATAAAAGGACAGCTTTGGAATCAGGAAGTCCTACCTCTGAAACTTGCTCACTGTGTACCTTTCAATCAATCTTATCATTGCTTCGTATCTTCTGCAACTCTCCTGAGAATATCTTTAGAGACATTCCTAAATTGTGTTAATGAAGGAAGTCTCTGCTTTAGGAGTTTCCTATTCTGATGGAATTATAGGATTGAAAAAAATAGATCATTTATTCCAAAAATGGAGAAAAAGCTAGTAGTTTCTTCCAGGAAGCCAGATGTCTGAAAGAGATGTTCATAAATTTCCACAGAATGTAAACTCTCTGAAGGCAAGGATTTAATGGAGAAAAACACTCTGAAACTTGCCCATTGTGTACCTTTGGACCAATTGCATCACCCTTAGTATCTTAAACAACTCTTAAAGACTTTCCTAAATTGCACCAATGAAGGAAATCTAAAATATATCATTGATTCCAAAAATGGAGACAAAGCTAGCAATTTCTTCCATGAATTTAGCAATATGACAGAGACAGTCAAAAATGTCAGCAGATGGTGAGCTCCCTGAGGGCAAGGAAGTAGGCTATAATGGATAAAACATCTTTAGAATCAAGAAATTCTGCTTCTGAAACTTGCTCACTGTGTACTTTTGGATCAATCAGATTATCTCTTAGTATCTTACAGAACTCTCCAAGTATATATTTAGAGATATTCCCAAACTGCATCAAAAAAGGAAGTCTCTGCATTAGGTGTTTCTTATTGTGATGGATTCATAGGATTAATCAAATACCAAATGGGTACAATCTCAGATATATCATTGATTCCAAAAATGGGAACAAAGATAACAGTATATTCCATGAACCTAGCTGTCTGACAGAGATTTTCATAGATATAAACAGAAGATAAGCTCCCTGAGGGCAAGGCAATACGTTCACGAATTCCTAATCACTCTCCACTGACAAAGCCCACATTTTTGGCACTGATATTCTCAGGGCTGTAGTCAATAAAAGAATAGCTTTTCAGTGAGGAAGTGCTGCCTCTGAAACTTGCTCATTGTGTACCTATGGATCAATCACACCATCTCTCAGTACCTCACACAATTCTCAAAGAATATTATTAGAGACATTTCTAAATTGCATCAAAGAAAGAAGTCTCTACATTATGAGTTACCTATTGTGATGGAATCATAGGATTGAAAAAAATCCTTTCTTCCACAAAAGAGGACAAATCTAGCATTTTCTTCCATGAACCTAGCTATCTTACAGAGACTTTCAAAGATGTCAGCAGAATATAAGCTCCCTGAGGGCAGGGCAATATGTTGAAGAACTCCAAATCCCCCTCTGCTGCCAAAGCTCCAATTTTTAACTTTAATATTCTCAAGGTTGTAATGGATAAAAGGACAGCTTTGGAATCAAGATCTGCTGTCTCTGAAAATTGCTCATTGTTTACCTTTGCATCAATCACACCATCTTTTAGTGTCTTATACAACTCTCTAATTCTATCTTTAGAGACATTCCTAAATTGTATTAATGAAGAAAGTCTGTACATTAGGAGTTTCCTATTGTTTCTTATTCTGATGGAATTATAGGATTGAAAAAAATAGATCATTTAATCCAAAAATGGAGATTCCTATTGGAATCATAAGATTGAAAAACTATATAATTTATTCCAAAATTGAGAATAAAGCTATCAGTTACTTCCATGAAGCCACCTGTCTGACAGAGATATTCATAAATTTCAGTAGAATGTAAGACCCCTCAAGACAGGGCAACAGGATTTAATGGAGAAAAGGACAGCTTTGGAATCAAGAAATCCTGTATCTTTGGATCAATCATATCATCTCTTAATATCTTACACCACTCCTAAAGAATATTATTAGAGATATTCTTAATATGTATCAATCAAAGAAGTCTCTCTATTAGGAATTTCTTATTATGATAGAATCATAGGATTGAAAAAAATAGATCAATTTATTCCATAAATGGAGAAAAAGCTAGTAGTTTCTTCCAGGAAGCCAGCTGTCTGACAGAGATGTTCATAAATTTCCATAGAATGTAAGCTCTCTGAAGGCAAGGATTTAATGGAGAAAAGGACAGCTTTGGGATCAGGAAGTTCTGCCTCTGAAACTTGCTCACTATGTACCTTTGGACCAATTGCATCACCTCTTAATATCTTAAACTACTTTCCAAGAATATCTTTAAAGACATTTCTAAATTACATCCAAGAAGGAAGTCTCTGCATTAGGTGTTTTTTATTGTGATGAAATCATAGGATTCAACAAATATCTATAATATGTTCCAAAAATGGAGAAAAAGCTAGCAGTTTCTTCCAGGAACCTCACTGTCTGCCAGAAATGTTCTAGATATCATAAGAATGTAAGCTCCTTGAGGAAAAGGCAATATGTTCAAGAACCCAAATCTCTCTCTGCTACCAAAGCTCATATTTTTGACATTTATATTCTCAGGACTGTAATAGATGAGAAGACAGCTTTAGGATCTAGAAGATCTGCCTCTGAAACTTGTTAACTGAGTACCTTTGGATCAATCACAACATCTCTTAGTATCTTATACAACTCTCCAAGAATATCTTTAGAGATATTCCTAAATTGCATCAATGAAGGAAGTTTCTGCATCAGGAGCTTCCTATTGGGATGGAATCAAAGGATTTTAAAAAGTAGATCATTTATTGCAAAAAAATGGGGACAAGTCTAGCAGTTTTTTCAATGAGCTTATCTATCTGACAGAGATGTTCATAAATTTCAGCAAAATGAAAATTCTCTGAAAGCAAAGCAATATGTTCAAGAACTCCAATTCCCTCTCTGCTGCAAAAGCCCCCAATTTTGACCCTAATATTCTTAGAGTTGTAATGGAAAAAAAGGACAGTTTTGGAATCAGGTTGTACTGCCTTTGAAACTTGCCCATTGTCTACTTTTGCACCAATCATACCATCTCTTAGTGTGAGAAAAAGCTAGCAGTTTCTTTCATGAAGCTAATCATCTGACAGAGATGTTCATAGATTTCAGTAGAATGTAAGTTCCCTGAAGGCAAGGCAGTAGGATTTCATAGAGAAAGGACAGCTTAAAAATCAGGAAGTCCTGCTTCTGAAACTTGCCCATTGTGTACCTTTGGACAAATATCATCACCACTCTCCAAGAATATCTTTAGAGACATTTCTAAATGGCATCAATGAAGGAAGTACCTGTGTTAAGAGTTTCCTATTTTGATGGACTCATGGGATTGAAAGAAATATATCTTTTATTCTAAAAATGGGGACAAAGCTAACATTTTTTTTTCATGAAGCTAGCTCTCTGACAGAAATGTTCATAGATGTCAGCAGAATGTAAGCTCCCTGAGGTCAAGGCAGTAGGTTATAATGGATAAAAGGACAGCTTTGGAATCAAAGTTCTGCTTCTGAAACCTGCTCACTGTGTACCTTTGGCTCAATCAGATCCTCTCTTAATATCCTATACAACTCTCCAAGAATATCTTTAGAGACATGTCTAATTTGCATCAATGATGGAAGTTTCTGCATTAGGAGTTTCCTATTGTGATGGAATCATAGTTTAGAAAAAATAAATATTTTATTTGAAAAATGGGAACAAAACTAGCAGTTTTTCCATGAACCTAGCAATATGTCAGAGATGGTCAAAGATGTCAGCAGATGGTGACCTGCCTGAGGTCAAAGCAGTAGGCTACAGTGGATAAAAAGACAGCTTTAGAATCAGGAAATCCTGCTTCTGAAACTTGCTCACTGTGTACTTTTGGATCAATCAGATCATCTCTTAGCATTTTCCATTATTCTTCAAGAACATCTTTAGAGACATTCCTAAATTGCATCAATGAAGGAAGTATCTTCATTAGGAGTTCCTTATTGTGATGGATTCATAGAATTAATCAAATACATATAATTTATTCCCAAAAATGGGGACAAAGCTAACAGTGTCTTCCATGAACCTAGATATCTGACTGAGATTTTCATCACTATAAGCAGAAGATAAGCTCCCTGATGGCAAGGCAATATGTTCAAGAATTCCTAATTACTCTCCACTGACAAAGCCCACCTTTTTGACACTGATATTCTCAGGGCTGCAGTCAATAAAAGAACAGCTTTTCAATCAGGAAGTGCTGCCTCTGAAGCTTGCTCACTGTGTACCTTTGGATCAATCACACCATCTCTTAGTATCTCACACAATTCTCAAAAAATATTATTAGAGACATTCCTAAAGAAATCAAAGAATTCTCTACATTGTGAATTTCCTATTGTGATGGAATTACAGGATTTTTTAAAAAATCATTTCTTCCACAAAAGAGGATAAATCTAGCAGTTTCTTTCATGAACTGACAGAGATTTTCAAAGATGTCAGCAGAATGTAAGCTCCCTGAGGGCAAGTCATTATATTGAAGAACTCCAAATCCCCCTCTGCTGCCAAAGCTCCAGTTTTTAACTTTAAAATTCTCAGGGTTGTAATGGATAAGAGGACAGCTTTGGAATCAGGATCTGCTGCCTCTGAAACTTGCTCACTGTGTACCTTTGGATCAGTCATACCATCTCTTAGTATCTTACAGAACTCTTCAAGAATAAATTTAGAGACATGCCTAAATTGAATTAATAAAAGATGTTTCTGCATTAGGAGTTTCCTAATGTGATGAAATCATAGGATTGAAAAAAATAGATCATCTATTCCAAAATTGGGAATAAAATTAGCAGTTATTTCCATGAAGCCACCTGTCTTACAGAGACGTTCAGAAATTTTAGCACAATGTAAGATCCCTGAAGGCCAGGCAGCAGGATTTAATGGAGAAAAGGACAGCTTTGGAATCAGGAAATCCTGCCTCTGAAACTTGCTCACTGTGTACCTTGGGATCACTCACATCATCTCTTAGTATCTTACACAACTCCTAAAGAATATTATTGGAGACATTCCTAATATGTGTCAATCAAAGAAGTCTCTGTATTGGGAGTTTCATATTGTGATGGAATCATGGGATTGAAAAAAATTCATTTATTCCAAAAAGGGAAAAAAAGCTAGTAGTTTCTTCCAGGAAGCCAGCTGTCTAACAGAGATGTTCATAAATTTCCACAGAATGTAAGATCTCTGAAGGCAAGACAGAAGGATTTAATGGAGAAAAGATCAGCTTTGGAATCAGGAAGTGCTGCTTCTGAAACTTGCTCACTGTGTACCTTGGGATCAATTACATCATCTCTTAGTATTTAAGATACTTTGGAATGTCTTTAGAGACATTCCTAAATTGTATTAATGAAGGAAGTGTCTACATTAGGTGTTTCTTACTCTGATGGAATCATTGGAGTGAACAAATATAAAAAAAAAAAAATGTCCACCAATGGGGATAAAGCTAGCAGTTTCTTCCATGAATTTAGTTATCTGACAGAGATGGTCATAGATGACAGCAGAATGAAAGTTCTTTGAGGGCAAGGCAAAATCTTCAAGAACTCCAAATACATATCTGCTACCAAAGCCCTCATTTTGGACACTGATATTCTCAGGGCTGCAATGGATAAAAGGGCAGCTTTGGAATCAGGAAGTTCTGCCTCTGAAACTTGCTTGCTGTGGACCTTGGGATCAATCACATCATCTCTTAGTATTTTACACAACTCTCCAAGAATACCTTTAGAGACTTTTCTAAATTGCATCAATGAAGGAATTCTCTGCATTAGGAGTTTCCTATTCTGATAAAATCATAAGGTTAAAAAAAATAGATCATTTATTCCAAAAATGCTTAGATATCAGCAGAATATAAGCTCCCTGAGGACAAGGCAATATATTCAAAAACTCCAATTCCCTCACTGCTGCCAAAGCCCACATTTTTCACACTGATATTCTCAGGGCTGTAATGGATGAAAGGACAGCTTTGAAATCAGGAAGTGCTGTCTGCAAAACTTGCCCATTGTGTACCTTTGGATCAATCACAGCATCTCTTAGTACCTTACAAAACTCTCCAAGTATATATTTAGAGACATTCCTAAATTGCATCAGTGAAGAAAGTTTCTGCATTAGGTGTTTCCTATTGTCATGGATTCACGAACAAATATATATATAATTTGTTCCAAAAATGGGGACAAAATAAGCAGTTTCTTCCATGAAGCTAGCTACCTGACAGAGATGTTCATAAATTTCATCAGAATATAAGAACCCTGAAGGCAAGACAGTAGGACTTAATGAAGAAAAGGACAGCTTTGAAATCAGGAAATCCTGTCTCTGGAACTTGCTCACTCACTGTATCTTTGGATCAATCACAGCATCTCTTAGTACCTTACAAAACTCTCCAAGTATATATTTAGAGACTTTCCTAAATTGCATCAGTGAAGGAAATCTCTGCATTAGGTGTTTCCTATTGTCATGGATTCATAAGATTGAACAAATATATATAATTTGTTCCAAAAATGGGAACAAAGCTAGCAGTTTCTTCCATGAATCTAGCTATCTGACAGAGATGTTCATAGATGTCAGCCGAATGTATTGTGGGCAAGTCATTATGTTCAAGAACTCCAAATCCCTCTCTGTTGTCAAAACCTTCATCTTTGACGCTGATATTTTCAGGGCTGCCATGGATAATGGGAAAGCTTTAGAATCAAGAAGTTCTGCCTCTGAAACTTGCTCATTCTGTTCATTTGAATCAATCATATCATCTCCTAGTACCTTACACAACTACCAAAGAATATTATTAGAGGCATTCCTAAATTATATCAGTCAAGGAAGTCTCTGAGTTCCCTATTGTGGTGGAATCATAGAATTGAAAAAAATAGATCATTTATTTCAAAAATGGGAACAAAGCTAGCAGTTACTTCCATGAAGCCAGAGAGGTTCATAAATTTCAGCAGAATGTAAGATCCTTGAAGATAATGCAGTAGGATTCAATGGAGAAAAAGACAGCTTTGGAATCAGGAAATCCTGCCTCTAAAACTTGCCCATCGTGTACTTTTGGACCAATCGCATCATGTTTTAGTATCAAACAATTTTCCAAGAATATCTTTGAAGCCCTTCCTAAATTGCATCAATGAAGGAATTCTCTGCATTAGGAGTTTGCTATTGTGTTAGAATCCTAGGATTGAAAAAAAATAGATCACTTATTCCAAAAACAAGCAATGGGAAAACTTTTTTTTTTTAAACCTGTATCCAAAGGGTAGGAGGCTGGCCCATTTTCCACGCTTGACCAAGCCAGCCTCCCTCGGTCTGGCCCACGGCCCTCACCTGCTCACTTACCAAACATACATCAGGATGACCGTCCGCCAGCGCAGAACTGGGTGTGTCACAAGATTGAGAACACCAGGTGCTGAGTCTTGGATGTTCCCTGACCCTCCAAGTGGTTTCAATTTGATCCTCAGCCTCTCTTTTCCATTACCACAAGCTATGGAGTGCATTATGGCCTCGGCTTTTTCCACAGCCCCTTGGGAATGCAGCCACCTTGGTGATTCAGGGAGCAGACTGCCAAAAAAAAAAGAAAGAAAGAAAGAGGGGGAGGGGGGGCCAAGACCATGAAAACTCATTCCAGCCAGACACAATTTCCTCCAAGCCTCCCTTTTCTCCTTCACGAATCAGTTAGAGGCATAAGCTTATAAGGTCATCTTGCCTGCATTTTCAGACTTGGAGAACAGAGGGAGGGCTCAGCTGGTTTCCAGAGCCAGGAGAATAATCAGCTATTTCCGATTTCAAGGCAGTGCTAAGCAACAGCAATAGCTTGTCTGTCCCAGTGTTTCCAAATCAAGCAGATCTTCAAGGACACTTCGGCTTTCTGCTCTGTCATGGGAAAATAAACAAGTGCCCAAGCCATTCGGGGTCACTGCCAGATCTGGAAACCCAGCAACCAGATATAAAGAGGACCCTGCTTGGTAACCTGGGAAGTTTCCATCCTAAAACTCAGTTCTGAATTATCCCCTCCATAGCCATCCATAAACAAGTCTTCTCTATTCTAGTCATGTAAAGGGTCTTAGTTGTTATGGAGTTTGAGCTGAGAGATTCTGAATAAGAGCTCTAAAGCAGGAAGAAATTTCAGAGTCATCCTAGCCTTATTAAGCACCTACTCTGTGGCAGGAACTGTGCTAACCCTTTCTCTTGACTAAGAGGGGAACTGAGGTCCAAACTCTGCAAAATTGTAAGGATTAGTCTCAAGCCATGGAAGGTAGGAAGCAAGAGGTAGCCAGGCTTTCTGATGCTAAAGCCAATGGACTTTACCCCATTCTTTAAGTTCAAATCCTATTTTATTTTTGTAGCCCTAGAGTAGTATATTTAGGAGCAAAAAGACCTAGATGTCCTCCATTATGACACTCCAAGGAGGAAAGGTATCATGGAAAATGGATGGATGGATAGTTAGATCTGGAGACAGAAAAACCTGAATATGAATCCTTTCTCTATTACAGGCTACAGGACTCTCACAAAAATCACTTAACCTTGTAGCGCCTGAGACATTTCTTCAATTCATTAGCTGCAGAGATGATGCTAATAGAAGGCGTTTGCTCACCAAGAGTTCTCAGCATCAATTATATGAAGGTCCGGTTGGGGGAAAAATAGAATATAAAGTGGGCGATCTCCCCAGGAGACAAAATCCAATTAATTAGTTACAAGCACGTCAGTGCAATGAGACAACTATTTGGCACTAAGGGAGCCAGCTTTCCCAGAGTGCTCCCCATGCATCATTCTAGTCCTACAGCTTCCATTAAAAAAAAGAAAGAAAGAAAGAAAGAAACAGATCCAAGAATTAGAGAACTTAAAGTTATACTTTGGTTTCTTCCATGCAAAGCCTTCCAACAACTTACCAGGAAAGAAGAAAGAAGAAAACCCCGAGAGAATTTGAGACAAAGGCCAAGGTACGCCAGTCCCTGATGCAGTACCCTAGCACGGCATAGAATGCAATGCCCACGGCAAATGTCATGTTGGCCAATGAGCCTGAAAATGAAATAAAATGAAAACAATAAACCCCAAACTCATCTTAAAATACTGGAGGAAAGCTACATGAAGAGGCAGTAAAGCCTTTGTGAAAAATAAAAAAACAACAGAAACAAAATGGACTCTCATCCATTGGAGAATGACTGAGCACATTTTGGTGCATGAATGTAATGGAATAGAACTGTACCTTCACAGCAATACAAGGTAAAGCATTGGGCCAGAAAACCTTTGCTAAACCAGTTCTAAATCTATGATCCCCTTAATTCAGAGAAGTGGGGGAAGGGCTGGATGAACTGAACAGAACCAGGAGAACAACATACATAGTAACTACCCTAAATAAAAATAATAGTAGCCAAACTCTGCAAAATTGTAAGGATTAGTCTCAAGCCATGGAAACAAACAACTTTCTCCCTTCTTATTCACAGTAGAGAGCCAATCTAGTCATCCAATTTCTCAGCATTGCAGGAAGGACCATAAGGCAAGGCTATACACTCTATGTAAAGCGAGTTCCTTCACCAGGATTTTGGTAGACCAATGAAATCAAAGGTCTGATTTTAAAAGCTTCAAAAATTGGCTTCATACTAATGAAATCATAATGAGTTTTTTTTGGCCAGGAGCCAGAGACAGCAGATGCAGAATGTTGGTGAAGGGTGCAATGAGAGAGAGAAAGAAAGAGAGAGAGAAAGAGAGAGACAGAGAGGAAAAGAGAAACAGAGATACAGAAACAGAGAGAGAGAGTTCGTTTTTTAAGCACTTGCAAGCACTGTCAGACACAGTAGCTATGTTGGTTACATCTGCTTAACTCTCTTTTTCTATGTTATAGAAAACCTCAGTGGGTGAGGAGAAGGGTATAACAGGAAGGGAATATGATGTTTACAAAAGGCACCCATAAAACAAAAAAGAAAATATAGGAACTAAAATGTAATCCAAAATAAATGGCTCTTTTAAACTGGGGATAATTATTTGGGAAGGAATAGATGTTGGAAGGGACTTTAGGGATGATCTAGGAAGTTAAGTGGCTTATTCAGGCTCACAGCTGGTTCCTGCCATGGTCACACAGCCTATGTTCTTGGATGAAAGTGCCCAGAGCCTAGCCTAGGACTAGCCCACAGCAGGGGTTTAATCAATGTTCACTGAACTGAATTGCTTCAAGGCAGCATCTAAAAAGTCCACTTATGGTCCAAGACAAGTCGCTTCCCCTATAAGATGGGAATTGTTACAAATGCCTGCTTTGACCTCATGGGGATCGCTGGAGAATAAATGTCTGCACCCTTGCTCTGAGGCCATTCATCAGCCCTCAATATGATTTATTCTTTGTACACAAAAGCCAGAAATCAGCCATGCCCTACAGCTTTTCTTAGGGGAAGCCATGAGGATTTGATTTTGTACTTTTATTGTTCTAGATTTTATGAGCTTCATGGGATATTAATTTGCTGCTCGGTGGGAGGTTCGGGCAGAGAGAAGGGCAAAGAACTCAGGGAAAGGACTCAGAGCAACAAGAATCACGTGGACAAAAGAGGCAGAAGAGGAGAAAGGAAAGGACACCTCAATTACCTTGCAAGGTTATTAGCCCAGCCAGAAGCATTAACTCAACGGAAGGATGCTTTAAATTAACTGCCGAAGACAAGGGATCCACTAAAAAAAAAAAAAGGCTCCCTTCCCAGACCAGAGCAAACCAGGGCTTTGTATGGAGGGATTAAGCACAAGAAATCAATCATGTGCGTCATTAAAAAAAAATGAAGCCTCCGCCATTCCAAAGAGCATGGTCCTCATCATTGGAAAGGAAGAGGATGTATTATTAGCTCAGCAGGCAGAGTTCATTGTCAAGGGAGGAAATAAGGGGGATCTCGAAAGGACAGCATGATTCTGAACAAGGCGTTTTCCCTTCGTAATAATGGCTAGCATTTATATCATGCTTCAGCGTTTCCAAATAACTTACCTCATCGGATCCTAACCATGACCCTATGAGGTGGGATCCATTTGACAGATGAGGAAATTGAGGTTGGAGTGGCTGAGAGAACTAGACAGAATTCACATTAGGTCTTCCTGACTCCTGGCTTTCAACAGCCCCAAAAGGCACATAAAACCTGGAGTCTCCCAGTCCTTGTCCCAAGCCCCCTGATCAAATTCAGCCTCAGCATCTATAACAGAGAGAAGGCTAGCATCCTGTGGCCCATCCCATCTATGTTCTGCTTTCAGGCTGAGGCTGAGATTAAATGTGTTGTCTTTTCAGACCTATGTTTTGGGGCTGACGTCTCCCTGTGGGGTGGAGGTGACCCTTAGCTCCCCAAGGGTAGGCTTGCAAAGGGCACACTGACCGAGGTGCTCCCCAGGCACCGAGTCGCAGTCAGAAAGGCTCTTCTCTAAGGTACATGCACAAGCTGGTTTCCAGGATACTGGTGACCCCCTGAGAATGAATCTTATCAGTTTCTTCACCTCGAAAAGACCATTGACTAAGTTGCTGAGAATGGATCTGTACCCATGGGGTGAAATCATTTGGTTCTCTCCAGGAAGCACTGATTAAATGCCTGCTGGGGACTAGGAACTGGGAACTGCTGTCTCCTGATTCTCTCAAACATCGTAAGGCTTCCTTTTCCTCTTCCTCCATTTTTGTTTAGTCCTCCCACTATGTCCCCTTAAATCAGCCTTCTATCCCTATTCACACAATGGAGAGGATGCTGAGCCTAAAGTCAGGCTGGAGTTCAATCCTATCTCAGATATTTATTGGCCTTTTGGCTCTGTCCAAGTCATCGGACAGAGTTCTCTAACTTTGTTCTCTCAGTTTATATGAGAATAATGGTGCAGGCTATGTCACAGCTTTATTGAAAAGATCTCATGAGATAATATGAGTAAAGGGTTTTGTGTTAACTATATTGTCAACTATCCTTCAAAATCTACCACTTTTGATATGTTCCTATTATTTGAGCATCTCAGGAACACCAATGGATGCACCATTCAAGCAGTCTCTCATTCCAGGCCTCCATTTCCCCCATAATGGTCTTTTCTACCACTTCTTTGTGTGCAAAACTCCTTATGTCCCAGATTTAAAAGTGCTCCCAGGACAATCTTCTCAATTTGTAAAGATGAATAAAAATCCATCTTTAGCTTCTCTCCGTGATTGAATGAATGAATGAACAAGTAAATGAAAGAATAAATGAAAAAAAAACATCCATCGAGCACGACTATGTTCCAAGCCCTGAGCTAAAGGCTGAGGATAAAAAAAAAAAAAAAAGAAAGAAAGAAAGCAAAATAGTCCATGATCTCAAGGAACTAGCATCCTACTGAGAGAGGACAACATGTAGAGGAAACCGTTGCCAAGGAAACAAGGGTTGGCAGGGAAGTCACAGGATTGGTGAGGAGAAAAACAGAACAATTGTTCAGTATGTCATCACCTGGCTCATCAATAATGGTAACACTGAATCTCTTTGCTTTTCTTACCTGTTAATGCCCAGAATGATTTCCCTACATATTCTTGTGTTAAGACAAAAGATACTAAGGCCGTTCCACCGTTCATAACGCCAACACCAAGGCGTGACATGGCAAAGACTTGGAAAGTGGGGGCAAAAGCTGAGATGTAGCCCAAAATGACATCAAAAAAGAGACCTGCAATGACAAAAAAAAATCCCCAACATATTATAGAGATAGAGGAAATGGAAGTCTGGCTAGAACAGCACTAACAGAATACAGGCTAAGTCAGGGACCTCCTTCTCAGAAGAGAGAATAAGCAATAGCAAGAGCACTCCAGAGATGGGGGACAGACAAGGCAAAGATTCAGGGACTAGAGCATTTTTGCAAGGAACTTCATAGAGAGCCCAGTAAATAGATGGCAAAATGTGTGGGGGAGGGTAGAGAAAGAATTTGGAAAAAAGAGAGGCTTTAAATACCAAATAGAGAATTTCATATTGGATCCCAGATATACAAGGAGCCAGTAGACTTTATTAACTAGAAAGAGCAACATGGCAGACCTAAAGCTTATGAGAATCACTTTAACTAGATGGTGCAGGGGAGACATTGAGAAAGAAAAACCAAGCAGAAACTCAAGGAGCTGGGGAATGCTGGGGCCAGAGTTCAGGAAGAGAGACTGGAAACAGGGTGAACAAACAGGAGACCTTGTAATAATCCAAGGTGAAGGTAATAAAACTGGATTGAGTCAGTGACTGGGCCAGTGAAGAAATAAGAAAAAGGACATTTAGAAGAACATGAAAAGAATTTTTTTTTTAGATTTTGTTTTCTTTAATTACTAGTACGAGTCTCCAGTGGATGAATGAGTTGGTCCCAGATTATCTTGAAAGCCTGGTCCATGTTTAAATCTATGATTTTATTTTCTATCACTTTGGACTTTGGGCATTTGATGTAGCTGTAAGAGATGGCAGACTTCTGACTGGGGAAAATCAGTGCCCCTTAATCTCTTACTGGGAAGACGCTGTTCATCACACCCAGGCAGTCCAGTCAATCCTCTGGGTGGCATGTTATCCACAGCAGGGCAGACCTCTGACCTCCTTCAGGGGTACTTTAGAATCAGCAGCGGTCTTGGAGCACCAACTGAGATGATTCAATGCTAAGGCTTCTGACTGTTCCCTGGGTACCCTTTGACCTGCTCCTCTGACTTTCCCAGTCCTCCACCACCCAACTACAACTCACCTGGGCTGCCCGGGCAAAGAGCAACATCTGTATTTCTGCTCACCCACAAGTATTAAACACAGGTACCAAACATGGAATCAAAGGAACTTTACAGAGAGAAAGTTAAGAGGGGGAAGGGCAGTACATGTAAAGCACATAGTCCCAATACCATGGGCATAGCAGATATTGTGCTGAACTTAAAATCAGGAAAACCTGGCTTAAAATCCTGTCAGTCAGTAAAAAAAAAATAGTACAAACCCTACCCTCAGTGGCCAAAAGCAGAGTCTATTTCTCCATTTGTAAAATGGGAATAATAATGCTTACAGTATATGTTGGAGGCTGAAAAAAACATTACATATGCAAATTGTTTTGCAAACTTTCAAGAAATATAGAAGTGTTGTTATTATTATGTTTATGATTATTTTTTTCATTTTTCTTCTGATAGAGCATAAGTTGCTTGAGGCCATGGACTGTGGTCCATTTTTCTCTGCATCTCTAGCACCAGTGGAGTGCTTTTCATGTAGTAAACACTTAATAAATATTTTAAGGACTTATTGGACTTGACTCCCTGGCCTTTTCATTGCAAATACATAGGGGTTCAATAGGTTATATAGGCCAGCTTGGGAACCTAACCACCATTCACCACATGCTTGTAGAGGAAATATGTATTTGTCAGTTCCAGCCATTTTTTCAAGTCAAAGTGTAGAACTATAGCTATTTGTAAGTTGTAGGTTGAACAAATCTAAATTTGTTCTTCAACTTGCAAAATCATGACCTATGCCATGGCAAGATAGGATTAACATGCCCCCTTTTTTTTCCCACACTGTAAAAAAAGATATTATTAAATTCATTTTTTCAAGAAAAGATTAGCCATCTGCTTTCAGAGAGAGAACTGTGGAGACTGAATGTAGATTCATCAGCATAGCATTTTCACCCTTTTTGTTTGTATGTTTGTTCATTTTTTTCTTTCTCATGTTTTATTTTTCTCTTTTGATTTGATTTTTTTTGCACAACATGACAAATATGGAAATGTTTAAAAGGATCACTCATTTTTAACCTATATGAGATTACTTGCTGTCTTGGGGAGGGGGAAGATAGGGGAAAGAGGAAAAAAAAATTAGAATACAAAGTTTTCCAAAAATAGATGTTGAAAATTATCTACATATCTACATATATTTGGGAAAATAAAATACTATTGGGAAAAAAATAAAAGGTTAAATTATTTTCATAGGAAATTAAATGATTCTGGTAAATGAGGTTGATATATCTCTTATATCAATTCAAGGAAGTACTGTTCCTGGGTCTGGCTTACCACTCAATGCTTCCATTATAATTATCACTTCGTATCATACTCACATGTAAAACAGAAACATTGATTAGATGCCAAATGCCTATATACTTTAATCCTTCACAGATCCTTGGTTTCTTTGGAATGAGCATTGCCTCTATTCAGTGATGATCATTAATGGAAATGTGGCAACCAGGAGTAAGGAGATGATAATCCCTCAGTCTGTACTCTTCTGACACTACCCTTGGAATACCATATTCTTTTTAGGCTGGATATTAGGATAGGATGGTAATATCCTAATAGGATGGTATTATTCTATCTTGATATGGATAGAATGGACGAGCAAATGTTCATGGCTGGGCAAACAGAATGCTGAGGGGCCTGGAGTTCATACTACATACATGAATGTAAAAGCATTGATGAAGCTACTGTGAATGAGAAAGTTCCTACTCTCAGGGAGCTTATGTTCTAGTAAGAGAAGGCAATAGTGACCAGAGAAAGGAATGTCAAGGAAGTCACAGGGAGGATGAGTTGATCCAGAAAGCAGCCAACAGATACACTTCCAGAAGTAATTGATATATTTACTGTGCCTAGAGCCAAAGATCAAAAGGGATTTGTGTAGGAGTGGAAATGGAGAGGAGGAAGGGTTGAAAGATGTAGGAAGGTTTGGCCTGTAGAAGAAAAGGCTGGAAGAGGAAGGAAAATCTTCAAGTATTCAATCTCAGAAGAAAGAACCAGAAGCAAATGGTTCAAATTGCACAGAGGCAAATTTAGGGTTAATAAAACAATTAGAGTTCTCTAAAAGTGGTAGAAGGAACCTTGTGACTTGCCCCTGGTCCTGTACAGCAGCCAGGAGCTGTTGTCAAACCCAATGTTCAGCCCAAATGTCATGGGCACCATCCAACACTAGAAGTCACTCTGGAATAAGCCACAGAGTCTCATCTACTTCTCTCAGGATCTCAAAGAGTTTTCTGCCGCCCACTTCCTGCTCCAAGCCTTTCATCAGTGCTATTCTTTTCTTAGTTTGGTGGTTGGGATGGATTATCTAATCAGACCAAGAATGTGATACTCCCATCTTGTTTAGAAAACTCCTCCCTTTCATTCTATTCTCTACTCTTTCCTAATTACTCAAGCTTTCGGGTATAGTAAGGAAAAAAATATTTAACTATCTTATGGAAGCATCCTAAAGCAGCAGTATTACCTAGGATTAACTTTAACCCATAGAAATATAACCACGGGATTTAATCTCCCCACCCAAACCCCCTTGGTCTCTCCAATCCCCCAAGCACAGATTGGAAAGTGTGAAGAGGCTCCTAATGTTGGAATACTCACTAGCTTTCCACCCACTCACCACAGAAGACATGGCACCCACACTGTCTGGGAATCCCTTTATTTTAAGCACAGGAGCCTTGCTTTCTATAGTTTCTGACCTAGTTTTGCTCATGGAAGAACCTGCTTTGCTCACTACTGTGGCTGCTGTTCCTGCCTTCTGAGATGGCTTACTATTTAGCTCAGTTCCAAAACCAGCTGTCTATCCATTTTGCTTCACTGCCTTTCATAAAAGAAAATCTATTTGGGATGGGGAAAATAGTCTTTAGCATAGGCTCTAGTAATTTTCAC
Organism: Antechinus flavipes; assembly: GCF_016432865.1. NCBI lineage: Eukaryota > Metazoa > Chordata > Mammalia > Dasyuromorphia > Dasyuridae > Antechinus > Antechinus flavipes. Next base: position 661,739,667 of record NC_067399.1, read on the forward strand.
TAGGAAGTATTAAATACCAAACTAAAATATCAAAAACTCGAATATAAACAAATTTGGGGAAGTTTCACCAAGTTAAGCACTCTATTATCTTGAGTTAGTCATAGCATCAAATAGATAGTGAAGTGGATAGAGCATTGGAAGGAGTAAAAAAGGAACAAGTTCAAATATAATTTCCAACATTTACTGGTTATGTGACTTTAGGCAAGTCAATTAATCTCTGTTTCTGTTTCCTCATGTGTAAAAGAGGGATATTAGCATCTGCCTCCCAGGGTTGTTGTGAGGGTCAAACAAGACCATATTTCTCTAAACAAGATCATATTTTGCAAACCTTAAATGCTAACTATTTATTATTAAATGTTAAATTATTATTTTATTAATAGATTTTATATATTATCTATTATATTTATTTATATTTAGTATGTGTTAAATTAAAATTTATTAAAGGCTAAATATAAAGGCTAACACTTGTTTATTCAAACATGTAAGTGCCTATTCTAATCAAGTATCTATATCCTATATGCTGGGAAGAAGGCAAGGAAAATGATAGGATCCCTGTCCTGTGAGAGTTTCCAATCTAGCTATAATTTCTCTCTGAGATTACAACCTGAGGCAGAAATTAAGGGGGAAGGGAACTTTAGCTAAATTGGGTAGGGAAGAGAGAACATTTTTAAGAAAAGAATGACATATGAAAGAGTGTTCCAAATCACTATTGATCAGAGAAATGCAAATTAACATACCTGTCAGATTGGCTAAGATGACGGGAAGAAATAATGATGAATGTTGGAGGGGATGCGGGAAAACTGGGACACTGATACATTGTTGGTGGAACTGGGAATGGATCCAACCATTCTGGAGAGCAATTAGGAACTATGCTCAAAAAGTTATCAAACTGTGCATGCCCTTTGATCCAGCAGTGTTACTACTGGGCTTATACCCCAAAGAGATCTTAAAGAAGGGAAAGAGACCTGTATGTGCCAAAATGTTTGTGGCAGCCCTTTTTGTAGTGGCCAGAAACTAGAAAATGAATGGATGCCCATCAATTGGAGAATGGTTGGGTAAATTGTGGGGTATGAATATTATGGAATATTATTGTTCTGTAAGAAATGACCAGCAGGATGAATACAGAGAGTCTTGGAGAGACTTACATGAACTGATGCTAAGTGAAATGAGCAGAACCAGGAGATTATTATATACTTCAACAACAATACTATATGAGGTTGTATTCTGATGGAAGTGGATATCTTCGACAAAGAGAAAATCTAATTCAATTCCAATTGATCAAGGATGGACAGAAGCAGCTACACTCAGAGAAGGAACACTGGGTAACTACTTGCATTTTTGTTTTTCTTCCTGGGTTATTTTTATCTTCTGAATCCAATTCTCCCTGTGCAACAAGAGAACTGTTCGGTTCTGCATACATATATTGTATCTAGGATATACTATAACATATTTAACATGTATAAGACTGCCTGCCATCTAGGAGAGGGGTGGAGGGAGGGAAAGGAAAAGTCAGAACAGAAGTGAGTGCAAGGGATAATGTTGTAAAAAAATTACCCATTATTCTGTCAATAAAAAGTTACTAAAAAAAAAAAAAAAGGATGACAAATGTCATGAATGAATGAGAGAGGACAATTAAAATATAATTATGTACAAAAATAGATAAAATGGCAAAAAAAACTTTTTTTTTAGGGAATAGGATTAGGAGCTTGGTGAGAAGAGAACTGTGGAAGCTGAGAATGAGGGAACTATAAAAATGGTTTGAGCCAGAAGACACTTAAAGAGGTACCCCAAAATCAGAATATTCTTAAAGTCATCCATTTCAAAAGAAGATTGAGACCCAGTAAACAAAGTTAAACTGAGCTAGATCAAAGCCCAGGAAGTCAGTCAAACAACAAATGTGCACAACTAACTAAAAAATGTGAAAAAGGACTCTTTCAAAAGAGGATACATTGGAGTAGGGAAGGGAACTCTAAAAACAAAGAAGGAATTCTTAATTTGAGTCTTGCCTTGGGTCATGAACCAGACAATAATCATTTAGTAGGGTGCAAGATTCAAGTATTGAACTGTAGACTTTACAATGCTCATCCAATCATCTCCCCCAAAAGGAAAAAAAATTAAGGATAATAATTTCTTTTGGTCTCCTTCGAGCAATTCTGATTGCAAACAGGAAATAAGCACACACACAAAAAAAAGCATGAAAAATATTAACCACAGGATACTCAATCCATTCCCACCCCCATCCCCAAAAGATCTGAAAAACAGGAAACTTGGGCACATTTGGCATTTTCACATGGAATCAGCAGGCATTTCTGTTCTTTTCTCCTCTCTAAAAATGGATTGTAAGCTCACTAGCAGTCAACAGTGATACACAGCAGTTAAGATGGTTAACTTGATCATGGCTTCCTCAAGAGTAATTTGATGCCCAGGACTGGGGAGGCTGTCATTTCTCAGTCCTCTGTCCTGGTCAGACTGTATTCAGTTCTGTGGGTCACAATCAAGGAAAGCCACTGGCAGGCAGAAGAATTTGCAAAAGAAGGCTACTAGCAAAGGGTCTTCAGTCCATGTCATAGAAGGAGTGATTGAAGGAATTAAGGATGTCCAGTCTTGAAGAGATTACTCAGGGATCTGATAGTATTTAGTCAAGGTTCAGCTTTTGATATACCCAGAATTCCTGTGGAATCTGGTTAATTAACATGCTTTGTAGATTTTAAAGGACCTTAAAGGTCATGGAGGGTCTGAGGATATAAGGATTGTGTTTTATATCTTTGGGTACAATGACAAGTTTAGATGAATCCATTGGCCCAAAGAATTAATGATGAAAGGGACATTAAAAGGTCTTTGAAGGAGAAGCAGTGAAAAGAGGATTGGGTCTGGAATGAGGGGACCTGGGTTTGAATTCTAGCTTTACTATTGACTTACTCCCTATGCAGCCATTGGACAGCCCTTTACCTCTCTGGGCCCCAGTTTCTTCATCTGTAAAATGAAGGGTTGAACTCTGAGGCATATTCTAGCTTGAAATGTATTATCCAACTGGACTCATTCTATGTACCACTGACCATATAATGGTCAATACTCCTAGGACCATATAACCTGATTGTCCATGCATATCTGTGAGGAATTTGTAGAACTGAAAACAAAAACTTGTAAAATAATCAACTTGAACAATAACCACTAAGCATTTATTAAATGCCTACCACATATTGGGCAGGATGTTGAGTGCTGGGCAGACAAAGGCAAAATTGAGACAATCCCTGTTCTCAAGGGATTTACATCCTATCAGTGAAGATTTATGCATATAGATAAGTAGATTAAGAATATAAATGCAAAGTTATTAGAAAAGAAAGGCACTAACAGAGAGATTATGAAAAGCTTTATGTAATCAGCAAGGTTTGAAAAAATAAGGAAAAAACCTCTTCCCTTTAAAAAGATATAGACTTTTTTTTTTTGTATATATGTGTGTGTTAGCATGTGTGCATATAAAGTCCAAAAGTAATAAAGAGACACATGATAGGTTTCCATTGATGCCATGGTCAGAAATGAATGTAAGAGACATGATTAAAAAGATAGAGGATTGAATAGTTGATGAGCTGATCAAGGGACAAGAGTGAGGGATCTTAAATGGACACACCAAGGAGTATATTTAAAAATAAAAAGCACTAGGGAAGACTTCTAGTATGTTGGGTGGTTCCTCTATGGAGAATCTAGAGGAGGACATAGATAATATTCATCACTGGTGAAAGGAATATACACACTGATCAGACCAGAACCACTGAAGCCCTTTGGAAGACATTTGCATTTTAATATCAGCATCAGGTTCGTATGTCCAGTAGATTTTAATTTCCATAGAACTTATTACAACATCCAGAGACATGTTAAGTAAAGAGAGTAAAACTATATCCATTTGGGTACTGTGAAATTGGGGGGTTAAACTAATTCGAGCTCATTCACACTAAGAGTCCAGCCCAATTTGTCGCAGTTGGGAACAGAAGTAAGTGAACCAGTTGCTATGGAGACGCCTTGCAAAGACATTCTGAGTCTATTGGTAGAAAGTGACCAACAATTTAAGTGAATATAAATCCACATTTTATTATCGTCCTTTCTGGCGATGAGCTAATGAAAATCCCTACATCCCAATTCACTTGGTTTATGAAGGTGCCAACATTTAAAAGTCATTTTTTAAAGGTTTAGAAGTGGGGAGGAAGAAAGGATGACCAAATGACATCATGGTTTAAATGTATAAATAGAAATTTCAAAACAAGCCAAAAATTATTAGGATTTTAGGAAGAAGCCCTGGAATGGGTTTTTTTTTTTTTTATCTTTCCTGTAAAAAAAAATTCCAGACAGCAAGATTTTGTCCCCTATTATCTCCCTTATTTTCTCCCACATACCACCTCCCTCCCAAAAACCTTTGAGTTCATTGGAAGGGAAATTGGTTCTCCTAATATCATGATAGAAAGGCAAATAATGACAATGACAGTTGCTATGAGTGACTATACCAGCTGACTTGTAACACCTAATTAAACATTCAAAGGTCCTATCAATTCCCTCCAACAGAAGTAACTTGATTACAGTATCAGAAAAAGGGAATACTGCCTTCTAATTAGCTATTGATGATGACCTGAAATACCCATTCACTGATTGAGGTGGTCTAAAGTCAGTCCCTGACCAGTGACCTCATTGCAATAGATAATGGCTACCTCTAATAGTGGATGACAATGTCCAAAAAATTTCAGTGAGTTGGAACATAGGATCCAACCAAATATAATGAAATTTAGTAAAAAAAAAAAAAAAAAAAAGATAAAACAAAAAATAAACAAGATTCTGTTGCTGCTACTGTTGTTATTGAGTTGGGTCTGATTCTTTATGACCCCATTTGGGGTTTTCTTGGCAAAGATACTGGAGTGGTTTGCTATTTCCTTCTCCAGCTAAGCTTCTACATTTGGATTTTTAAAAAATTTCCCATTTTAAAAAGTGGGGTTTTCCCCCAATTACATGTAAAACAATTTTTAACATTTTGAAGAATAAAATTGTGATATATTGGAATACTTGCCATCTAAAGAAGGAGATGGGAGAAAGAGGAGGAATTTGGAACACAAAGTTTTCCAAGGGTCAATGTTGAAAATTTATCCATGCATATATTTTGAAAATAAAAAGCTTTCATTAATAAATAAATGAAATTATGAGTTGAAAATTTTCTCCCTCTTTCTCTCCTCTCCCTCCTCCATCAAATGGTAAACAAGTTGATTTGGTTGCCTATATACAATTGTGAAAAAACATTTCCATATTAGTCAGGTGGTGAGAGAAGAAAGAGAACAAAATGAAAAAGCTACCCAAATAAATAAATAAATAAATAAGCCTTCATTCAGACTCCACCAGTTCTTTCTCTGCATGTGGAGAGCATTTTCCATCATGAGCCTTTAGGAACACATTTTTTTCTTTTTTTTAAAATCAGCTTCACAAGTACAAGATGGGCAAGCTCTGACTAGATAGCAATTGATTTGAAAAAGATTTGGAAGTTTCAAAAGACCACAGGTTCAACATGAGTCACAAGCTTTCTCCTTATGTTGCTCATCATCTCACTCCCCAGCCATGGGGAGTGCCAGGTCAATGCACCTGTGAACCTTTCTCTCACTTCCAAATCCAGCTCTGACAGGAGCAAAGAAATCAACAGTCCCAATCCTGGAAAAGAGGTATCGATCATTTGTTCTGTGTCTCACCCTGTCTAAAACACTCCTTCACAGTTACCATTCCTTTCTCTGAGTTATCTCCCTCTACCAGAATATAAACTCTTGAGGGCTTATTTTAGCTTGCTTGCTTTTTGCAAACATTTGGCCCTGAGGTGTCCCTTCACTATTGGGGTCCTAGCTTATACAACTAACACATCAGGTTCTACACCCCATTATCATCAACCAAAGGAACTCTCCCTTGCTCAGAAATATTCCTCCTCGGTGGGACAACCTGACCAAGGGTTGAGAAATGAGGGGACTGCTCTAATCCTGCTTTTCCCCTTTAATAACTTCTATATACCTGATATCCACTCTCCTCCCAAGGATAAAAAAGCAGCATCTTCTCTCTTGCCTTTATTTGATTCCTGTCTCCATGGTTCCTGAAGCACTGGACCTGTCTCACAGGAATTCTCCTTGACATGCCCAACCTCTGACATTATGTCAAGACGTCCTAAGCTTATAAACCTTAGACAGACAGAGGCCTCAGACTCCCAGCAGCCACGCCAATCTCTCAAGATCCATCTTAAGAAATGTTGAAAGCCAGGACTGAGACCGTGAACCCTGTTTCCTGAGGAAGACACCCCATTTCCCTGAATGAACCCCAGATAGGACCTAGGGGCTTCCCCTGAACCCCAACAACTTCATAAGGAGAGCTATTAAGGGCCAGGCAGTGTGTCCCCAGTGCCCCAGCACAGTGTCAGGCACATAATAAGCACCTAATAAAAGCTTTCTGGTTCTCTGATTTATTCATTCATGTACTCAGTCCTCATCCCATCCATAGGCCTACTAGTTGTTCTGTGGAAAGGATATTTCAGAAAAAAAAAAGAAACTACTTTGAATCTCTTACCTGTCAAATACACTGGCTTCCTGCCAAATTTATCTGATAATGGGCCAAAGGTGATGTTTCCAATGAGCAGCCCCGCAAAGAACAAGGATGACGCCAGGCTCACTTTATAGGCTTCCTGTTTGATTAAGCACCACTGTGGAGAACAGGAAGATGGTATTTTAGCCTTTCTTTCTTGCACAGGTGACGTCATGCATTTAATCAGAGAGCAGCCTAGAACGTGACTGCTCCTGCACCAGGGTAGAGCTGGGAGAGCCCCCTCCCCAGCACAAGCTTCTCAAAGGGAGATGGAAGCCCAGATGAGCTTGCAAAGCAAAATGGATGACTATTCTGCAAACATGTTGTAGCACTTCCAGTGTAAATACTTCCCATTGCCAACCCTTTTACTTTTAGGATAAATGAATCATTGAAAAAACAACTCAGACTTATGGATTTCCGCTTCCCTCCCCCGTGCGTGTCTGTCTGTCTGTCTGTCTGTGTGTTCTCTCTCTCTGTCTGCCTGTCTCTCCCTCCCCCACCTTTTTTCTTTCCTCTCTTTCTCTCTCTTCCCTCTCCCTCTTTTCTCTCTCTCGTCCTCTCTTGTTCCCTCCTTCCCACCACCGCATACACACAAACATAAATATATTGTTTTCTGTGCATCAATCTCTCTCTGAAATAAGAAAGAAAGGAGAGGAGAATATAGAAGGGAAGGAAGAGAGGGAGAAAGAGAGAGAGAGGAACAAAACATAAGTAGAGACAGATGAGAGAAAAGATCAAATACATGGAGACAGACAAAACAGAGACAGATAGATGGAAAAAGAGACAGGGACAGAGAAAAAAGAGAGAAACAGGCAGACAGAGACAGACAGAGACAGAAAAAGAGAGAGTCAGGGACAGAGAAAAAAGAGATAGATAGAAACAGACAGAGACAGAAAGAGAGAAAGAAATAGGGACAGGGAGAAAAGGAGAGAGACAGAGACAGGCAGGCAGAGACAGAAAAAGAGAGAGAGTCAGGGACAGAGAGAAAAGGAAAAAGAGACAGACAGACAGGATAGAAACAGAGAGAAAGAGAGAGAGACAGACAGACAGAGAGACAGACAGACAGAAACAGAAAGAGAAGAGCAGAGAGAAAAAGAGAAGAACACAGAGAAAAAGAGAGATAGAGACAGACAGAGAGAGACAGACAGAAAGAGAGAGTCAGGGACAGAGAGAAAAAAAAGACAGAGATAGACAGATAAACAGAGAGTCGGGAACAGAGAGAAAAAGAAAAAGAGACAGACAGAAACAGAAAGAGACAGACAGACCATAAACAGATAGAAAGAGAGAGTCAGGGACAGAGAGAAAAAGAAAAAGACAGACAGAAATAGGAACAGAGAAAAAAGAGATAGACAGATAGACAGAAAGAGAGAATCAGGGACAGAGAGAAAAAAGAGAGACAGACAGACAGAAAGAGAGAATCAGGGACAGAGAGAAAAAGAAAAAGAGACAGACAGACAGAAACAGAGATAGGAACAGAGAGAAAAAGAAAGAGATAAAGACAGACAGAGACAGACAGAAAGAGAGACAGAAAAAGAGAGAGAGCCAGGGGGAATAAAGGGGGCAGGAGGAAGAGAATAAGAGGGAGAGAAAAGGAGAGGAAAAGAGGAAGGCAGGGAGAGAGAGGGAGAAGGAGAGAGTTAAAAGAAGAGGGAGGGAGGGAGAAGGAGAGGGAGAAAGCTAGAGGAAAAGGGAGCGAGGAAGAGAGGGAGAGAGGACGGGAGGGAGGGAGATGGAGAGGGAGAAAGCTAGAGGAAGAGGGAAAGAGAAAGGGAGGGAGGGAGAGGGAGAGAGCTAGAGGGAAAGAGAAAAACACTTCAGTTTCTGTACACATATGAGTGGTTTCCAGAAATCTATCAGTCGCAGCTCGCTTTGTGATTTAAGGGAAGTTAAATCATCTTATCCCCCTCAATAGGCTCCCCTGGTATCTACTTCACTCCCAAGTTAGGCACACAGGAACGGAGATGTGAGCATTTGCAGATGGGGAATTGGAAAGGTAGCAGAGAGGCTGCCAAGCCCATAATAATTTTGCCAAAGCATCTGGGAAAATGCAGGGGCCAAGAACCTCCCTGACTCTGCAGTGATCCGGGCCTGGGAGGGAAGTGCAGGGTGAGAATGGATCTGGAGAGTGCACCTTTCTCTGCAAACTCCTGGGATGGCTCCAGAAACAATGACATAAACCTCTGTGAACTGAGGTGGCTTCTTAGGGACCTTCAGACCCAGGACTCGGGGGGGATGGTGGTGCAGAGTGAGATTTAGGCAGGATGGCAAGAAGCACTTCCATTCCACTGGCCAAGGGGAAATGCTTCTGGAGGCAGTGGATGCCCCTTCCCAGGGTTTCAAGAAGGGGTTGGTTATTTGGGGAAGGCAGCAGGGAGTAGAAAAACAGGTCTGGAAGAAATGGTCTCAGGAAACCTGACCTCAGACACCTAATAGCTATGTAAATCACTTGACCTCAGCCTTCTTCAGTTTCTTCAAATGCAAATTAGGGGTAATAAGAATAAAAATAATAAACTAGGAGTAATAAAAATTAAAAAAAAAAAAAAACAAAACTCCCTCCCAGAGTTGTTGTGAGAATCAAAAGAGATAATGTCTGTAAAGTGTTCAGCACGGTGCCTGTCACATAGTAGGTGCTATAGAAAAGCTAGCTATTATTATTGTGCTGCAGTCATTTTTCAGATCTAGGTGGTCACTGGGCTTCCTTCCAGCTCTCTCCCATTTTGTGACTCTGCTGAAACAAAATACAATCTCCTAAAATGGTTCCTGACCAGGTCCCTGAAGCCAGAAACCATGGTTACCTACAGAGGAGCTTTTTTTCCAAGCAGAGCTCAGGAGTACCCTAAGAGGAAGCACGGGAAATATCATTGTCAAGCCCCCCAATTCATTCAAAGCATAATTACCTTTCATATTTGACTACAAGGTAAAGACAGATGTTCCCTTCAAACTGTTCTCTGCTTGAATACCTGTATGTTGCCATATAATTTTCTTTTTAGTGGTGGGAGGTATTTTAATGCTTTCATGGACAGAGTTAAGAAATAGAGGATGGGAATGAAAATGAGGAAACATTTAAATTCTAACTATTATAAATTAGAGATCATCAACATCATTTCTTTTTTTTAATTTAGAGAGGGATCCTGACCTCAGAATCAGGAAAATCTCAGTTCATCCTCTTAGCTGTCTGACTCTGGACAAGTTAAAGATCTCTCTGCCCTCTCCCTTCCCCAGTTGCTAATGCCTTCCCCCATCAGATTGTCTTCTCTGTAGATAACTTGTATGTGCAGAGTTGTTTGGATTCCCAAGCAATAACTCTGCTTGGATATTGTCTCTCCCTTAAACTGTGAGCCCCCCAAGACAGGTGCAGACACTTTAGGCCTTAGTTGCCTCCTATGGGGATGGGAAGGATAATCCCGGTAGTACCAACCTTCCTGGGCTCTTGGGAGGCTCCAAGTACATAATCCACTTGAAACTGTATGTTACTGTAATTACAATGTAATTGTAAATTATTACAATTGATACAGTTTTATTCACCAGGGACCTGGAGAGCTGTAGCCATGTGCTTCCTAACACAGATTAGCTCTGATCCCACTCAGTGAATAGCCCAGACTTCAGTAGTTAGAATGGCAAGTCGGTGCTTCCTGACTGAGAGGCTTGCTTCAGTAGTTCATGAATCCCAAATTTTATCAGGGAGGCTGCGGCCTCCACAAGCTCATCTTGCACCCCCCACCCAGCTACCCTCAGCAGCTCATCTCAGTGAATAACTGTGGCTCCCCAAAGCCACCATTTCCCAATTGGCTTTCTGGTAATGCTAGAAGGTTGGGCACAAAGTTGGCAGCCCGTGACTCTCTGAGCAGAGAGGCACTGTAGTGCGGGGGCGGGGGAAAGAGTCCCAAGTCAGTGGGAGCGAGTTCGAATCCCACATCTACTAAATGTATGATCCCGGGCAGATTTCTCCCCAGCCCCAAGTGCAATCTGTGGCCAAGTCCTGTTTCTAGAACTGTGCCTCATCTATACTCCCTTATCTCATCTGGCATCGCCCCCACCCCACTGCCAGCCTTCATTATCTCAACCCCCGGGGCTGTTGGACCAGGTTTCCCATTGGTTTCCTAGGCCTAGACCCGTCTGTACTAAACTCAGCTCTTAAATATGATTTTCCTCAAGTGCAGTTCCACACATGCCACCTCCCTGCTCAATAAACTGAAATGGTTCCCCTAGGACCCAGGATCTGACATAAAATCTGCCCGGTTTCTAAAGCCCTGCATAGCAGGGCTCCTCCCTGCCTCTGCAGTCTCCTTACATTTTGCTCCTATTGGCTCACTCCAAAGTTGAGTGACACAGGCTTCTTGCCTGTCTAGCCCCGCCTTCTTGCAGGACTAATCACGTCATAGTTTTCACTGGCTGAGCCCAGGCCTGGAATTCTCCCCCTCCTTCCTCGGCTTTCTTCAAGGTGCAGCTTTGAGCTGGTATTTTATAGTGCGTAGGATTTTCTCCCACCTTCTACCAGAAGCCATTTTTATGGCCCTTAATGCTAAAGGCTTGTGTCTTTGGACCACCTCCAAATTCTCCCATCAGCTCTTGTCCCTACGTAGTCATTTTTAAGTCTCCAGAGTATAGTATGTAGACACAGTGTATAGTGTGAATACACAGTGTAGAATGTGCATACACAGTATATAATGTATTTACACAGTAACCATACTGAATTGTACTGCACTATAGTATAAATGAACTATACTGAACACTGCCCTGCCTCCCCCTCCCCCTCCATCTCCATCAGACTGTGAATTTCCTAAGAGCAGGGACCCCATGTGCTCTCCTCTATATATTCAGTGTTTTGCCCAGTGCCTGGCAGATAGCAGGTAGCTAATAAATTCTTGTTGACTTGACTTGTTGCTTTCACCTCTCTAGAGCTCAGTTTCCTCACCCGTAAAATGGGAGACAAAGGGACTAGATGATCTCTGGGAACTCTTTTGCCTCTAACTCTCTAACATTAGGACTTTTTACCTAAGGGGAGGAGGTAGAGCACTGTAGCCTGAAAATCCTATTCCCAGCTTGAAGCCTGTGGTGCTGTGATATCCCAAATGGAAGACTACAGCCCTTCCCCGCAAAGGGATCATTTTGAATGATGGCTCCTGTCAGTTCTGCCTCAGTAAACCTGTGCTTTTCATCTCCAGAGAATGCTCAGACTCCCAGTTCCATCCAGGAGACTCCATTTACTAAATTAGCCATCTTTCTTTCCCTGTAAATACATGAAATCAAGCAATGGAGGAGGGGGACCCTCAAATCCTAGAAAAACATCTCCCGTTTCCTGGGACAGAAGGATTGCCTGGGGACACCCTGGGTACCCACTGTAGGACTGCAGTAGCAGCTCCAAAGCAACAATCATTTCCACACAGACCTACTGGGATGAACATGTGGGCAGAGAGTGGATGGCAAAGCAGATTTTCCCAAACAGCTGCAGTGTGAGCTGTCACAGATATGTGGGCGGCAAGTGAGGGACCTGAAACAACCTTATAAAGGCATACTGAAGCACCAGTTTAAACAACATGGTAAAGGTCTAGGACAGTGGGAATGTTAGCTACTGAGACATTATTAGACACCTACTATGTGCCAGACACTGTGCTAAGAATTTGGGATAAAAAAAAAACAAAACATGGATAACCTATATCAGATTGTTTATTGTTTATTGTCTCAATAAAATATGTCTTTAAAAAATGGTTATTTTTTTTAATGTTAAAAATTGTTTTCACATGTAATTTTTTAAAAGGAAAACCATATTTACTCTTCTCTGTATTCAGTGTTTTGGCCAGTGCCTGGCACATAGTAGGTAGTTAATGAATTCTTGTTGATTTCATATTTCTAGACCTGTTTCTTTACCTGTAAAATGGAAGAGGAATGGATTAGATGATCTTGGGAACTCCATTGCTTCTAGATCTATAACACTATGACTTTAGAGCCAAGAGGGGGAAGGGGGATCATATGGCCTGAAAGTCTTATTCCAGCTTGAAGTCTAATTGGGATTCAATATTCAAATAACTAACTACCCAGAGGCCATTCTTTGCCTCAGTTGCTACCTAGCACTAAATGGGTATGGTCCCAGTCAAACTGAGATTGTTAAAGACCTGAGCTTGAAAAGCCCAGGGTTTCCCACTGCATCCAGCTCTCTATCTGGCCACTGGACCCAGATGGCTCTGGAGGGAAAAGTGAGGTGACCTTGTCCATCCCTCCCTCCCTCCCTCACATCCAATCCCCTCTCATGTCATGGCATCCCCTCCCTGATATCAGGGTTTCCTTCCAGAACAAAGGATAAACAACAACATAAAAAAATCTTCCCTATCTCTGCAGAAGATCTAGGGAAGTAATCTCAGAGGGAAAGATATTAAAGCAACAGGACCTAGAAGGGCCTCTTGCAGGGATATTATTTGAGCTGAATCTTGAAGGGATCAGGGAAGTAGAGATGAGGACCGAGGTATTCTAAACATGGAGGACACAGAGTATATGAGGAAGGGCAAGATTTGGGCCACAGAATTTATGAAGGGAAACAAAGCTTAAGACTAGAAAGGTAGGAAAGCCTCAGGAGATTAAAGGTTTTAAAATCCAAACAGACAACTTTATATGTGATCCTGAAAGTAATAGGGAGCCACAAAGAGTTTATTAGGTAAGGGGGAGGGTGACAGAGCTAGACCTTCACTTTAGGAAAATCAATTTGATGGTCAAGTAGTGGATGGGCAGGTTATTGGAAGAGTCTGAGTTTGGGGTGTGAGGGGGCTATCTGTAGGAATCATACACATATTATGGAAATCATAAAGGCAAAACTGAGAGTCCTTGAAGACAGATTGGATAGGTGGGGAGAATGAGAAAGAGAAGCCCAGAGTAAAGTCCTAAGTCTAGCCAATGATGCTGGGGACGTTCAGGAGAGGGGAGAGTTTGGGGGGAAAGCTAATGAGTTCTATTTTAGACATGTTGTAGTTCAAGATGGAATGCATCAAGAATTGGCCCATTTTCAACAAGGTGATTGGCCCCTTGAGATGAGGGGAAAGCAATAAGGAGCCACAGACTTTTAGACAGTGGTGGGGGATTAGGGCAGTCCTACACCAGAAGATCAAGGTTCATCTTTCTGTATGTGTCATATAGAAAGGAAGGCTTGATTACCCATTGGCTCTAAACAAATAATCACCTTTTTTTTTTAAACAATCAATAAACATTTATTAAGCTCCTACAATGTGCCAGGAACTATGCTGTGTGCTGTGAATATAAAAAGAGCTAAAACAGTCCCTGCCCTCAAGGAGCTTATAGTCTATTTTTTGTAGGGAGACAACATGCAAACAAATGCATATAAAGCAAGCTATAGACAAGACAAATAAGAAATGATTTTTTCCCCTGAAGCAATTGGGGTTAAGTGACTTGCCCAGGGTCACAAAGCCAGGAAGTACTAAGTGTCTGAGATCACATTTGAACTCAGATCCTCCTGACTTCAGGGCTAGTACTGGATCCACTGCCCCACCTAGCTGCCCCCAGGAAATGATTTTAAAAGAGAAAGCACTAGAAATAAGAAGGCTTCCTATAGATGGCAGGACTTTAGCTGGGACATAAAGGAAGCCAGGCAGGTCAGTAGTCAGAACCGAGGAGACAGAGTTCTAGGCATGAGACACTGCCAGAGAAAATGCCCAGAGCTGAGAGATGGGAGTGTCTTGTTCCAGAACAGCCAGGAGACTTAAGTGTTCCTGAGTCAAAGAGTACAAGGTGGAGACTAAGATAGGACTGGGTTGGGGGATGACTTTTGTATTTATTCCTGGAGGCAATAGGGAGCCAAGGGAGTTTATTGAGCAATCAAATCTACCAATGGTATTTGTGTATTTATTTGTGCACAAGGGTCTGCCTAGTAGAGTGTAAGTTCCTTGAGGGCAAGAACTACATCAGTTTTACACTTCTCTCTAGTGTGAGCCCAGTGGCTGGCACATGGTAGATACTTGCTGGACTGAAGTGAACTCTAGAACAATAGCAGCTATCTGTGGTTGTATGCCAAAAGGATTATGAAAAGAGGCAGCCATCCCTCCAGTTCTGAACGATTTGCTATGCTATTCTGCCTCGCCACATTTAAATTAACCTGAAATGACATTTTTCACAATTTGCCAAATTACTCAGATGCCCACAGCACACCAAGTGCTAATTTTCTCTTTTCCATTCCCGAGAATCAATTTAATCACCAATGTTATTAATTTTTGTGCAGAGAGCCAGAATAGCATAAGGACTAGAAGGTCGTACTCGGAGGCAGAAAGAATTGGCTTGGTGTTCCTCTGACACAGATCGACTGTGTGACTTTGGGCAAATAATAGAACCTCTCAGGGTTCCAGGCAACTTTGGGAGACTCTAAGTGTGTTGCCACATATGAGTGGAAGGAAGTTTCTATGCCACAAGATTCCTGCACAGATAAAACTATTGTTGTGGTTTAAAAAAAAAAAAAAAAAAAAGCTATACATTACATTGATCAGAACAACCTGAGTTCAGATACTTCCTCTGATACATATTGACTGTGTCATCCTGGTCAACTCATTTGATTTCTTAGTGTCTCAAAAATTCTGGCAAACTTCAAACTAAAAAAGAAAAAGTGCTGGACTGAATTAGTAAAGGAAGTTTCCTTACCAAGAAATCAAGGTCCAGATCTTCTAAATGTCTTTCCTAAAATGTCCTTAAAAAAAAAAAACTTTTTATTTTCAAAACATATGCATAGATAATTTTTAATATTCCTTCTTGCAAAACCTTGTGTTTCAATTTTTTTTCTCACTCCCTTCCCCCAGCTCCTAAGGGAACTCAGACATCAAGGCACATAGTAAACATGTACAGTTCCTCTATATATATTTTCATAAATATCATGCTGCTCAAAAAAAATTAGGTCAAAAAGGAAAAAAAAGAAAAAAAAAGCAAGTAAACAACAACAAAAAAGCTACAAATACTATGTTGTGATCCACACTCAGTCCCCATACTCCTCTCTCTGAGTACAGATGCTCTCTCCACCACAAGATTATTGGAACTGGCCTGAACCACCTCATTGCTTTAAAAAAAAAAGTCACTTCCATCAGAATTGATTTTTGTATAGTCTTATTGTTGCTGTGTATAATGATCTCTTGGTTCTACTCACTTCACTTAGAATCAGTTCATGTAAGTCTCTCCAGGCCTCTCTGAAATCCTCCTGCTGATATATATATTTTTTGTAAAATAATAATACTTTTAGAAATGCTAGTTTTGGCAATAAGAGAAGAAAAATAGATGAAAGGAACTAGAGTAGGCAATGAGGAAACCAAATTATCACTCTTTGCAGATGACATGATAGTATACTTAGAGAACCCTAGAGAATCAACTAAAAAACTACTAGAAACAATTCAAAGCTTAAGTAAAATGGCAGAATACAAAATAAATCCACATAAATCATCAGCATTTTTATATATTACCAACAAAGTCTAGCAGCAGGAGATACAAAAAGAAATTCCATTCAAAATGACTGTTGATAGCATAAAATATTTGGGAATCTATCTGCCAAGGAAAAATCAGGAACAATATGAGCAAAACTACAAAACACTTTACACACAAATAAAGTCAGAACTAATCAGTTGAAAAAATACCAAGTGCCCATGGGTAGGCTGAAAGAATATAATAAAAATGACAATATTACCTAAATTAATCTACTTATTCTGTGCCATATCAATCAAATTCCTAAGAAATTATTTTACAGATCTAGAAAAATAGTAACAGAGTTCATCTGGAAGAAAAAAGGTCAAGAATTTCAAGGGAATTAATGGGAAAAAATGCCAATGAAGGCGGCCTGGCTGTACCTGATCTAAAACTATATTATAAAGCAGCGGTCATCAAAATCATTTGGTACTGTTAAGAAATAGAATAGTCAATCAGTGGAATAGGATAGGATCACAGGACAAAATAGGCAATAGTGTTTGACAAGTCCAAAGACCCCAACTTTTGGGATAGGAACTCACTATTTGACAAAAACTTCTGGGAAAATTGGAAACTAGTATGGGAAAAACTAGGCACTGACCCACACCTAACCCCACATACCAAGATGAAATAGGTTCATGATTTAGACAGAAAGAGTGTCATTATAAGCAAATTAGAAGAACATAGGATAGTTTACCTCTCAGATCTGTGGAGAAGGAAGGAATTTGTGTCCAAAGAAGAACTGGAACTCATAATTGAACACCAACTAGATTATTTTGATTATATGAAGATATAAAGTTTTTGTACAAACAAAACCAATGCAGACAAGGTTAGAAGGGAAGCAATAAATTGGGAAAACATTTTTACATTTAAAGGTTCTGATAAAGACCTAATTTCTAATATACATGGAGAATTGACTCAAATTTATAAGAATTCAAGCCATTCTCCAATTGTTAAATGGTCAAAAGGCATGAACAAACAATTTTTAGATGAAGAAATTAAAACTATTTCTAATTATATGAAAAGATGCTCTAAATCACTATTGATCAGAGAAATGCAAATTAGGACAACTCTGAGATACCACTATATACCTCTGAGATTGGCTAAGATGACAGGAAAAGATAATGATGAATGTTGGAGGAGATGTGGGAAAACTGGGACACTGATACATTGTTGATAGAACTGTGAATGGATTCAGCCATTCTAGAGAGCAATTTGGAACTATGCTCAAAACGTTATCAAACTGTGCCTAAACGCTGATCCAGCAGTGTATGGGCTTATATCCCAAAGAGATCTTAAAGAAGGGAAAGGGATCCATATGTGTAAAAATGTCAGCCCTCTTTGTAATGGCAAGAAACTGGAAACTGAGTGGATGCTCATCAGTTGCTGATACCTGCATAAATTATGGTATGTTATGGAAAATATTGTTCTATAAGAAACGATCAGGAAGATGATTTTAGAGAGACCTGAAGAGACTTACATGAAATGATGCTGAGTGAAATGAGCAGAACCAGGAGATCATTGTACATGGCAATAGCAAGACTATGCAATGATCAATTCTGATGGACGTGACTCTTCCCAACAATGAAATGACTGATGCTAGTTCCAATGATCTTGTGATGAAGAGGCCAGCCACACCCAGAGAAAAGACTGTGGGAACTGAATGTGGATCATAACATAACATCCTCACTCTTTTTGATGTTGTTGGCTTACATTTTGTTTTCTTACTCATTTTCTTTCCTTTTTTGATCTGATTTCTCTTGTGCAACAAGACAAATGTATAAATATGTTTACACACATTGGATTTATCATATATTTTAACATACATTGTTTATACATTGTGCACATACATTGGATTGCTTGCCATCTAGGGGAGGAGGTGGGGGTAAGGAGGGGAAAATCTGAAACACAAGGCTATGCAAGGGTCAGTGTTGAAAAATTATCCATGCTGAAAAATTATCAAAATATGTTTTGAAAATAAAAAGCTTTTAATGAAAAAAATAATATTCCATAGCATTCATACACTATAACTTGTTCAGCCATTCCCCAACTGATGGGCATCCACTCACTTTCCAGTTCCTTGCCACTACAAAAAGAGCTGCTACAAACATCTAAAATGTCCTTTTTAAGACTACAAACCATGCTGATTTTTCCACACCAGGCTTTTTTTACTCTTATATTTGTACTGAGGACAAAGAATTACCTATCTACATTATAAAACCACAATTTAAAAGAGGTGTTGACATATAAAAATGTTTGATTTTTCCAGGGTCTTTTTGTTCTTTCTACCACAGAAAACTCCATCTTCCATTTTCATGCTCTTGGACCAGTTGATATTCATGTCTGGAATTCTCTCCCTCCTCATCTCCAACTCTTGGAACTCCTGACTCCTATCAGAGTTCAGTTCAAAAGCCACCTTCTAAAGGAAAACAATTCCATCCTGACCCAGGTTGTCACCTTTTATGTAACTATTCTGTGGGCATCCTACTTATTTGCATGCTGTCTCCCCCATTAGATTGGAAACTCCTCAAAGGAAAAGATGTTTTTACTTTTTTTTTCCTTTATATTCTTAGTACTTAGAGTGCCCAGTACATAGTAAGCACTTAATAAATGTTTGTTGATTAGTTAATGGAAACCATTTTTTATTCTATTCCCACAGTACCTGGCACATAGCAGACACTTAAATGCTTTTTAACGTGATGTTTTATCCTGGGTATAAAGTGTCCCTGTACCCAGGATTATCAGAAAATTATTCCTTTTTTATTTTATCCTTTTTATTTTATCTTATCCAAGAATGATGGAAATGTTTGGAATTTCCCACAACTCTTCATGTAAATTCAATATATAACAACATTTACTAAGGACCTACTGTATGCAAAAACTACAGAAGAGATGGGGAAACTTTTTTTCTTCTAAAGACCATTTGGATATTTATAAATAACATCATTCACTGGTGTTACAAAATTATCAATTTAAAAACTCAACCAGTGGGAAGTAGTTGTACCTAGCTTTCAGCTCATTTTCACCTGCAGTTGCCTTGGCAGGGCTGGCCAAACCAAATGATTTTGCAGGTCCCCGCCCCGGGACTCCAGCATAGAGAATCATTCTATGATTTTGTTGCTCACTGATTCCCCAATTTTTTTAGAGCATTAATATTCTACCACAGTTTATTTCATAAAGAAAAACTTCCTAACAGAATTATCTAATAATGGCTTGGACAGCTTGAGATTGGAGAGAGACAGCATGAGTTTCCTGTCCCTGAAGATTCTCAAGGAGAAACTAAACTACTTGCTGGGATATTCATAGATGGGAATTCAAGTTTCAAGTTGGGTTGGGCTGGAAAATTTGAAAGTAGGAGATAACCCAGAATTGAAGAGTTTCAGACTTGAGGTCAAGGCCTATGGCTCAAAATCCTATCTCTGCTACTTATTACCTGGGTGACTTTGGGCAAATGATTTCACTTTTCTGGGCCTGTTTCTTGGTGAGAATGGTAGAATTGGATTCAATGGCTTCTAAGGTATCTTCCAACAATTGACCTAAGAGCCAATGGTCCCTCCCAAGTTTGAGGGCCTGATTTCTCCTTCTAAAAGTTCAATAGGTTATAACCCATCACTCATGCTGTAGTGGAGTTTTATGAGTTGCAGTAGGACTAATTAGCAGAGAGCCAAACTCTGGGAGTGAGCCTCCAAACATAGGATGGACAAAATTGAAAGCCTTTTCTTCTCACACCCAATCTTTCTTCCTGTATATTTATAGGATATATTCTGTATATTCTATAGATGGTAATATTTGATATGTATAGATCTGCTCAAAAATCATCAATGATTCCTTCCTGCCCACTCGAGCTCAAACTTCTCAGCCTGGGATTCAAAACCCTCCCTCTACAACCTGGTGCCAGGAGATATTCTCTAGCCAAACTGGCACCTCCAACACGCCTCCGAACCTTTGCTCATGCTGTTTACTCTGTCTAGAATAAGCTCCCCTCCCCTTTTCTATGGGCTGGATTTTTACCCATCCTTTAAAGCCAAATTTAAACTTAAAGAATTCCCTGTTTACACTCAGTGCTGACCTTTCTCTTTGGACCTCACGCGGCACTTTGTTTGTACCTCTCTAAACCCCAGTCATATATAATCTTGTGTATTTTTATTATCGATTGTGTGTCCTACGCTTCTAAGAGCATAAACCTCATGAGTGGATGGATCAAGTCTTATCTGTTCCTTGAACTCTTCCTAGAAGGAAAGAAGAGGGATGATGAGAAGGGAAGGGAAGGCAAAGAGATGGGGAAGGGGACTATAGGACTCTGGGAAAATCAGTATATTTCTTTGAGTCTCTGTAAAATGAGGGGATTGGACGAACTGACCTCTGTTGTGGCCTCTCTGTCAGGTACAATGGCTTAAGGTTCAGATCATTCTTCTGTCACTACTTTTCTGATTTCCACCAAGTCATTTTTTTTATTTGATGCTCTATGATCTATGAAATCAGGCTTGGCAAACACTACCTTAGCATATTTCCTCCTTTCTACTCTCCCGGAAACCCTGACGCCCTCTGGTATGATCACAGCATGATAAATGGCTCCCACTCCCCCAGATCTCCAAAGGGTGATTAGCATCATGAAAGGCCTGACTCAGGCCCCAGTCCTGGCACGGGGCTCTATTAGCAGCAGCTCCTGACTTTGCTCACAGCAGAATGTGCATTAGGAAGTAAAAGCTTTTTGACAAAGTATCTCACTGGAGAGACTTCCATCTAGGCCAGGGGATAAATATAGCCGGGGAGACAGACCACAGACAGGGACAAAGATTTTTTTTTTTTTTTTGGGGGGGGGGGGGTTGGGAAGCCTTGAATCATGCTCTGGCTTAGACAAGTATGCTTTGTGAAATCTGCTTAATAACCTCTCTTGCCTGGCAGCCAGCTGTTCTCAGTGGCAAGGAATTCAAAATTCAGAGAGACCAATTTAAAAGAGCCATATGAATGATTTACTAAGAATTTAACCTAAATTATGTCACTTTGGTGAGGGAGAAGCTTCATTCCTTGTATACTAAGCAGAACTAATGTGTATTTTATAAGATCAAACATTTCGAATTGGAAGAGACCTCAGAAATCCTTGCAATAATATGGATAGTCAAGCAAAACCAATCCCCCCATTGGCCACACCCTCAAACGAATGTATGTCTCATTGACTCTATCACCTTTCTGGTGGGAGGTGGGCAGTGGGAAGGATGTTTCATCACTGGTCCTTTGGAATTATGGTCGGTTATTAGAGTTACCAGAGAAGTTTCTCTTTGTTCCACCTTTGTCTTTATCATTTTATATTTTACAGATGGAAAAACTGAGGCCCAGAAAGGCGATACACTCATTTCACAGATAAGGAAACTGAGTCTCAGAGAGACTGTGGGACACAGGGAAAGTCAGAGTTGGGATCTGAACCCAGACTCTCTGTTCAGATCTAACAGGCCTTCCTCTTCACCACTACTGATAATTTCTACCCACAGGCCCTTTGACAGGGAAAACACAATATATATCTGCACATACAATCCCGGCCTAAGCAGTCCAGACAGGCTTATCATTTTTAAAGTCCTCTAAAAATAGAGTTCCATAGGAAAGGGACAAAGAAAGGTAGGGCTTACATAGTGCTGTTTTGCTACTTGCCTCTGTCACTATGGATGTAAAGTTATCTGCAAAGTGCACGTGGTTGGCCAGCTCCTCGGGGTTCCTGGGAAGCTCTTCCTGGTCGATATGGTATTCTGGTACGGCGCCCACCAACACAATGAGCATGGACTGGCAGGCCACATAGACCTGGAACAAACACATGGAAATGTCAATATCAGACCGGGAATCCACTGAGGCAGGTGCAGGTTTTCCTCAATACACATCCGGAGAGAACCGGTCTGGCTTCGTCCGTTCCATCAGCAAGCATTATTAAGATTTGGATCCCGGTCCTGCCTCCAAAGTCGGTGCTCTTTCCATCACACTATCCTGTACAATTGAACTATGATAATAGTAAACCCACAAGGAAAAGGGAAAACATCCAGCTGCTCGGCTCAGCTCCAAATGGGAACAGGAACCTAAAAACACTTGAACTGCTTCCCTCAGACCCTCCAGGAAACAGAAAATATGTAAAATTTCTTTGGGATCCTGCCTGTTTTGACATGCTCTGGCTCTGTTACATGCTGAGGTCTCACCCCTTAGTTACTCTCCTTTCCCCAACTGCGATCCTCCCCTGCCCCAACTTTCCTCAGGTATCTTACTGCTTGGCCCCTCCACAGGATCCCACTGATAGCAGGCTAGCTTGGCTGTTTAGGGGAAGGGGATGGAGGTGATAACTCACTCCCCTACCTCCCCAACCCCTGCCAGAATAACAGACATCAGGAGTCTCTGGAAAAGGGAGCTCAGAGTCATGGGAGTGGAATAAAAGCTGGACTTCCCCATCAGTCCCACCGGCCAGAATAAGTGAAGTCCAATGGGCTGAATCTCATCTCTGCTACATAATTACCTATGTGATCCTCAGCAAGTCACTCCACGTCTGAGTCTGTTTCCTCACCCATGAAATAAAGAGATTGGACTACGTGGCCTTTAGCTTTCCTTCCAGCACTGAATCTATGACAAGCAGTTGGGGTTATTGGGAGCTGAAGTTAGAAAGACTGCAATTTGATAGTTGTCTATTATTATGCTATTCAATCTGATGATTGAAAGATCCTTGACTCAAATCTTACTTGTCCTTTGAATCAGGGAGGGGCTGGAGAATCCCCCCTTTCTGGATGTTCAATTCTCAAAACTGGGAATGAAGAAGGTGGGATGTTGCCTCCTTCAGTCCTGAAGAATGAAGAGTTGAGAAAGATTAGGGACTATAGCATGTGAGAGTCCCCAAGATTGGACATGGAAGAAATGGAGAGCTTAAGGATTGGCTTCTGAGAGTTCCCGTCTCCCCTTCTTCCTCACAGAATAGCAATTTTTGACTCTTCTGTCCTCTAGTTATTTCTTGGGGGGACCCTGTTGGACTAGGCTAAGTATCCACTGGCCATTTTATCTTCCTTTCAGGAAGGCTCATATGTCCTGTCTTTGAGGTTACAGTTCAGGATTATGTTATCAAAATACAGAAGTCATCAGAAGGCAGTGTGCCCCAGGGGACAGAATAATGAACCTCGAGTCTGAATTTCTGTCTTCAAATTCTGACTCAAATATTGAGTAGCTGTGTGACCCTGAGGAGGCCTCTCTGAGCCTCAGTTTCCAAAGGGTATTAATACCCTTGGGGGAATCACACTTGTATTACCTCTTTCCTTTTTGTGGGTTGTTTTAAGGAAAGTATTCTGCAAACCTTATAGCATCCAACAAACATTAGTTACTATCACTTTAATAGGTTTGCAAATTTCCTTATTGATCTAGAAATTTCCCAAGAGCTTTTGTGCTGAATACTTCTCAAATCCTGCAATCTCACCTTTCTCTCTCTCTCTCTATGTATGTGTGTGTGTGTCTGTCTGTCTGTCTGTCTGTCTCTCTCTCTCTGTCTCACTCTCTCTCTCTTTATCTCCCTCTGTGTCTCTCTCTGTCTCTGTCTCTCTGTCTCTGTCTGTCTCTCTGATTCTTTTTTCTCTTCCTTCTTTTCGCCTTTTCTTTCTTTTTACCTCCCTCCTTTTCCTGCCTTCCCTCCTCCTTCCCTTCTTTTCTCTTCTTCCTCCTCCTCCTTCCTCCTCTTTTCTCTCTCTCCCTACCTTATTTTCTCTCTCTTCTCCCCCTCTCTTTCCTCCCCCTCCCCCAGCCAGATGTTTATTTGATCACCCTGCTAAGGTTCCTATTGTTTTTTGCTCCACAAAAAGGTTCCAAAAATACAGAATACACTGACCTTTAAAAGTGTCAACAATCATTTATGAACAACCTTTCTCAAAATTCAATCCAATTCACAAGCTTCTAGTGAGTGCCCCTGGCAGTCTGCCAAGGACTTAAGGTGGTTGGTATACCCTCTGGATAAGTATCCGTGCACCCAAGGCCAGGTTTGAAAATGGGACTTTGTCCCTATCCACCGAGAGGTTTCTAGCTCTAATGGTAGTATATAGGACCTGTCTTTTCAAAATGGATGCCCACATTCCACCAAAAGCAGGACTTTCTGAGGTCATAAAAGTAGACATGTATAAAATTGGTTCAATACTTTAAGAGTATTCTATGGTCCCTTCACTGATAAAGATTGCAACTCTATCACTTTAATAAAGAGGTTTCAAGAGTTTCCAGGACTGGATAGATCATCACCTTGCTACCTGGGCAGATGATCCTGAAATGCATTGAAAAGGGTCTCTCCTAATACAGTCACAAAGGCTGAGGGAGCCCGAGATGGCTATCCTCACTAGGCTTACTCCTATTCCCAATTCTGTCCTGTGGACATTTTTCACTCTCATGAGAGCTTTCTGGAAATAAAGTCTGCTAAGGTCATATGGCATACTTAGAGCTAGAAGGACTCTTAGAGGTCACCGAATAAGAGCACTGGGTGACACAGTAGCTAGAGCATTCGTCTTGGAGTCAGGAAGTTCCAAGTTCAAAAGTAGCCTTAGAGGTTTACTAGCTTGTGACCTTGTGTAAGACTTTTTTTTTAACTTTATTTTTTTTATTAAAGCTTTTTTATTTTTCAAAACATATATGTGGACAATTCTTCAACATTAGCCCTTGCAAAATCTCGTGTTCCAGTTTCCCCCCAAGCCCTCCCCTAGATGGCAAGTAGTCCAATATATGTTAAATGTGATAAAAATACAGGTTAAATCCAATATATGCATACATATTTATACAATTATTGTGCCACACAAGAAAAATCAAATCAAACCAGTAAGAGAGAGAGAGAGAGAGAGAGAGAGAGAGAGAGAAAGAGAGAGAGAGAGAAGCAAAATAAAATGTGAGCAAACAACAATAAAAAAAGTAAGAATGCTATGTTGTGAACCATACTTAGTTCCCACAGTCCTCTCTCTGGATGTAGATAGCTCTCTTCATCACCAAACCATTGGAACTGGTCTGGATCATCTCATTGTCGAAGAGAGCCACATCCATCAGAACTGATCATTGTATAGTCGTGTTGTTGCCTTGTACGATGATCTCCTGGTCCTGCTCATTTCATTCAGCATCAGTTTCTGTAAGTCTCTCCAGGCTTTTCTGTATTCATCCTGTTGGTCATTTCTTATAGAACAATAATATTCCATAGCATTCATATGCCACAACTTATTCAGCCATTCCTCAACTGATGGGCATCCCCTCAGTTTCCAGTTTCTAGCCACCACAAAAAGAGCTGCTACAAACATTTTTGCACATGTGGGTCCTTTTCCCTTCTTTAAGGTCTCTTTGGAATACAAGCCCAGTAGAAACACTGCTGGATCAAAGAGTATGCACAGTTTGATAACTTTTTGAGTATAGTTCCAAATTGCTGTCCAAAAAGGTTGGATCCATTCACAGTTCCACCAATGTATTAGTGTCTAGGTAAGACTTTTGACCTCTATTTGCTACAACTGCCAGACCTATAAAATGGGGCTACTAATGATATCTCCTACCCAGGGTTGTTGTGAGGATCAAATGAGATCACATTTGCAAAGCATTTTGCAAATCTAAAGTATGATGTAAATCAATAAACATTTATTAAGGGCCTACTACATGCCAGGCACTGTGCTAAGTGCAGGGACTACAATAAGAGGTAAAAGACAGTTCTTCTCCTCAAGGAGTAATCAGTATAATAGAAGAGATAAGTATTAAGTAAATATAAACAAAGAAGCTATATACAAGATAATTGAGAGAAGATACTAAAATTAAGAGTGGTAGGTGAAGACTGGCCTGTAGAAGTGGGATTTTAGTTGGGATTCAAAGGAAGCAGGGAAAACAAGAGGCAGAAATAAGGATCATAAAATGCTACAGTTGTTTTTCTCACTGTTATTACAATAACAACAACAACCACGATTATTGTTACCTATTATTACCATCTAGTTTCACACATTTCACAGTTGAGGAAAGACTCAGAGAGAAAAATGAATAGGTCAACAAAGGTATCAGTAAATCAAGTCATTGCTTCATTCATCTAACAAGCTTTTAGTAAATGCTTACTATACACTTAGGGATACAAATAAAAATGAAATAATTCCTGCTTTCAAGAAACTTATGGTCTATCAAAAGGAAAGTGGCTTTTCCAGTACCATCCTACTTTCACCCACATAATTCTGACTATAGTCATTTTAAACTGATAGTAGAGATTTTTAAGAAAGTGTTACTTTGAATGTTCTTGAATCAGATCAGAGGGAGGAACCCATGTTCAGCTAGCCACGAGCCTGAATGTAGATGGGCTAAATCTAATAAAGTTATGTCAGACTTTTAGAGACCACAGCTGTGTCAATATGAAGCTAATGCCCTGATTGTCATCAGGCCACCAGGAAATCATGGCAAGGATCAGGTCAGAAAAAAGTAGGAGTGGGAAGCCCAGAGAGTGCCCGGTTCTACCCCTATCCAAAGGAGGAAGACTCTCCACATCATTCCTATCCATTAAGAGGTCATCCAGCTTCTCTTTGAATGATTCTTTTTCTGCACAGCCAAACAAGTTGATTCTAGGTCAGTGACATCTGGACCAATGTTCAAGACACACAAAACTTGAGAACAGTTAGACATGTATGCAAACAATTCTAGCCCTATTACACAGTTAATAATGGGAGATTCAGCAGCTGGTGAAATTAGAATGGAGTCCAATTTCCTTTAACAGAGCCAAAGATCAGTCTAAGAGTTCTGAGGACAAGGGATCAATGGATTAACAATGATTACAATCCTGGTGTATTTCTGTAGCTACATGGGGAGTTTGGTTGGAGTGATTTGGTGTCCTATATGCTGACCTTTGCCCTGCTCTGACCAAATCCTTCCACTTCAACCTGAGTCTGGCACCAAGCAGAAGGCCATGGGATTTCTTTTTCTTTTCTTTTTATTTGGGGGGAGAGGGGATAGGATCAAAAATGGTTGAATGAGCATTCTCTGAACATCCAGCATTTCTAGCTGAGACTCTCCTCTCTTCATTGTCTAGTGGATGGGAGGGATATACTTTTCATTTATCCCAAAAACACTAATTAAGTGTCCCTATAACCAGGCAAGGTGCAGTTCTAGATGCTAGAGGAGATGACAAAGATAGGACACATCCCATGAGCTGATGAACTTCTACTAGAATCTAGCACTAAGAGATCTGTGCATCAATTAACAGTCTTTATTAAGCAGCAACCATACCAGATACTGTGTCAGGTGCTGGGCATACAAATACAAAAACTAAATAATCACTGTCCTTAAGGAGCTTATATTCCATCAGAGGAGACACCTTGTACATCTGTGGATATATACAAAATGAACATAGATGAAGTGTTTGGACTATAAGCAACAGCTGAAGGCTCAGAAAGGAACCACTTAGAAAGCAGTGCTAGGACTACTCTGGGAAGAAAACTTGGGATTCTAAAACTCAGAGCTGATGTAGGAGGGTGTTCTGGGCATAAGAAACAGCATGGGCAAAAGCACAGAGGTGGGAGATGGGATTTCATCTATGACAGGAGAAATCAGAAGGGGAGTCTGTTTAGAGTATATAAAGGGGACAATTAATGGAAGACTGGGAAGTAGGCTGATGGAGGCTTTGAAAGACAATAAATAGCAAAAGTTTTTAGTTGAATCCTAAGGTCATAGTGAGTCAAATAAGGAGTTTATTAAGTAAGTGAGTAACATGGTCCAACTTCTGCTTTAGGAAAATACATTGGTAGCTGTACAGAGAATGGATAAAAATAATAATCCCCAATTGTTTACAATTTCCTAAAGTTCTTTACAATTGTTTCCTTTTTCAAAACACTTTTCTCAAAACAACTTTGAGAAGTTGGCAATACAAATATTACTAGTTTTGTAACCTGGAGCTATTTACTTAAACTGTGAGACTTGGCTTCCTTAACTTCCTTATCTACAAAGTGGAAATACTCTGACTCAGGTCAGAGTGGAAGGATTCAGTCAATAGGGCAAATCAATAGCAACCCAGTGCTGTTGAGCACTTGGGAAAACTTAGGTTAAGAGGGCAAGAGGAAGAGGCAGAAAGAGAGGCAGACAGAGAAGGGAGGAAGAGGGAGAGGGAAAAGGAGGGACAGAAGGAGAAGCAGAGGGAGAAAGAGGAGAGAGAAGAAGAGAGAGAAGGAGGGAAAAAGCTAAGATAACTAGGTAGTGTTTACACTTTCCAAGGCACTTTGCTGTTCATTATCCCAGTTGATCTGCTTGGGGAGGTAAGGCAGATGTCTCCATTTCTTAAAGAAGTTAAACAATTGTCCAATGAGGTCAAGTTCATGGGAAAGGCAAGGCTGGCCCAGTCCCAAAGGCTTCGGATTTCCGTCCTCAGCCACTCACAAAGACCAGGAGCTTTGCCAGGATCCAAAGGGCTCATTTGACTTGCTCTCTGTTAATTGCTTCTCCTAATGGGGACACCAGGCTTCAATTAAAGAAAGGCTTAAGTTCAGGTGTCCTTTGGAGAGCAGATCTTCCTCCTCACCCCTCTGCATCATCTCTGACTTCTCCTTCTCCCTTCCCCACTCCCCACAACCAATCAGTCACAAAACATGATGGATTCTAGTTGGGGCTATGCCTTCTCTTCTGGATGACTTCATATCCTTTTCAATTGTCTTGTTACCTCCAGTCTTTGCCCTCCTCCATCCATTCTTTACAGAGAAATAATCTTTTTAATAAAAATAACCTTCTTAATGCACATGCTTGATCATGTTTTTCCATGCTCTAACTTTTTTAGTGGCTCCCAGTTGCCCATAGAATAAAATGCCCATAGGAAAAAAAAAGATTAAGGAAAATTCTGGTATTTAAGGTGTACCACAACATGATGCCAACTGAACATTTCCTAATGATTCCACACTATTCCCGCTTCTACACTCCATGTAACTCCATCTACCATCTCCTTTCTTTGTATTCCTGTCTGAAATGCCTTCCTCTTCATTTTGTAGGATTGTTGATCAGCTTCTTTCAAGGCTCTGTTCCTACTGTGGAGTCATCCTTGATTTCATCCCAGCACTCTCTCCTTCGTCAAGTCCCCTTATATTTCTGTATATAGTATATATATATATATATATATATATATATATATATATATATATATATATACTCCAGTCCCTAAATGGTAGAACCTATTTTTGTTTCTGTTTCTCCTGTATCTAGAAGCATCTTACCCCTTTAGAGCAGGGGGTGGGTAGGGTGATGCTAGGGATTATGGGTAGTGTGCTCATATGATATCTCTGCATGCAAGGGGCTGCTGAGCCTGTTTGGGGAAAGGTAGGATGATATGTATGCTCATTTGGAGCATTTACAGGCATTCTGTAACTGATTCTAATCTGCTAAGCACATGATGAAATGACATATTATCAATTAATTAATTAATACTATTAACATGATTAATATACTGTTGATCAGTTCTGCAGTGAAAACCAGAGTGTGTGTGAAAGGCATTAACCTGCCAAAAGTGAGGCTGGTCCTCTCTGATATGTGCTGGTGATCCAAGGTGGAATGTCTCTGCACTGGGACCATCTCCAATTGGTCAGACCTTCCAGTTGGTTACCATTAATAAAGATTTGAAAGGTCACATGGTCATCCGCCAGAGGTTCAGGGACTGGAGTCTCCTTTAGGATGATCTAGATGCCTGTCAGTCAAGAGAGAAGTATCCAGAAGCCTATTTGACATAGACCAAAAGTAGCTCAGACCCATCTCATTCAGCAGCTGTGTGTCATGAAGGCCACTGGCAGCAAATGCTTCAAGTTTGAGCCCAATTTCCCTAAGGACTTGGGTGTAATTTAGGACCATGTGCCCCAGATGTGGAGGAGAAATGTTTATACTTGCTATATCTTTATCATCAATTTCCCTTTTGTAAGAATTAATTGGTGTTAATTGGTTGGATGGGACTGGGGTTCTAATCACTAGTGATAACCATGGGTGGGGGAGAAAACCACTCTAAAACAGGGGTCAGGCTTGTAGCATTAGAGAAGAGATAGCTCAAACCTTTCAGGAGTTGTAGCCAGCCTAGTTCTAGAAGCCCAAGCTGCTGACCAAGACCAGGTCGGGTCCATACATAATGGTTACTTAACCAAAGCATACTGAACTTAATGAGAAGGCAACCAGGGGCCCCAATAAACATTAGGGAAGGACCTGGAAGGGATGACAGAAGCCGGTGAGGACGGCCTTATCACATGAATTTCTGTCCCATACATGCTTTAAAGTCTCAGCAGAACTCCTCAAGCACTCACTTGGCCAAGTTGCTTAACCTATGAATCACGTAAAATCTTTCCAAGAACATATCCCAGAGACGTTTATCTAGATCTCATGTAACCAAGCCACTCACACCATGAGGACAAAAGAACTAGCTAAGATTATAAAAGGGTTGGATGGATTTTGAATAAATCAGCAAGAATCTATCAAGTACTGATTATGTACCAGACAGCAAAGCACGTGCTGGATACAAAGTCAAAAATGAAACTGTTTCCTGTCCTCAGAGAGCTTACATTCTAGTGGGGGAGACAACACATCTACATACAGAATGAGCTAGTAGGATGGTTGGGCCCAAAGAAAGGAAATAAATGGTAGTCTTAGATAGAATTCCCCAGTAATTCGTATTTGTCTTTGGGCTGCCTCACATTTTTGTCTGTAAATTCAAAGAGTCTGTCATCAGGAGAGACCTGGGTTCGATTCTCACCTCTAATACTTAGCTATTAGAACACACTCAAGCTTTCTGAGCCTCAGTTTCCATATGTGTGGAAAGGATAATAATATCTATAGAACCTATCTCAGAGGGTTGTTATGAAGGTTAGAGAAGGTACATAAAATGCTTTGCAGATATGAATCAAAATTATACAATTTATACATTTATTATATATATGATCTACAAATTATACATTTATTATGATTATGAATTATCAGACAACACAATTGCTGAAGAATCAAAAATTGTGGATGATCCACAGAACAATGGGCAACAACTGACATATAAGAAGTAAATGCTCTCTTCTGGGACATATGTGATCAGACAAGGAGGTGGGTGCTTCTATTATTAAAAGGAAGCAACAACAGCTGGATAAGTTGAGGGTTACCTTGGCTCCCCAGTTAAAAAACCTGTACAGCAAAGCCTCCTGAACCCTGGGGAGATCCACAGCATGGAACTTACAAAAGAAGATGGATAATAATTATACATACCCAATTCCTTTCCAGGATACAAAGGATTTTTCTCTCTAAAGACTTTCTCTACCAAGCCATAGAAACCTCTTCAGTCTGGAAGCTCAGGCTACCAGGACTATTTCTCACTTTGGAAGTAGCTTCTCCTTCCAACTGACTTGTTTCTCCATGATCTCCACTTTAAGAAGGGGAGAGTCATCCATGTCTTCATTACTCTTCAAGCTGTACTTCTGAATCTCTGGACTTTCTTCATCTGTGTGTGTGTGTGTATGTCTGTCTGTCTGTCTGTGTCTCTCTCTGTGTGTCTCTCTCCCTTTCTTTGTCTCTCTAATTCTCTCTCTCTCTCTCTCTCTCTCTCTCTCTCTCTCTCTCTCTCTCTCTCTCTCTCTCTTCCTATATTCCACCTCCTGATTTTCAGCTTCTCTTTATGTGTTGCCTTCCTCCATTAGACTGTAAGCTCCTTGAGGACAGAGACCATTCCTTCTTTCTGTTTGTATTTACATTCTCAATACTTTGGCAGAGAACCTGGCACATAGTAAATCTTTATTGTCTGTTGATATGTGATACATATGTGTGTGTTCACATATATACAAACATATATATGTTTACATATATATATACATACTATATATTATATCTATAGTCATCTGTTTATAAAGTCAGCAAATGGGGCCAGGTGAATAGAAAACAATGGCTTTGTGTTCTTCCTTTTTTTCTGGTTCAATTCATTTGTATTACTAACTACAAAGGAGTTTAGGAATTTCTAATTCTAAATCAAAGAGCAATCTGGGATCTAGTATTATGATTTTAACCTTAGACACAGAGATTAAAATAAATGACTTGACTACAGAGCATTATATTTGGCCTTTGTAAGCTGAGTGCGATGGTTATGTCCTCTGAATATAACTAGAGTCACCATCCTATCCTTATCAGAAAGAGGATTTCTAGTTGCTACACCCTAGCAGATTGGAGCTGAGAGGGTCAAGATATAGGCTTAAAGAAAGAAAACCCCAAAACTGGTAAGAAAGAGCAAGGCCAAGGAGTACCCACAAAATTAGGGAGTGATGTACCCAGCAGAGAGCAATGGCAATATGGTGCAATAGAAAAATGAATAGATTTAACACTAAAGGACATAAGATTCAACTTCAGCTCAACATACTTTCTATGAATCTTTTGTAAATGAAGATATTAGAATAAACTCTTTGATTCCTTGAAGTTCCAGGACTATAAATTGCCCAAAGAGAAGCCCACGATATCAAGATGGACTGGAAGCAATAGGAATGTTACCAAACAATTAAGGA
This sequence comes from Antechinus flavipes, assembly GCF_016432865.1. Lineage (NCBI taxonomy): Eukaryota > Metazoa > Chordata > Mammalia > Dasyuromorphia > Dasyuridae > Antechinus > Antechinus flavipes. Next base: position 661,772,168 of record NC_067399.1, read on the forward strand.
AGCTGAAAAGACAGATCTCAAGAGGATGACAGGACACTCAAGTGCAGGCCCAGTAGAAATTGGTGCTCACTAGGGAATAATCTCAGAAAAAGCAATGTACTCATATGGGTGTGGAAGACACTGATGGCTTTTTGGAGTGGGAGATCTGAATTGTCTATGCCAGGACTATTTCGTATGTGAGTACTCTCAGTGAGTCAGTTTGATGAGTGATGACTTTTCTCATTGATGATAATTATATTTCTAGGAGCGTATACTCCAGATTGATGTGGTTTCAATTCCTTATTATGCTATTTCATTATCATTTTTTGAATTAATTGTGTTCCCTGACTGACTAGTAAAAGTAAACACATTGTTGGGAAACTCATGAACTCTCTAGTTTTGAGCTGATGCAAATATATACCTTGTTTTAGCAAGTTGTTTTCCAGGCTTAAATAGAATAAAGAAATAAATAGAAAAACAAAGTTTCCAGAAGATTGGGGATTATGGTCCTATAATATCTACTATATGGTATCTTCTATTGGCAAGTTATTTTCCACTCTTAAATTATGTTAAGAAAAAGTTTCCAGAATATTGGTGATTATGGTTCTATAGTATCTACTGTATGGTATCCTTTCCTTGCCAAGATGTTTTCCAGTCTTAAATTGTGTTGAGAAAAACAAAGCTTCCATAAGATTGGGGACTATGGTCCTATACTTTCTACTATATGGCATCTTCCCTCGGCAAATAGTTTTCCACTCTTAAATTGTGTTAAGAAAAACAAAGTTGCTAGAAGATTGGGGATTATGGTCCTATAATATGAAATATATGGTGTCTTCTCTTGGCAAGTTGTTTCCCAGTCTTAAATTGTGTTAAGTACAACAAAGTTTCCAGAAGATTGGGGATTATGGTTCTATAGTATGTACTATAAGGTATCTTTTCTTGGCAAGTTTTTCCCAGTCTTAAATTGTGTTAAGAAAAACAAAATTTTTAGAAGATTGGGGATTATGGTCCTATATTATCTACTGTATGATAAACTTTTCTTGGAAAGTTGTTTTCCACTCCTAAATTGTGTTAAGAAAAACAAATTTTTTAGAAGATTGGGGATTATGGTCCTATATTATCTACTGTATGATAAACTTTTCTTGGCAAGTTGTTTTCCACTCCTAAATTGTGTTAAGAAAAACAAAGTTGCTAGAAGATTGGGGATTATGGTCCTATAATCTCTACTATATTGTACCTTCTCTTGGCAAATTGTTTTCCAATCTTAAATTGTGTTAAGAAAAACTAAGTTTCGAGAACATTGGGGATGAAGGTCCTATAGTATCTACTATATGGTATCCTCTTCTTGGCGAGATGTTTTCCAGTCTTAAATTGTGTTGAGAAAAACAAAGTTTCCATAAGATTGGGGAGTATGGTCCTATAGTATCTACTGTATGGTACCCTTTCCTTGGAAAGTTGTTTTCCACTCCTAAATTATGTTAAGAAAAACAAAGGTTCCAGAAGATTGGGGATTATGGTCCTATAGAACCTGCTGTATGGTATCTTTTTATTGGCAAGGAGTTTTCCACTCCTAAATTGTGTTAAGAAAAATAAAGTTTCCAGAAGATTGGGGATTATGGTGCTATAGTATCCACTATATGGTATCTTTCCTTGGCAAGTTTTCCCCAGTATTAAATTTGGCAAGTTGTTTTGCACTCTTAAATTGTGTTGAGAATTATAATCTCTACTATATTGTACCTTCTCTTGGCAAATTGTTTTCCAATCTTAAATTGTGTTAAGAAAAACAAAGTTTTGAGAACATTGGGGATGATGGTCCTATAGTATCTACTATATGGTATCCTCCTCTTGGCAAGATGTTTTCCACTCTTAAACTGTGTTAAGAAAAACAAAGTTTCCAGAATATTTGGGGTTATGGTCCTATATTATCTACTATATGGTATCCTTTCCTTGGCAAGATATTTTGCAGTCTTAAATTGTGTTGAGAAAACAAAGTTTCCATAAGATTAGGGAGTATGGTCCTATAGTAGCTACTATATGGCATCCTTCTCTTACCAAGTTGTTTTCCACTGCTAAATTATGTTAAGAAAAACAAATTTTCCAGAAGATTGGGGATTGTGGTCCTATAGTGTCTACAATATTATATCTCCTCTTGGCAAGTTGTTTTCCACTCCTAAATTGTGTTAAGAAAAACAAAGTTTCCAGAATATTGGGGATTATCGTCCTACACTATCTACTGTGTTATCCTTTCCTTGAAAAGTTGTTTTCCACTCCTAAATTGTGTTAAGAAAAATAAAGTTTCCAGAAGATTGGGGATTATCGTCCTATAGTATCTACTATATGATATCTTCTATTGGCAAGTTATTTTCCACTCTTAAATTATGTTAAGAAAAACAAAGTTTCCAGAATATTGGGGATTATGGTCTTATAATATTTACCTTGCCTTGGCAAGATGTTTTCCAGTCTAAGTTTCGAGAACATTGGGGATGAAGGTCCTATAGTATCTACTATATGGTATCCTCCTCTTGGCGAGATGTTTTCCAGTCTTAAATTGTGTTGAGAAAAACAAAATTTCCATAAGATTGGGGAGTATGGTCCTATAGTATCTACTGTATGGTACCCTTTCCTTGGAAAGTTGTTTTCCACTCCTAAATTATGTTAAGAAAAACAAAGGTTCCATAAGATTGGGAACTATGGTCCTATACTGTCTACTATATGGTATCTTCTCTTGGCAAATAGTTTTAGACTCTTAAATTGTATTCAGAAAAACAACGTTTTGAGAAGATTGGGGATTATGGTCCTATAATATCTACTGTATGGTATCTTTTTCTTGGCATGTTGTTTTCCACTCCTAACTTGTGTTAAGAAAAACAAAATTTCCGGAAGATTGGGGATTATGGACTTATAGTATTTACTATACTATATACAAGGGAAGATATGGTATCTTCCCTTGGCAAATAGTTTTCCACTCTTAAATTGTGTTAAGAAAAACAAAGTTTCCAGAAGATTGGGGATTATGGTCCTATAGTATGTATTATATGGTATCCTAATCTTGGCAAGTTGTTTTACACTCCTAAATTGTTTTAAGAAAAACAAATTTTCCAGAAGATTGGGGATTATACTTCTCTATTATCTACTATATGGTATCCTTTCCTTGAAAAGTTGTTTTCCATTCTTAAATTGTGTTAAGAAAAACATAGTTTGTAGAAGATTGAGGATTATGGTCCTATAATATCTACTGTATGTTATCCTTTTCTTGGCAAGTTTTCCCCAGTATTAAATTTGGCAAGTTGTTTCCCAGTCTTAAATTGTGTTGAGAATTATAATCTCTACTATATTGTATCTTCCATTGGCAAGTTGTTTTGCACCCTTAAATTGTGTTAAAAGAAAAAAAAAAAAAAGAAAAACAAAGTTTCCAGAAGATTGGGGATTATGGTCCTATAATATCTACTATATGGTATCCTTTTCTTGGCAAATTGTTTCCCAGTCTTAAATTGTGTTAAGAAAAACAAAGTTTCCAGAAGATTGGGGATTATACTTCTCTATTATCTACTATATGGTATCTATTCTTGGCAAGTTTTTCACAGTCTTAAATTGTGTTAAGAAAAACAAAGTTTGCACAAGATTACAGACTATGGTCCTATAGTATCTACTATATGGTATCCTAATCTTGGCAAGTTGTTTTACACTCCTAAATTGTTTTAAGAAAAACAAAGTTTGCAGAATATTGGGGCTTATGGTCCTATAGTATCTATTATATGGTATCCTTTCCTTGGCAAGTTGTTTTCCATTCTTAAATTGTGTTGAGAAAAACAAAGTATCCATAAGATTGGGGAGTATGGTCCTATACTGTGTACTATATGGAATCTTCGCTTAGCAAATAATTTTCCACTCTTAAAATGTATTAAGAAAAACAAAGTTTCCATAAGATTGGGGATTATGGTCCTATAGTCTCTATTATATTGTATCTTCTCTTGGCAAGTTGTGTTCAACTCCAAAATTGTGTTAAGAAAAACAAAGATTCCAGAACATTGGGGATAATGGTCCTACAGTATCTACCATAGGGCATGCTTTTCTTAGCAAGTTGTTTTCAACTCTTAAACTGTGTTAAGAAAAACAAAGTTTCCAGAAGATTAGGGACTATGGTCCAATAGTATCTACAATGTGGTATCCTTCTCTTGGCAAGTTGTTTTGCACTCTTAAATTGTGTTGAGAAAAACAAAATTTCCATAAGACTGGGGAGTATGGTCCTATACTGTCTGCTATATGGTATCTTCTATTGGCAAATAGTTTTCCACCCTTAAATTGTGTTAAGAGAAATAAATTTCGAGAAGATTGGAGATTATGGTCCTATAATATCTACCGTATGTTATCCTTTTCTTGGCAAGTTGTTTTTCACTCCTAAATTGTGTTAAGAAAAACAAAGTTGCTAAAAGATTGGGGATTATGGTCCTATAGAATGAACTATATGGTGTCTTCTCTTGGCAAGTTGTTTCCAAGTCTTAAATTGTATTAAGTACAACAAAGTTTCCAGAAGATTGGGGATTATGGTTCTATAGTATGTATTATATAATATCTTTTCATGGCAAGTTTTTCCCAGTCTTAAATTGTGTTAAGAAAAACAAATTTTCCAGAAGAATACAGACTATGATCTTATACTATCTACTATATGGTATCCTCCTCTTGGCAAGTTGTTTTCCACTCTTAAACTGTGTTAAGAAAAACAAAGTTTCCAGAAGATTGGGGATTATGGTCCTATAGTCTTTACTATATTGTATCTTCTCTTGGCAAGTTGTTTTCAACTCCAAAATTGTGTTAAGAAAAACAAAGATTCCAGAACATTGGGGATAATGGTCCTATAGTATCTACCATAGGGCATGCTTCTCTTAGCAAGTTGTTTTCCACTCTTAAACTGTGGAAAACAAAGTTTCCAGAAGATTAGGGACTATGGTCCAATAGTATCTACAATATGGTATCCTTCTCTTGGCAAGTTGTTTTGCACCCTTAAATTGTGTTGAGAAAAACAAAATAGTTCCTATTGTATCTTCCATTGGCAAGTTGTTTTGCTCTCTTAAATTATGTTAAGAAAAACATAGTTTGTAGAAGATTGAGGATTATGGTCCTATAGTATCTACGATATGGTATCTTTCCCTTGGTAAGTTGTTTTCCACTCCTAAATTGTGTTAAGAAAAACAAAATTTCCAGAAGATTGGGGATTATGTTCCTATAATAGCTACTATATGGTATCTTCTCTTGGCAAGTTGTTTCCCAGTCTTAAATTGTGTTAAGAAAAAACAAAGGTTCCATAAGATTAGGGACTATGGTCCTATAGTATCTACTATATGGTATCCTTCTCTTGGCAAGTTGTTTTCCACTCTTAAATTTTGTTAACAAAAACAAAGTTTTCAGAAGATTTGGGATTATGATCCTATAGTACCTACTATATGGTATCTTCTCTTGGCAAATAGTTTTCCAATCTTAAATTGTGTTAAGAAAAACAAAGTTTCCAGAAGAATGGGGATTATGGTCCTATAGTTTCTACTATATGGTATTTTCTCTTGGTAAATTGTTTTCCACTTGTAAATTGTGTTAAGAAAAATAAAGATTCCAGAAGATTGGGGATTATGGTCCTACAGTATCTACTGTAAGCTACCCTTTCCTTGGAAAGTTGTTTTCCACTCCTAAATCATGTTAAGAAAAACAAAGGTTCCAGAAGATTGGGGATTATCGTCCTATAGAACCTGCTTTATGGTATCCTTTTCTTGGGAAGGTGTTTTCCACTCCTAAATTGTGTTAAGAAAAAGAAAGTTTCCAGAAGAGTGGGAATTATGGTCCTATAGTATCCATTATATGGTATCTTTGCTTGGCAAGTTTTTCCCAGTAGTAAATTGTATTAAGAAAAACAAAGTTTCCAGAAGATTGGGGATTATAGTCCTATAATATCTATTGTATGGTATCTTTTTCTTGGCAAGTTGTATTCCACTCCTAAATTGTGTTAATAAAAACCAAGTTTCCAGAAGATTGGGGATTATGATCCTATAGTATCTACTATATGGTATCTTCTATGGGCAATTTGTTTTCCACTCTTAAATTGTGTTAAGAAAAACAAAATTTCCGGAAGATTGGGGATTATGGTCTTATAGTATTTACAATATGGTATCTTCTCTTGGCAAATTATTTTCCACTCTTAAATTGTGTTAAGCAAAACAAAGTTTCCAGAAGATTGGGTATTATGGTCCTATGGTATCTACTATATGGTATACTTCTCTTGGTAATTTGTTTTCCACTCCTAATTTGTGTTAAGAAAAACAAAATTTCCAGAAGATTGGGGATTATGGTTCTATAGTATCTGCTACATGGTATCTTCTCTTGGCAAGTTGTTTCCCAATCTTTAATTGTGTTAAGAAGAAACAAAGTTTCCATAAGATTAGGGACTTTGGTCCTATAGTATCTACTATATGGTATCCTTCTCTTGGCAAGTTGTTTTCCACTCTTAAATTTGGTTAACAAAAGCAAAGTTTTCAGAAGATTAAGGATTATGGTCTAATATTATCTACTATATGGTATCCTCTTTAAAAGTTGTTTTCCACCCTTAAATTGTGTTAAGAAAAACAAAGTTTTCAGAAGATTTGGGAGTATGGTCCTATACTGTCTACTATATTGTATCTTCTCTTGGCAAATAGTTTTCCATTCTTAAATGGTGTTAAGAAAAACAAAGTTTCCAGAAGATTGGGGATTATGGTCCTATAGTATCTATTATATGGTATCCTTTCTTTGGCAAGTTGTTTTCCAGTTCTAAATTGTGTTGAGAAAAACAAAGTATCCACAAGATGGGGGGGGTATGGTCCTATCCTGTATACTATATGGAATCTTCGCTTAGCAAATAGTTTTCCATTCTTAAAATGTATTAAGAAAAACAAGGTTTCCAGAAGATTGGGGATTATGGTCCTATAGTCTCTACTATATTGTATCTTCTCTTGGCAAGTTGTTTTCAACTCCAAAATTGTGTTAAGAAAAACAAAGATTCCAGAACATTGGGGTTAATGGTCCTATAGCATCTACCATAGGGCATGCTTCTCTTAGCAAGTTGTTTTCCACTCTTAAAATGTGGAAAACAAAGTTTCCAGAAGATTAGGGACTATGGTCCAATAGTATCTACAATGTGGTATCCTTCTCTTGGCAAGTTGTTTTGCACTCTTAAATTCTGTTGAGAAAAACAAAATTTCCATAAGACTGGGGAGTATGGTCCTATACTGTCTGCTATATGGTATCTTCTATTGGCAAATACTTTTCCACCCTTAAACTGTGTTAAGAAAAACAAAGTTTCGAGAAGATTGGAGATTATGGTCCTATAATATCTACTGAATGGTATCCTTTTCTTGGCAAGTTGTTTTCCACTCCTAAATTGTGTTAAGAAAAACAAAGTTGCTAGAAGATTGGGGATTATGGTCCTATCATATGAACTATAGAGTGTCTTCTCTTGGCAAGTTGTTTCCCAGTCTTAAATTTGTTAAGTACAACAAAGTTTCCAGAACATTGGGGATTATGGTTCTATAGTATGTACTATATAGTATCTTTTCATGGCCAGTTTTTCCAAGTTTTAAATTGTGTTAAGAAAAACAAAATTTCCAGAAGAATACAGACTATGGTATTATACTATCTACTATATTGTATCTTCCTCTTGGCAAGTTGTTTTCCACTCTTAAACTGTGTTAAGAAAAACAAAGATTCCATAATGTTGGGGATTATGGTCCTATAATCTCTACTATATTGTACCTTCTCTTGGCAAATTGTTTTCCAATCTTAAATTGTGTTAAGAAAAACAAAGTTTCGAGAATATTGGGGAGGATGGTCCTATAGTATCTCCTATATGGTATCCTCCTCTTGCAAACTTGTTTTCCACTCTTAAACTGTGTTAAGAAAAACAAAGTTTCCAGAATATTGGGGATTATGGTCCTATATTATCAACTATATGGTATCCTTTCCTTGGTAAGATGTTTTCCAGTCTTAAATTGTGTCGAGAAAACAAAGTTTCCATAAGATTGGGGAGTATGGTCCTATAGTATCTAATATATGGCATCCTTCTCTTACCAAGTTGCTTTCCACTGCTAAATTGTGTTAAGAGAAACAAATTTTCCAGAAGATAGGGGATTGTGGTCCTATAGTATCTACCGTATGTTATCCTTTTCTTGGCAAGTTGTTTTTCACTCCTAAATTGTGTTAAGAAAAACAAAGTTGCTAAAAGATTGGGGATTATGGTCCTATAGAATGAACTATATGGTGTCTTCTCTTGGCAAGTTGTTTCCAAGTCTTAAATTGTATTAAGTACAACAAAGTTTCCAGAAGATTGGGGATTATGGTTCTATAGTATGTATTATATAATATCTTTTCATGGCAAGTTTTTCCCAGTCTTAAATTGTGTTAAGAAAAACAAATTTTCCAGAAGAATATAGACTATGATCTTATACTATCTACTATATGGTATCCTCCTCTTGGCAAGTTGTTTTCCACTCTTAAACTGTGTTAAGAAAAACAAAGTTTCCAGAAGATTGGGGATTATGGTCCTATAGTCTTTACTATATTGTATCTCCTCTTGGCAAATTGTTTTCCACTCCTAAATTGTGTTAAGAAAAACAAAGATTCCAGAACATTGGGGATAATGGTTCTATAGTATCTACCATAGGGCATGCTTCTCTTAGCAAGTTGTTTTCCACTCTTAAACTGTGGAAAACAAAGTTTCCAGAAGATTAGGGACTATGGTCCAATAGTATCTACAATACGGTATCCTTCTCTTGGCAAGTTGTTTTGCACCCTTAAATTGTGTTGAGAAAAACAAAATAGTTCCTATTGTATCTTCCATTGGCAAGTTGTTTTGCTCTCTTAAATTATGTTAAGAAAAACATAGTTTGTAGAAGATTGAGGATTATGGTCCTATAGTATCTACGATATGGTATCTTTCCCTTGGTAAGTTGTTTTCCACTCCTAAATTGTGTTAAGAAAAACAAAATTTCCAGAAGATTGGGGATTATGTTCCTATAATATCTACTATATGGTATCTTCTCTTGGCAAGTTGTTTCCCAGTCTTCAATTGTGTTAAGAAAAAACAAAGTTTCCATAAGATTAGGGACTATGGTCCTATAGTATCTACTATATGGTATCCTTCTCTTGGCAAGTTGTTTTCCACTCTTAAATTTTGTTAACAAAAACAAAGTTTTCAGAAGATTTGGGATTATGATCCTATAGTACCTACTATATGGTATCTTCTCTTGGCAAATAGTTTTCCAATCTTAAATTGTGTTAAGAAAAACAAAGTTTCCAGAAGAATGGGGATTATGGTCCTATAGTTTCTACTATATGATATTTTCTCTTGGTAAATTGTTTTCCACTTGTAAATTGTGTTAAGAAAAATAAAGATTCCAGAAGATTGGGGATTATGGTCCTACAGTATCTACTGTAAGCTACCCTTTCCTTGGAAAGTTGTTTTCCACTCCTAAATTGCGTTAAGAAAAGCAAAGTTTCCAGAAGTTTGGGGATTATGGTCCTATAGAATGAACTATATGGTGTCTCCTCTTGGCAAGTTGTTTTCCACTCCTAAATTGTGTTAAGAAAAACAAAGTTTCCAGAAGATTGGGGATTATGGTCCTATAGTATCCATTATATGGTATCTTTGCTTGGCAAGTTTTTCCCAGTAGTAAATTGTATTAAGAAAAACAAAGTTTCCAGAAGATTGGGGATTATAGTCCTATAATATCTATTGTATGGTATCTTTTTCTTGGCAAGTTGTTTTCCACTCCTAAATTGTGTTAAGAAAAGCAAAGTTTCCAGAAGTTTGGGGATTATGGTCCTATGGTCTCTACTGTATTGTATCTTCCATTGGCAAGTAGTTTTGCCCTCTTAAATTATGTTAAGAAAAACAAAGTCTCCAGAAAATTGGGTATTAAGGTCCTATAGTATCTACTATATGGTATCTTCTATTGACAAGTTATTTTCCACTCTTAAATTATGTTAAGAAAAACAAAGTTTCCAGAATACTGGGGATTATGGTCCTATAGTATCTACTATATGATATCCTTTCCTTGACAAGATGTTTTTCAGTCTTAAATTGTGTTGAGAAAAACTTAGTTTTCATAAGATTGGGGACTGTGATCCTATACTGTCTACTATATGGTATCTTCTCTTGGCAAATAATTTTAGACTCTTAAATTGTGTTAAGAAAAACAAAGTTTTCAGATGATTGCAGAGCATAGTCCTATACTGTCTACTATATGGTATCTTCTCTTGGCAAATAGTTTTCCAATCTTAAACTGTGTTAAGAAAAACAAAATTTCGAGAAGATTGTGGATTATGGTCCTATAGTATCTACTATATGGTATCCGTCTCTTGGCAAGTTATTTCCCACTCTTAAATTGTGTTAAGAAAACCAAAATTTCCGGAAGATTGGAGATTTTGGTCCTGTAGTATTTATTACATGTTATCTTCTCTTGGCAAATTGTTTTCCACTCTTAAATTGTGTTAAGAAAAATTAAGTTTCCAGAAGATTGGGGATTATGGTCCTATAGTATCTATTATATGGTATCTTCTCTTGGCAAGTTGTTTTCCACCTTTAAATTGTGTTAAGAAAAACAAAGTTTTCAGAAGATTGGGGAGTATGGTCCTATACTGTCTACTATATGGTATCCTTCTCTTGGAAAGTTGTTTTCCACCTTTAAATTGTGTTAAGAAAAACAAAGTTTCCAGAAGATTGGGGATTATGGTCCTATATTGTCTACTATATGGTATCCTTCTCGTGGAAAGTTGTTTTCCACCTTTAAATTGTGTTAAGAAAAATAAAGATTCCAGAAGATTGGGGATTATGGTCCTACAGTATCTACTGTAAGCTACCCTTTCCTTGGAAAGTTGTTTTCCACTCCTAAATCATGTTAAGAAAAACAAAGTTTCCAGAAGATTGGGGATTATGGTCCTATAGAATGAACTATATGGTGTCTTCTCTTGGCAAGTTGTTTTCCACTCCTAAATTGTGTTAAGAAAAAGAAAGTTTCCAGAAGAGTGGGAATTATGGTCCTATAGTATCCATTATATGGTATCTTTGCTTGGCAAGTTTTTCCCAGTAGTAAATTGTATTAAGAAAAACAAAGTTTCCAGAAGATTGGGGATTATAGTCCTATAATATCTATTGTATGGTATCTTTTTCTTGGCAAGTTGTATTCCACTCCTAAATTGTGTTAATAAAAACCAAGTTTCCAGAAGATTGGGGATTATGATCCTATAGTATCTACTATATGGTATCTTCTATGGGCAATTTGTTTTCCACTCCTAAATTGTGTTAAGAAAAACAAAATTTCCGGAAGATTGGGGATTATGGTCTCATAGTATTTACAATATGGTATCTTCTCTTGGCAAATTATTTTCCACTCTTAAATTGTGTTAAGCAAAACAAAGTTTCCAGAAGATTGGGTATTATGGTCCTATAGTATCTACTATATGGCATACTTCTCTTGGTAATTTGTTTTCCACTCCTAATTTGTGTTAAGAAAAACAAAATTTCCAGAAGATTGGGGATTATGGTTCTATAGTATCTACTATATGGTATCTTCTCTTGGCAAGTTGTTTCCCAATCTTTAATTGTGTTAAGAAAAAACAAAGTTTCCATAAGATTAGGGACTTTGGTCCTATAGTATCTACTATATGGTATCCTTCTCTCGGCAAGTTGTTTTCCACTCTTAAATTTGGTTAACAAAAACAAAGTTTTCAGAAGATTAAGGATTATGGTCTAATATTATCTACTATATGGTATCCTTCTCTTCAAAAGTTGTTTTCCACCCTTAAATTGTGTTAAGAAAAACAAAGTTTTCAGAAGATTTGGGAGTATGGTCCTATACTGTCTACTATATTGTATCTTCTCTTGGCAAATAGTTTTCCATTCTTAAATTGTGTTAAGAAAAACAAAGTTTCCAGAAGATTGGGGATTATGGTCCTATAGTATCTATTATATGGTATCCTTTCTTTGGCAAGTTGTTTTCCAGTTCTAAATTGTGTTGAGAAAAACAAAGTATCCACAAGATGGGGGGGTATGGTCCTATCCTGTATACTATATGGAATCTTCGCTTAGCAAATAGTTTTCCATTCTTAAAATGTATTAAGAAAAACAAAGTTTCCAGAAGATTGGGGATTATGGTCTTATTGTCTCTACTATATTGTATCTTCTCTTATCAAGTTGTTTTCAAATCCAAAATTGTGGTAAGAAAAACAAAGTTTCCAGAAGATTGGGGAGTATGGTCCTATACTGTCTACTATATGGTATCCTTCTCTTGGAAAGTTGTTTTCCACCTTTAAATTGTGTTAAGAAAAACAAAGTTTCCAGAAGATTGGGGATTATGGTCCTATATTGTCTACTATATGGTATCCTTCTCGTGGAAAGTTGTTTTCCACCTTTAAATTGTGTTAAGAAAAATAAAGTTTCCAGAAGATTGGGGAGTATGGTCCTATACTGTCTACTATATGGTATCCTTTTCTTGGCAAGTTGTTTTCCACTCTTAAATTTTGTTAACAAAAACAAAGTTTTTAGAAGATTTGGGATTATGGTCCTATATTATCTACTATATGGTATCCTTCGCTTGGAAAGTTGTTTTCCACCTTTAAATTGTGTTAAGAAAAACAAAGTTTTCAGAAAATTGGGGAGTATGGTCCTATACTGTCTACTATATGGTATCCTTCTCTTGGAAATTTGTTTTCCACCTTTAAATTGTGTTAAGAAAAACAAAGTTTCCAGAAGATTGGGGAATATGGTCCTATACTGTCTACTATATGGTATCCTTCTCTTGGAAAGTTGTTTTCCACTTTTAAATTGTGTTAAGAAAAACAAAGTTTCCAGAAGATTGGGGATTATGGTCCCATATTGTCTACAATATTGTATCCCCTCTTGGCAAATTGTTTTCCAGCCTTAAATTGTGTTAAAAAAAAAAAAAGTTTCCAGAATACTGGGGATTATGGTCTTATAGTATCTACTATATGGTATCCTTTCCTTGACAAGATGTTTTCCAGTCTTAAATTGTGTTGAGAAAAACAAAGTTTCCATAAGATTGGGGACTATGGTCCTATATTGTCTACTATATTGTGTCTTCTCTTGGCAAATAATTTTAGACACTTAAATTGTGTTAAGAAAAAGTTTTCAGAGGATTGAGGAGCATGGTCCTATACTGTCTACTATATGGTATCTTCTCTTGGCAAATAGTTTTCCACTCTTAAATTGTGTTAAGAAAAACAAAGTTTCCAGAAGATTGGGAATTATGGTCCTATAGTATCTACTATATAGTATCCTTCTCTTGGCAAATTGTTTTCCACTCTTAAATTGTGTTAAGGAAAACAAAATTTCCAGAAGTTTGGGGATTATGGTCCTATAGTATCTATTATATGGTATCTTCTCTTGGCAAGTTGTTTTCCACTCTTAAATTTTGTTAACAAAAACAAAGTTTTCAGAAGATTTGGGATTATGGTCCTATATTATCTACTATATGGTATCCTTGTCTTGGCAAGTTATTTTCCACTCCTAAATTGTGTTAAGAAAACCAAAATTTCCGGAAGATTGGGGATTATGGTCCTGTAGTATTTACTACATGGTATCTTCTCTTGGCAAATTGTTTTCCACTCTTAAATTGTGTTAAGAAAAACAAAGTTTCCAGAAGATTGGGAATTATGGTCCTATAGTATCTACTTTTTGGTATCCTTGTCTTGGCAAGTTGTTTTCCACTCTTAAATTTTGTTAACAAAAACAAAGTTTTCAGAAGATTGGGGATTATGGTCCTATATTGTCTACTATATGGTATCCTTCTCATGGAAAGTGGTTTTCCACCTTTAAATTGTGTTAAGAAAAATAAAGTTTCCAGAAGATTGGGGAGTATGGTCCTATACTGTCTACTATATGGTATCCTTGTCTTGGCAAGTTGTTTTCCACTCTTAAATTTTGTTAACAAAAACAAAGTTTTCAGAAGATTTGGGATTATGGTCCTATATTATCTACTATATGGTATCCTCTTGGAAAGTTGTTTTCCACCTTTAAATTGTGTTAAGAAAAACAAAGTTTTCAGAAGATTGGGGAGTATGGTCCTATACTGTCTACTATATGGTATCCTTCTCTTGGAAAGTTGTTTTCCACCTTTAAATTGTGTTAAGAAAAACAAAGTTTCCAGAAGATTGGGGATTATGGTCCTATATTGTCTACAATGTTGTATCCCCTCTTGGCAAGTTGTTTTCCAGTCTTAAATTGTGTTAAGAAAAACAAAGTTTTCAGAAGATTTGGGATTATGGTCCTATATTATCTACTTTTTGGTATCCTTGTCTTGGCAAGTTGTTTTCCACTCTTAAATTTTGTTAACAAAAACAAAGTTTTCAGAAGATTTGGGATTATGGTCCTATATTATCTACTATATGGTATCCTTGTCTTGGCAAGTTGTTTTCCACTCCTAAATTGTGTTAAGAAAACCAAAATTTCCGGAAGATTGGGGATTATGGTCCTGTAGTATTTACTACATGGTATCTTCTCTTGGCAAATTGTTTTCCACTCTTAAATTGTGTTAAGAAAAACAAAATTTCCAGAAGATTGGGGATTATGGTCCTATAGTATCTATTATATGGTATCTTCTCTTGGCAAGTTGTTTTCCACTCTTAAATTTTGTTAACAAAAACAAAGTTTTCAGAAGATTTGGGATTATGGTCCTATATTATCTACTTTTTGGTATCCTTGTCTTGGCAAGTTGTTTTCCACTCTTAAATTTTGTTAACAAAAACAAAATTTTCAGAAGATTTTGGATTATGGTCCTATATTATCTACTATATGGTATCCTTCTCTTGGAAAGTTGTTTTCCACCTTTAAATTGTGTTAAGAAAAACAAAGTTTCCAGAAGATTGGGGATTATGGTCCTATATTGTCTACAATATTGTATCCCCTCTTGGCAAGTTGTTTTCCAGTCTTAAATTGTGTTAAGAAAAACAATGTTTCCAGAAAATTGGGTATTATGGTCCTATAGTATCTACTGTATGGTATCCTTTTCTTAGTAAGTTGTTTCCCAGTCTTAAATGTGTTAATAAAAACAAAGTTTCCAGAAGAAGGCAGAGAGAGCTCTTCTACTCTGAAAATACTACTATATGGTGTTTTCTTACCTATCTACTTATTCTATCTACTTATGGTATCTATATGGGGATTATGGTCCTATATGGTCCTACATTAAGGAGTATCATCCTATAGTATCCTGAACAGACCATATACAGACTCCCAGGTTCTATTCTAGATGATGGATTTCAAAAGATTTTCAGAAGATACATCAACAAGCTAGAATTGGGAAAGCTCTGAATAGTAACTGAGCTATAAGAGAACCATCTGAAAGAATCAGAGAAGAAAACAATGAAAGGGAATATGATAGCTGCCTCAGAATGGTTTGTCACAAGGAAGAGGGATTCAAATTTTCATACTGTTCTCTTTGGCCTCTGGGTACAACTAGTAACAATAGGTGGAAATGACAAAGAAGGAGATTTGATTCTAATTTCCCTGTACAGAAATTAGAGTTGTCCAAGAGCTTGCTTAGTAAACTCATATATGTTCACCCTCCCCAGAAGTGTTTAAGAGAAGGCCGGGGAATCACTTGGGAAATTTCCTGAGAGGACTCCTATAGATTTGTAGGTTGGGATGGATAATTTCTTAAATGCCCCATAGTACTGGGACTTTGTATTTTGGAATAGTTTAATAATGATGTAATAATGCATTATTATTTGTCATGTAATAAGTAGATAAAATGCCAAGCTTGAAGTCAGGAAGATTCAACTTCCTAATTCAAATCTACCCTCAGACTTTTACTACCTGGGTGACACGGGGCAAGTCACTTCCCTCTGCCTCAGTTCCCTCATCTGTAAAAATGGTGAAGGAAATAGCAAACCACCCCAGTATTTTTGCCAATAAAACCCCAAATGGGATCACAAAGAGTAGTCTTAATGGGAAGAACTGATTGAACCACCTCCACAACAAAACATCTAGCATTTACATAGCCCTTTATAAATATTTACAGGATGACTTTATCCTCACAACAACCTTAGGAAACAGAACCTACTATTGTCATCATTGGACAGATGAAGAAACTGGTCCCAGAAATTAAACAGCTTTCCCCGGGGTCACATAAGTAATACATGGGGCCAAATTTTGGCTTCCAGTCTTCCTGAGAAGTTCAGTAATCTATCTTCTGGGCACCTACCCACCTAAACAATGTAAACAGATACCCAAAACTAATCAGCAACAGGGACCTGCACTCCCCCCACCCCTTACTGCAGCTGCTCGGCTTCAAAGAGAAAAGATCTGACCTGAATTTCTCTTTTTCTTAGGAACAACCAGCCCTGCAATAGCAGTATAATGAATCAGCTAATGTGCATCAGCAAATAAGCCCCATTTTCTCCCAGCGTTTTTAGCAAAATGAAAGGAGGCTGGTGTTCTCATCAGGACTAATGGCAGGAGCTAGTGCCTTCCCATTATACAGTGTAACTGCTGTACTTTCCTCACCATGGCAACAGAAAGTATTGATGATTTGGTTCAGAAAACACATAGAAGGCTCATCTTGTGCTGAGCTTGGGGCTTAAAAAGCATCCCTCTCCATTTTGATTCATTACCTGGTTAGTGGCCAACATGGAGGCCTGACCCTGAAGGACATGTCTTTGATCATGAAGACCACTGTCAGGACCCCTGATTTCAAGCTTCTTTCCTCTCACTAGATAGCAACCAGAGAATACTTTGCCCCTTTTCTTTTCTACCTAATCCCTTCCTCAGTTATAAAAGCAGCACAGGTGGAATGGGGGAAACAACCCTACTTTGTTGCAGGCAGCAACGAAAAGGGGGTATGTGTGTGTGTTCATGCATGGATCTCAATGACCATGTGGGCAGTGGAATAACTTTCCATTATTTGTCTGAGTTCCCATTCACTTCAGTGGGATGGGATGGAGGAGGATCTCTGTTCAAATCCTAGTTCTTCTACTCAGCACATACATGACTTTGGACAAGTTCCTTCCATCTCATAACTACAGGTTATTATTTTCCTGGGTGTTTTTACTAATGGTTACAAGTTTGCTAAATAGATTATCTCCTCTGCACTGAGAAATTTTTGTCCATTCATTTGCTATGAAAATCTTTCTGGGAGGGAGCTCAGATTTCCAGAGCGTTTTTCCCTTATTTACTTCAGTGGGGAAAATGGAAGAGGATCTATGTTGACATGCTAATTCTTCTACTCAGAAAATGAATGACTTTGGACTAGTCCCTTCCATCTCATAAGTACAGGTTATTATTTTCCTGGTTACAACTTTGCTATAGATCATTTCCTCTAGACTGAGCATTTTTTGCCATTCATTTGCCATAAAAATCTTTCTGGGAGAGAGCTCAGATTTCTCTATTTTCTCCATTTTACTTCAGTGGCGTAGGATGGAAGAGGATCTATGTTCACATCCTAGTTCTTTTACT
Source organism: Antechinus flavipes (assembly GCF_016432865.1). Taxonomy (NCBI): domain Eukaryota; kingdom Metazoa; phylum Chordata; class Mammalia; order Dasyuromorphia; family Dasyuridae; genus Antechinus; species Antechinus flavipes. The sequence goes on from NC_067399.1 coordinate 661,789,632, forward strand.
CTACACATACATGATTTTGGGCAAGTCCCTTCCATCTCATAAGTACAGATTTTTTTTTTCCTGGGTGTTTTTACTAATGGTTACAACACTGCTATGGATTATCTCCTTTGGACTGAGCACTTTTTGTCCATTCATTTGCCATAAAAATCTTTCTGGGAGAGAGCTCAGATTTCTCTATTTTCTCCATTTTACTTCAGTGGGGTAGCATGGAAGAGGATCAATGTTCACATCCTAATTCTTTTACTCTGCATATACATAACTTTGGGCAAGTCCCTTCCATCTCACAAGTACAGATTTTTTTTTCCTGAGTGTTTTTACTAATGGTTACAACACTGCTATGGATTATCTCCTTTGGACTGAGCACTTTTTGTCCATTCATTTGCCATGAAAATCTGTCTAGGAGAGAGCTCAGATTTCTCTATTTTCCCTAATTTACTTCAGTGGGTTAGGATAGAAGAGGATGTTCACCTCCTAATTCTTCTACTCTGCACACATATGATTTTGGAAAAGTCCCTTCCATCTCATAACTACAGGTTATTATTTTCCTGGGTGTTTTTACTAATGGTTACAACACTGCTATGGATTATCTCCTCTAGACTGAGCAGTTTTTGCCATCCATTTGCCATGAAAATCTTTCTGGGAGTGAGCTCAGATTTCTCTATTTTCTCCATTTTACTTCAGTGAGGGAGGATGGAAGAGAATCTGTATTCATATCCTAGTTCTTCTACTCTGCACATACATGTCTTTGGGCAAGTCCCTTCCACCTCATAAGTACAGATTAGCATTATCCTCCCTGTTTTTACTAATGGTTAAAATTTTGCTATAGATTATCTCCTCTAGACTGAGCAGTTTTTGCCATCCATTTGCCATGAAAAACTTTCTGGGAGAGAGCTCAGATTTCCAGAGCTATTTTCCCTTATTTATTTCAGTGGGGAAAATGGAGGAGGATCTATGTTCACATGCTAGTTCTTCTACTCTGCACATACATGCCTTTGGACAAATCCCTTCCATCTCATAAGTGCAGGTGATTATTTTCCTGGTTACAACTTTGCTATAGATCATCTCCTCTAGACTGTTCACTCTTTGTCCATTCCTTTGCCATGAAAATCGTTCTGGGAGAGAGCTCAGATTTCTCTGTTTTCTCCATTTTACTTCAGTGAGGTAGGATGGAAGAGGATCTATGTTCACATCCTAGTTCTTCTACTCTGTACATACATGATTTTGGACAAGTCCCTTCCATCTCATAACTACAGGTTATTATATTTTCCTGGGTGTTTTTACAAATGGTTAAAACTTTGCTATAGATTATCTCCTCTAGCTTGAGCAGTTTTTGTCCATTCATTTGCATTGAAAATCTTTCTAGGAGAGAGCTCAGATTTCTCTATTTTCCCTAATTTACTTCAGTGGGATAGAATGGAAGAGGATCTATGTTCACATCCTAGTTCTTCTACTCTGTACATACATGATTTTGGACAAGTACCTTCCATCTCATAACTACAGATTATTATTTTCCTAGGTGTTTTTACTAATGGTTACAACATTGCTATGGATTATCTCCTCTGGACTGAGCACTATTTGTCCATTCCTTTGCTATGAAAATATTTCTGGGAGAGAGCTCACATTTCACTATTTTCCCTAATTTTCTTCAGTGGGGAAAATGGAAGAGGATCTATGTTGACATCCTAGTTCTTCTACTCTGAAAATGCATGACTTTGGACAAGTCCCTTCCATCTCAAAAGTACAGGTTATTATTTTCCTGGTTACAACTTTGCTATAGATTATCTCCTCTAGACTGTTCACTCTTTGTCCATTCCTTTGCCATGAAAATCTTTCTGGGAGAGAGCTCAGATTTCCAGAGCTTTTTTCCCTAATTTACTTCAGTGGGGTAGCATGGAAGAGGATCTATGTTGACATCCTAGTTCTTCTACTCAGCACATACATGACTTTGGACAAGTTCCTTCCATCTCATAACTACAGGTTATTATTTTTCTGGTTACAATTTTGCTATAGATTATCTCCTCTAGACTGTTCACTTTTTGTCCATTCCTTTGCCATGAAAATCTTTCTGGGAGAGAGCTCAGATGTCCAGAGCTTTTTTCCCTAATTTACTTCAGTGGGGTAGAATGGAAGAGGATCTATGTTGAAATCCTAGTTCTTCTACTCAGCACATACATGACTTTGGACAAGTTCCTTCCATCTCATAACTACAGGTTATTATTTTCCTGGGTGTTTTTACTAATGGTTACAAGTTTGCTAAATAGATTATCTCCTCTGCACTGAGAAATTTTTGTCCATTCATTTGCTATGAAAAACTTTCTGGGAGAGAGCTCAGATTTCCAGAGCTTTTTTCCCTTATTTACTTCAGTGGGCAAAATGGAGGAGGATCTATGTTCACATGCTAGTTCTTCTACTCTGCACATACATGCCTTTGGACAAATCCCTTCCATCTCATAAGTGCAGGTGATTATTTTCCTGGTTACAACTTTGCTATAGATCATCTCTTCTAGACTGTTCACTTTTTGTCCATTCCTTTGCCATGAAAATCTTTCTGGGAGAGAGCTCAGATTTCTCTGTTTTCTCCATTTTACTTCAGTGAGGTAGGATGGAAGAGAATCTATGTTCACATGCTAGTTCTTCTACTCTGTACATACATGATTTTGGAAAAGTCCCTTCCATCTCATAACTGCAGATTATTATTTTTCTGGGTGTTTTTACTAATGGTTACAACATTGCTATGGATTATCTCCTCTGGACTGAGCACTATTTGTCCATTCCTTTGCTATAAAAATATTTCTGGGAGAGAGCTCACATTTCACTATTTTCCCTAATTTTCTTCAGTGGGGAAAATGGAAGAGAATCTATGTTGACATCCTAGTTCTTCTACTCTGAAAATGCTTGACTTTGGACAAGTCCCTTCCATCTCAAAAGTACAGGTAATTATTTTTCTGGTTACAATTTTGCTATACATTATCTCCTCTAGACTGTTCACTTTTTGTCCATTCCTTTGCCGTGAAAATCTTTCTGGGAGAGAGCTCAGATTTCTCTATTTTCTCCATTTTACTTCAGTGAGGGAGGATGGAAGAGAATCTGTGTTCACATCCTAGTTCTTCTACTCTGCACAAACATGTCTTTGGGCAAGTCCCTTCCACCTCATAAGTACAGGTTAGCATTATCCTGCATGTTTTTACTAATGGTTAGAATTTTGCTACAGATTATCTCCTCTAGACTGAGCAGTTTTTGCCATCCATTTGCCATGAAAATCTTTCTAGGAGAGAGCTCAGATTTTTCTATTTCCCCTAATTTACTTCAGTGGGATAGAAGGGTAGAGGATTAATGTTCACATCCTAGTTCTTCTACTCTGTACATACATGATTTTGGAAAAGTCCCTTCCATCTCATAACTACAGGTTATTATTTTCCTGTGTTTTTACTAATGGTTACAAAATTGCTATGGATTATCTCCTCTGGACTGAGCACTATTTGTCCATTCCTTTGCTATGAAAACATTTCTGGGAGAGAGCTCAGATTTCTCTATTTTCCCTAATTTTCTTCAGTGGGGAAAAAGGAAGAGGATCTATGTTGACATCCTAGTTCTTCTACTCTGAAAATGCATGACTTTGGACAAGTCCCTTCCATCTCAAAAGTACAGGATATTATTTTTATGGGTGTTTTTACTAATGCTTACAACTTTGCTATATATTATCTCCTCTAGCCTGAGCAGTTTTTGTCCATTCATTTGCATTGAAAATCTTTCTGGGAGAGCTCAGATTTCTCTGTTTTCTCCATTTTACTTCAGTGAGGTAGGATGGAAGAGGATCTATGTTCACATCCTAGTTCTTCTACTCTGCACATATATGACTTTGGAAAAGTCCCTTCCATTTCATAACTACAGTTATTATTTTCCTGGGTGTTTTTACTAATGGTTACACCTTTTCTATAGATCATCTTCTCTAGCCTGAACAGTTTTTGTCCATTCATTTGCATTGAAAATCTTTCTAGGAGAGAGCTCAGATTTCTCTATTTTCCTTAATTTACTTCAGTGGGGTAGAATGGAAGAGGATCTATGTTCACATCCTAGTTCTCTACTCTGCACACATATGATTTTGGAAAAGTCCCTTCCATTTCATAATTACAGGTGATTATTTTCTGGGGTGCTTTTACTAATGGTTACAATTTTGCTATAGATTATCTCCACTACACTGAGTACTTTTTGTCCATTCATTTGCCATAAAAACCTTTCCGGAAGAGAGCTCAGATTTCCAGACCTCTATTTTCTCCATTTTACTTCAGTGGGGTAGAATGGAAGAGGATCTACGTTCACATCCTAATGCTTCTACTCTGCACATACATGATTTTGGAAAAGTCCCTTCCATCTCATAACTACAGGTTATTATTTTCCTGGGTGTTTTTACTAATGGTTACAGTTTTGCTATAGATTATCTCCACTAGACTGAGCAGCTTTTGCCATCCATTTGCCATGAAAATCTTTCTGAGAGAGAGCTCAGATTTCCAGAGTTTTTTTTCCCTTATTTACTTCAGTGAGGAAAATGCAGGAGGATCTATGTACACATGCTAGTTCTTCTACTCTGTACATACATATCTTTGGGCAAGTCCCTTCCACCTCATAAGTACAGATTAGCATTATCCTGCGTGTTTTTACTAATGGTTAAAATTTTGCTATAGATTATCTCCTCTAGACTGAGCAGTTTTTGCCATCCATTTGCCATGAAAATCTTTCTGGGAGAGAGCTCAGATTTCCAGAGCTTTTTTCCCTAATTTACTTCATTGGGGTAGAATGGAAGAGGATCTATGTTGAAATCCTAGTTCTTCTACTCTGCACATACATGATTTTGGAAAAGTCCCTTCCATCTCATAACTAAGGTTATTATTTTCCTGGGTGTTTTTACTAATGGTTACAACACTGCTATGGATTATCTCCACTAGACTGAGCAGTTTTTGCCATCCATTTGCCATGAAAATCTTTCTGGGAGAGAGCTCAGATTTCTCTATTTTCCCTTATTTACTTCAGTGGGGAAAATGCAGGAGGATCTATATTCACATGCTAGTTCTTCTATTCTGCACATACATGACTAAGGACAAATCCCTTCCATCTCATAAGTACAGGTTATTATTTTCCTGGCTACAACTTTGCTATAGATCATCTCCTCTAGACTGTTCACTTTTTGTCCATTCCTTTGCCATGAAAATCTTTCTGGGAGAGAGCTCAGATTTCTCTATTTTCCCTAATTTACTTCAGTGGGGTAGAATAGAAGAGGATCTATGTTGAAATCCTAGTTCTTCTACTCTGCACATACATGATTTTGGAAAAATCCCTTCCATCTCATAACTACAAGTTATTATTTTCTTGGGTGTTTTTACTAATGGTTACAACACTTCTCCGGATTATGTCCTCTAGACTGAGCAGCTTTTGCCATCCATTTGCCATGAAAATCTTTCTGGGAGAGAGCTCAGATTTCTCTATTTTCTCCATTTTACTTCAGTGAGGGAGGATGGAAGAGAATCTGTGTTCACATCCTAGTTCTTCTACTCTGCACATACATGTCTTTGGTCAAGTCCCTTCCACCTCATAAGTACAAATTAACATTATCCTGCATGTTTTTACTAATGGTTACAATTTTGCTATAGATCATCTCCTCTAGACTGAGCAGTTTTTGCCATTCGTTTGCCATGAAACTCTTTCTGGGAGGGAGTTCAGATTTCCAGAGCTTTTTTTTCCCTTATTTACTTCAGTGGGGTAGAATGGAAGAAGATCTATGTTTAAATCCTAGTTCTTCTACTCTGCACATACATGATTTTGGAGAAGTCCCTTCCATCTCATAAGTACAAGTGATTTTTTTCCTGGGTGTTTTTACTAATGGTTACAACACTGCTATGGATTATCTCCTCTAGACTGAGCAGTTTTTGCCATCCATTTGCCATGAAAATCTTTCTGGGAGAGAGCTCAGATTTCCAGAGCTTTTTTCCCCTATTTACTTCAGTGGGGAAAATGGAAGAGGATCATTGTTCACATGCTAGTTCTTCTATTCTGCACATACATGACTAAGGACAAATCCCTTCCATCTCATAAGTACAGGTTATTATTTTCCTGGTTACAACTTTGCTATAGATCATCTCCTCTAGACTGTTCACTTTTTGTCCATTCCTTTGCCATGAAAATCTTTGTGGGAGAGAGCTCAGATTTCTGTATTTTCCCTAATTTACTTCAGTGGGGTAGAATGGAAGAGGATCTATGTTCACATGCTAGTTCTTCTACTCTGCACATACATGTCTTTGGGCAAATCCCTTCTACCTCATAAGTACAGATTAGCATTATTCTGCATGTTTTTACTAATGGTTAAAATTTTGCTATAGATTATCTCCTCTAGACTGAGCAGTTTTTGCCATCCATTTGCCATGAAAATTTTTCTGGGAGAGAGCTCAGATTTTCAGAGCTTTTTTCCCTTATTTATTTCAGTGGAGAAAATGGAGGAGGATCTATGTTTACATGTTAGTTCTTCTACTCTGCATATACATGACTTTGGAAAAGTCCCTTCCATCTCATAAGTACAGGTGATTATTTTCCTGGGTGTTTTTACTAATGGTTACAACACTGCTATGGATTATCTCCTCTAGACTGAGCAGTTTTTGCCATCCATTTTCCATGAAAATCTTTCTGGGAGAGAGCTCAGATTTCTCTATTTTCTCCATTTTACTTCAGTGAGGGAGGATGGAAGAGAATCTGTGTTCACATCCTAGTTCTTCTACTCTGCACATGCATGTCTTTGGGCAAATCCCTTCTACCTCATAAGTACAGGTTAGCATTATCCTGCATATTTTTACTAGTGGTTAAAATTTTGCTATAGATTATCTCCTCTAGACTGAGCAGTTTTTGCCATTCATTTTCCATGAAAATCTTTCTGGGAGAGAGCTCAGATTTCCAGAGCTTTTTTCCCTTATTTACTTCAGTGGGGAAAATGCAGGAGGATCTATGTTCACATGCTAGTTCTTCTACTCTGCATATACATGAATTTGGAAAAGTCCCTTTCATCTCATAAGTACAGGTGATATTTTTCCTGGGTGTTTTTACTAATGGTTACAACACTTCTATGGATTATCTCCTCTATTCTGAGCAGTTTTTGCCATCCATTTCCATGAAAATCTTTCTTGGAGAGAGCTCAGATTTCCAGAGCTTTTTACCCTAATTTACTTCATTGGGGTAGAATGGAAGAGGATCTATGTTGAAATCCTAGTTCTTCTACTCTGCACATACATGATTTTGGAAAAATCCCTTCCATCTCATAAGTACAGGTGATTTTTTTCCTGGGTGTTTTTACTAATGGTTACAACTTTGCTATAGATCATCTCCTCTAGACTGAGCAGTTTTTGCCATCCATTTGCCATGAAAATCTTTCTGGGAGAGAGCTCAGATTTCTCTATTTTCTCCATTTTACTTCAGTGAGGGAGGATGGAAGAGAATCTGTGTTCACATGCTAGTTCTTCTACTCTGCACATACATGTCTTTGGGCAAATCCCTTCTACATCATAAGTACAGGTTAGCATTATCCTGCATGTTTTTACTAATGGTTAAAATTTTGCTATAGATTATCTCCTCTAGACTGAGCAGTTTTTGCCATTCATTTTCCATGAAAATCTTTCTGGGAGAGAGCTCATATTTCCAGAGCTTTTTTCCCTTATTTACTTCAGTGGGGAAAATGCAGGAGGATCTATGTTCACATGCTAGTTCTTCTACTCTGCATATACATGAATTTGGAAAAGTCCCTTTCATCTCATAAGTACAGGTGATATTTTTCCTGGGTGTTTTTACTAATGGTTACAACACTGCTATGGATTATCTCCTCTATTCTGAGCAGTTTTTGCCATCCATTTCCATGAAAATCTTTCTTGGAGAGAGCTCAGATTTCCAGAGCTTTTTACCCTAATTTACTTCATTGGGGTAGAATGGAAGAGGATCTATGTTGAAATCCTAGTTTTTCTACTCTGCACATACATGATTTTGGAAAAGTCCCTTCCATCTCATAACTACAGGTTATTATTTTCCTGGGTGTTTTTACTAATGGTTACAACACTGCTATGGATTATGTCCTCTAGACTGAGCAGTTTTTGCCATCCATTTGCCATGACAATCTTTCTGTGAGAGAGCTCAGATTTCTCTATTTTCTCTTATTTACTTCAGTGGGGAAAATGCAGGAGGATCTATATTCACATGCTAGTTCTTCTACTCTGCACATACATGACTTTGGACAAATCCCTTCCATCTCATAAGTACAGGTTATTATTTTCCTGGTTCAACTTTGCTATAGATCATCTCCTCTAGACTGTTCACTTTTTGTCCATCCATTTGCCATGAAAATCTTTCTGGGAGAGAGCTCAGATTTTCAGAGCTTTTTTCCCTTATTTACTTCAGTGGAGAAAATGGAGGAGAATCTATATTCACATGCTAGTTCTTCTACTCTGCACATACATGACTTTGGACAAATCCCTTCCATCTCATAAGTACAGGTTATTATTTTCCTGGTTCAACTTTGCTATAGATCATCTCCTCTAGACTGTTCACTTTTTGTCCATCCATTTGCCATGAAAATCTTTCTGGGAGAGAGCTCAGATTTCCAGAGCTTTTTTCCCTTATTTACTTCAGTGGAGAAAATGGAGGAGAATCTATATTCACATGCTAGTTCTTCTACTCTGCACATACATGACTTTGGACAAATCCCTTCCATCTCATAAGTACAGGTTATTATTTTCCTGGTTCAACTTTGCTATAGATCATCTCCTCTAGACTATTCACTTTTTGTCCATCCATTTGCCATGAAAATCTTTCTGGGAGAGAGCTCAGATTTTCAGAGCTTTTTTCCCTTATTTACTTCAGTGGAGAAAATGGAGGAGAATCTATGTTCACATGCTAGTTCTTCTACTCTGCATATACATGATTTTGGAAACATCCCTTCCATCTCATAAGTACAGGTTATTATTTTCCTGGATGTTTTTACTAATGGTTACAACACTGCTATGGATTATCTCCTCTAGACTGAGCAGTTTTTGCCATTTATTTTCCATGAAAATCTTTCTGGCAGAGAGCTCAGATTTCTCTATTTTCCCTTATTTACTTCAATGGGGAAAATGGAGGAGAACCTATGTTCACATGCTAGTTCTTCTACTCTGCACATACATGACTTTGGAAAAGTCCCTTCCATCTCATAAGTACAGGTGATTTTTTTCCTGGGTGTTTTTACTAATGGTTACAACACTGCTATGGATTATCTCCTCTAGACTGAGCAGTTTTTGCCATCCATTTGCCATGAAAATCTTTCTGGGAGAGAGCTCAGATTTCCAGAGCTTTTTTCCCTTATTTACTTCAGTGGGGAAAATGCAGGAGGATCTATGTTCACATGCTAGTTCTTCTACTCTGCACATACATGATTTTGGAAACATCCCTTCCATCTCATAAGTACAGGTTATTATTTTCCTGGGTGTTTTTACTAATGGTTACAACACTGCTATGGATTATCTCCTCTAGACTGAGCAGTTTTTGCCATCCATTTGCCATGACAATCTTTCTGTGAGAGAGCTCAGATTTCTCTATTTTCTCTTATTTACTTCAGTGGGGAAAATGCAGGAGGATCTATATTCACATGCTAGTTCTTCTACTCTGCACATACATGACTTTGGACAAATCCCTTCCATCTCATAAGTACAGGTTATTATTTTCCTGGTTCAACTTTGCTATAGATCATCTCCTCTAGACTGTTCACTTTTTGTCCATCCATTTGCCATGAAAATCTTTCTGGGAGAGAGCTCAGATTTCCAGAGCTTTTTTCCCTTATTTACTTCAGTGGAGAAAATGGAGGAGAATCTATGTTCACATGCTAGTTCTTCTACTCTGCATATACATGATTTTGGAAAAGTCCCTTCCATCTCATAAATACAGGTTATTATTTTCCTGGGTGTTTTTACTAATGGTTACAACACTGCTATGGATTGTGTCCTCTAGACTGAGCAGTTTTGGCCATCCATTTGCCATGAAAATCTTTCTGGGAGAGAGCTTAGATTTCCAGAGCTTTTTTCCCTAATTTACTTCAGTGGGGTAGAATGGAAGAGGATCTATGTTGAAATCCTAGTTCTTCTACTCTGCACATACATGTCTTTGGGCAAATCCCTTCTACCTCATAAGTACAGGTTAGCATTATCCTGCATGTTTTTACTAATGGTTAAAATTTTGCTATAGATTATCTCCTCTAGACTGAGCAGTTTTTGCCATTCATTTTCCATGAAAATCTTTCTGGGAGAGAGCTCAGATTTCCAGAGCTTTTTTCCCTTATTTACTTCAGTGGGGAAAATGCAGGAGGATCTATGTTCACATGGTAGTTCTTCTACTCTGCACATACATGACTTTGGGAAAGTCCCTTCCATCTCATAAGTACAGGCGATTTTTTTCCTGGTTCAACTTTGCTATAGATCATCTCCTCTAGACTGAGCAGTTTTTGCCATCCATTTGCCATGAAAATCTTTCTGGGAGAGAGCTTAGATTTCCAGAGCTTTTTTCCCTAATTTACTTCAGTGGGGTAGAATGGACTAGAATCTATGTTGAAATCCTAGTTCTTCTACTCTGCACATACATGATTTTGGAAAAGTCCCTTCCATCTCATAACTACAGGTTATTATTTTCCTGCGTGTTTTTACTAATGGTTACAAAACTGCTATGGATTATCTCCTCTAGACTGAGCAGCTTTTGCCATCCATTTGCCATGAAAATCTTTCTGGGAGAGAGCTCAGATTTCCAGAGCTTTTTTCCCTAATTTACTTCAGTGGGGTAGAATGGAAGAGGATCTATGTTGAAATCCTAGTTCTTCTACTCTGCACATACATGATTTTGGAAAAGTCCCTTCCATCTCATAACTACAGGTTATTATTTTCCTGGCTGTTTTTACTAATGGTTACAACACTGCTATGGATTATGTCCTCTATTCTGAGCAGTTTTTGCCATCCATTTGCCATGAAAATCTTTCTGGGAGAGAGCTCAGATTTCCAGAGCTTTTTTCCCTTATTTACTTCAGTGGGGAAAATGCAGGAGGATCTATGTTCACATGCTAGTTCTTCTACTCTGCACATACATGACTTTGGACAAATCCCTTCCATCTCATAAGTACAGGTTATTATTTTCCTGGTTCAACTTTGCTATAGATCATCTCCTCTAGACTGTTCACTTTTTGTCCATCCATTTGCCATGAAAATCTTTCTGGGAGAGAGCTCAGATTTCCAGAGCTTTTTTCCCTTATTTACTTCAGTGGAGAAAATGGAGGAGAATCTATGTTCACATGCTAGTTCTTCTACTCTGCATATACATGATTTTGGAAAAGTCCCTTCCATCTCATAACTACAGGTTATTATTTTCCTGGGTGTTTTTACTAATGGTTACAAAACTGCTATGGATTATCTCCTCTAGACTGAGCAGTTTTTGCCATCCATTTGCTATGAAAATCTTTCTGGGAGAGAGCTCAGATTTCCAGAGCTTTTTTCCCTAATTTATTTCAGTGGGGTAGAATGGAAGAGGATCTATGTTGAAATCCTAGTTCTTCTACTCTGCACATACATGATTTTGGAAAAGTCCCTTCCATCTCATAACTACAGGTTATTATTTTCCTGGCTGTTTTTACTAATGGTTACAACACTGCTATGGATTATCTCCTCTATTCTGAGCAGTTTTTGCCATCCATTTGCCATGAAAATCTTTCTGGGAGAGAGCTCAGATTTCTCTATTTTCTCCATTTTACTTCAGTGAGGGAGGATGGAAGAGAATCTGTGTTCACATGCTAGTTCTTCTACTCTGCACATACATGTCTTTGGGCAAATCCCTTCTACATCATAAGTACAGGTTAGCATTATCCTGCATGTTTTTACTAATGGTTAAAATTTTGCTATAGATTATCTCCTCTAGACTGAGCAGTTTTTGCCATTCATTTTCCATGAAAATCTTTCTGGGAGAGAGCTCAGATTTCCAGAGCTTTTTTCCCTTATTTACTTCAGTGGGGAAAATGCAGGAGGATCTATGTTCACATGCTAGTTCTTCTACTCTGCACATACATGACTTTGGAAAAGTCCCTTTCATCTCATAAGTACAGGTGATATTTTTCCTGGGTGTTTTTACTAATGGTTACAACACTTCTATGGATTATCTCCTCTATTCTGAGCAGTTTTTGCCATCCATTTCCATGAAAATCTTTCTTGGAGAGAGCTCAGATTTCCAGAGCTTTTTACCCTAATTTACTTCATTGGGGTAGAATGGAAGAGGATCTATGTTGAAATCCTAGTTTTTCTACTCTGCACATACATGATTTTGGAAAAGTCCCTTCCATCTCATAACTACAGGTTATTATTTTCCTGGGTGTTTTTACTAATGGTTACAACACTGCTATGGATTATCTCCTCTAGACTGAGCAGTTTTTGCCATCCATTTGCCATGACAATCTTTCTGTGAGAGAGCTCAGATTTCTCTATTTTCTCTTATTTACTTCAGTGGGGAAAATGCAGGAGGATCTATATTCACATGCTAGTTCTTCTACTCTGCACATACATGACTTTGGACAAATCCCTTCCATCTCATAAGTACAGGTTATTATTTTCCTGGTTCAACTTTGCTATAGATCATCTCCTCTAGACTGTTCACTTTTTGTCCATCCATTTGCCATGAAAATCTTTCTGGGAGAGAGCTCAGATTTCCAGAGCTTTTTTCCCTTATTTACTTCAGTGGAGAAAATGGAGGAGAATCTATGTTCACATGCTAGTTCTTCTACTCTGCATATACATGATTTTGGAAAAGTCCCTTCCATCTCATAAATACAGGTTATTATTTTCCTGGGTGTTTTTACTAATGGTTACAACACTGCTATGGATTGTGTCCTCTAGACTGAGCAGTTTTTGCCATCCATTTGCCATGAAAATCTTTCTGGGAGAGAGCTTAGATTTCCAGAGCTTTTTTCCCTAATTTACTTCAGTGGGGTAGAATGGACTAGAATCTATGTTGAAATCCTAGTTCTTCTACTCTGCACATACATGATTTTGGAAAAGTCCCTTCCATCTCATAACTACAGGTTATTATTTTCCTGGGTGTTTTTACTAATGGTTACAAAACTGCTATGGATTATCTCCTCTAGACTGAGCAGCTTTTGCCATCCATTTGCCATGAAAATCTTTCTGGGAGAGAGCTCAGATTTCCAGAGCTTTTTCCCCTTATTTACTTCAGTGGGGAAAATGCAGGAGGATCTATATTCACATGCTAGTTCTTCTACTCTGCACATACATGACTTTGGACAAATCCCTTCCATCTCATAAGTACAGGTTATTATTTTCCTGGTTCAACTTTGCTATAGATCATCTCCTCTAGACTGTTCACTTTTTGTCCATCCATTTGCCATGAAAATCTTTCTGGGAGAGAGCTCAGATTTTCAGAGCTTTTTTTCCTTATTTACTTCAGTGGAGAAAATGGAGGAGAATCTATGTTCACATGCTAGTTCTTCTACTCTGCATATACATGATTTTGGAAACATCCCTTCCATCTCATAAGTACAGGTTATTATTTTCCTGGATGTTTTTACTAATGGTTACAACACTGCTATGGATTATCTCCTCTAGACTGAGCAGTTTTTGCCATTTATTTTCCATGAAAATCTTTCTGGCAGAGAGCTCAGATTTCTCTATTTTCCCTTATTTACTTCAGTGGGGAAAATGGAGGAGAACCTATGTTCACATGCTAGTTCTTCTACTCTGCACATACATGACTTTGGAAAAGTCCCTTCCATCTCATAAGTACAGTTGATTTTTTTCCTGGGTGTTTTTACTAATGGTTACAACACTGCTATGGATTATCTCCTCTAGACTGAGCAGTTTTTGCCATCCATTTGCCATGAAAATCTGGGAGAGAGCCCAGATTTCCAGAGCTTTTTTCCCTTGTTTACTTCAGTGGGGAAAATGCAGGAGGATCTATGTTCACATGCTAGTTCTTCTACTCTGCACATACATGACTTTGGACAAATCCCTTCCATCTCATAAGTACAGGTTATTATTTTCTTGGTTCAACTTTGCTATAGATCATCTCCTCTAGACTGTTCACTTTTTGTCCATCCATTTGCCATGAAAATCTTTCTGGGAGAGAGCTCAGATGTCCAGAGCTTTTTTCTCTAATTTACTTCAGTGGGGTAGAATGGAAGAGGATCTATGTTGAAATCCTAGTTCTTCTACTCTGCACATACATGATTTTGGAAAAGTCCCTTCCATCTCATAAGTACAGGTTATTATTTTCCTGGGTGTTTTTACTAATGGTTACAACACTGCTATGGATTATCTCCTCTATTCTGAGCAGTTTTTGCCATCCATTTGCCATGAAAATCTTTCTGGGAGAGAGCTCAGATTTCTCTATTTTCTCCATTTTACTTCAGTGAGGGAGGATGGAAGAGAATCTGTGTTCACATCCTAGTTCTTTTACTCTGCACATACATGTCTTTGGGCAAATCCCTTCTACCTCATAAGTACAGGTTAGCATTATCCTCTGTGTTTTTACTAATGGTTAAAATTTTGCTATAGATTATCTCCTCTAGACTGAGCAGTTTTTGCCATCCATTTGCCATGAAAATCTTTCTGGGAGAGAGCTCAGATTTCCAGAGCTTTTTTCCCTTGTTTACTTCAGTGGGGAAAATGCAGGAGGATCTATGTTCACATGCTAGTTCTTCTACTCTGCACATACATGATTTTGGAAACATCCCTTCCATCTCACAACTACAGGTTATTATTTTCCTGGGTGTTTTTACTAATGGTTACAACACTGCTATGGATTATCTCCTCTAGACTGAGCAGTTTTTGCCATCCATTTGCCATGAAAATCTTTCTTGGAGAGAGCTCAGATTTCCAGAGCTTTTTCCCCTTATTTACTTCAGTGGGGAAAATGCAGGAGGATCTATGTTCACATGCTAGTTCTTCTACTCTGCACATACATGACTTTGGACAAATCCCTTCCATCTCATAAGTACAGGTTATTATTTTCCTGGTTCAACTTTGCTATAGATCATCTCCTCTAGACTGTTCACTTTTTGCCCATGCATTTGCCATGAAAATCTTTCTGGGAGAGAGCTCAGATTTCCAGAGCTTTTTTCCCTTATTTACTTCAGTGGGGAAAATGCAGGAGGATCTATGTTCACATGCTAGTTCTTCTACTCTGCACATACATGATTTTGGAAACATCCCTTCCATCTTACAACTACAGGTTATTATTTTCCTGGGTGTTTTTACTAATGGTTACAACACTGCTATGGATTATCTCCTCTAGACTGAGCAGTTTTTGCCATCCATTTGCCATGAAAATCTTTCTGGGAGAGAGCTCAGATTTCCAGAGCTTTTTTCCCTAATTTACTTCAGTGGGATAGAATGGAAGAGGATCTATGTTGAAATCCTAGTTCTTCTACTCTGCACATACATGATTTTGGAAAAGTCCCTTCCATCTCATAAGTACAGGTTATTATTTTCCTGGGTGTTTTTACTAATGGTTACAACTTTGCTATAGATCATCTCCTCTAGACTGAGCAGTTTTTGCCATCCATTTGCCATGAAAATCTTTCTGGGAGAGAGCTCAGATTTCTCTATTTTCTCCATTTAATTCAGTGAGAGAGGATGGAAGAGAATCTGTGTTCACATCCTAGTTCTTTTACTCTGCACATACATGTCTTTGGGCAAATCCCTTCTACCTCATAAGTACAGGTTAGCATCATCCTCTGTGTTTTTACTAATGGTTAAAATTTTGCTATAGATTATCTCCTCTAGACTGAGCAGTTTTTGCCATCCATTTGCCATGAAAATCTTTCTGGGAGAAAGCTCAGATTTCCAGAGCTTTTTTCCCTTGTTTACTTCAGTGGGGAAAATGCAGGAGGATCTATGTTCACATGCTAGTTCTTCTTCTCTGCACATACATGAATTTGGACAAATCCCTTCCATCTCATAAGTACAGGTTATTATTTTCCTGGTTACAACTTTGCTATAGATCATCTCCTCTAAACTGTTCACTTTTTGTCCATTCCTTTGCCATGAAAATCTTTCTGGCAGAGAGCTCAGATGTCCAGAGCTTTTTTCCCTAATTTACTTCAGTGGGGTAGAATGGAAGAGGATCTATGTTGAAATCCTAGTTCTTCTACTCTGCACATACATGATTTTGGAAAAGTCCCTTCCATCTCATAAGTACAGGTTATTATTTTCCTGGTTGTTTTTACTAATGGTTACAACACTGCTATGGATTATCTCCTCTAGACTGAGCAGTTTTTGCCATCCATTTGCCATGAAAATCTTTCTGGGAGAGAGCTCAGATTTCCAGAGCTTTTTTCCCTTATTTACTTCAGTGGGGAAAATGCAGGAGGATCTATGTTCACATGCTAGTTCTTCTACTCTGCACATACATGACTTTGGACAAATCCCTTCCATCTCATAAGTACAGGTTATTATTTTCCTGGTTCAACTTTGCTATAGATGATCTCCTCTAGACTGTTCACTTTTTGCCCATGCATTTGCCATGAAAATCTTTCTGGTAGAGAGCTCAGATTTCCAGAGCTTTTTTTCCTTATTTACTTCAGTGGGGAAAATGCAGGAGGATCTATGTTCACATGCTAGTTCTTCTACTCTACACATACATGATTTTGGAAACATCCCTTCCATCTCACAACTACAGGTTATTATTTTCCTGGGTGTTTTTACTAATGGTTACAACACTGCTATGGATTATCTCCTCTAGACTGAGCAGTTTTTGCCATCCATTTGCCATGAAAATCTTTCTGGGAGAGAGCTCAGATTTCCAGAGCTTTTTTCCCTTATTTACTTCAGTGGGGAAAATGCAGGAGGATCTATGTTCACATGCTAGTTCTTCTACTCTGCACATACATGATTTTGGAAACATCCCTTCCATCTCATAAGTACAGGTTATTATTTTCCTGGGTGTTTTTACTAATGGTTACAACACTGCTATGGATTATCTCCTCTAGCCTGAGCAATTTTTGCCATCCATTTGCCATGAAAATCTTTCTGGGAGACAGCTCAGATTTCCAGAGCTTTTTTCCCTTATTTACTTCAGGGGGGAAAATGGAAGAGGATCTATGTTCATATGCTAGTTCTTCTACTCTGCACATACATGACTTTGGACAAATCCCTTCCATCTCATAAGTACAGGTTATTATTTTTCTGGTTACAACTTTGCTATAGATCATCTCCTCTAGACTGTTCACTTTCTGTCCATTCCTTTGCCATGAAAATCTTTGTGGGAGAGAGCTCAGATTTCTCTATATTCCCTAATTTACTTCAGTGGGGTAGAATGGAAGAGGATCTATGTTCACATGCTAGTTCTTCTACTCTGCACATACATGACTTTGGAAAAGTCCCTTCCATCTCATAAGTACTGGCTATTATTTTCCTGGGTGTTTTTACTAATGGTTACAACTTTGCTATAGATCATTTCCTCTAGACTGAGCAGTTTTTGCCATCCATTTGCCATGAAAATCTTTCTGGGAGAGAGCTCAGATTTCCAGAGCTTTTTCCCCTTATTTACTTCAGTGGGGAAAATGCAGGAGGATCTATATTCACATGCTAGTTCTTCTACTCTGCACATACATGACTTTGGACAAATCCCTTCCATCTCATAAGTACAGGTTATTATTTTCCTGGTTCAACTTTGCTATAGATCATCTCCTCTAGACTGTTCACTTTTTGCCCATGCATTTGCCATGAAAATCTTTCTGGGAGAGAGCTCAGATTTCCAGAGCTTTTTTCCCTTATTTACTTCAGTGGGGAAAATGCAGGAGGATCTATGTTCACATGCTAGTTCTTCTACTCTGCACATACATGATTTTGGAAACATCCCTTCCATCTCATAACTACAGGTTATTATTTTCCTGGGTGTTTTTACTAATGGTTACAACACTGCTATGGATTATCTCCTCTAGACTGAGCAGTTTTTGCCATCCATTTGCCATGAAAATCTTTCTGGGAGACAGCTCAGATTTCCAGAGCTTTTTTCCCTTATTTACTTCAGGGGGGAAAATGGAAGAGGATCTATGTTCATATGCTAGTTCTTCTACTCTGCACATACATGACTTTGGACAAATCCCTTCCATCTCATAAGTACAGGTTATTATTTTTCTGGTTACAACTTTGCTATAGATCATTTCCTCTAGACTGTTCACTCTTTGTCCATTCCTTTGCCCTGAAAATCTTTCTGGGAGAGAGCTCAGATTTCTCTAATTTCTCCATTTTACTTCAGTGGGGTAGAATGGAAGAGGATCTATGTTCACATCCTAGTTTTTCTACTCTGCACATACATGATTTTGGAAAAGTCCCTTCCATCTCATAAGTAAGTACAGGTTATTATTTTCCTAGTTGTTTTTTACTAATAGTTACAACATTGCTATAGATTATCTCCTCTCGACTGAGCAGTTTTTGTCCATCCATTTCCCATGAAAATCTTTCTGGAAGAGAACTCAGATTTCCAGACCTCTATTTTCTCCAGTTTACTTCAGTGGGGTAGGATGAAAGAGAATCTGTGTTCAAAACCTAATTCTTCCACTCTGCACATATATGACTTTGGACAAATCCCTTTCATCTCCTAAGTACAGGTTATTATTATCCTGGGTTTTTTTACTAATAGTTACAACTTTGCTATAGATTATCTCCTGTAGGCTAAACAGTTTTTGTCCACTTATTTGCCATGAAAATCTTTCTAGGAGAAAGCTCAGATTTCCCGAGCTCCATTTTCTAGAGCTCCAGTTTATTTGTTAGAATGGAAATGGGGATGTTTAGCGAGAAGAACAGTACATAGAGAGGCGACTTTCCTGGAGCTATTTAATGAGGGTTTTTAAGTGGAAGAGAGATTACATGGTTTTACTTGGCCCCAGTGGGCAAAACAACAAAAAAAATGGATCTGTGTTTCATAGATTTAGGGCTTGATATAAGGAAGAATTTCGTAACCATGGCAGCCATCACCATGGAAGGAGCTAGTTGATTGCCTCTATTAGATGTCTCCAAGCTAAAGCATGTCACATATATTCTAGTGATGGTTCTTGTCTGGATGTGCTTTGGACTAAATCAATCAGTAAACACTAGATAACCCCAAAAATTCTCTTCATCAGTTTCCCTGTCTGCAAATGAAGTTGGATTCTATGATTCATTCCAGTTTGAAGTGCTATTTTCCTACAATCTTTGCCTAATCTATTTAGCTTCCCCATTATATTAATTATGCCAATTTCAAATTTTAAAATTTCTCCCAAGTTTCAATTATCTCATGACTGTCTACTAACGGAACCTGGGTCATGTAGACCATGACCCCTAAGTACAAGCTAAATTAGGAAGCCATACTAATTGTACATCTTTTCAAAGTCTGATTCTTTTCATACAGCAAATTAACTGTTTGGACATATATACATAGATTGTATTTAACTTATACTTTAACATATTGAACATGTATTGGTCAACCTGTCATCTGGGGGAGGGAATGGGAAGGAGGGGAAAAATAAAAACAAAAGGATCTGCAACTGTCAATGCTGAAAAATTATCTATGTATATATCTTGTAAATAAAAAGCTATAATAATAATGAATTAATATATAAAGTAGGAAGCCATAGATTGTTAAAACTATGCTTTATCGGAGTCTAGTCATTTAATTTTATAAATGACTGAGTGACAGAGCAGCTCACAAAAAATTCATATAGCTAAGTTCTTTAAATATTCTAAATATTAGATTTTGTGAAAACCTAAAGTACTATCCCCCTTAACCCACATGGATATTTAAAAATATTTTTCTATCCCCCCAATTGCATGCTAAAACAATGTTTTAACATTTCAAAAAGTTTTTGAATTCCAAACTCTATTCTTTTCTCCTCCATCCCTTCCCCCAGCCCTGAGCCAGTAAGCAATCCAATATAGCTTATGCAACCACACGTACATTTTGAAATTCAGACTGCAGGGATTCATACTGCTCTGGACTACCACCCTGTTTGACCTTCTCTGGACACTATTCAGCTCACGGATGTCCTTTGATATCTGGTACCCAGCTCTAGGTGTTGCCGAGGCAGGGGAGAGGGTGATGGGAGCTCTCAACAACCAGTTCCTGCCTACTCTGGGTCTCCACAAGCAAAATAAGCTCAAATTCTCTGTCTGGGTAACCATAAACCATTCCCTCAGATTTTCCCCTCCAATATCCTTAACAGTGGCAATCCTTCATCCTTGGGTATGGATTTGGTTTTTAAAGTAACCAAAAAAATGTGGTGAAAAAGATAGATAATGAAATGGAATCTAATTTTTTGTTTTAAAAAATGAGGTCATTTTCTTATGTGGCTCATAAACTGCCTTGGAGATCCACCCTTTATTTGACAGAGAAGGAAATTTTGGCTCAGAAACTAAGTGAAAAAGCAAGGGGAAAAATAATCTATAGGACTTAAAGTCAGCATTAGAAAGCCCCCAGGACCAGTTTAAGAGGTACTATATGTACATAGGCTCCCATAGCTCTGTTTTTTGATTTGGGGCTTTTTTAAAAATTGCTATTGACATAGCACTTTTTTTCCTTTTTTATTAAAGCTTTTTTTTAATTTTCAAAACATAAACATGGATAATTTTTCAACATTAACCCTTGCAAAACCTTATGTTCCAAATTTCCCCCTTTCCCTCATCCCTTCCCCTATGCAACTTGTAGTTCCATAAGCTATATTGGATTGCTTAATGTCTCAGTGTTGGGGGAGGGGATGGAAGAGAGAGGAATAGAATTTGGAATTCAAAATTTTTTTCAATGTTAAAAGTAGTCCAATATATGTTAAACATGTGAAAAATATATGTTTAATCCAATATATGCATACATATTTATACAAGTCTCTTGCTACACAAGAAAAATCAGACCAAAAAGGCAACAAAATTGAGAAAGAAAACAAAATGTAAGCAAAGCAAAACAAAAAGAGTGAGAATGCTATGTTGTGATCCCCATTCAGTTTCCACATTTCTCTGTCTCTTCATCACAAGATCATTGGAACTGGTCTGAATTATCTCATTGTTGAAGAGAGCTATGTCTATCAGAATTGAACATCATATAGTTTTGCTGTTGTTGTGTACAATGATCTCCTGATTCTGCTCATTTTGCTTAGCATTAGTTCCTGTAAGTCTCTCAGGCTCCTCTGAAATCATCCTGCTGATCATTTTTTATAGAGAATATTCCATAGCATT